>NW_024081470.1:0-600000 GCF_003009895.1 Hyaena hyaena | reverse complement strand
TATGCGCTCTATGGTCCTGGCCCAAATCCTATTCTTAACCTACTTTTATAAATAAGGTTTTATAGGAACCCAGTCACACCATGTGTTCAGGGGTTGTCTTTCACTGCTTTTGCACTATGATGAGAGTTCAGTAATTGTGATAAAGATCACACAGCCTGCAAAATCTAAAACATTATCTGTCACTTTGCAGAAAATTTGCCAGCCCATGCTATAGTGACTAAAACTGTCCCAAATTTGAGAACACAGAGCAAATGCCTCAACATACTAGGGACTGCTCTTTTACAAATTTCCCACCAGGAGTTAGCACAACTTTCTATCCCTCTAGCTTCTCTCAAGGCGACAGCACTAAATAGATAGACTGCTAGAGGCAGGTTGTAGAATTAGCCTTTTTAGAAAGCAAGCCCAGCCCAAATCAAACTGGAATATACCACCAGGCACAAACTGAGACCTTCCATATCCACCCAAGAAAATTCCCTTGTACTCCAGAAGGCTGACTTGTAAGGACCACATCGCTGAACTCCTAGTCCTTCATCTTTTTGTTATGTTTAGTACACAAGGAATACCTATAGGAGGAGGTCAAAGCAGGAGACGAAGATGAGACATGTGTATGTATTTCCCTGCCCTTACCAGTAGTCCTAGCCGTCAGCCATGTCCTTGAACCAAAGATCTCAGATTTGTCTAAACAATCCTCTCCACAGAGTTCTCAGTCCCCAGGTTCTGCTAATCACTCCCTCTCCAGGCCTCTTCAGGCCTGGACATAGTAATGACCTCCATTATTACCAGTTCTGTGAACTGCTTTATCCCTTGTCATTTCCCCACACTGCCCATATCTTTATTAGTAGTCTCTTTATCAAATTATTCTCAAACTAAATTTTAGGTAATTTACATCAGGATGCTATTTTAGGGTGCCCTTTATTTCTTCTTAGGATTCTAACTGGTATAGTGATTGGGATCAGGATCCCATGAAACAGACCAAAAATATGGTACTTGGGGATTGGGTTGCTTTCATAACTCAGGAAGATATCGACAACCTCCAGCTGGGGCAACTGGGACTTGAATAATACACAACATTGGTGGCAAGAAAATTACTCATATTATCTCCAGTGGTGGCATGGGATAAAATGCAAATATAGGGCAAGGCTTTGGGATATCAACAGGCCTATAATTTAGTTGCTATGGCGATCATAAAAATTATGGAGTCACTCATCTTCTGCTTGTGGCCCTAGACAGCCAAAGGAATAAATAAAGTAAGAAATTGAAAATTATACAACTATAACATGGTGAGGAAGATCATAAAGCTTATGGTAGTATAGAAAGATTCCTTCTTCTCTTATATGTGGACACTGAGGAGCTATGACTGATAATCCAGGGCCTAATTATAAGAGGTGCAAAATAACATTCCAAATGAGAGCTGAATTCCACCAAATCTCTTATATACTGGTTGGGGGAAAGTAGGATTCTTAGGCTTAGAACTCAGAACTATTAAATATGTTTGATTCACTTTTACTGGCAAAATAGATGCCCCCCCCCCAATAAATTAAGGAATCTGATTCACCTACAAAAAAAAAAACACCTGTTCAGTGATGAAAGCTAGGACAGTGACTCACTAACTAATGCCAATTTTTATTGAAGGCCACTCCACACAGCATCCATTATTACCTCTAGGTCCATATTTAACACCTAATTCTGATAGCATTCAGACTGAGAAACACCTGGCTTTCTATGGGATAAGACAGCCCATAAACAGAAAGATTTATAGAACCATGACATTCTGTATCACCTTAAGTGTGGAATTTGCATTATGGTAGTGGATTCTAAGTTCATTAAATAGCAGACAACTTAAAGTCATGACTAGCCCAAATTCATTGAGATGTATGTATTCATCTGACATTGGCTGCTTTTCACCTAACCTAACTGCTAGGCGCTACTGTTAATGAGGTCAAAATGCCAGAACTTTGTTGGCATATTATAGGGGAAAATGACTGTACTGATTTTTTAAAAATCAGGCGTTTAAAATTTTTTGTATGTTTTCATGTTTTGGCATCTTAGAGCCTTGCAGACCCAGGGAGGTTCTGCCCCTCCCAAGGTTACTTGATTCCTAGAGATAGTAAACAAGTTGCTTGCATACCTTTGATTATACAAGCCAACTAATACATAGGATCTACTCCAGCCACCTTCTTTATCAAACTTACAGAGCAAATCAATATTGCTCCTACCCTAAATCATCTGAGAGCTAGGTACCTGACAACAGGAACCACCCAGATATCCCAGAGCCCAGAGAAAGTATTCAAACTATCCAACCCTAAGCTGACTCAGCATACCTACCCACGTTGCCTATTTCTTCCCTTTAAAAAATGCAGTGAAGGCTCTGTACCATGCATTTCCTTTACTTCTGCTTCCTGACTGCCCCAGGTGCTTCCTCCTGTGGCCCTACATAGCATTGCGCGTGTCCCTTCCTCTTGGAGGTGAGTAACAAAATCATCCTTTAATGTAGTTTTCTCATGTCTGTCATCTCATATATGATTAAAACAAATTCGTGGGCCCATTTTAGAACACAGACCAACAAATCTTCAGGGAAATGGGAGCAATAGGATGAATCAGCTTTGTGCTCATCCTTTCCCTAAACTATAACTCATTGGATGATCCAGGAGATACTTCTTTCCTAGTGTGAAAGGTATTATTTGTGCGAGGGGAGGGGAGTGCCAGTTTTCTGGAAGAGCTCTGTGTAGTTGTACTCTGTAGACTGGGGGAAATGATGGAGACTGGTACACTGGATAGTCCCTGACTTCAAAGAAAAGGATGCAATGCGAGAGCAGTAAACCAGATAGTGGCATTTAATTCTCAGAAGGAAGGTGAGCACAATTACCACAACAAGATGTGGAAAAGTGGTAATCAGAGTGTTTTGACCTAAAAGGATCTGGGGCAATGGTTAATTGACCACAGGTGTCCTAGAAAGAAAACAGAGAAGCAGCCCACTAAGATATAGCTTGACACACAGAGGTCTGGTGGACAGAAACCTAATTTCAGTATCAGTAGTGAGGATTCATAGCCTACATAGCACAGTTTTCAGACCCAAGCCAGTTCATACACCCAGATACATTCAACTTAGAGAAAGCTTTACTCAAGAGGTTATGCCCACTAAAGGTATGTTTTTGAATGTTAATTTTTCAGTGAATAAATCAACACAGTCTTTTAAATCTGATATGTAACTTTCAATTTAATGAATGCATTTTTCCTCAGTCCCATCAGAATTATTAAAAATTCAAATTCCCATCTGTCTGCTCAAAAACAAAACAAAACAAAAAACCCAACCAGAAACAATTTTCCTTCACATTGCAAAAGTAACAGTACATGTCCACTATCGTGCCTCAGGGCTATATCAACTTACCTGTTTCCTGTCATATAGGTGGAAGAGAACTCTATTATCTTAATAACCAACAAAACATCAAGCTGGTCAGTCACATCAATAGCATTATGCTCACTGGACCTGTGGAAATGACTACATACTTTTTAGAGTGTGACTTGGCCATATATATCAAAAGCTAAAATACTATAAGGTACCATGTGATTCAATAATCCTAAAATCTTATATTCAAGTTTACACAAATGGAATAATTGAGTACATGCAATTAGACATACAACCAAAAGTGTTTATAGTATCATTGTTCATAAATGTGAAAAACACAATTAACCTAAATATGCTAAAGAAAATAATTTAAATTAATTTGGCATATTCATATTCTATAAAGCTCTAAGTCATGATGAAAGAATGTGTAAATGTATACTTATTGACATGCAGAGGATTTCTCAGTATACCAAATGGAAAAGTATGTTAAAAAATAGCTTCTGTATTATGATAGTACTTTGTCATAAAATGCTTTCTTTTTTTTAAGTTTATAAAGATACATACCAAACTGTTAACAAAGGTAATCTTTGGGTGGATTTTGGGTGATTTTACCTCTTTCCTCCATAATTTCTGTTATATCTAAATTTTTAATAACTATATTTGACATTTATAATAAAAAAGCAAAACTAATTCCAATTTGGAAAAACAAAGGAGCTACTTTCCATAAGTTGAGTGATATCTGAGAAAGGCTTGCAGCAAAGCTAAGCATGCTGAACCCAGAGAATTTAACCAAGCTTTATATAATCTCCCTAGAAAAAGATGTAGGTCAGCAACTAGGGGTGGACTGAACTGCAGGTAATGACTCAGTGGATCCGCCTGGGATGACTGGAGGCATGCAGGGGCAAGATGGAGGAAGGCCATTGTAAGTCCTCCCTTTACAACCCCTAGAGTGTATACTTAGGCCAATGTACCAACAAAGTGAACAGAATCCTGAGGAACTGAAAACTGTGCATAAAAATGAGGAGAAAAATAGATGCGTCTCTCTGATTTAATGACTCCTGGTTCCCAAAGAAATGAAATGTCGAGTTATTTGTACACACTTCATTAAGATTAATTTGATCTTTCCATGTGACAAGCACTGTACTAGACACCAGATATAAAAAGATGGGCAAGACAGAGCTAGTCCTTGGTTCCATAAAGCTTGCATCCTCATGGAGGACAGTCCATGAGGACAGGAAAATTGCATGAAGGCAAAGTCAGATGGCTCTAAGAGGCATAAACAAACAACACTTTTCTGGGATGAGTAGTAGTCGGAGAAGAATTCCAGGGAGAGGTGACATTTAGTTTGACATCTGAAAAGTAAGTAGGAGTAACTAGTTGAAATGAGAGAGGGTGTGGAAGGTGATGTTGGGGAGGAAAAGGAAATGAATCTTCTCAGCAGAGGAAATTTGCAGTTATTCAATCAAGGTTTTACTCTGCATTATGAATCTTTCTATAAGTACTTATGCTGAATATTTTTAGCCATAGGGAATTGCTTCTTCCCAAAGCACTCAGTTCCATCTTGGACAGCTCTAGTTGTGTGAAAGTACTTCTTTAAATAGAGTCCCCACATTGCCTTTCTATAAATTGCATCTATTGGTCTATTTCTGCACTTAGAAGTTATAGAGGATGAGTCAAATCACTCTTCCCCATGATATTCCTTCCAATGTTTGAAGGCCATTATCAAATCCTTTGCTGGCTACTCCTCCAACAGTTCTTTCCTTTTACTTTTTCATGATTCAATTCCAATTTCCTCAATATCCTAGTCATTCTCACCTAGACATGCTCTAAAATGCCAAAGTACTTTGTCAATATTAAAAAATAATAACAGTCCAATAAATATTTATTGATCATGTACTACATTACAGGCATTTTTCTAGGTTCAAGTAAAAGCACAGGGAATTAAACAGAGTCCCTTAACTGTGTGGAGCTTATATTCTAGTGAGGAAGAGAAAAAGAGATTGAAATATGAATATATATATATAACATTATATTGGAATGTGAATGTATCTAATATTATACTGGAATAAGTATAATATCTTAGGGTAGAATCCTAAACGTAAAATTCTTGAGTCAAATGGTAAGCAGGTTTTTAAGGCTTTCAGAACATTTTGCCAAATCACCTTCTAGAATCTTTTTCCAGTATCAATTCTCACCAGCAATATACATTATTTCTAATTTGCCACTATCTCTGCCTCCTACTTAATCATTTTAAAGTATTTCCAATGTGGTTGATGAATAATTATGTCTCATTTCAATTTACAACTTTTATTACTAGTGAACCTAAATACTTTTTTCCATTTTTTGTGAGTTGCTTACGTATATCCTTTGCCCATCATTCTAAAAGTAGTTTTCTTCAGGCCAAACACTTGTAAATACTTTATCATATAATTAAGATATTATCCTCTTCTTTCTTCTATATGTTAAAGATAGTTTTCCATCATTTTATAATTTTCTCATTGGTATATTTTTGTTAGAGATGGTGCTTTTAAGTGTGAGTTGTTTAGTAATCAAATCTATCCATCATTTCCTTTGAGCTTTCTCATTCTGGCTTTGACAGAGTTCTTGGAAAAAAGTTTTCCCACTGTGTCACATAAACCTTCAATTATAATAATTCCTGGTCCAGGGCGACTGGGTGGCTCAGTAGGTCAAGCGTTCGACTCTTGATTTCGGTTCAGGTCATGATCTCATGTTTCATGGTATCAAGCCTTACTTCGGGCTCTATGCTGAGAGCATGGAGCCTGCTTGGGAGGCCTCTCTCTGCCCCTCCCCTGCTCACAGTCAGGTTCTTTCAAAGTAAATCAATAAACGTTTTTTAAAAATTCCTGATTCTTCTATGAATTTTAGAACCTAATTCTTAATTAATTATAATTTAATTAATACTAATATTTGGGTACTTATCATTTATTTTAGTGAAAAGAGTAAGAATAAGGTAGGGATCTTTACTCTTTTCTCTTAGAAACATCCAGGTGTTTTAATAACATAGTCCTATTTGTTTTTAAATGCCACTGATCGTTCTAGCATTCCACCTCAACAGATCACATGTAAATCTGAAGGACTGTCCATACTGGGTTCTCATTCCTCTATTGCTTCTCTGAGTAGCTCCTGCCATGTTAAAGGAAGCATAGCTCTCCACTTTGCCAAGTGCTTCTCTTGCTGTATTCTGGCTCCATGTAGGCATATGAGTTTGGAATTCCGTCCTAGGACATTCTCCTAACTATCAAGTCTTGTAACTCTATTAAGTATCCATTTAACATTCTCCCCTCCCCCAACACCTGCATTTCCTAAACAGCTTACTGGTATTAGTAAAAATGCCAACATCTCTGACAACAGTAGCAGCAACATCTATAAATCTGGGGAAGAGAACCTCAGGTCTCAAGCCATACAGCTTAGTCTCATACAGAAGTGGATGCCCAGTGTTCAAGAGGCATCTGAATCAAAGGGAAGAGTCTACAGCTTCTGAAATGCCATGCAGGTGTCTAATTTGGTTCTACAGAACAAAATGGAGAATGCCATCAGATAACAATAGCAAGTTGGCATTTTTTCCCTCTTCTTTGTTTATGCATTTTCCCTATGCGTGTAACCAGAGGCTGCTGCGTGATGCATTCTTCATCAGCCCAGTCAGAAAAGTGGAACACTTGATACAAGCAAACATTTCCAAGTTCTTGAGAGACCAAGAGGGCCATAGAAGAAAATTAGATTGTGGCCCACACAATGATAGTCAGCTATCACTTATGGGGGATGGAGGAAATAAACAAGGAAGTAAATGGAAAACTATCTTCTGCCTTCAGGATCAGCAGCTGAGGCATGTCACATGTTTGCTGAGCTAAGAGTCATGTGAACAGAGCACTGGTACTTACATACCCACTTTAAGAATAAAATAAATGACACTCTTAGATTACAGAATCTTTAGAAAGATGCTGCCAAACAGCCGATTCTCATAAAATAGAAGCAAGGTTTCTATTTTCATACAGTAGATAAGTGGGAAGGAGTTGCAGAAAACCCCTTATTCAACAAACCCTCTTTTAACTTGGCAATAGGTGAACAGTTATACTATTTAAATGGATTATCTAAGGGACACCTGGGTGGCTCAGTTGGTTAAGTGTCTGACTTCGACTTCGGCTCAGGTCATGATCTCACAGTTGATGGGCTCAAGTCCTGTGTTGGGCTCTGTGCTGACAGCTCGGAGCCTGGAGCCTGATTCCAATTCTGTCTCCCTCTCTCTCTGCCTCTCCCCTGCTCATGCTGTCTCAGTCTCTCAAAAATAAATGAACATTAAAAAATTTTTAATGAATTATCTAAGAATATCTGGTAAAAGGATAAAATGGTTACTATTATGAGTCAACTTGGAGGGTGTTTTGGGATAAGATTAACATTTGAATCAGTAAACTTTGAACAAAGAAATTGCTCTTCATAATATAGGTGGTCTTCATCCAATCAGTTAAAGGCCTGAATCAAACAAAAAAGACTGGTCTCCGTGAGCAGGACGAAATTCTCAAGCCAACTGCCTTCAGACGCACCAATGGCTATTCTAGATCTGTACCTGTAATCCTTCAGACTGGAAAACACATTATTTACTCTCCTGGGTCTCTAGTCTGCCAGCCAACACTGCAGATTTGGACTTTCCAGGGTCCAGAATCTCATTAGCCAATTCTTTAGAACAAATCTCTTTATATAGATTTTAAAATATACTGTATATTTTGTATTTAAATACACACACACATTCACACACACATACACACATCCCTTTGGTTCGATTTCTCTAGAGAACCATGACTAATAAGGGCAATTTTTACTAGGAAAAGAAAAAATTCTTTTCATCATATTGCATTACCAAATTAGCTATTCAGATCTCTAGGTTCTGAAAAAAATGGAACACAAGTAAATAAGTTTAATGGAGAAGACCCTAAATAAATAAATAAATAAATAAATAAATAAATAAATAAATAAATAAATAAGATTTGCCCCAAGTGTAGATATCTGAGCATCTGAAAGGCATCAAGGAAATGATGGTCATGGCCAATGAAAAGGAAGAGATGGGCAAAAACAAGGACATCAAAGGCAAGCTATTTTATATTATTTTTCCAGGAGCAAAGCCTGAAGGTGGTAAATAGAGAGCTGAAATGCCTCAGAGGCCAGCACTACTAAACTGTGCCAGGCCCAAAGATAAGAGTCCTATGAGTCACAGACCAGAAAATTCATAGATGTTTGGTCTGTGTATGAGTGAGACCACTGGACAAGAACAGGTTGCTAAAGGAACCAGGGAGAATGCTCAATCTTTACGAAATCTTATTTTTTTAAAAAACTAGAAAAGAAAAAGTTAGGAAAAAGCTTGATGTTGGACTCTTTGGTGCTCTAAAATGCACTGAAATTATAGTAAAAAAAATGGTTATGTCATTTACCATCCATGTGACTATGGGCAAAGGACTTATTTCATCCATATGCGATAACAGGAAAGTGATCCTTCCTCAGGTAAATAAATACTATAAATTAAATAAATTTATTGAATGCTTTAGACTCAATAAACATCAGATTCCTTCCTTTTGATCCTAATATTAAAATAGATATCATGGTATTTTTCTCTCTGAAAATTGTTTGGACTAATTTTGAACACATTTTTCCCTAGCCTGAGAATAAAGTCATTTTGAGCCTTTCAATAATAAAATGCCTGGCCTATTATGTTCTTCCTGGGGAAAGTAGTCTGGCATATGCCAACCCACACAAACTCAAAGGTACCAACACAACTCGCTGGTAGAGATTAATTTATAAACATAAATCCCTATTATTTTTCCAGTTCCCTAAGTTTAGAATTCCCAGGAGAGTTGGTGACTGCCCCCAACTGTCACCCATATTTTGTTAGTTACCAAGTCCAATGGATGTTACCTCCATGATGTTGCCCACATCTGTCCCCCTGCCCTCTACCTCATCCCAAACTCAATCAGGCCTTCATTACCTTCTGTGCTGAATATGCCTTGACACTTGAACTCCCAGATAAACCTTTCTGTAGCATAGACCACATAATGTCACTATGCTGCTCAGTTTTCTCCAGTGAAAGATGGAAATAATATTAGTGTCAGATCATGGGGGTTTTGTGAGGATTAATTGAGATCATACATATAAGAGTTCTTAAGATATTGCCTACTTAGGACTCATGAACTCCTAGCTCTTTTTTTTTTTTTTTTTTTTTTTTTTGGTGGTATCACCATCATCATCATTATTGCTAATACAAAGTAAACAGTAAAATAACAAATCCTTTTATTTAAAAACTTCCAAAAGCTAGTTTCAGCCTATCTTCTCACCTGGGAAATCAGGCAGGGACCCACACACCCTCTTGTAGGAGCAGCATTTGATAGCTTTGTGCAGAGGAGTTCCAGGTACCCTAGAGCCCTGTGCAGAACAGGGTCAGATGTCCAATAGATAAGAAAGAAGGACATACAAGTTTCAAAATTTCTGCATCCAGAAAGAATCTGAATCCTATTCATCAGTCCAGTGAAACGGTAGGTGCTGGTACTATTCTGATCACGGCTCCTATAGAAGAGGAGGTGGGGCAGCCTTCTGAGTGCCTGAACCCTTCAACACCATGACATTCTGCCTATTTGTACAAGAAGATAACAAAGGCAGGTACACCTAAGTAGCTCTAGAGCCAAACTGCCTGGAGTTGAATCTGATTTCTGTAGCTCATTAGTAGTGTGGCCTTGGACAAATACTTAACCTCCCTCAATTTTCTCATGTTTATAAGCTGGATAACAACATAAACTAGCTTATAGAATTTTGTGAAAAGTAAATGGCTTAGTGCCTATAAAGAGCATAAAGTAGCACCTGGTACATGGTCAGAGCTTAAAAATATTAGGTATTACTTGGAAGATGACAAATTGCTAGAAGAAAGAGTGCTGGACTGAAGAGCATATGTATTGCTAAATTGATCATAGTATTTCTCATTCCCTTTTCAGTACTAAATGATAACAATTCTTTTCATTTTTGTAAATCTGACAAGAAAAATTATAACATCATTTTAGTCACTTGAGCTGGGGCATTTTTGCATATTTACAGATGCCTCCTTTTATGTGTGTGAATTTACTGTCCAAGTTACTTCTTTTTCACTTTATAAAATTTTTTGCTCTCAGTTGTGCTCATTTTCACCACACAAAAGCGGTCTCAGTGTTCATGCCCCCTCCTGCACTTTCCCATCACTGCAGCCTGAGGAAAACGAAACGACACACAGAGCATGCCTTCAGACTATCTTCATGCTGGTGGAACAGAGAAGTCCTCTGGCCCATGCCAACTAAGGCTGAGCTCTAGCTAGTGATGGAGTATGTGTTTATCAGACCTGTTGTAAGAATCAAGCAAGGCAGTAGTTGGAACCAGACAAGAATTCTAGGTCCTTGCCACCTTTTTCAGAAAAACTAACACCCAATAAATGTGTGGCACATGTGTGTAAGCAAATGGGTACTGAAGCAATAGATTACATTCATATGTTTATTTGGCCAGTTGTCTGTTGATTTATTTATTGAGCAAGCATTTACCAACTAAATACTGAAATAATAGCATAGCGTTGGGCATCTTTCAAGAATTGAGGAAACTATGTGAATAAGCCACATGCTCACAAAGGAAATTACAACAGCAACACAGACAGAAACAATCAGCATACGTGTCTCATTGTGACCCACCATGATGGTGGCCATGATGGATCCCAGAGCTTACATTTTGCTAAACTCCAGGTCATATGTGACAATCTTAATTTTATGATTTGCTGTCAAGGCCCCTTCAAAGGGCATGAAGTCTATGAGCAGTGTTACTCTGAGGAGAATAAAATAAAAAATAGAACACATTTTTGGCTCATGATCAGGTGACAATGAAGAGGCAGGCTGGTGAAAGTTCTGTGATGCCTTCCTTTTCTCTTAATTCCACCCTAGGAGTACCATCTATCCTTTGACATTTCTTCCTGGGTATCTCCAACATGTTTTAGACTAACATGTCCAAAATCAGATCATTACCAGATCCCACCTTGCCCCCAACCCTGGCCGCCAGCCACTGTTTCTTACCACCTGGGATGACACCACCATCGGGCCAGTCATGATACAAACAAATCAGCAATCATCTTTGATTCCACTCTCCCTCAGTCCCACATCCACTCTATCATCTAATTCACTTCTGGAATAATGTTTCTCCATCTCTGCCATCATCACGCTCTGTTTCAAGGCACCTCCTCTCCTATCCCTCTGCTTCTTTTATCTTTATAACATTCTAATGTGTATATCTGCATCCATTCAGGCCTTTCTCAGATGTGTCTTCCACAAGAGAATCAGAATAACCTTTTCAAAAGGTAAACCATTCATACCTGTGCTTTCAAGAGTCCAAAGGGAAGGATTAAAACAAAACTTAGAATGGACTTCCAGCCCCTGCACACCCATGGCCCACACCTACCCCTGCAACCAGACCCTGTGTAACAACCCCCTTACTTGCCACACTCTAGCCATAGAGGACTGCTCTTGGTCCCTCATGCTCCCTGGGCCTCTCCCTCTACAGGCCCTTTGCACCCATCCTAATTCTCTCTGATGGGCTCTGTGGCTCTCGTGTTTATAGTTTTTAATCTGTATGTGTAATTACAGTATTACGTATATCCCCAAGTAGACTGGAAGCTCCATTAAGACAGGAACCTATTTTTTCTCCCTAGCTTTACTGAGATACAATTGACATATAACATTGTATAAGTTTAAGGTATATAAGAAGTTGGTTTGATACACTTATATATTCCCAAATGATAATCACCATAGCATTAGCATCTTCATCACACCACATCACATCATTATCATTTCTTTTTTTGTGATGAGAATGTTTAAGATGTACTTTTGAGTATATAACACAGTATTATCAACTGTAATCACTATGTTGTACATTATATCCCCAAAAGGAACATACTTTTTTGTTCACTGTTGTATACTCAGTGCCTGACCCAAAGTGGTACTCAGAAAATAATGCAAAATAGCAAAACAGATAAATGAATAAATGAGCAAGTTATAAAAAGGAGATAATTCTAAAATGTCCTACAGCTTTTCCTACTATTTTTTATTTAGAATCTGCTCATATAATTAGTCTTTCTCCTTAAATGTTTTCCTTAGAAAATATATAGAATTTCTTGAACAGTTTTTTTGTTATTTTTTAAACATTTATTCCACATTGATACATAAGTAGTATGTACTTTTATTTAAAAGGGAAAAAAATGAGTGCAAAAAATGTAAAAGCCAACCACAATCCAGTACTGAAAGATTATTAGGGGTATTTTGATACATATTTTTCTTTCTATATGTATTTTTAAACAAAAATGAAGATATTCTAGTAATTTTTGTAACTTACTTGGCTTTTCCAATTAATTTATCAGAAACATCTTTTCACATCCACAAATAGTTTCTACAGTATAATTAGTGACTATGTTATTTTATATGGCTAGGTCAAAACTTGCTATTAAATTTTTTTACTTGTCAAAGTTTTTCTTTGACAACTAAAAATTATCTGCTAATAATCTGTGAAGTTAAATCTTTATGTTATGACTTTCTTAGACTAACAATTGGTAAGTGGACTACATGGTGCTGGGCAGTGAGCACTGTTTCAGCAAAAGACCATAAAGAAATTGAAGCACAGAAGATTACCACTCACAGACCCTGAAGGAAGCACATGGCCTGTCTTAAGGGCCACATAAGGAGGTTGAAACAGGCTATAGGAAGAGAGACAGGCAGGACCTGGGGTACCTGCCTTTATGAGGGCCCATGGTCAGGTGTCGGAGTTCCCAGGCTAAGGCCAATTGGTATATTCAAACCCAAAAGAGCAAGGTTTTGGTAAACTCCACAGGGAGCTTACCTAAGTGGTACACAAGGAGAAGCCCTTGGAGGTAGGAGAGACGTGATAAAAAAAGCGCTCTTGGGGCAGTCATGTGGGGAACTTTCATTTGCTCACGACTCTGTGGGCTGCCATCTAGGATACAAGCTTGCATACAGGGAGTAGGGTCAGTTTGAGGCCCCATCCCCCACTCTCAGTCCACTTGGCCAAAGAGCTGATGCAGCAATAACACAAAGTTATCTTAGCTAAACTCTTGACATCTTATGAACACAGTGTTTTCCTTGAAATGCTGGGTCAAAAGATGCACACATTTTTAAAGCATCTTATAGGTATTGCCAAAACACCCATTAAAAAGGTTGTACCAATTTATGTCTCCTCCCAAGACAGTTGAGGATGCCTGCTTCTTGCCCCTTGGCAACACTAGATATCACCTGTTTTTTTTTAATTTTTGCCAGTTTGACAGATAAATAAATATTGCTTTCATATTTCATTGGTATTTCTCAATTACTTACGGTTAAACATTTTTTTTCATTTCTTCATTGGCTATTTGAGGTTTTTATGAATTAACTTGATTCTTTTTCTTCTTTTTTTTTTTTTTAAATGTTTATTTGAGAGGGAGAGAGAGAGAACAAGCAGGGAAGGGGCAGAGAGAAGGAGAGAGAGAGAGAATACCAGGAGGCTCCAAGCTGTCAAGGTGTCAGTGCAGAGCCTGGCATGGAGCTCAGTCTCACGAACCGAGAGATCATGACCTGAGTCAAAATCAACAGTCTGACACTTAACCGACTCAGCCACCCAGGTGCCCCTACACCTGTTAGAATTTTGCTAAACAAACTATAAAATTAACTCTGGGAACCCATTTGGAAGCTCAGAGACATATGGCTTCTGCTCCTGGGTATTGTCTGTACTCCTTATAATGGATGTTCTCAGGTAAATTCATCTCAATGACTGAGAAATTGCTTTTTTTCTTTTTCCTTGCCAATGGGAACTATCTGGGCTCTTAAGTACCACAAAACTCTGGGAAGCTTTGAGTCAACAATTGTTGGGAAACAGGCCCAATTAGAGCCAAGAAGTCCTGGGAATCCCCTGACAGCTTGTCCACAAGAACCATCTGGCCAAACCAAAGAAAATCAAAATAACTCCTCTCTGTCTTCATCACAAGCCCAGATTAGCAAAGAAGAAACAACTTCCTTCTCAGGAGGACTTACCACCAAATTTAGTCACTGACTTTCAGACACCTTCACTGCATAAATAGGCTAAGAGGATTGTTCTGAGGGCTTCCGAAAAAGTCAGATAAACCGTAACAAATTTGAAAACGAGCCAAAATAATTAATAGAAACTGTTTCCTTGCTGTCTTGTTTCTCTTCCTAATTAATATTTATGTGCACACATTCCAGAGACATTGCTGTTTGTTTAAGAATACACTATTGCAATACTGTTTGCCACAGCTGTTTTTGCCATAAGAATTCATTGAGCGGCCTAAAATTGACGGATTAATACCATGGTAATTAAATTTCCTAAATGGGCAGAGCTATTTCTCTCTCCCTAAAAAAGTAACAAAACAAGTATAGTGACAATTATAGGTGGAGAAATACCAAAGATCTTAAAAGGCCAGAGGAGTTTGGGGAATCAGAAAGTCCGTTACATCACACAAAGGTGCCTAGACCTAGTCAGGGTATTATTTTGTTATGCACCCTGAATGATCCTGTTACAGGGTGAGGAATTACCAGACTGTGAGGTCTTATGCCTCGGGGAAGGTGGGACCGGTGTCTATGGGAAAACAAAGGTGTTTGCAGGAGGCAGTATTTGTGTTGGTAGCAAGTGCTGGATGTCTTTACAATGACTTTGTTATGACAGCTCTACAGTGATGAATCACATCTAGGGCAGCCCCTAATCAGCAAGTTTCATTCATACCAATGGGTCACGTAAGCTTGAACCTCAGCAGGCCAGTTTTAATGCAGTGGCAAAGAATCCAGAAGTCAAGAGTGCCCCCTGGAGTGCAATACCTCTAATACTGAACAGCTCAAGTGTTCTTAACTCCCACCACCATCCAACACCATCCCCGACCACATATACGGGGAATCCGGTTGTGGTTTGCAGTGAAGGTCCTAGAGTGACCCCAGATCCTTCTCTAAATGAATAAACTTTCCAGCTTTCTGCTGGCAAGCTAGGTTTGGCTGCAATCCTGAACCAAATTCC
The DNA here is from genome assembly GCF_003009895.1 of Hyaena hyaena. Taxonomy (NCBI): domain Eukaryota; kingdom Metazoa; phylum Chordata; class Mammalia; order Carnivora; family Hyaenidae; genus Hyaena; species Hyaena hyaena. The sequence continues at coordinate 584,585 of NW_024081470.1, read as the reverse complement.
AGCATTTTTGTTATTTAGCATTTATATAAAACTTAATACCTTCCAAGTGCTTTACAATCATTGATTAGTTATAAGCCAGCTTGTGATAGATGAGTATGCAGTTCCTAAATTATACTCTGCACTGAATAAAGCAGTGCATATCTCTCTCCTTCCCTCCCTTCTCCCTTCCTATCTTTCTCTCTCTCTTTCCCTCTCCCCTGCCCTCTCCTTCTGCCCAAACCCCCAAGCCCCCACCACCAGTCGACTCTAATCATTCTGGTCAGGGTCTCACTCCCTGAGAGAAGGTCTCCATCCTGCCAAAGTGGGAGCTCTGTGACCACCTCCCTTCCGCTGCTCCCTGATGCTACACAGTAAAGTCCCTTTCCATCACCAGGTCTGTCAGTCACACTAAATCCGTAAATCATTTCTCTTGTCTGAGGTTTCAGCTTGGCCTGCCCTGCCCTCCCAGACTGATAGTTGGGAACAAATAGTGCTCTAACCGCCCGTTTATTAATAAAACATTTGCCTCCTCTAACACAAGCAGTAAGTAATTTGAAGTGACATTGCTGTTATGTTCCCAGTTATTTTTCAGTGCTGCTGAAAAATGCATATATTTCTCTCTGTTTTGGGAAGCTCAAATTTACACCTTTAGTTTTTTGTTAAAGGCCCTCATCTCCCCTCTGTAGTTTGCCTGCCTTTCTCAGCTGCCTGTTTTGGTTTGTGTAATGTCTATAGGTACCTGTCGCGGGGGAGACTTGAGGCAAGCCAGAGAGAAACATTGGGCATTTTGAGATCCTGCCAAAGGCACCTAGCCATCTTTCACTCCCTGTTCAAACGGGATTTCTTAGTCACATAAAGGTGCCTAGTCCTGGTCAAGGTATCACTTTGTTATGTACCCTGAATGATCCTTGATCTAATTTTACTCTTTGTCTAAAAATTGGTTTAGTACCGATTGCAGTTGCTTGTAGCAATACTGAGGGAGACTACCGGCTTCAACCCCACCCTCTGGGCTCAGCATGATTGGTCTTAGCACTGTGTCAGGTAACCTCCCCCCTTCCTCATCCATCTCCTCCTCCAGATTTCCTCCCTCGCCCCCTGCCCAGCTGCGCCTGATACCAAAATTAATTACTTTTTACTAAATTGTCAGGCTTTAATTTTTCCCCTCTTTTGCTAGATAATGCCACGAGTTTAATTCAGGGAAACATTCCTGGAGTATTCCCACTGACTCCAATTAACATGCATCCATAAGGGTCTCGCTTTCTGGCATCCTGACTAATTGCTTATACCCAGTTTCCACTTGAACTGGGCCAAAGAAACAAAACAAAGAATAAAACAGCAACGACAAAAAAAAAAAAAAAAAAGCCTTATCATAAGGGGAACTTCATCAATGCTTTCTGTTTGAATTCGTTAGCATATTGAAGCTTCTGGATGCTCTTTTCCCAGGACTCCAGACCAAAGGGACCACCCTTAAAGCAGAGAGCAGTTGCATCCATAATACTGCCAATAATACGTGCATTAGCAATGCTGTCCACTAATTAGCCAGGACTGTACAGCAAGAGCACATCTCGTCCCTTCAACTGCACACGAAATAAGCATCCCTCCTCCTTTGAGAACACTGATTAACCTTTATCTCCCACTTTAAGAATCTAGAAAGATGTTATAAACAATTACCTCTTGAATCAATCATTATTATCCGTTTGTGTGCAGTGCAACACCACCTCCAAATTCTGGTGTTTTCGTATATTTATGAATTTGCTAGAAAATATTAATTGAGTGTTGGCCATATCAGGAATGGATTAGGTGCTGGAAATAACACAAAGTTTATGAGGCAAAACTATTACATGGTCTAACAATACATTTATGGAAAAAGAGTAAAAAAGAGGGGTAGTCAACAGAATAATGACCCCTAGATATTTATATCCTAATCCTAGGAACTTGCAAATATGTCATTTTACATGACAAAAGGGACTTTACAGATAGGATTATGAACTTTGTGGTATAGAGTTTATCTTGGGTCTGATCTACTGACATGGGTCCTTAAAAACTGGGAATCTTTCTGAGATGTAGAGAGAAAGAGATGTGGTCATGGAATCAGGGTTGGAGAGATGCTGTGTTGGTAGCTCTGAAGATGGTAAAGGGGGGCCAGAAGGCAAGGAATGCAGGTAATCTCTAAAGAGTGGAAAAGGAAGGAAACTAATTCTCCCAGAAAGCCACCAGAAAGTTAAGAAGCTCTGTAGATAGCTTGATTTTTAGCTCATAGGAGTCCATGTTGGATTCCTGATATATAATATTATGAGATTAAAAAATTATGTTATTTTAAGCCACTAAGTTTGTGTTATTTGTTATGACAGCACTGGACAGTAATACAGGAGTTTGTCTGTGGTGAAGTCCAACTGTGCCACTCATTAGCTGTGCGACTTGAGCACATTACTTAACCCTCTTCTGTGCCTCGGCTTCTCCATCAGCTTATTGAATATACAAATGCATATCTTACAGATTAGTGAGGAGAAAAAGAGATAAGATGAAGCAAGTGATGCCTCTACACCATGCCAGAAGCCAATGGGAATTCAGTAAACAGCTGCTAAGTATACTGTTGATACATAACTCTGAAAGACATCTATACTAAGTCATCAGGGTTTAATGTCACATGCTGCTGGGTAGACTAAGAACCCCACGGGGTCAAAGTAGGTAGCAGAGATGGGGAGGTGATACAGAGGTAGAAGAAGAGGACCCTATGCGAGTCCAACAGAGATTATTATTTCAACATTCTACCTTCTTAAACCCTGTTGTGTTTTTCTCATTTTACGAAGGTCCTAGGGTGTCGTGTTGCTTGAACTAGGAGCACAACCACCATGGGGGCTCCCAGGACACATTGAGTGCATTCCTGAGCACTCAGAACTGATAAAGCACTTATCAAGCTACACTGTGATTAATGATTTCTTCCACTCACATTAATTCTGAAAACCATAGAGATGTGATTGAGGTAGCATCCGAAACCCAGAATCCCATAATAAAGAAAGGGCTCTGGATCTCTCAATAGCCCTTAAATACCTCCAAGTATCACTTGATCTGCTCATATAGCTACAGGAGAGATATGGTGACATCAACATTTGAGCCTGCCTACAGATACAGACTTCGAAATAACCAGAATGCTTTTAAGCTGGCAGAGATCTTAGAAGTCATGGGGCTGAACATCTATGAAAGGGAGGAGGGGGTTCATAGTTGTTCAGAAGAAACTGGTGAATCTCTAAAGGGTGTAAGATGGTGGTAAAATTTTACCAGGGATATCTCTGTGGGTAATTTGAAGGTTAATAGCTTAAACCTCAGAACATTCATAACCTTTAGGTGGCTATGAAAGTCAAATTTTACTAACGTTGTCCCAGATGGAATATATTATTTATAAGGAATCAGAAGTGGAACATTTAAACAGGAGAAACATAAGAGATAATCCAGAATATATTCCTGAATGGTTAAAGGGATCAGACTAAGATAACTTCCAAAGCTTAAATTTTAAATGTGTCTCCAGCCATTTCAGCTTCTATACTGAGAAAAGAGCCAATATAAATAAGAAGTTTAATGCAGTGAGATATTTCTTTAAGGAATGATATGGAACTTAAAGTTATCTTTGTAATTCTCTGCTGGTTTAATGTTAAACCCTAGAAGTAAAAGGTGGCTACTATCTGATGCTTTTGCACATTCAAAAGTTCTAACAAAAATGTTTATTTCAAGCTCTGTTGGAAAGAGAGGAAAATAATCAATATTGGCCAAACAAAGCAATACATACTTACTGGAGAAATACTATCACCTGGGCTGGAAAATAAACTGTTTAAGGGAAAATGAACAAATTTTGCTCTTATAACTGATATTAATTATGCAGCTCAAATACTTCAAGTGTGTACTTTCTCTTCGGATCAAAAACCTTTGCAAACTGTTTTCTGTGACCTTCACAAAAGAACTGCTCTGGAATTTCCTCTCCCTAAAGTTCCCATGCTCCCTGTAGAGAAATAAAAGCCTTATCATTTCATTTCTTCCATCTCTTCTTTTCACTCCAACTTTTTATCCAATTTCCTAATCTGGAAAAGCATTCATTTTTCCTAATGGCAAGGTTTTACAAATCTTTATAACCTTGCTTAAAATATGTCACTTCCAAGATTAATATAAAAATGCCTGTAACTGAATGATTTGAGTTCTTAATTCTTTCTATAAATGTTAAAATGTTCATTCAAAATAGCCTATGAATAAATTATATTTAGTCAATGTATAATTCAAGCTCCAAAACTAAGAGCTTCCACTGCCTTCCTTGCTTGTAATTAGACCCTTGAATATGTGTACAGTTTTGTCAGAGGGATTTTCAGGCCACCATCTTTAGAATAATTTCCCTGTGTTCTTCTGACCCAGATCTCCCGTTCTTGGTGGGCCACCATTGATTACCTTTGTTGCCAATAACCACTGAGGGCTCACCACTTTTTTTTTTTTTAAGCGATTTTATTTTTTTAATGTTTTTTTTTTTCATTTTTTTTATTTCTAGGAGAGAGAGAGAGAGAGACAGCGTGAGCAGGGGAGGGTCAGAGAGAGAGGGAGACACAGACTCTGAAACAGGCTCCAAGCTCTGAGCTGGCAGTCAGCACAGAGCCCGACGCGGGCCTCGAACCCGCGAACCGCAAGATCATGACCTAAGCGAAAGTCAGACGCTTAACTGACTAAGCCACCCAGGCGCCCCAAGGGCTCACCACTTTGATGTGTCCAGCTGTCCTTGCTGGTTACCATCGCTGCTACTGTAGCCTCAGGAGAGACGATGAAGCTATTTCTTTTTTATGACATTCCAACTATAGAACATGCCCTTCCCCTTAATCTCTCACAAAATAGGAAAGATCCTCCTGTAACTCTTAATGCTTAATAGATGGTCCAGGAATAATGGAAGCGTAGCAAGTAAGACACAGAATGATTTACAACAAACTGGACATTCCAGACAATCCCGGTGTTCCTTAAAAAACTTTCTCCCTGCCCCATTGGGGCTGCCTCCCTGTAGCCAAGTACAGTTTCCCATCCCCAGAAAGGCTCTAGTCATCTCTACAGCTCAATGTGCAGACCAAACTATGTCTCAGCCCCCGGGAAGGGAAAAATATTTTTCTCTTATTTCACCACAAAACCTGGCTCCTATGTCTTTATTTCCCATGCTAAAATTCACTCCCTTTTAGAATGATTAACATTACTTTAATTCATTGGAACTCCAAAAAAAAAAAAAAAAAGTCACACAATAATCTCAGATTTGCACATTTACCAAGGTACTTATTATCATCCTTTAAAATTATTATTTGAATTATTAGCCTAGGTGTGCCGGGGTGGCTCAGTCTGTTGAGTGACGGTCTCTTGATTTTGGCTCAGGTCATGATCCCAGGGTCATGGGATCAAGTGCCACATCAGGCTCTGTGCTGAGCATGGAGCCTGCTTAAGATTCTCTCTTCCTTTCCCTCTGCTCCTCTCCCCTGCTGTCAATCTCTCTCTCTCCCCCCCAAAAAAAAAAAAATATATATATATATATATACATATACACACACCCATACACACCCACCCACACACACACACACACACACACACACACACACACGCCTAATGGCAAGTGTGTTGCCCTACTATCCACCATTTTTCTTTTATCCTTTTTAATGTTTTTTATTTATTTCTGAGCGACAGCATGAGCAGGGGAGGGTCAGAGAGAGAGGGAGACACAGAATCCGAAGACAGGCTCCAGGCCCTGAGCTGTCAGCACAGAGCCCAACGTGGGGCTCAAACCCATGAACTGTGAGATCATGACCTGAGCTGAAGTCGGATGCTTAACTGACTGAGCCACCCAGGCGCCCCATCCACCCATTTCTTTCCAGTCTTTCCTTCAGTCTTTCCTCATAATTGATTAAAAAACATTGAATCCCTAGTGTCATGCATATCACACAGGGTCATCTTGCTACATGAGTAAAGATACAGGTATGACATAGATTATCCAAAGTTTGTGACCAAACTGAATGTAGAAATCATATTGGGCTTCACAATTTTACCACTGAAATTTCTGCCCATCCCTTGCTCATAACTCTGTCTCTGTCTCTCTCTCTCTCTCCCAAAAATAAATAAACTTAAAAATAAATAAATAAATAAATAAATAAATATGCTGTGTAGTTGAACTGGCATTTTAAAAAAATAATAAAAATTTTAAAAAATTTAAAAATAAAAATACACAGGCATTTTTCCTTTTTGGGGCACTGCTCTTCAAGATCTGTTTTAGGGGCTTAACTAGATGGATCCTTCAAATAACTTGTCAAAAGGAAAAACATTTTACAGTTGATTTAGAAACTGATTTAGAAGTGCTAAAACTTCTTTAGTTATATCTGTTAGATACAAGGAAGATAAAGCAAGGAGAAATAAAGCAAATTCTATGCCCATGTGTTTCCAGTGATTTATATTAAAGGTAGATCAAAAGAAAAATAAATACATATAACAAAGAAAGTAATTAAAGGTGAAGAACATGAAGGGGTGAGGAAAGGATCTTGTAGGTTCATATAGGTCAGCAATTTAAAGTTTAAAACTAACATTTCTCTTTCTTATTGCTTTTTTAACCATTCACAATGAGCAAAATGAAGTAAGTTTTCCTGTGACTGGTGGCAAAATATACTGGCAATTTCCTGGCTTGATCTTGAATTATGCGTGTAAAAAATCTCTACCGTAGAATGAAGATATTTGTATGATGTGGAAATAAAAGAGAAAGGATCTGAATTTGAAACAAAATTCATATCAACTATGAAAAAATTAATTCAGTTGGTCACAAATATTCTTGAGCACTGACTCCATGGCATAGATTCACGTCTTTGAACTAACATTGCTGTTTTACCTTGCTCAAGGCTCTCATATAACAAAGTGGCACATGAAGTGAATTCATGTTTATGCGAATTCCTATCATCGACAGTAGTACTTACTTGAAGGATTTCCCCTTCCTGCTATGTTGGATTGACTAGTACCAGACTTACCTGCCTGCCATACACAAACAGAAACTGGACAAAATATATAAGGCTACTGGTTTGGAGCAATGGATGATGGACAACATAGTACTGCAGTTCTTGAGGGGAGGGAAACAAAAGAGGTAAGCCCCATGATCCACACTGCTCTCTGCTCAGGGAGATACAATCTCCCAGCCATAGCACAGAGAAGCAGAACCCAGGCGCAGCCCAGTGGTTGCCCTGAACTGAGGAGGTACAGACCAGAGTGCAGGGCTTCAGAAGCACCTGGAAGCTCCAGCCCAGATTAGCACAGAGGGAGAAGCTGTGAGGTAGGAGGCAACAGAATATCACAGGTAGGTGAAGGTGGACAGACAGAGCATTGCTACAGAGCCCTGGACAAGGACATGTTCAGACTGCACATGCTCAGTGTAAGACTCTGGAAGCCTATCAGAGAGTGGCCTCTATAAGGTTGATATGGTACGGAGCTATTTTAGGAACGTTTGAAACACTGGCCCAGTCAGAGCCGAAACACCAGAATGACCACATCTCAGGAGTGAGAGCCACGTTCTAGTGTAAAGCTATCTTAGACCTATCCTAACAAACACTAAACAGAGCTTCAGTAGAATAAAGGAAACCTTTCAGTAATTACTTGCCTATCAAAACAAAACTCAATAGTCTTTTAAGGAAGACAACATATCCAAACTGTATGCAATTATCCATGATGTCCAGCATACCATAAAAAAAAATCTATATGTGCATGGAACTAGAGTATATATATATTTTTTTTAATTTTTTTAATGTTTATTTATTTTTGAGAGAAAAAGACACAGAGCACAAGTGGGGTAGGGGCAGGGACCGACAGAGAGAGAGAGACAGAATCTGAAACAGGCTCCAGGCTCTGAGCTGTTAGCACAGAGCCCAACGCGGGACTTGAACTCACAAACTGCAAGATCATGACCTGGGCTGAAGTCAGACACTTAACCAACTAACACACCCAGGCATCCATGGAACTAGAGTATATTATGCTAAGTGAAATAAGTCCATCAGAGAAAGACAAATTATCATATGATTTCACTCACATGTGGAATTTAATGTTCATCCCTATTTAGATGAACATAGGGAAAGAGAAGGAAAAATAAGATGAAAAATGAAGAGGAAGACAAACCATAAGAGACTTTCAAATACAGAGAACAAACTGAGAGTGTCTGGAGGGGGAGTGGGTGGGGAATGGACTAAATGGGTGATGGGGATTAAGAAGGGCTGAGCACTGTTATATATACATAATGAATCACTGGGTTCTACTCCTAAAACTAATACTACATTGTATGTTAATTAACTTCAATTTAAATAAATAAATTTAAATAAATGTTTAAAACTCTATCCATGCAAAGATGAAGGAAAATGTGATCTATAATTAAGTAAAATATCAATCAAAAGAATATCCCAGATGTTATAATTAATAGACAATGACTTTAAAGTAGCCATTAAGTATGTTGAAGGGTTAAAACAAAAAGTTGGCCTTAATTAAAAGACCTGATGGGGAAATCTCAGCCAAGAAATAGAAATTACTTTTTGAAAGCTGAATAGAAACACTAATGCTAAAAATTACAGTGTCTGAAATTTTAAAATACTCACTTCTTAGCATTAATAAGTTATTGGAAAGAGCAGTAGGAAGAGTCAATAAGCTTTAAGACATATTTATAGAAATGAATCATTCTGACTGAAAAACAGAGAAACAATAGAAAAAAGAGAGCCTCACTGATCTGTGGGAAGACTTCAAGGAGTTTATATATGTGTAATTAGAGTTGCATAATACAAGAATAGAGAAAATGAGGCAGAAAAAAATATTTAAAGGAGTTGTGGTAAAACTTTTCCTATATTTGGTAAAAAAAAAATATCAATGTATAAATTAAGCCAGCTTACCACCTAGCTTCCAGTGGTATTCACATCACAGTAACACCACTGAAAATCAAAAATAAAGAGAAAACACTTAAAAGCGCCTAGAAGAAGCGGCACACCACATACAAGAGTAAAAAATATATACATTGACAATGGACTCCTACTGGAAACAGTGCAGGTCAGAAGACAAAGGAATGGTATCTTTAAAGAACTGGAATTTGGCGAAGGGGATAGGGAACACAGGGAAGCATAGTCCACCCAGAACTATATGTCCAGTGAATATATCCCACAAATGTGAGAATAAAATAAAGACATCTTATTCATTCAGATGAATGAAAGTTGAGGGAATGTATTACCAACACATCTGTACCATAAGAAAGACCAAACATTTTTTTTCAGGGTGAAGGAAAGTGACAGAAGACTGAAACTGATCTACATAAAGGAAGGAACTCAGACAAGAGTAATTTGTACCTAAATAAATGATTAGCATTTTTCTTATTGTAATTTCTCTAAAAGGCATATAACTGTTTGAAACAAAAATAACATTGTACTATGTGTCTAAAATGTATGAAGACTTAAAGCCTTAGGGAAAGAATAGCACAAAGGATGGGATAAGTGGAATTAAACTATTACAAGACTTATACAGTCATGAAATATGATTTTTGAATAGTGAGGTGTAAATATTCCTATGTAAATTTCTAAAGAGACTGTGAAAATTTAAGATTTTATATTGTGATCTTTGGGGAGACTAATTAAAAAGCTAGAAACAATCCAAACATCCTTCAATAGGTGAACGGATAAATAAACTATGATATATTCATATAATTGAATGCTAGTTAAAAACTAAAAATACATGAATTTCTGATACACAAAATAACATGGATAAACTTCATAAATATTATTCACCCAAAGAAGTCAAACACAAATTATGTAAAATCTATGGTGATAAAAATCATATCTATATTTGCTTGGGGCACAGAGGAATTCTAAAAGAATACAAGTGAATATTCTAGGACATTGATAAGAGTGGTGCTTCCATGGGTATATATGTTTGTCAGAACTGATTGAACTGTGCACCTAAACTCTCTGCACTTCATTATATGTAAACTGTATCTCAAAAAGTTGATTCTTTGGAGAAACACTTTTTAAATATAGGGGAAACTAAGAGAATCACAAAGGAATAGGAAAAATTACTCATAATCCCATCACCCACAAGTAATAATTCAAATTCAGAGGTAAACTATTTTTGTACTCTTTTTTTACATAAAATTTTCACACCATACATAGCAGTCTGGCCTTCTTTCCACTTGAAACTTTAGCAACAGTAAAAGAGTTTTGTATCAATAAGTGTTCTGTTCCAGTATCTTATAAATGATTACATAGTGTAAATTATAGCTGGATTAAAGGCTTACACAAATGAACAAAAGCACTAAATATGGCCATCAGTATCAGAAATACTTCTATCCCACCACTGCCGTCAAAAACAAAAAGACTTTTGGGGCTTCTGGGTGGCTCAGTCGGTTGGGCATCCTACTTTGGCTCAGGTCATGATCTCACGGTTCACGGGTTCGAGCCCCACGTTGGGCTCCGTGCTGACAGCCAGCTCAGAGCCTGGAGCCTGTTTCGGATTCTGTGTCTCCCTCTGACCCTGCCCTGCTCACGCTGACTCTCCTCCCTCTCTCAGAAATAAATAAAAGTTTAAAAAAATTTTTTTAAAGACTTCCTTTAGTTTCCGTTGCAGGTCCCTTTGTATTGTTGAGCTTTCATTCCCATTGAAGATTAAACACTAAATCTGCCAAGTGCAGGTATTGCTGTCTTCCTGCTTAAAACACTCACTTCCAAGTAATCCTTTTGTCTCTCAGGGATTTCCCACCTTTTTTGTGTTCTTCCCAAGATGGTGTCTCAGTGCAATGATGGCATTCTCGTAGCATTACATGCTTGCAGTAGTCATTCACTAGAGTGTATTTTAGCCCAACTGGTCACTAGTTGCCCTTCACCTGTATCTACTTGAGTGTGGTTGATGCCATCTGACCTTTTGGGAGTCATATTATGACCCACTGCCAGTGACTATAGACCTTGCCCTTAGTTCCACTCTCAACCACATCATTGTGCTCTTCTCGTCCTAAATATCAAATTCCTAAATTCCACTGGTCCTCTTAGCAAAACTACATCTTGCTTAGAAACCCTGAGAATTCTCAGCTGCTCATTCTACTTTATGCTAGAGAGTTCATGACACTGTGAATTTCCTCAGCCCCACATGCCTAGCACCTCCCATAGTCATTGTTGTTTTACCATTCTGATGGAATGTTGGAGAGCAACTGCACTGAAATGGGCACATCTCTGAGAAGTTTTCATCCTACCCAGACCATGCCAGAGAATTTAGGATACCAGCCCTGATAGTCTTTGAATTTTATAAATTTACAAGTGTTTCTTCCTCCACTACAAGGTGTCAACTACAAAGATTAAAAACAACAACAACAACAACGTAACATTTGCTTCTCTATTTTTGACCCACTCCTCTCTCTTTTGGCTTGATCCTACCCACACCCAACTCCAGGAAACAGGTGGCAGAAGAACACTTGGATAACTCAGTTAAGCAACTGATTCATGATTTTGGCTTAGGTCATGATCTCATGATTTGTGAGATTGAGCCCTGCATCAGGCTCTGCGCTGACAGTACGGAACCTGCTTCGTATTCTCATTCTCTCTCTCTCTCTCTCTCTCTCTCTCTCAATGAGTGAATAAGCTTTAATAGGTGGCAGAAAATTCCTTTATATCACATCCTCCTCTTAGTTTTTTCTTTGAATTTCTTTAGACTTAACCTTCTAGGCATTGGTTCTTCATGTATAAAATTCTACCTGAGTTGAAAAGTCTAGCTACTATTTTAAAATAGAATTGTTTGAAATTCAAAGCAATGACTTGTTATGTCTCTGTTTTCTTTAAGGAGCTGTGAACTCAACCTGAAGGCAAAGTAGTAACAGAGGAAACATGGGCAGGAAGAGCCAAGAAGAGAAAATACATTTGATCATAGGTCAAACAGCACCTAGCTTGAACTATTCCATTGTTTCCATGCACCAAAATGTGTTTAACCAATCTCCTATTGTTGGTCGTATAGGTTTCTACCCATTTTTTTAAATTATTATTTTTAAGTTCAAAACGGGAATTTTAAGAGCACTAGAAAACAGGGCATATACAGAAGGTATAAACATATAGGTAGGAGGAAAAGTCTGTGCCACTGCTCAGCCTCCTTTCTCTTCCAGATGACTCACTGACCTTTCTATTTGAGCTTTGATTTGCAGCACAATTAAGAATTCAGGGTAGAGGGGCACCTGGTAGAGCAACCAACTTCAGCTCTTGTCATGATCCCATGGTTCACGAGTTCAAGCCTCACATCAGGCTGGCTGCTGTCAGACTGTCAGCACAGAGCCTGCTTCAGTTACTCTGTCCCCCCTCTCTGCCCTTCCCCCACTTGCACTCTTCCCTCCTCCCCCCAAAAAATAATATTCAGGTGCTGGGTGTCTCAGTCAGTTAAGGATCTGACGCTCACCTTTAGCTCAGGTGATGATCTCATGGCTCATGGGTTCGAGCCCTACATCGGTTCTACACTGATAGCACAGAGCCTGCTTGGGATTCTCTCCCCCTCTCTCTGCCCCTCACCTTCTTGCTCTCTCTCAAAATAAATAAACTTATTTTTTTATTCAGGGTAGAAATGGGCTCATTGTGAATTCCATTAGAACTGTGTCTAATGAGCTCATGAGTGTTCCTGATGTGTGCCCACTGCCTCATACGATGCCTGAAATACCTTGCAGCTTAAGTCAGCCATTTCCTATCTAGGAAAAAATAAATAAATATGCTATCCATGATGACTTACTGTTTTTAATAAACGAAATGTCAGGCATTAGAACCAATAGGCATTTTTAAAGCATTTCAATCATGTATACCTCTATTATTGAAAATCTGATCTCTATTGAACACTCTTCCCCTAATCACCACACCAAATCCATCACTACGTCCCATAAGCTCTACTTTTAAACTTCTCAGATCTTGTCCAGTGTTCTTCATATCCGATTTCATTACACTAATGTCAGCCACATCCTTTTTTTTTCCTGAACTTTTCCAAAGTCTGATGACAATTTTATTCTTACCCTCTACAACCTTTCACATAACAGCCAGTCACCTTTTCAAACATAAAGTAGATGACTCCCCTCTTCTGCTTGAACTTACTGTACAATGAATAAAATCCAAATGCCTTATAGTCTGGAAGACAGTAGGTGATCGGCTTCCTGCCTATCTCACTTTGTCTCCTATTTTCTTTGCACGTACTATCCTGAAGCCAAATAGGACTCCTTTAAGTTTCTTGAACAATCCATGCTCTTCTCCGCTTCTAAGGCTTTATACTTGCTTTCCTCTCTGCCTTGAAACCACTTTTCCACACTCTCAAACATAGTATATTCCTTCCTAGCCATCTACTTAAGACAAGCCTATCCTCATCAATATCTAAAGACTACTCAAGAAGCTCTCTATCTTATCACTCTCGTGTTGATCACCATGAGAGGTATTGTTGTTGGTTGTATTATTTATTGTTTTATTGTTTGTTTATTATTTTATATCTGTTTCCAACAGAGATTTTTAAGGTTGCTGAGGAAATAAACTTTGACTTATCCCTAGTGCCTAACCACAACTCAAAATATAAAGATTTAACAAATAGGTGCTTAATGAATACATGAATCACTTTGCTGTGAATATCAAACCACCATGATTCTCACAGCCTGGAATATATTAGAAATGTAATTCCTGGGATGTCTGGGTGGCTCAGTTGGTTCAGTGCATGACTCTTGGTTTTGGCTCAGGTTATTATTTCATGGTTCATAAATTTGAGCTCCACACTGGGCTCTGCACTGACATGCACAGCATGGAGCCTGCTTGGGATTCTCCCTCTAACTCTTTCTCTGCCCCTCTCTCTCTCTCTCTCTCTTTCTTTCTCTCTCTTTCTCTAAAAATAAATAAATAAACTAAAAAAAAAAAAAAGAAAGAAAGAAAGAAATGTAATTCCTGTACATCACCTCACCCAGATCTACCAAACCTGAAATTCTTGTGTGGCCTAGCCATGTGTGCTTTAAAAAGCCCTCCAGTCACTATTTACTCTATTGTCCCCATTTTACAGATAAAGAAACTAAGAAAGGTTGAGTAATTTGCCCAAGTTAATAAGTGATAGATCTAAGTGCTAATTCTAAAATCTTACACCATAACTATTTAACCATGATTCCCCAGGGGCCAGGAATCTAAATAACAAGAAAAATGAAGTTTTTGCCTTCAGGGTCAGTACAATGAGTCAATAATTATAGAATTGTGTGGAAATGGGTCTTATTTGCATTATGCACAAGGTTTTAAAAGAACACAGAGGCAAGACACTAGGACTTGGCCTGGACTGGGAGGAAAACTTCTATTCCAAGTTGCATTTCAGGTGTCCCTTTCATAATAAGTGAGAATGAGCTAAATAGAAAAGGAGTAGCATGAATGAATCCAGCTACCAGGGAGTGGGGTTTGGGGTAAATGAGCAAGGGAAAGAGAATAAGTTTCAAAACTACAGAGGTAGCCAGATCCCGAATAGTCCCAACTTGTATTAGCCATCTCAGACTAACACACATATCATAGACCATGTGGCTTAAACAAGCAAACAAACAAAATTTTCAGAAATGGAAGCTAGAAATCTGAGATCAAATTGTTGGCATATTACGTTTTATTTGGAGCGATCTATGGTGTCTCTTTTACAAGGACATGAATCCTACTAGATTAGGACCCCTCCCCTTGTGACTTTATTTAATTTTAATGACCTTTAAAGATCTATCTTCAAATATTTTCACACTGGGAGTTAGAGCTTCAATATATGAATTTGGGAAGGACAAAATTCAGTCCATAGCACCTTACTATAGAATTTGTCTCTTATCCAAAAGGAAATAGGGGATTGTTGAAAGATTTTAATAAAAGGGCAATGACCAATGATCCTCTTATTTCCTCCCACCAAGGAGATAACATTTACATATTTTGAAGGAGGGTTCCGTATAATTTCAAAGAAAACGTTAAGTCACCAGTGCAGCCAAGGGCATTCATATCCAACTGCAAGGTGAAGCAAAATTTTCTCCACCTGTCAGCAGCATCTTCAGTCACTTGGATTCTGCTTTAGCTCCTCTATAAATTTTTTATTGTGTCCTGCTCCTAATTGGGGTCTGTGTGTTATTGTAGCATTGAGGTTGAATTAAATATCATTTCATATACACACAAAGATTGACAACTGATGATAAATGGAAAGCGACCATTATAAATTATCTGGTACTTGTAAGGTAAGGCAGGTCCTAGGAGTTGACTTTTCAAAATGAGTTGAGTACAAGATTCAGAATTTTTGCCTTGCAGCCATGGAATGTTATTTTGAAATGTATATGCATAAAGAATTACAAGTCTTTTGCAATAGTCTGACATGTACTTGAGAGCTTGTACACACAGCAAAACCTTGAGGTGTTTATACCTAGCTCTTAATATTCACTCTATGTAAGAAGTATCTCATCAGCATATGTTGTATGCTCCCTAAATTAAAGAAATATCACATTATCCATAAAATGGCCTGAAAAGAATCCAGAGAAACATTAAAGACACAAAGGTTTTTAATATCAGGCATTTCTGTACTCATCATCGTCTTCATAGATCACAGATCTCTTTGATGCACTATGATTATGGGTCCGTGCAAGTTGAGACGAGGAATTATATCATTGGACAGTATGAACATGTAATTTATGGAGATTTAACTCAGTTGTAAAGAGAAAGCAATGAAAGACATTAATGAGCTCCGATACTCAGGACTGCATTGCAAACTAGAACACAACCATGGAACTACATAAGATTAAAACCAGTTTAACCTCTAAACACTGAAAACTGTGTGGTTTATCAAAGGCCATTCTCTTCTAAGAAGTTCTTCAGGTTCGTGCTGGGTTTCCATGAAGCATGCTCCCAAACTGAGGAGCATGAAGTTAAAATCGATTTGTATGCAGAGTTTCTTGGGAATTTGCTGTGAAAAATTGCTAGTCTCTTGCACTGATTTTTCATGCCAGATAGACAACTTGGTACATTGAGCACATATACACTTGCTGAAAAAGACTATGAGGGCAAATTATTGATTTTCAAGTGATTTTCACATAATTAAGTGGGGATGTACTGAAGAAAATTGCCTTTCCCCCCAGTAAAATTAAAATGAATGCAGAATTGGTTTAAAGAAGAAAAAATAATAATAAACATGCTGAGACAGGCTTGACAGACTGACTATACCCAGGGTAGGAAATAAAGACTGTGCAAGTTCAAGAATAAGCAGGCCTGCCTTTACTTTCCCATCAGGGGTTTTCATCAGCCCTGAGGCTTCATTTCCTTTCTTCTATAACCTTACCTTAACCTTTTATTTGTATCTCTAAGTTTCTAAATATAAGGGCTACAATACTAGTAACATGAGTTAAAACTGAATGAGAACTTGCTATGTGCCAACTCCGTGCTAATCTCATTTAGTCCGTAAAGCAATCCGAAGAAGTTGGTGCTAATATTGTGATATTTAACTGAACCTGAGATGCTATAAATTAATGTATTTGCCTCTCTGCTGGATCCAGTCGTGTTCTTCCTCAGATATGCTCAGTCTCACCTGTTGCCCAAGCCTCAGCTGCTTGTCCTGCTTCCAGTCCAGGGACATCTCCAGCAGTGAACTGGTTATAAAGATGTGACCACCTCAGCCTCGTGGGGCCTGAAGGCTGAAAAGCGAATCTGTTCTTCAGTGTGCAAACACCCAGCTTCAGCATGGCCTCCATCATGTTCACGGTGATGGGGTCTCCATAGCTCCAGCTCTGAGGTCCGATCCACTCAAATCCCTGCAAGCTCTTTTGTCCCCAGTGGAGACATCAGATAACACACCCCAGGCATAGTGGGAATTAAACCAAACTTTGACCAGCAAAAAACAGGAGAGAGGAAGGAAATTGTTCACTATTTCCCTCCACACATTGAAATGTTGTGAGATGTAGTGGTTGCATACAGCTTTTCTAGCTACATCCTTTCTAATCTAGAACTCTCTGGGTGTTTTGTGAGGCTGTGGTCAGTGTGGTCATGGATTCCCTATTTTTGCTTTTACTTCTCTCCTTTCCTGACCACTTTCCTTTCTCTTACTCTTTGAGACCGCAAGCTACACCTCTCACCACCACCCTACGCAAAACAAAATGCATACTTTTGGCCTCACACTCTCTTTTCTAGGATACTCAGCTTATAGCACTGGTCATGTTATTGATTGTAAAGTGCATTCTGAGTTCAGAGATGTTAATTTACACTGATGCTTATACAGTGCCTGTCCAGCTCTGTTCTGAGCACCTTATATATAAATAATTATTTTACTTCTCAGAATTTTTTACTTCCTACGGAGGTGGTTACCATTATCCCACTTAATAGGTGAGGTAACTGATGCTCAGAGAGTACATGTAACTTTCCTGAGATCACATAGCAAGAAATTGATGGAGCCAGGGAAGAACACAGTTCTTTCTGATCCCAATGCATGGGTCTTTTAATCACTATACTACATTCTCCACACCTGCCTTTTTCCTCTGCAAAGCTGCATTGACTTATCCATGGAAGAAAGTGTCAATGTCTAGTCACTGGGGACCTCTCTGGTTTTAAAGATATATTTCAAAAATGTATGACATGAGCTCATCTTTCTCTTTTTAAAGTCCCATATCTTTAGCTATCTATTGAAATAGCAATCTATTTCATTAGACTCAAACTTTTCCCTTCTGAGTACTTTTAGCAATTACCACATACTGTCACAAAGAGTCATTTAAAGGAGAGAAGAGAGTTTAGATTTATGCAGTGCTTACTAGGTATAGGACATTGAATGAGTATATAGACACATCACAAAATTAATTGCAAGAAAAAATATTTTTTTTTGCCAACACTACTATTCCATTTACAGATGAAGATGCTGAGTCCTGGAGAGGTTAAATAACTCGCTATGGTCAGAGTGTTTAACAAACACTAGCAATTTCCACTGGTATACACATCATTTTACCACTCTTTCTTTTTTCTTCCAGAGTAAAAAAAAATTCCTGGTTTTATACTTTTCTACATTCACCCTAGTGTCTAGTACATCAACATCACTTACACTAAAGACACTCAACAAATGGAGCAATAAATGAATGCAGTGTAAGTGTGCCATAAAATGCAGCAGAGAAGGGGAAGAAAGGTTATTTTACTGCAACAGTGATTCCCCTACCAATATTTTTGGGGGTTCTATTGTTTTTTTTAATAGAACCCTTGAGATAAAGGAAGACTTACAATTTTTTTTAGAGAGAGAGCACATGCATGAAGATAGGGGAGCAACAGAGGAGAGAGAGAGAGAGAGAGAGGGAGAGAGAGAGAGAGAGAGAATTGTAAGCAGGCTCCATGTTCAGTGCAGAGTACAATGTGGGACTCAATCCCACAATTCTGGGATCATGACCTCAGCTAAAATCAAGAGTCTGATGCTCAAGTGACTGAGCCACCCAGGCACCCTGGTTCTACTGTTCGTGTGTGTGTGTGTGTGTGTGTGTGTGTGTGTGTGTGTGTGTGTTAATGTTTATTTAATTTTGAGAAAGAGAGACAGAGAGAGAGAGAGCGCACAAGCAAGGGGGAAGCAGAGAGAGAGGGAGACACACAATCTGAAATAGGCTCCAGTCTCTGAGCTGTCAGCACAGAGCCTGAGGTGGGGCTTGAACTCACAAGCCATGAGATCATAACCTGAGCCAAAGTTGGACACTTTACCAACTGAGCCACCCAGGAGCCCCAAGTTCTTCAATTATCTGAAACTCGACCTCTTTCTTGAATAAATAGAAATCCTTTAAAAGAACAATAAACTATTTGTGTAAAAAAAAATACAATAAACTATTTGTAAAAAAAAGAAATCCTTTAAAAGATTCAGTATATAATTGCTTCATTATCTTTACCCTCCTATGGAAGCTTTGCTCAGAATTCTTATGTTTAAATATAGCAGTCAATCCTTTAAGCTTCGGAGAACAATTTCTACACTTATTACTGCACATATATACACTAGAAAGGGCCCAATAAAGAATCATTTATAAGCAATCCATTATCAAAAACAATGTGTGGATGTCAGGGTACAGCAGACAAATGAATTACTTGTATCATTTTAGTCAAATCAAAATTTGCACTTTCAACTTTTTACATCCAGTCATTATTTCCTTAAGTCAGGCAAGAGCTAGATAAACCATTTACATGCCCTTTGATCTTGGCCATGACACAAAATCCTAAATCCTTTACCTGCCAACTGGCATTCAGATGTATCTGCAATGCTGGGGGGCTCATGTTGAGTCTTTTGCAGAATTTGGTCTTTTCTTACCCAGAATAAGGTTATCTCTTCTTATCTAATTAGTAGAGAAATGGAGATGACTTACTTCAGAAAAGATGGGTCTGCTTTCTTTTATCTCATCTTTGTTAACTATGAAGCCATTTATACCTCATTAAATGCTCTGTGTAACTGTAGAATGAGACATCCCACATGCTCTGTGGGCCTGTCCTCCCTCCCCCCCTCCCCCACCAGCCAAACTAGTAACATTTCAAACACCACAGAAAAATCCAGAGGAGGTGGGCTTCATAAATTAAGGAAAAAGGAATAGCAAGATAAGAATAATCGTTTTTTTAAAGATACGAGATTTATGTCTCAAATAATGTGGTAGTTGACTTAATATCCATTGCCAACAATAGCATGAGCTTATTTTGCTTGCCCATTACAAACCCAAATCCAATTCATCATCCACTAGCAAGACTTCAAGGTCTTTTTCACCATTAGTACTTTCCAGGTTTTTCTAATCCATTGAATACCTGTAGTGCACATTATTTTGCCTCATATGTATCAAATTGCATTTGCCAAAACTGAATCCTATTCTATCAATTCCTACTCCTGTTACTGACCTTTTCAGGTTCCTTTATAAGACTTTTCCATCTAAAGCCCCCACCATGCTTCAGCACGGAGCTGCTGTTCTTTTTGATGCACTGCAATGTATTTGATGAACAGTGACCACGTATAATAGAAAATATAATAATCATTCAGCCTCTATACACTCACTAGGTTCCTGGTCACACATCATACAAACAGAAATCCATGCCAGACTATTTCCCTCTGAAGGTATGCATGGGTATGCTCCCTGGAATGAATTCTCTGCCAAAGCATGAGGATTATCAGAAATTGCAGCTCTCAATAACAATCATTGACCTTGCAGACACATTTAGCTGAAAAATAAAATGACTTTATTATAAATTCCCAAATCCTGAAATTAAATATTCTACATGCCTTCCGACTCAAGTCTCAATTAATACTCAAAGTTCTAAGCTTGGGTACAAATAAGCATTCACTGAAGTATTTTATTCCCAACCCAAACCTCGTATTAACTATATAAACCCCATAAAAACCAAATGAAACACTGACTACAATAATCTGTAAGAGAATAAAGTGTAACAGAATTATTCAGATGATCTGACAGGCTGGTACTCTACAAGAGCCCTCAACACAGTAAGTGATGTATCTTCCAATTACGGAAATGTATACATTCACTCTGAGTTAATTTTCTAGTTGCTAATAATTATATTAAGTATAGGACATATCTCAAGACTAGTAGGCACCTTGATAGATGGAGAATAGAGACCATCACTTACATGAAAAAGAATAGTATCAGAGGGCACCTGGGTGGCTCAGTCGGTTAAGTGTCTGACTTCGGCTCAAGTTATGATCTCACTGTTGGTTAATACCAGTCCTGCTTTGGGCTCTGTGCTCACAGCATGGAGCCTGCTTCGGATTCTGTGTCTCTCTCTTTCCCTGTGTCCCTCCTCCACTCGTGCTCTTTCTGTCTCCCAAAAATGAATAAATGTTTAAAAAAATTTTTTTAATAGTATCAAAATTCACATCCCTAATATCAACTTTCTATCTTGCTGAGAAAGTTAACATTTCTGTGTGTTTACTGGTAACTACAAAGTGGGGTTAGATCATTATAAAAACAGACAATAATGTGGCATTCTAAAATTTACTTTCTATCTACTAATTTCCAGAATAACTCAGTAATACTGGATAATTAATTTTTCATGCATATAACCAATGAGAAAAGTAACTTCAGAAATGTAGGTCTGTGCCTTTTTTAAAGAGTTTTTAGGCTTTTTATAAACCAAATTTATAATGGTAAATAATACTAATCTTATAACAACAGGGTAATGAGCCTGTGTTATATAGACATAAACTTTAAATTTGAAATGTTTCTACTGAAACTTTTCATGTGAAACACTTACTATAGCTGCTTTTATGTACAAGTGTGCATATACTGAATTAAATGTATCTGGCTCATTTTAGTTAATGACAACAAAAACATTCTAATTATGCTATCTGTGAATTGAATAAAATGAAATCAATCAACTTATAAGATTTATATTATATTTTAAAGCTCTAGCTTATTACACTAACAATCACAGCCTATCATGTTTTAAACTGAGCCACTATATAGTCCTTTAACAGAATAATACTATAAGAGACAAAAGAATATTTGGTAGAGAGAGATAAAAACATCTTGCTACGGTTCTGGACCTTCAAAGTAGACTCAATAGAAGCAGGTCAACTTTGATGTGATCCATTTGTGTTTCCAGGTTGTGTGGACAGACAGGCGAATCTAGTGGCTGATGTTTTGACATTTCATGTTGCCAGTGGAAAACAGTGCTGCATCAGGGACAGCACTTTGTAGACAGACTCCTGGGGAGTTTTGTCATCACTTTCCACATTAGGGGAAGGACAGGATATTCTCTTCCCACAAACTTCCTCCTGGAACCCTTTTCTACATCTGACCTCTGACTAGAGAACAGTGTGGAGAACCAGAGCCTGTACCAGCTGCTCCCCTATGACTTCTGCCTGCATGACGAGCACCAAGACAAGCCCTGCCTTTCTCCTGTGGAGGTCCTGCTAACTCAGGGTAGAACTAGTCAGACTGGAGGCAGGTGATCAGTTCTGATGCTCTTCCATGTCAGCCTGATGCTCCTCCTTCCTTGGAGATCTGGTCATCCAGAAGATTCCTGATGTTTCCTTCAGTCCTCTGCCAAATGTGCCATTTGGAACTTCAAAAATGGAAGAATACTTTTCAGTGCCTTTATGTTCTCCTTCAACCAATTTTTGAATAATGTATATATTTTCTTTCACTATGTTTTCAAAGTTGCCCAACTGAGAGCTATCATCCCAATATCATGATCTTTCCCTCCTGAGAAAGTAGAAGGATTTTATATTACTTACTGAGTTATTCTTCCCAATTTTATAAGTGTGTAAGTCTTCACAGGCACTTACTGATGTTTCATCTCTTTTGGAAAGATTCTCCATCTCTTTACAGGGTAAAGTCTCTATAAATTGAGCATGAGATACACAATTGTTTTTCTTGATTCAGTAGGACTTGGTGTTTCTTCTGGAACTTTTACCTCTCCTTTTCTAACTGGGTGTTTTCTAACTGAAGCCAACATTCTTGGCTTGGAAACTTTTCATTCGATGTTTCAGTAGACAGATTATTTCAGCTACTTCAGTTAATTTTGTGTGCATTTTGTTACTTGTTTTTTCAAGATGCTGTAAATAAGTATGTAACTCCACCACATTCAAAAACTCCCTAGATTTAGATGCCTTCAATATATCCAATTCCATGTTCCCATGATTCATGTTATATTCCCCCAAAATAGCAGTCCAGCTGTTCATCTTTAGCAAGGTTCACCTAGAAGCTTGATCTGACTTTCTCTATTATTAGGAACTTGCTCCTCAGGCAGTGAAGGATTTTCTGAAAAATTTTTTCCCTCTTTAATAACTTTTTCTGATCTTCCCTCCCATTTTTGAAGGTCTTATGAAAGCACTTTTATGCTTCTCTGAAGATTAGAAATTCCTTCCAAAGCCTCTGTTAGTGCTGTCCAAATCACTTCTCCTTTTCCCTGATGAGTTTTAAGGGATATTTTGATTGCAAATACTTGATGTTGGTTTTGCTTTCTTGAGTCTTCTGAGGACTGATTCTTACCTGTAATGTCAGTCACCAGCCAAACTTGTAAACATGTAGATTCCTCTTCTTTCCATGCTTTGTTATAAGAATTTATTTTAAGACAAAGTAAAAGAGGTTTAGCTTTTAAGCTCTTTATTCATGGTCTCTATGAATAGACCTGGGACTTGGTTCTCAGGCTAACTTCTAGTACAGTTGATTTAGTGTCTTCAAATTCTTTTTTAATGTAGCTAAATCTATCAAAAATTTGCTGCTTTTCCTTCAGAAGTGCAGACTCCAGTAGCCAGTTATTTGTCCTTCCTTGTATAGTAATAAAAAGTTTTAAGCACAAAACCTCCACTCTGACTATAAAAGCCACCATCTTCCACAGCATTCTTTGCAGAGCTGGGCCTGGATTAAGATACCTGGGCATTGTCACTATCACCTAGCACAGGATCTCCAGGATCAGTATCTTAGCCTTCAGTGGACCTCCTCTGGCTTCCAAGTCCAAAGCTAAGTCATCTCAGTTTTCCAGAATCCTGTGGCTAGAACTGACAACAGAGTGCTAAAGAGAATAGTCTTCCCAGAGACTCCATAGTACCAGGACAGATTTCAGTGGAGGTGAGTAAGGAGACAAGACAGACAAAATCAGTACTTATCATGTCTTTTTCTCATCCAAGATCACAAAGTTTGTGATCATATCCCATGATGCAGGAATATGGACTAGATTCTGTGGGCCAGAGGGGATGGCCAGTGGCTCTGGCCATCTTAGGCCCTTTTTGGCTGCTTCAAGAACAGAGGGATTCAGGGGTGCCTGGGTGGCTCAGCCAGTTAAGTGTCCAACTTCAGCTCAGGTCATGACCTCATAGTTTGTGGGTTTGAGCCCTGCATTGGGCTCTGTGCTGACAGCTTGGAGCCTGGAGTCTGCTTCAGATTCTGTCTCCCTCTCTCTCTGCCCCTCGCCTATTCATGCTCTTTTTCTCTCTGTCTCAATAATAAATAAACATCAAAAATTAAAAAAAAAAAAAAAAAAAAAAAAAAAAGAACAGAGGGAGTCAATGTCTTTCTATACCTGTCAGTATACTTGTGAAGCTCCATGGTGGAGGATTTGCAGGCCTGCATCACTGGCCACTACCCTTCTTTCTCTCCAATAGACTTTTTACTTTGTGGCCGTGGAGCCCTAACCTAACCCATGAGATCAGAGAAGATTCCTCCTTGGCTTGTGTCTGGCTTGCCTTGAATTTGTTTGGGAAAGAGTATAACAGGCTATAAGGAACCCTGCATGAGATTTCAACACATTTCACTAATTTTACCTTCAAAAAAAATGTAAGGAAGATATAATCATAAGTTTTTAATTTATTGCCTTTTATTCTTCTAATAGACTTGATTTTTTTAGAATACTTTCAGTTTCATAGCAATATTAAATAGAAGACCCAGAAATTCCCCATGTGCTCTCTCTGCTTCCACACGCACATTGCTTCCCCAGTCAACATACCTCACCAGAGTAGTACATTTGTTACAGTTGATGACCTGACACTGACACACCATAATCATCCAAAGTCCAGAGTGTACGTTAAGGTTCACTCTTGGTACTGTCCATTCTATGTATTTGAACACAGGTGTAATGACAAGTACCATATAACACCATTCAGAGTAGCTTCAGTGCCCTAAAAATCCTCTGTTCTCTACAGATTTATTCCTTCCCTTTCCCAACCCATGGCTACTACTGATCTTTTTACTGTTGTCGTAGTTTTGCACTCTTATCAGTGGAATCATCTAGTATGTAGCCTTTTCACATTGGTTATTTTGCTCAGTATTATGCATTTAAGTTTCCTCCATGACTTTTCATGGTCTGATAGCTCACTTATTTCAGGTGAACAATAATATTCCATTGCCTGAATGTATTAACAGTTTATTAACCCATTAACCCATAAAGCTACCAAAGGACATCTTAGTTGTTTCTGAGTTTGGGCAGTTATGAATAAAGCTATTAATAAACATCCATGTGCAGGTTTTTGTTTGTATATAGTCTATTGCCTTTCTACAGATGAGACATGGAAGGCTCAGAGAGGGCATACGGCGTGCCTAAGACCACTTAGGTGATAGGTAGTAAGAACAGGTTCTGTGAACACATCTGGCTCCCAGGCCTCTAGCCTGTCAGGTAACTGCCTCTACCAGCTGTAACATCCGTTAGCTGTGTGATAACGGGGAAAGAGCAAGTAATATTTTATAATGTTTACCTGGTTGCTTTTTGTAGGGCTTATTCCAGAACTTAAGAAAAGCAAATTCTGAACTAAATTTAAGCTCCAGGCCACAAAACTAGCTTAGAAAGGATGGGGCCCAGGCATAGAAGAAAGTGCACTTTCTGAAATTTAGAGCCCCTGCAGCAGAATTCCAGCTCCATCGTACACTACTCTAGACCCTTGAACCCCTCAGTGTGCTCACCCATAAAATGGGAATTGGAAGACACTTGGCATGTGACTGAACTTAAACAGCATTTAACTTTAGTCCATCATTTTTATCCAGACAGAGTCTGCACAAGATAAAATTTTATGGGCTAAAATACAGTTTAACAGTAGTTCTCATCCATGGTCACACATTAGAATCACCAAGGGAGACTTAAAAATTTGCTGATACCTAACACCAGAGATTCATTATTGATTGACTTCGGGTGTGGCCTGAGCACTGGCATTTTTAAAAGTTCCCTAGACAATACTAACGTGCAGCTCACGTTGAGCCTACAGAATGTTAAAAAAAAGAAAGTATTGGGGCGCCTGGGTGGCTTAGTCGGTTGAGTGTCCGACTTTCGCTTAGGTCATGATCTCACGGTTCGTGGGTTCGAGCCCTGCGTCGGGCTCTGTGCTGACTGCCAGCTCAGAGCCTGGAGCCTGTTTCAGATTCTGTGTCTCCCTCTCTCTCTGACCCTCCCCTGCTCACGCTGTGTCTGTCTCTCTCTCTCCTAGAAATAAATAAAAAAATATTAAAAAAAAAAAAAAGTATTACTGAGTACTTGTAGATGCTAAACACTGTCACATTATAAAGCGCTTAATCCTTACAATGCTACACGGTGAGTGCTATTATCCTACCCATGAAGAAATTGATACTCAAAGAGATAAGTAATTTCTCCAAAGTCATAAAGCTATAAAATGAGAAAACAGAGATTTGAATTTGGGTCTCTACCTTTAAAGACCATGCTGGCATGAAGGCACAGGGTCCACAGTCCATTCTTATTATACTGCATAGCACTCCCACTGCTCCTATAAATTGTTAGGATCACATTCACACTACAGTGTCAACGGCCATCCCACTTTGATCCTTAAAGGAGCTAAGCCAGATAAAAGAGATCAATATCCCAGGCCAGGTAAGAGCTGAAGGTAACAAAATTCTCAGGTATTACACTAGCAGAGACCCAAACAGACTATTTATTTCCTCCTCCTCTTCTCAGACTGTGCTTGCTGATCACCTGTGCCCACCACTTCATTCCTCTTTCAACCACACTGCCCAATGGATCAATCAAAAAGTACCATTTGGAATCACTCAACGTCATTCCAAATATACTTGGCAGGCAGAAGGGCAAGGGGAAGGGAACTGGTGGCAAACGAGAGGGCATGACAGTCGCTATGTCAGAGAGACTCAGAACCTGGAGGCAACTGATTAATGTCCAACTCTGGCAAGAAGCTGAGGGTAGAAGACACATTGCCTGACAGCATGCAATAAATCCCCATTATTTCTATCACCTGTCATTAAGCATCTGAGTTTCTCACCTGGTGCACTTAGTTCCTGTCTGTTGTCTAACACAGATATAGTCAGAGAAAAAAGGTTTAAGGACTCAGCTACACTGAGAAAACTTCTCTTTGAGCTTCATCTCAGAAGGTTCTCTTTATATTTCTGTGTCTTTAGTCCCCATCATAATACTAAATTAAAAACTTGCTGAGAGACAAAGGGCTACATCAGAAATCTTGGAGCAGTTACACAGGAGAGGAAGCTCTGGGTTTCCGTGGTTTCCTGCTCATTAACATTCGTATCTATCAACGGAAGGGAGAAGGAAGACCCTGATCCATCAGAGTACTGAATCCACCAGAAGACTGACATTCTCCAGCAACCTTTATTGGAGAAGGGAGGGTAATTTAGTGAAATAACCTTTATCTTTGTCATTAGGAAGTGCTGGTAGGCATTCCAGCTATATGTTTAGTCCTGTGAGCTTGGACAAGTCACTTAAACTTTCTAGACCTCAGCTTCCTCATATAAATTAAGGATAAAATAACTTCATAACAGAATTATTGGGAGGAGCAAATAGACTAACGTACATGAAGCTTCATGTAAGCACTTGCCGTTATAAAGATTAGCTGGCTATCTCCTGCTGCTGGAAGAGACTCACTACCTGTAGTTAAATTAAAAATCTCTACTGCTAGTCACCCTGGAGCAAGCAACACAGAGATGCCCAGTGGAGAAGCGGCCTCAACACAAATCAAGGCTGACTATTTAAAGCTCTACCCTAATGACTTTCGCTTTGAGGTTCTGTTTGAAAGCACTATATGTGTTTTCATGCATATGCCATGCCTCTCAGGGTCCAAAACCCTGTCGGCTCTTTACTGTTTCTCAGTTTCAACCACTCCAGTGAACGACTCTTTGGGCTGTTTCCTGGGACTCCTCCAAAAATAAAATCTTGCATATGCTATGTATCTTTTTAAATTCACATCATACAATTCTAAACACACTGTCAAAAACTGGTAATAATTCATCTAGCCATTACTTATATATGCTGTGGAAGCTGTTAAAGATATAATAAAATTAACTTCAATTATGTAGACATTCAGTTAGTTATGATCAACTTTAACTGATTATCTATTCTGTGTCAGACACTCTGATACATGCCAAGAATATCACAAGACATAATTTCCATCCTCAGGGCCTCCCAATATAGTGGGGGACACTTACATGAAGAAGATGATTTCATGCACTCTGATATATTCTGCACTGATAATTGTCTGAGACGCTATGGGGACACTTTGGTAGATGGAAAACACTGGGATAGTCAAGGAACCATCCTGGGTTAGTAGATTTTGACTGACCTAGTTTTGAATTCTAGAGTGAATCTTGATACATAATATAAATAGTCAGGTACATCTAGATTCAGAGAAAGTCATCCCCTTACAAAATTTCAGGTTTTTTGTTTGCTTGGGGTTTTTTTTTTTTGTTGGTTTTGTTTTGTTTGCTATTTCATTCGTTCATTTAATAAATAAAATTGAAGACCCACTAGGTGCCAGGCACTGTGCTAAGAATTAAGATAAACACAACACTTTCCTTGACCTCAAGGGGCTTGCTCTCAAAGAGCAGAGTCAAACACATAGTATAGTAACAAATAATGATGAGATCAGTGAAATAATAGGGAAATATACAAAGTGTACAAGTGGCCCAAAGAATTTTAAGATTAGGTCTACTTTAGGGGGGCCTGGGTGGCTCAGTCGGTTAAGTGTCCAACTTCGGTTCAGGTCATGATCTCACGGTTCGTGGGTTCGAGCCCCGTGTCGGGCTCTGTGCTGACAGCTAGCTCAGAGCCTGAAGCCTGCTTCAGATTCTGTATCTCCCTCTCTCTCTGACCCGCCCCTGCTCACATTGTCTGTCTGTCTGTCTCTCTCAGATATAAATAAAACATTTAAAAAAATTTTTTTAAAAAGGTCTACTTTAGGTAGTCAGGAAAGGTGTCCCTGAGGAACAGACTTTTGACTTGATTTCCAGAGGCCTGGGGTGAAGTGGGGTGAAGGACAGGGCAGGAAGCATAGAAAACAGCACAGGCAGAACACAGAAAGAAAGTCACACAGTGTTTCTGAACTCCAACAAGGGAGTTTTCTTTCCCTCACCTCACTCTTGTGAGTACTTTTCACTTTCCACTCTCGGTATGTAACAACAGGTTCTTGCACAAAGCCTAGAAAATCTTCACAAGCACTAAAACATGTGAGATGGTATCCCTGTTTTGACATGCATACCCAAGTCCCCTCTGCTAAGTCTCAGTGGCTGATGAACTTCTCAAGTTTCAATACAAATATTATTTTCTGACAGATTGAAAAATGAAAAACAGAGATGACTAAGTTCACAGACAGCTAATGATATAAAGACTAGAATCCAAGTCTCCTGACTCTTGAGCCCATCATTTTGCCATCTGGAAGTGACCGACCTGGAGTAGAGACGTTATGCTGGATATTCTCTGTTCACCATTGTCCATCCTGTTCCACTAGACTCCCTCCAGGGAGGCTGATCTCTACAAACAGCATCAACCAGGCTGTCCTGATGCCAAGCTTCTAACTGGATTCAGTGGGAGTCATGGAAGTAAGAGAAGACAGAGGGAAGCTGAGGTCAGGATATTCACACTCCTGGCTCCCTTCCAGTTGGGAATATTCCTCTACGAAAGGTCATAGCACTTGTCAAGGGGCTCTCTTCTGGGGCTACAGCCAGGCCCACAGTACATCTGTCCCCAAGTGCCAGTAGCTACTCCCTCCCCTGATACCCCAGTCCTAGTGATGCTATATCACTGCGACACTGGGTGGCTTAAAACCAACAGAAATGTATTTCCTCACAGTTTCAGAGGCTAGAGTCTAAAGTCAAAGGTATCTGCAAGTTTACACTCCAGAGGCTCTAGGGGAAAATAGATTTTTTGCCTTATTGAGCTTTAGGTAATGGTCTACATTCCTTGGATTAAGCCTTAAGGCCTCAGTACTCCAACCTCTCCCTCCATCTTCACACTGCCTCTGCATCTCCTGTCTGTGTTATTCCCCACTGTCTCTTTCTTATAAGTACATTTGTGTAGGCATTTAGGGCCCACCTGAATAATCCCAGATACATCCTCACCTCAACATCCTTAGCATAACCACATATGTTACTTTACAATGTAGTATTTACTCCTCTGCTATATAAGACAATTTTTAGTTCTAGGGATTGGGATACAATATTTTGATGGCACCATTCAACCCACTGTAGTGGGTTTGTTTTCTTTGTGCCTGTCACAAAGAAATGATGCCTTCACGCACACCTGGGTTTAAACTAATGCCTTCGGGGGCACCTGGGTGGCTCTGTTGGTTGAGCATCCAGCTTCAGCTCAGGTCATGATCTTGTGGTTTGTGAGTTTGAGCCCCACATTGGGCTCACTGCTGTCAGCACAGCGCCCACTTCTGATCCTCTGCCCCCCTCTCTCTACCCCTCCCCTGCTTGTATTCTCTCAAAAATAAACATTTGTAAAAATAAAATAATGCCTTCACAAACATAATAACATCTTTACTGAACTCTCCGCAATTACTCTGCATGTCTCTGCCATCTTTTTGATCCAATCTAATACAAATGTGCTTTCAATCTAATACAAATGTGCTTTGGTAACTTTGCAGTGTACATGGGATTATGTGTATAGGAAGCCACGAGACAAAAATAATACATAAATCTTAGTTAATAGAAAATAATAGAAAAATAATAGAAAATCTTAGTTAATAGAAATAATAGAAAATAATAGAAAATAATCTTTCCATTTTAGGAAAGAATAGAAATAATGCAGAGTAGAAGCAAAATTCATATGAATTTTACAGACATCACAAAATTTGGAGGAAGTTTATAACCCACTGAAAGTCACTTTTAGTTTTACTCCTGATTCTTGTAGCCAGTCACTGGGACATGTTGGTTTTTCAGTGCTGTAAGACCTAAGAGTTTTAAACACTAACTACCCTATAATAGCTCACCTTAATTTCTTTTTTTTAATGTTTTTTATTTATTTCTGAGAGACAGAGAGAGACAGAGAGAGCGAGCAGGGGAGGGTCAGAGAGAGAGGGAGACACAGAATCTGAAGCAGGCTCCAGGCTCCAAGCTGTCAGCACAGAGACCAATGTTGGGCTTGAACCCACGAACTGTGAGATCATGACCTGAGTCGAAGTCAGAGGCTTAACCAACTGAGCCACCCAGGTGCCCCATCACCTTAATTTCTTAATTTGATTTCTGTTTTTAGTGATTAGCCTCTAGGCTTGAAGGATACTGTCCATGAAAAACAGAGGTTTTGTGTTGCTTTGACCCTCTTCCCTTGGGGGCTAGAAAACCCATTTCAGCTCTGTCTCCAGTTTACCATCTGTGCCATGGTAAGATGATCAGGTAGTGGAATGACGACATTATGTTGATCAGGTTAATGAAATTTGCAATACTGGACCATGCATGCACCTTCATTATAGAAACTCCAAATGAGCACTCATTCTAATATTAGAGCCATAGCTCTGGCCCCCATTGATGGCTCTGGGTGATGTGTAGAAGGCAAAAGTGAAGAGCCTTCAACTTAGCAGACTACTGACAAACAGTGGCATATCTTTGCAAAACCTGACTTCAGATCAGCCTCCCTGCCAAGAAAGCATTACAAAAGAATCATAGTGTGTTAGAACACTACCTCAGTGAAGCTTGATAACTAATTTTGCCATTCTTGACTCGTCTCTCTTTATCATTTGCACATAAAACTCATTAGCAAATCCTGTTTCATATAATATATATATATATCCAGAATCCAGCTTCTTCTCACCAAATTAACAAATCCTGTTTCATCTACATTATATATATGTATATATATACACACACATATATATCTGTATATGTGTGTGTGTGTGTACACACACACACACACACACACACACACACACACACACACATATATATATCTCCAGAATCCAGCCACATCTAACCAATACCTTGAGCTAGAGCCACCCTGGCTGACGGCAGAACCTCCTAAGAAATCTTTGGCTTCTGCCCTTTCCTCACTAGAGCCTATTTTCAACACAAGTCTTCTTTTAAAACACGAGTTGGATATCATTCTTCTGATAAAAATCTTTCAGTGTCTTTAATACCACTTCCTACTCAATGTCAAAAACCCTTAAAATAGATTTCAAGGCCTTAAGTCAGTGTTTCTCCATGGGGGTGGTAGTGTAATAAAGGCTGCCTTTTATAGAGTTCTCCAGGAGAATCTTACTGTTTCCACGAGTGGCACTCTTACCATTTAGAGAGCAGGGTAAGGCTGCTAGACGTTCTGCAACGCATAGCACAGCGAAGAATCTCCGTGCCTCCTGTATGACTTTCCAGCATCCTCTCTGCACATCATACATCAGTCCATTTGGAACTTTATCAAGAATTGTTCTTTTCACCAAGTCATGCCATCAATAACAATGCCACTCATTATACTTGAGTTACCCATAATATCCCATTTCTACCAATCTACAATTTTATGTCATGTTTATAGTGATTCTGATTATAGGTAAAGCATTTGATTACTTCATTATGATTACACTTCTGGTGTAATCATACGCTACAGTTTACATATATTTTAGAAATTTCTCACATATTTTTACCCTTGGGAAATTACATGATTCTTTTAGAAATTATACGTACAAGTAGATCATATGATCTATGGATTTAGCTTCAGGAAAGTATAGAAGGCATTACAGAACATCTTCTGTGGTATGGGCCATTGTGTCTGACAGGTTCATTTTACATGATCTGGCTTATGTCACTTCTGAGGTCACCATAGCCCCATCAGCTCTTTCTCTAGTAGCTTCCTTGCTTGCAATCCAATCAGAGTCTCATTTCAGGGCCTCTGGTTTTTCTTTCTGGCTGAAATGCTTTCCCCTCATATATCCACATGGCTCACCATCTGAGTTACTTCAGAGCTCTGCACAAATGTCACCTGAGCAGTGAGGACTTCCTTGACCATCCTTTATAAAAGAGCAATCCCACATTCCCAGTGCTTTCTTCCTTATCCTATCTTACTTCTCCAAAGCACTTATCATTCCAGCTGGCAGCCTCTATGTTTTACTAATATATGTATTTGCTTATGATGTGCCTCTGCCAGTTGCAATATAAGCTACCAGAAGGCAAGGGCTTTCATTCCATCAGTGCCTAGACCAGTGCCCTGAACATCATGAGCACTCAATATGTGTTTGTCGAGTAAATGAATGGCACTTCATTTAAATTTAAAAATTTTAACTTAAAATTTTAACTTTTCATAGTCATTTTTTGTTTGCTAAATTGTCTTTTTTATAGCACTCTGTTCTTGTTTCATGAGTACAATGTATGTTCATGTCTTTTCTTTTTTTAAAAAAATTTTTAAATTTATTTTTTGAGATAGAGACACAAAGAATGAGCAGGGTAGGGGCAGAGAGAGAGGGAGACACAGAATCCGAAGCAGGCTCCAGACGCTGAGCTGTCAGCACAGAGCCTGACATGGGGCTCGAGCTCATGAACCGTGGGATCATGACCTGAGCCAAAGTCAGACGCTTAACCGACTAAGCCACCCAGGTGCCCCTTTTCATGTCTTTTCAAAGATGATTATGGTAATTTTCATTTGTTTTTTAATATTTTATTCTTCCTATATTTCCTCTTACTCCAAAATTTCCTCTTATCTTCTCTCTACCCATCTATATTTATTTTTTTATTCTTTCTTTACACTCTTTTTTTTTTTTTTAATTTTTTTAAATTTTTTTTTTATTTATTTCTAGGAGAGAGAGAGAGACAGCATGAGCAGGGGAGGGTCAGAGAGAGAGAGAGTCACAGACTCTGAAACAGGCTCCAGGCTCTGAGCTGGCAGTCAACACAGAGCCCGACGCGGGGCTCGAACCCACGAACAGCGAGATCATGACCTAAGCGAAAGTCGGACGCTTAACCGACTAAGCCACCCAGGTGCCCCACTTTCTTTACACTCTTAATCTCCTTGTTTCAGTGTTAGAGACAGACTTCCTCAAATGCTAATGACCCTTGCCAGTCTACATTTTTTCTGAGTGGGTCAGATCAATGCTAACTGGTGGTTCTGGGGGAGCATGTAAAGCAAGGCCTGTCAACTGGTGTATTTCAGTGTAAGGTGATCTGGTGGCCAGTTCCTTTCTCAATGGGGATGGCTAATGGTTTGTTAGTCTTTTCTCTGTGGCAATGCCAGTCTCCCAGGCAAGTTTCCTCTCCACTCTTCCTGAGAAGTATCATCCTGGCTGCTAAGCTCTTGAACTGGGTGCTGCCCAACAAGAAGACTTGTGCTTAGTCAATCTATTTGCTAGTTCAGTCTGAGGTCCCATTTCTCCATGCTTGCCATTCCCTCTAGCCTCTCTGGTTCCATTCCACCACAATCACTAACTTATTATGGGTCAGGAGTAAACATCTAGGGATCTAAATGCTCTTTAAAAAGACTCTCAGGCAAATCCTTTTTCTAACAAGTCTTCCAGAAACACCCACACTTACACACTTTGCCCTTAACTTTTATTTGGCAGCTCCAATTCCAGGACCTTACTGAAGTTTGTGGGCTAACTCAGAGGGTTTCCCATTGCCATAGTCTGTAGGCATTTACCTTTAATTTTCCTCTATGCCAAAGAGTTACATTAAAGATGCTGTTTGTGTTTTGATTTTAGTTTTCCTTATTTTTGGTGCAATTTATGAATAGAGGGGGAAAAAAGTAGAAAGTTCTTTATTCCACTATTCTGAAATCATTTATCTTCTGCAATGTTTTACAATGGAACATAAGCTTTTTGTTTTGTTTTCATTTTTATCTAACTAAATCTCTATTTCCCTTGGTTTCTTCACTTTGTTTAATAGTTTCTGAGTGCCCAGTGTGTGTTAAGCAATGGTTAGATGCTAGGGTAGCAGCAGTTAGCCAGAAAGATGTAGGTTTTGCTCTTACATTAGCTACAGCATACTGAGGTGACAGGTAGTAACTTGCAGTTACATGTATGAGGATGTTATGAAAGGAAACTTTCAGAATGCCATGTAATCATACGGAAAAGGTTCTAAGACTATATAACATGTAAGAAAATGAAGGTTAAACTGGTTTATTAAGTAACATTTAGGATTCAGGGGTGGAGTGTGAATAGGAGTATCAGAGCATCCAGACAAAGTAACAACAGAGTCAAGTCTAGCAGGCAGGGCAGAGCCCAGAATATTCAGGGAACTGAGAGAGCTCCCCTAGAGAAGGAACACAGAGTGTAGACGGAGAGTGATTCTGGATAACAATGGAGGATTAGGTAGAGACCAGAGAGTCTCTCAAACTGAATTAAAAATTTAAGACTTTGATCTAAGAGCAATGGGAAGTCATCTGTCTAACCAAAGGGTAAGTATTTGGTTATATTTGTTATCCGTGTGTATTTAATATTTAAATCTTAATCCATAAGCGTTTTTCCACGCGCTTTGGAGAGGAGATATATGCTAATATTCTTTTCAAAACAGCTAATTTCCTAACACAGTGTAATACATAGTCTTTTCTTTCTTTTATTAATTTGTGATGCCTTCTTTATTATATAGAAAGTTGTTCTATAAACTACAGTTGCCCCTGAATTGTTTATTCATTGATCTAACTATTCTTCCACCAGTATCACAAGCTTTAAATTGTATTTTTTCATGTAGACAAAACAAGTTCCCTGAATTAGTCGCCCAAACAGCTTTGAATTGAATTAGAAAATCCTGATTTGAAAAAAAAATAAAACTTTTCATACTGTCGCCAGAATACCTTGATCTAAATGTAAAGTAAAATTCTATCATAGTCTGTACAATTACAGAAAATGTGGGTACATTATACACTCCAAAGACTCATCTCATTATGACATAATAGCAACGATAGCAAATACTTACTCAACGTTACCGCTGTGCCACGTGCTCTGCATGCATTAGCTTATGTACTCAGTCCTCTTACTGCCTAGTGACCCTTCATATAGTTCCAGTCAACTTCATCCACAGAGAAAAATACTTTCACGATCCCCATTTTGCAGTCGAGGAAATCAAGGCTTAGATAGGTTAATTCACCTACTTTGGATTACTTGGCCATGAAGAAATAGTCAGGTGATTTTCCTGCTTTACCATTTATCTAATACATAACAACTATTAATTGTCCCTACTCTATACTCCCATAGCAATTTGTACAAATTTCTGCCACTTCCCTTACCACACTCTCTTGCAATTGTGCTTGTCCATCTTTCCTGTCACACAAGAAAAGCAGGCCATTTCTTATTTATGTCTATGCCCCATTGCCTAATTATAGTGGTACCATCTTCAGTGGAGTAAGTAAACATTTGTTCATTAAATTAACTGTTTGCTGTTGCTTAAACTGTACCAGAAAACTAAGATGTGGATGGAAGTCAAGGACAGGAATAATAAACAGCAAGGAAAAACAAAATTTAAATTTTCTACACAATCTTAGCATACTTAAAACTGATCGACCTAACACCAGCAATTCTGACCTCAACCCACCTTTTGCTTTATCTGAAGGACATTAAGGAGACAAGCTTCTTGGGCCCAATGCAGATGTGCCTCTAAGGATCAAACCCGAGGAGCAAAAGAAGACCTCAAGTGGCAGCTCTGCTCTGACCGATACTAAGAATGTTCTATGATTGGCGGCTACAGACTTGAAGTTTATCTAAGTTTAAATCCTGGGTAACTGTACACCTTTCATGAATTAGCTGCTGCCCTACACAGCTGTGACCCACAAATGAAAAAGGAACTTATTATCTTCAGTTTAGATGTGTTGGTTATATTAGTTTCAGTGGCTTTTTATAAAATCTCCATCATTTGGCAATCATAGACACTTTATCTTTTCCTCAGGGCCCACAATTGTCCTATTAAAACTAATTATGAGTTTTAATTTCTCAGGAAATATCCATCAGCTCAATAAATGTTTGAGAGGAAACTCAATCCTGACACCATATTTTTTATTTCTAAGGAAATTTCAGACCAGAAAAACAATCCAACAAGCTTCTCTTCTGGAGGAGATCTCAACCTCTCATGCTACAGAGAAATGAATTTGTTCATTTCTTATATAGTAAAGATATACCAAGCACTTGCCATGTCCAGATAATGTGTGGTGCATAATGACTGATACCTACATAAATAGATAATGCCTCTGCATGTGGGAGCTTATAATCTACAGGAAAATGAAAACACAAAAATACTTAAATTATAATGTAATAAGGAATTTTATAAAAGATTAATCAAGTTCTACAAAAGAACAAAGGAAGAACAGATTCATATGCCTTCAGTTGGGATGGATAAAGGCTTCACAGAGAAGATCCTCTATGAGATGTGTATCAAGGATGGATAAAAGTTTGGCTAGCAGACATAAAAAGAAAATATCTATTGAATGTGTTCGATGTCTAGACACTATCTTAATAACAGTAATGGCTAATTTTTATTGAAGAGATTCCATGTGCCATCCACTGTGGTAAGGGATTTATATGCATTATTTTTTTCAACCTTCAAACAATGAAAATGAAATGAAAAATACTTTGATTCATTTAACAAATGCCTTTTGAATACCTTCCATGTGCCAGATATTGTTCTGATTATTAATATTATTCTCAAGATGAAGAAGTTGAGGCTTAGAGAATCAGTAGAGTTGGGATTTGGAGCCACATGCTCTCCAGTCTGATAGCAGAGTGCTATATAACTTCCCACAGATAAGAGTTTTAAAGTCAGGCTATCCAATATGGTAGATATAAACTACATGTGGCTATTGAGCACTTGAAGTCTGGCTTGTCAGAATGGAAATGTACTGTGAGTGTAAAATACATATGAGATGTTGAAGACTTCCCATTTTTTAAAATAGAAAATTTCTAATAATTTATTATATCATTTATATATAAAAATGATAATTACTTGGGAGTAAGTAAAAAATTTGGCTTAAATAATTATGTTATTAAAATTAATTTCATCTGGTTTTCTGGTTTTATTTTAATGGGGCTACCAGAAAGCTATAAATTACAAATTTGTCTGGCATTAAGTTTTATTGGACTGCTCTGAAGGTTACAAAGATGAGTACAAAGATGCTCTCAAGGTGACTGAACTGTAGTTTAGTGGGGGAGATGGGACTATATATACAAAGCAGCACAATGCAAGGTATGTGATAATTGCCGGGAGGGCACACAAATACGGTTATTTAAGAGCTCACAGAAAACAAAATTTCTTCTAAGATAATTAGATATATTTACTGGCTTAATTACAAACGACTTTTTACACAATTCCAAATCTGAGTATTTTCTCTCACCTATAGGCTATCACAGAAATATGAAGAAGTGTTGAAGCCCAAAAGTGTGACCTTTGATGGCTTAATCAGCTACCTACATAGCAAGTGAGAATAAAAATGGATTAATAAAACCTATGGCAGCTCCAGAACTCAATTAGTTCAGAGCTGCTTAATACGTAGATTTTATTCATCTAGTAAACATTTAAGTGCCTATCTAATGCTGAGACTCAGATACTAGATTCCACTCATAGTTAACTTACTGGATCCCTTTGGCCTTCTCACTCACACGTTACAGGAGCCATGGTTAGGAAGAGAACTGACCAAAAGGTAGACAATTGGGTGGGTGTGAGTGGGGAAAGCAAGAGTCCTACAACATTCACAAATCAGTAAGTAGCCTCTGAAAAAAGAGAATTAAGTAGATCAACATAGATCCACTGAGATTCCACTAGTTTTTCATTTTTGAATAATTTGAAAAATCTCCATCTAATATACGAACCAGCAGGATGTTGTGAAAGATAAACAAAGCTGTCTGCAATTTGAATTTCTCCTGACTTTGTCCAGCTCCAATTTCACATTTACCTCATTCTCTCAATTGTTATGGACTACTTGCTCTTTGACAACTCAAAGAACCAGATGTGCTTCAAACCAAGAGGCCAAATTCTTCTCCTGGGAATTCTTCTCCATGGGAATTCCTATAAAAAGTGCTATAAAAAGTGAATCTTCCTGGCAGCATTTTGAAGGCGAGCTCTTTGCTCCACATGGCATCAAGTTACCTGGAGACCGTTCAGCACTTATAGTTCTGGAGCTGTAACATTCAAATGCACATGTGATACAAGCAAGACTCCTTGAGACACGAGAACACATTGAGACGTCATTATAATTACATAGGACATAGACCTGGCCAGAAAGCCAGGACTATGTGCATGTAGAGGTAGTTTGCTTCAAGCCAGTTCTCTCCCCTCAACTCCCTGAGGCCCAGCCCCAAATCGAGACAAACCAAAATTGTGGGAGCACCTTCCTGGAATTGCAAACACTGACAAAAATTCCTCCAGTATATGAGCCCGTGCTGAGTCTCTACCATATAGTAGGCACACTGTTGCCTTTAAGTCTTACGATGGTTCTAACCAGACATTATTCATTCCCATTTTAAAAATTAGGAAACTGAGGTATTTGGCAGCTAGGATCAAAACCAGAAGAGTTAAGTTGCTTGCCCATAGTAGAACAAAGTTTGAAAGACAGGCTTATCTGAACCTATGTCCACATTCCCAACTACAGGACATAGTTACTACCACAATATTTTTTATTCTAACAATGTATGAATGCATCCTATCTGTTATTGTGTGAAATATCTGATACAATTGGGCAAATCAAGACATCACTGTTAGCCATGTTTTCTCATCTGTAAAATGGATTAATTATAATAGTCCCATCATTGCATCTGGTTGTTAAGTGGTCATATGTGCTTCTTTCTGCATCTGTTTTATTTTGCCTAATTATTCCCCGTTTCATTCAATAAAGTTTTTGAAATGGCTTGACAAGTTCTCAAAGTGCTCTAGGCATCTATTTCCCATCTACAAATGGGAATAATAACACCAGCCTTATGCTGGCACATAGGGTTGATGAAATGAAATAATGGATCTGTAAACACTTTATTTATTGCTAGGTACAGTACCAATATGACTTTGCAGGTGACCACTGCAGCTGAGGAAGAGTTTAAGAATCTAGAGTTTTATTTTATTTCTTCTCTTCATGCATAAGAGAGTAAAGCAAAGGCAAATAAAACACTTCATTTCCTTGTTTCTAACTTTCAGTTACCCACAAACTTGGGATGTGCTTCTTTTAATTAATTCATCATGTTCATAGTGCTCACAGCTTCAAGAGTCCAGAAAAAAAAATTAAGAAGAGAGCAATGGATTTCATGTCAGAACCTGCTACCTGAAAGAATGATTCTGGAAAGACGGATGAATACTGAGTGGTCTGCTTTGGGGATACTTAATAACAATTCCCCAAGGTATATTTTCTGGACAGCTCCATTCTATGAATAAGGTCAGAGAGTAAAGTGAAGCCCTCACAGGTAAATATTGAACCAGGTGTTAAAACACCACCAGACACCATACATAAATAGCAGCTGCTGGAAGGAATGTGGAGATCTCATCACCTGGCAACAGCTCGGATTAAGGCTTCCTCATGAGAGATGTTGGGAGGAGGGAGAAGGAAAGTCAAACATCCATGGTGTGTGGCCAGGCCTCCATGTCTGCACACAACAAACTTCCTTCAAAATGCAAAAGAGATTACTCAGGGACTGTTAGAAAATAGAAAGACCAGGGAAAGGGACTCTTCTGGAACAGGAAGTGGTAATGGAGTCAGTCTAGACCCTTCCGTAATTCTGATCTTCCTATAAATGTTTGATGATCCAGCAATGTCCTATGGGGAGCTTTGTGCTGATGTGGCTCAGCTTTTTATTCTGTACAGTTTGTGCCAGCTACCCATGCATAGAGAAGAGAAGGAAGCTGGCACTTATTGAGCACCATCCATATAACCATATTCTAGGTCATGTGCGAGGTACTTGGTTCCCATTCTCACTTCATTCTCCCAAGAGCATCACAATTATTCCCAAGGTACCGAGGGGGAAGCTGAAGCTCAGAATCATTCTCAAACTATGCAAAACTAATCATTGATCAAATCGGGGTTCAATTCTGGTATCTTGTTATTCCAAATCCCATTCTTTTTCTGCTTTATCAAGTCCAACACTGTCTCAGCTGTAGTCATTCCTAAAGGAACATACCTCATAGTCCTACTCACCCACCATTAAGCACATGGTGCTCCAACTGGACTTGGCTAGTGTGAACCAAATTAAGCCATGAACTATGCTCCCTAAAGATTTTCACTGGTGTTGCTCAATTCTCTACTCTATCTTTTCCTTTGGTACTCAAAAAGAATTTAAAGTAGAATTCCTTATACTGAAGCTTTATTTATTTTTAAAAAATTTTAAATGTTTATTTTTGAGAGACAAAGAGATAGAACAAGAGTAGGGGAGGGGCAGGGAGAGAGGGGAGACACAGAATCTGAAGCAGGCTCCAGGCTCTGAGATGTCAGCACAGAGCCTGACAAAGCGCTCAAACCCAAGAGATCATGACCTGAGCCGAAGTCGGACACTTCACTGACTAAGCCACCCAGGGGCCCCTATACTTAAGTTTTATGTGGACACAGAGATTAGTGCTTAAAACAGTGACTAAAAGCAAATGGTCCAAATCCTCTAATTTTACAGACTAGGAAACTGAGTCACTGAAGGGTTAAGAGTATTTGTTTAAAATCACATAGTAGTGAATACAATAAAAGTCCAGGCCTATTTCTGTCTCAGGATATCTTGAGATTTTGGGTCCTGTAATCTAAGAGTTATAGAAACAAATAGAAATATATATATATGTATATACATATATATATACATATACACATATATATGTATATATACATATGTGTGTATATGTATGTATGTATATACATAGTTCAATTAGACAATTTATGTTTCCATCTAAAGGGGTGACAAGATTAAGCAAACATGAATAATAACAAGGAAAGGCTTAGAATTTAAAGCTAGATGATCTGGGTTTCAATCTGACCCTCACTTACTTTGCGATCTTGAAAAGTATTATTCAACTCCTTGAAACTTTGGTTTCCTTATTTAAAAAATGGTAATATTAATCCCTACCTTAATGATTTTGAGGACTTAATGAAACAACCTAAGCAAAATACTTGGCATAGCCTCGCATATAGTTTCTATGCAATAAGAATCCAATTTTTCTCTTTACTTCCCACAAATTTAAGAAAAAACACAAAAGAGGTAACAACACTGTTTCCATGCTTATTAACCTATTTTTCCTCACCACACTAATCCTAGAACTTTGGGTCACACTTGAAAGAAACAAAAGACTCAAAACAGCCGTAGACATCTAAACAAAATATACAACCTGGTCACTACTCTAGCATAAAAAATTCATATAAAAACACCCACAGTTACCACATTATTTATTCATGTTGTCATCTGCCCATCAGCACCATGTCCCCCTATGAGTAAAATTGTTTACTGTCTTAATTATGCTCAACACACACTCACAACACCACATTCTCATGTGATTCAGTCAACACCACTCTTCCTTTGGCACAGGTGGGCCTCAGACTCTTCCTCTTATTTTTTATTTTTTATTTTTTTTTTGCAAAAAACTCTACTTAATTCTATTCCATATTCCCTGATTCCCTAAAAGAGTATATATAGCCAGGTATAGCAAAAATTAATGTTTATGAATTCAAATGTAGCAGCACACCTCTGAAAGCAACCTGGTACAAGGTTATGACCAGACTGCTGCTGAGCTCAGTCAGCTGCTGGGCTCCCTGCTCTTCCACTCCCAAATCCTGGAGTCTGTCTGAGTCCTAGGTACCCAGGCTGGAAGCCAAGAAATGCATCTCTTTCCACTTCCTACTTTTCTTCAAAATGAATAAGAATTGGCTGTATGATAAGAAAGTACTCCAAGACTAAAGCCTGCTCAGGACACATGTTAGGAATTAAGACTTGAGATTTCTTTTTATTATTATATGGATTATGTCTCTAATTTAACACTGTCCTCTTCAATCAGAATCACAGCATTTGACTCATAGAAAGTGGCAGGCCACTCTTTCCTTTCTAGAATATTAGTTCAAATCTGTCTGTGCTGATAATGACAGGCAATTTTCTCTAACTGTGTATGTTCTGTCTGCTGGTTTTAATTGAGTGTATATTGAGCAAATATTCATTGTCACTAAACTAATTCTACTCGATCTTTCTGGCATTTTCAGCAGGAAGAATGAAGAGCAGAGAGAGAAAAAGGGGTGAGAAGGGAAGGAAGGAAGGAAGGAAGGAAGGAAGGAAGGAAGGAAGAAGGAGGAAGGATGGAAGGCAGGAGGGATGGACAACTTCACATATAAAGACCTACAAAATACTAGATAACATCAGAGAAGACAATAAAAACAAAATGGAAAGTATGCCCACACTTTACATGGGTGACGATAGGTCACTGTATAGGGACATGATTTCTTCTCTAGCTCTGTGTTACCTGTGCCCACTCACTGTGGTCACTGGGTCAGCCCTCAGCAACTCTAGGCCAGGGAACTCAGCAATAAGGTAGGTCACTATGAACCCTCTAATCCTATATCATAGTTACATTTATTGGGCTTTCTTTTCCCCATGATGAACCCTCACTCTTGCCTTCTTATCCTAGAATTTAAATTCACATCACTTTCCATAGTTAAATCCCTGTCCTTCCTTGATGACCACCTAATATGCCATTTCCTTCTACAATAAAGTTATTATAATGAACTAAACTTCATGCAAACTAAACTTTTCATATTTTATTTTAATCCTTACACAATCCATGCAATACAGTATAATTACAAACAAGGAAACTGAAGAAGAGAGGGGTAACTTAGTAGGGTCATGCAGTGGTAAGGAAAGAATGGAGTTTGATATCATTTTTCATTCCAGAACCTATTCTTTTGAACTAAGCACTAATAATGTCTCCCTTGTTCTTGAATTGAAGAGATTTATAATCTAGAAGTATATGGAGACAAGAAAATAAGTAACACTGCTACATGATAACACATACATATAAACTGTTATATTAGCTGAGGAAGAAACAATCCATTCTTCCTGGGGAGACTATGCACAATTTTATTTTTATGATGAATCTAGAAAGACGAATGAGGAGGAAACATGAGGATGAGCTTTCAAGACACAAGAAATTCAGTAGTGGCCAGCAGTAGTTTCTGTTTAGAATTAAGGTGTTTGGTAGGAAGGAGAAAACAGAAGAAGCTAAAAGGTTATTGGAGACTAATTAGAGAAGAATGTGAATTCACACTAAGAAGTTAGGACATGGACCTAGAGCAATGCTTTCAATAAAAATTACCTTTTTCCCATAATTGGAGAATGAATGAGAGCTGAGAGAAACCAGAAGCAGAAAGGCCATAATTACTGCCCAGATTGAATGACGGGAGCCTGATCCAGATCTGCAGGGCAAGTGGAAGAGAAACAATTTGGAGGCAGGATTAAGAGGTCTGTAACTGATGGCCAATTCAGTTATGAGGCGTGAGAGTAAAGGATGAGTTGAAAATTCTAGTTTAGGCAATAGTTCCAGAAAGCTCACTAACCGGAAACTAAGAGATACATCTTGAAGCATTAAAAAGTATAAATAAACCAATGTGAGAAAGTACTAAACCATAGTGTATGTTTATAAAATGTGTAAGATAACGAGCAGGTAGTCTAAAATAGTGCCTCTCAAATTTTATTGTGCATACAAATCACAGGAATTTTATTACAACATCGATTCTGGTTGAGTAGGCCTGGTTGAGGCCCAAGAACCTGCATTTCTAACAAGCTCCCAGTGATGCTGATGCTGATGTTAATCTACAGACCACACTTCGAATAGCAACGGCATAAAATGCAAAATGCAGATCTTTGAGATGCTTTTAGGCAGATGTGACTATGTAATAGATAAGGCAAACTATCTGCGGGAAATTTGAGGGTGTGTGGGGGGGAGGAGAGGGAAAAGATGGATACATCTTATTTTCTGCGAGCGCTGCATGAAAGCCGGCTATGCCTTCCACAAAGTGTCCTGAGAGCTGCTTGCAGAGGCCACAGGGACCCCTGGATGTCTTGGCAGCTGTCCTGGGAGGTTTTTCACTATGTGAGATGGAAAGAATGAGGCCCATAGAACTGCCGAGTTACTTCCATCACAGCCAAGAACATTCACCTTCTATAGAGTAAAGGTTCCCTGGCTTCTTCCTT
Source organism: Hyaena hyaena (assembly GCF_003009895.1). NCBI lineage: Eukaryota > Metazoa > Chordata > Mammalia > Carnivora > Hyaenidae > Hyaena > Hyaena hyaena. Next base: position 539,867 of record NW_024081470.1, on the reverse strand, counting down.
TGCCAAGACTCAAAGACTCGTCCTGGAGATGGAGATGAAAACATTTTGCAGTCAGCTCCTTAAAGAGTGCTAAAAATACACACAAGGGATCTTTGTCCAAAAGTAAATAATTATTGTTTGGCAAGTGCTTAAAACAGTGGATGGGACAATACACGAATCCTGTTCTCTCTTTAACAACTGCCTGCCAGCTTTTAACCTACAGGTGTGTTGTTGCTGGTTCTAGTTTTAATCTAGTTTCATAATGAAGGTGTTCAACAAAATTACTTTTTAAGAAATGCATGCTAGCTTCCACCCAGTTAATTTACTGCTGTTTCTATAAAATTCAACTCCAAGTATTAAGAGGAACTTTAAAAGTCAGCTGAGACTGCCAGTGATTCCGTGCTGATACACAACTAAGGGTTCGACTGCCCTCTTCTTGAACACTTCCAGTGCTGGACAGCTCACCACCATTCCAAAATCTCAGTACACCTGCCAGCTCTCCTGGAAAATTCTAATTTACGTTACCCCAGTCAGTCTTCATGATTCTTTCATTTATTAGTCCTAGTTCTACTTTGTGGAGCCACAGGAAAAAAATGTAACCTCTCTTTCAAATAAGAGTTCTTTGAATGTTGAAGACAACCACCATGGGCCAACACGGTCCTTAGTTCTCCTGACTATTCCTCATGTAAAACGAATTTAAAGCTCTATGATTGCCTGTACTCTAAAAGTACTTTAGCTTTCCTCTTAAACTGTAGTGCTCTCAAAGGGAAAACCCTAAATATGACTTTGAATAGCGTAAATTAAAATGTGCCTGTTATATCTTTTCTTTATGTTAGTTATTTCTTTTCACCTTAGTGTATCTTCAGATCATACTAACAACAAGGCAGAAACAGAAAAAGACTATGGATATTGTGAATGAAGGATCTGAGATCAGTAATCTAGTTCCAACTCTTAGTAGCTGTGTGAGCAAGTTATTTAACCTTTCTAAGTTTAAATTTAAATTTAGAAAATAGCAAAAATTAAACTTAAAAATTAAAGATGGACATGAGACTTATAGATAAATATATGTGAAGTTCCTAATAATGCCTGGCACCATAGTAGGTATTCAATAAACTACAGTTATTATTAATTTTGGCATTTTCGTGAGACATGTCAATGGTTAATCTGTATTCCATTTACAATCACCTTAAAATCCTTAAATCCTTTTATATATCACATTTCATTAGCACAGTTATTTTATTGTAAAACTGGTGACATAAATTTACCTTTATATATTTAAAACCTTTATTTCTTCCAAACATTTATCTGTTATTTCAGTCACTTGACTTCTTTATGGGTAATAATTCTAGCATCAAATATTTTAACTAATATTTTTCTCAACTTTGAACTCTATAAAATTCTGATCATTAACTGAATGGCATGTCATTGTTTAAAATATTTTCAAAGAGGGGCGCCTGGGTGGCTCAGTCGGTGGAGCGTCCAACTTCGGCTCAGGTCATGATCTCACATTTTGTGGGTTCGAGCTCTGCGTCGGGCTCTGTGCTGACAGCTAGCTCAGAGCCTGGAGCCTGCTTCAGATTCTGTGTCTCCCTCCCTCTCTCTGACCCTCCTCTGCTCACATTGTCTCTCTCTGTCTCAGAAATAAATTTTTTTTTTAAAAATTAAAAAATAAACAAGTAAACAAACAAAATATTTTCAAAGAATGCAAGAATTTGTTTAAAAAAATCCCCACAATGTGGCATTGTTTCAAATGTAAAAAAAAAAAAAAAAAATACCCCCAAACTATACAAACATACACTCACATACACAAGAACACAAGACTGAAGGAAGTGTCCTACGCTTCATAGAAATATCCTTCAGATAAACACTGACCCTTTGAATCTAACCCTTGGACCTCCTGTAAATCACTCTATTTATACTAAACCATCCTATGATATTCACAAAGATATCACATCTGATATCATAATAAAATCCAAACATGTATCATATATAACTAACCCACCAAAGAAGGAAATGAGTCTACCTTGGATGATTTATTCTTGATGAACCCACGAAGTCTAAAAAAGTCATTGCTTCTGCTTCTAAATGCTTACAACATTTCTCCTTTCTTTTTAAAGACTTTATTTGTTTAGAGCAGTTTAGATTCATAACAAAATTAAGAGGAAAGTGCAGAGTTTTCCCACATACCTCCAGCCCTCACACAAGCAAAGCCTGCCTCATTATCACTATCCCCAAACAGGGTGGGACACGTGGTACAACTATCGTCTGCAACAACTTACAACTGACACATCCTCTTAACCCAAAGTCCATAGTTTTCCTTAGGATTCACTCCAGCTGTTGCACATTCCTTGGATTTGGACAAATGTATAGTGACATGTAACCACCATTACAGTATCCTACAGAGTATTTTACTGCACTAAAAATCTTCCATGCTCCACCTATTCATCCCTTCCCTCTCCTCAGCCCCTGGCAACCACTGACCTTTTTACTGCCTCCACAGTTTTGACATTTTCAGAATGTCATATGGTTGGAATTATGTAGTATGTAGTCTTTTCGCATTGGTTTCTTTCACTTAGTGATATGAATTTAAGTTTCCTCTCAGTTTTTTCATGACTTGATAGTTCATTTCTTTTTAGCACATAATATCCCATTGGCTGGATGTACCATAGTATTTTTGTCCGTTTACCTACAACATCTCTTCCTGATAATCCCTTTTCAATTCTTGACCAGAAGAATTTTAAAAAATGACAACAAAAGCAGTCTTTCTGTCACTAACATGAAACTAAGGATAAGAAACAAATTACTTCACATACCCCTTTCACATAAAGTCTGGTTAAAATAAAAAAGTATTTTTCAAACATATTTTACAGAGAATATCATTACAGGAAGATGCTCCATTTAACAGCTTGGGCATGCTAAAAACATGAGAATGTCTTAGAGATTTTACATTTTCAAAGCTTGCTGGGCACCTGGGTGGCTCAGTCAGATGGGCGTCCAACCTTGATTTCAGCTCAGGTCATGAGCTCACAGTTCCTGAGTTTGAGCCTCCTGTGGGACTCTGCACTGACAGTGTGGAGGCTGCTTGAAATTCTCTCTTTCCCTCTCTCTCTGCCTCTTCCCTGCTCACTCTCTCAAAATAGATAAATAAACTTTAAAAAAAATTTGAAACCTACTAAGAATTCTTATAGAACAAAATCCAATTTATTGAAATTAAAAGTTCCTCAATATATTTGGTCACAAAATAATTCTCCTTAGACCACACATGGCAAACATCCCTTATAAATTTTTCAAACCTTTTTCTTTAATCAAAGGTATTGAGGAATAAACTTCCCTCAGATATTAAGAGATAGCTGTTTTTAAGTATAAAGTTTGATTAGTTCTTTTTTTAATTTTTAAAGTTCTTATTTTTATTTGAGAGAGAGAGAGAGAGCGAGCACACAAGAGGGGGAGAAGGACAGAAGGAGAGAGAATCTTAAGCAGGCTCCATGCACTGAGAGTACAGAGCCCCAAGCGCGGCTCAATCCAATGACCCAGGAATCATGACCTAAGCCGAAGTCAAAAGTTAGACACTCAACCAACTGAGCCACCCAAGTGCCCTAAAGTTTGATTAGTTTTGGCAAATATATACACCCACGTGTAAGCACCACCAGCATTAAGACAGAATATTTGTATCATCTAAAAAATTTGTCTTGTGCCCTTTACTATCAGTCCCTGAAAGAACCACAACTTCAGGCAACTGTTGATTACATTTCTCTTTTCTAGAATTCCATGTAATGATATCATACATTTTCCTTCTTGTGTCTTTACTTAGCATAATGTTTTCAGGATTCAGTCATGATTTTACATGTATTGGTGTGTCATTCTTTCTTTTGCTGCTGAATAGTCTTTAGTATTCCATTGTATGGATATATCAGAATTTGTTTATCTGTTCCCCTCTAAATAGAAATTTGCGTTGTTTTCATTTTCCGATTATTACTAATAGAGCTGCTAGTATATTTGTGTATGTGTAGACATATGCTTTCACTTTCTTGAGTAAATACCAGGGAGTAAAATTACTGAGTCTTATATTAGGTGTGTTTAACTTCAAAGAAACCGCCAATTTGTTGTCTAACGTGTGTCGAACAATTTCACACTCCTTTACATTTTATATAAATAAGTGTTCTAGTTACTTCACATCTTTACCAACAACTGGTGTTGCCCAGAATATGCATTCCATTCTCACTAGGTGGGATGCTTTTAAGTCCTGTTAGTTAATAGTTCCAATTGATATTCTTCCTGAGTCTATCTTTACTTTTAACTTATGTTTCTAAGAGAGGATTTTGAAATCTTTAAATGTAATATTAGCTTTAATATATTTCTACTTTCATCTCTGTCCATTTTTGCATTGTGTATTTTGAGGCTCTATTAATAGGTGCACTGAAATTTGTGAGGTCTACATGACGATTTAACCTTTCAATCATTAGGAAAATTTCTCTCATTATCTTGAGTAATATTCTCTATTTTGGAGAATACTTTGTCTGATACTAATATGGCTATTCCTACTTTCCTTTGACAGCTTTTATTTACTTTTAAGCCATCTATGGATGCATATTTAAGTGTTATTGCAGATAATATGTTTTTAATGCAGTCTGATAATCTCTGCTTTTAAGTGTTATGCTTATACAACATATAGTTAATATAATTATCAATATGGTTGATTTCAACCTATTGTTATTTATTTTCCATTTATCCCTTCCATTTTTATTCCTTAATTTCCTTTCTGTCTTCTTTTGCATTAAGTGAACACTTTTATGAGTCTGTTTTATCTCTGCTGGTTTATTAGTTATATATCCTTTATTTAGGGGATGTTGCAGAGTTTACATTTATATCCTTAGCTTATCAAATACTATGCCATTTCACATATAATGTTAAAATGGTCATCTCCCTATCCTGCTGTCCTTTGTGTTATTACCATCATATATTTTACTTTTGCTTATGTTATAAACCCAATGATGTACTGGTATTTTTTGTAGTAAACAATGAATTATCCAAGAAAAAAAAGAAGCCCTAATATTTACTATTTCTGTTGCCTTTTTTTTATACATGTATGCTTCCAGCTGGTATTATTTTCTGTCTGAAGAACTTCCTTTAATAATTTTTATAGTGCAGTTCTGCCAACAATGGATTCTTTCAGCTCCAGTTGTCTGAAAAATGTTTTTATTTTGTTCTCATTTTTGAAATATAGTTTCATTGGATATAGATTTCTAGGTTGAAATTGTTTTTCCTTAACAGCTGTAAAAATAGCTTTCTATTATTTCCTGGTTTCCTTTGTTTGGGATAGGAATTGTGAAGACATTCTTATCTTTCCCCCCCCCCCCCCTTTATGTAATTTGTCATCGGTCTTCTGGTATATATCCTGCTAAGCATTCAGTGAAATTTTTGGATTTGTGTGTTTATAGATTTCATCAAATATGGAAAACTTTTCAACTGTTTTTTACTAATAGATTTCTTCCTACTCCCTCCTCCTTGAATTTCAATTACATACTGGCAAAGTTAAACTCCTTGGTATTGTCTATCAGATGACTGAAGCTCTCTTAAAATTTGTAATTCTGGGGCATCTGGGTGGCTCAGTCTGTTGAGTGTCCAACTTCAGCTCTTGTCAATGTGGTGACTTCGAGCCCCACATTGGGCTCACTGCTGTCAGCACAAAGCCCAATTCAGATCTCCCATCCGCTCTTTCTCTCTCTGCCCCTCCCCCACTCATGCTCTCTTTCTCTCAAAAATAAACCTTTTTTAAAAAGTTATAAAGGGGTGCCTGGGTGGCTTAGTCGGTTAAGCGTCCGACTTTCGCTTAGGTCATGATCTCGCGGTTTGTTGGTTCGAGCCCCGCGTCGGGCTCTGTGCTGACTGCCAGCTCAGAGCCTGGAGCCTGCTTCAGTCTGTGACTCCCTCTCTCTCTGACCCTCCCCTGCTCACGCTGTCTCTCACTCTCTCTCCTAGAAATAAATAAAACATTAAAAAAAAATTAAAATAAAATAAATAAAAAAACAAAAAGTTATAAAACATTTTTAATTCTTTTTTTCTCACTATGCTACCTTCTGGATTTTTTTGTTACTGATTTCCAGTTCAGCAATCTTTTCTTCTATAGGATCTAATCTCTTATTAAGTCCACCCAGTAAATTTCTCATTTCACAGCTCAGCAAGACACCATGCTGTGCCTTACTTCTCTGTCCCATGCCATGGCTCTTAAATGGCCTCCAGGCAGAAAAGCAAAGTAATAACAGGATACACCTCATGTGTCCCCCTTTTCTTAGGGGTCAAAGCCTGCAAAGCCTCTTTCTTGTCCAATGTCTGAACACAACTGTTACATGGATTTTGTCCAATGTTCTCATTGTTCTCAGTGGAATGGCAAGTCTCGTATCAGTTTCTCCTTCACGGCCAGCAGCAAAAATCTCATCGTATGCAATTTTGGGAAATGCTAAACTAGAAAATTTATGTAGATACTTTAGACCTGTTTTTATATTTCTGAGTCATTACTTTCCAATAATTTATTAAGAGAATGGTAATTAATTCATAAGAATTTAAAAATGAGAAGTCTCTAACTTAAGTTGGTATTTAATAGCCAGAAGACAAATTGCATGCATATCTTTTAGGGAGGAGAAAGCTTAAATTAAGTGAAAGTACTTTAAGTACAGTTGATATAGGACACACAATGAGTTATATCATATTGTGCTTAATTTATCAGAAATTCTTACTTCCATATTAAAGAAATGATTCTAGTTCCCCAATTAAAACACTAAAATCAAGTATCAAAAAGATCACCCAATAATTAGAACTAGAAGGAAAGTTTGTACCATCCCTTCCAAACTTCACATTTTGCGGCTTTGGAATGTAGAGTCAGATAAGTTAAATAATTTTTTCATTCACCCAAAGCAATGTAGCTTGTTACTGGAAGAGGTGATGATACCTGCTTCCCCGTTCCATGCACCACACAAGCTTCATTCCCTCCTCCCTCAGAATTTAGAATGTACTAAAACTAATCAGTATAAACAAATAGTCTGTTATTTTTCTAAAAACTAGAATAATTTTTCAATTATCCTTATTTGTAGTATCATCAAACTTTTGATTACGCAAACATTAGGTTAGATTCTGCTACATCTTTTATAGATAATTACTGGTTTCATAAAAATCAAGTAGCCAAATCATGGTCCAGAGGAAGTGAGAAAGAGATTTATCTTTCAAAAACCATTTGTTTCCCCTGTCCGCTCTTTAGCACTACACAGTATTATACTGAGTTAAAGTCTTAGAAAATAGCTATTATTTGAGCGCATGGAGAATTTGCAAAGAGTTACATTTTTTATCAAGAATCTTAAGTCCTTATAAAATATGTGATCTCCTCAAGAGGTCCCTTTAGGTTTTATTTTTATAATCTTACTTAGCAAGCATTTAGGCAAATAATTCATCTGACTGAGTTGTCTACATCGTTGAATTAAATCTTTGGCAATCTTGTGTTAGACAGATTAAATAATGACCTGAATGATGTTCAAACAATTCAGAATTAGCTATCATAAAATAAGTTTATAATTTTCTTCACTTATTACTAACACTATATTACCTCATCTGCTTGGGTAAAAAAATGGACACTGAGTTCATAAAGAAGAGGTGCCACAGTAAATGTAAGCTAAAAAGTGACCCACTGCTTTTGACCCCCAAACAACTCCCCACTGGTTTTACCAATGCTCCATTTCAGTGTTTTCTCTGGCCCAAAATTAACCAAAAAACCATTATTATAATGCAATTTTGAAATAAAACGTATTAGCTCAAAATGTTACCAGTTGGAAAAAGCAGAATATTAAGCTCAGAGGAAATTAGTTTCCAGATATGCATTTATACATTTTAGTTAGCAGATAATTACTGAGAATCTACTAAACGCCATACACTGTGCCAGGGAATATATTAATGTACCAGGCATAGTGATGATTAGTAATCTATATTATCTTGTCCATTTGTCTTGCCTGTTTCCCCCACTCAGCACCACCAGCAAACACTGGAATGGAAACTCAATCAACACTCTGCAAATCTTGCTCATCAATGTATCCCTAGCCACTAGACTGGTTCCTGCCATATAGTGGGCACTAAATCAATATTTGTTGATTGATGCCCTCCCCTCACGGGAGTCTGATGTTAGGAGATGGTTGAGAAAGTTGATAACATGAGACACAGTTCAAGTGAGAAAGTTGCTGGAAATTTTCAGAATATTTTACTGTGGTCTATCTATCTATCAGTACTTTATGATTCTGGGTCTTCAGGTAAGTACTAACAGAGTATTTATTTACATGTATTTATTAATTTATATTTTGGTGGCCTTTCCAGATGTCTATGTCATCCTATTCCCACAGTAATACATATGTCAGAACAGATATTAGAAACTCAGAACCCAAGAATTAGAAGCAATTAGTGCAATCTGAGTGGGACCCAGGATCCTGAGCAATCTCTTCTCTTACTTTCTGGTGCACATTGAGGGTAGACTCACCGGTATGTTCCTTCTCAGAAAAAAACAAAAAACAACCCAATTCAAAACAATTAGTGAATAATGGAGATGTAATGGACTATTTCTTGGGAAATCAAAAGAGAAAGTTACACCACGTAGCAAACCATCATTACCATCACTACTTAAATACCTCTTCCCTCTCCCAAGTACTTCCTCATTCAAGATACTTATCTCCTTGACACTGCTCTCTACCCCGACTTGCTCAGTCTCTAGATTTACCCTTTCTATTGCACCAATCCATTCATTTCTCACCCTCAATTTGCATGCCCCACTAAACAAAGCAGAGGTCACCAACAAACATCCGTGTTCCTTGGTCAGGCCATTGGAAGGCATCCAAGTCATCCAGCTAACAAGCATATGCTGAGTACAGGGGCAGGTTCAACCTGTTTTTATGCTTCTTCCTCTAAAGAACATTTGAAAATAATAGATGGTATGTTTACTTTACAGGTAAGGATACTGTGGCTTAGAAAGCCTATGTAATTTGGCTAAAATGGGAGAGCTGGCAAATAGTAGTAGAAATTCAAAACCACACATGCCTGTCTCCAAATCTTGTGCTATTTATTAGTTTCTGTATGCTTCATAATAATGGCTACTCTTAATCGAACATCTTCCTGTGTGAAGCATTTGTGCTACACATTTCATAGAGATCACAGAATTTATTCCCTACTCTGACTCAACTATGGGTAAAGTTATTATCCCTATTTTACAAATGAGAAATCTGAGGCTCAGCAAAGATAAGGCACTTGCCCAAGTTCACAGAGCAAGAAAGTAATAGAGGGAAGATACAATCAGATCAATTTGGCTCCTTCATCTGTTACATTCCACCACACCACACTGTTGAAAGGGAACATAGTGATGCCCCAGTTCAACATTCTACATCCATATATTAAATGCCTCACAGGCATTAATGAATTTCAACTTTCTATGTAAATTTTTGTGTGGAAAGCATGCTAGCTACTCCATGATCAGGGCCCCTTCCAAACTGGATACTCTAGTAATAAGAAATTTATTTGTTTTGAATCAAAGATCGCCCTTCTTTAAACTTTTCTTATGGATTCTGTTGATCTGTTCTAAATAAATAAATAGTTTTCTCTAGCTCTCTTCCATAGCATAGCTCTTCAAGTATTTCATTCATTTTCAACTATTTAGAGTAAACTTACCATATGTTATAGGGTATGCTCAATGTTGTGAATATAATGGTGAGAACATAGACACAGTCTCTTATAGCTTACTGACTTAAGCAATCCCTAAAAAATAACTACACAAATTGATACATAACTGTAAAATATGATTAGTAACTCTGAGTTACATACTTTCATACAGGAACTTATGAAAACTTATTCTAAGAGGATATTAGTCTAATTGGGTTGAAATGGGTGTTCTGGAAGCACTCCCTGAAAGGGGAATATTTAAAGAATAAGCAGGAATTAACGAGGCAAAGATAATTAAGAAGCGAAGCAAGTCAATAAGATTTAGTACAGAGAACAGTACACAAGTCACTATGGCTGGAAGAAGCATTGGGCCTTCCAATAATGACAGGAAGGCCAGTGAGGCTGAACCTAAAGATTAGCTGAGAGGATCAATGAAGTTAAGGCTGGAGAGGAATATAAGATCCAGTTCCTACATGAAAGTCCATAAAAACATCAGTAATAATTTTGATCTTTGGTAGCAATAAGTACATTTAAGACAGAGGTCTTAGTTTCAAATACCGTTCTTCGATAAAAGGAACCAGGGCTCCTTGGAGAAAGGATTGGGATAGGAAATATACTGAGTGAATCAGAAGCAAAATGTAGTTCCAGAAAATAAGGAAGTTTTCAAAGCAAACAAACAAACAAACAAATAGAAAATGATGGAGGTATGTCAAAGGGACACAGGAACCAACTGAAAGAGCTTCTAACAGCTAAACCTGAAGCAATTTGAGCAAAACAATAAATAAAGTGGTATTGGACTATAACTCAAAGAAGAAAACAAATATCCATTAGTTCATGCTGATATAAACAAACAAACAAATAAATAAATAAATAAATAAATAAATAAATGGGGGAGAATAGACACATCTCCTTGTGCAGAAGAATTCCAAGAATGCCTGAGTGGCTCAGTCAGTTAAGCATCAAACTCTTGATTCTGCTAAGGTCATGATCTCACGGTTAGTAAGTTCAAGCCCTGCATCTGTCTCTGTGCTGTCACATCTCTGTGCTTGGGATTCTCTCTCTCCCCCTTCTCTCTGTCCCTACCTGCTCTCTTGCTCGCTCGCTCTCTCTTTCCAAATAAATAAATCAACTTTGAAAAAAGGATTTCAAGTAATTTATATAGACACTGTGCTCTTACAGAAGTGGAACATAACTTCCATTACTTAAAAGTTAGCTGAACATAGTTATTTCTTTCCAAAGAGTTCAGTGTGGAAAGGGGGGAAAGAAAAAATTTACAGAGTAGAAACCTGACAAATACTACCTCAGCAAGGTGACAGACATAGGACATACTGACAGCATGTACCTTTGATATAATGTGTTGACAATGGCACTTAACTTCTGTGCTCTTCCTTGCAAAGCCCATATCCTCACTCTAATAATGAAAAAAAAAAAAAAAATCCCAGTAGTGAGACAGTGGACAAAATACCTGACCAGTAGCCTCCACAAATGTCAGGGTCATTAAAAACAAGGAAAGTCAGAAAAACTCACAGCCAAGAGGAACCTAAGGAAATAGGATGATTAAATGTAATGTATTATCCTGCAGAGAATCCTGGAACAGGGAAAAATGACATAAGATATAAGCCAAGAAAATATGAATAAAGTATGGACTTTAGCTAACAATGATGTATGAAAATCAGATCAGAATTGTGACAAATATATCTATTAATGTAAGATGTTAATTTGATGTGAATGTATGAAAATTCTGCATCATCTTTTAAATTTTCCTGAAAATTTAAAAGTATTCAAAAAGAAAATGTTTTACAAAAAAACAGAAGAAGGGTTGAAGAAAGGGAAGGGAGGGAGGGAGACAGAGAGGAAAGGAAGGAAGCAAATGTAAAGAAAAGAAGGGAGAAAAAAAGGCCTCTATCCGAAGTCACAGGCCTGGTCTATGGTACAATCATGACTCTTGCTTAAAAGTATTTACACAAGATCACTCTGCAGTAGAAAGATGTCCATTTGTCTATCATACCAGCCACCGGAGCAACCTCAACATCCCTGTAAATGATCCTCTAAAGGCACCCTAGTTTCACAATGCATGAACTTGCTCACCTTCAGAGATCTCCACCTCCACTTCATGCCAGCACACACACATGCCCCCTTCAGACAGGAAATGTCCGCTGGAAATCCCCCCCCCCCCCAACATCCTGTTCTACTTCTGCTCTCTGAACACAATCTCTACCACTATAGGAAATTCCTATTTCTTGTCACCACCCTGTCACTCCACTCTATCAAGTCTTCTCCTACTGTGTGCCTCTCCAGAACTTGGAGTCCCTGCGAATATTCAGCATTTCCCCAGATTCTCTTACACTCTTAGCGTTAAGCAACTGTTTCTTCCCCAGACCCCAGTCAGCTGATCTTCCAGTCCTTCTCCCAGAATGCTCAGAGTTGTTGACAAAACTCAAAGCACTCAGTTGATTGGCTCCAGAATAAGGATATCCCATCTCTGCTGGACTCCTAATGGGGTCCACTGATCCTTTGTCTTTTCCCTAAATGCTCTTGTACCAAGTCTGTCAACAGGTTTCCTAGACCTTTTCCACTTGATTTCAGTCCCTAGCTTATATGCTTCCTCCTTTTTCTCAAATAGAATTGCCTCTGGCCTGAGGATATCGTGGCCATCTGACTCTAACCTCCTCAGCGTCCCTTTCCCTGCCCTAGGAGGAACACCTTCCCTAACCCCCATCCTTACCACTTCATCACCCTCACCCCGACAACATGCTTCTCTCTCTCCACCATCTGTCAGAGATGTTTACTGGGTCACCTCCAGCCACTGTACAGAATCCCTCCCATTTCCTGAGGTGTCTTATCTCTTTAAATACCCTTTCTCTCTCTCCTCATGACTTCGCTGTCTTCCATATCCACTTCCTCTCCTTGGCCATTAAATATTCCCCCATCCTATGAACAAGTTTTGCTTAGCTGTATTTGATTGCCAAACAATGATACTGCATTCATTAATCATTTGTTAATTATTCTGTTTGATAGGCAAGTTATTTTTAATGTGAGCTGCGGAAAATGAAAAAAATATAATAAAGTGCATCACTGGCAGTGAAAATATGGTCACTACTCAAACTGTTCTCTAGACATCATGATGGTTTTCATTTTCTATGGCCCTCTAATTCATCTGTCATGTTTCTGTCTTTCTGGAGACTCTGGGAAGAGATTCTAACAAAACCTATTTCATCTTGTCTTCTATTGTACGAGGTTGCTGGCTTGCCTAAAACTTTCTTGAGGTAAGATTTCACATTTTATGTATCTCAAACATAGTGTTTTTGAATAATAGGTATTAATTAATTTTTAATGCTCTATTCTGGAAAGCATTTGGGGCTGCTCTTTTCCTTGTTAAGTATAAAGAAATAAAAATAAGGAACATAGCCTTAGGACCTAGATGATATGGAAAATGATCTCTGCAATTTATTTGATATAGGTTCTACATGCTGCCAAGGTAGGTCCTTGAGAGCAAGGTCCCATTTTGATGTATGTTTTGTATAGTGCCTATGTCAATGGGAATGGATGGTGAATACATTGAGGGTGAAAGCAATAGTGACTAATGGAAGAACAGCGAGGAACCAGAGTCCTATCATCTATTACCAGCTCCAGAATTACATAGATCGCCTTTAGCCTCTAACATGGGGCTTTCAAAGTTAAATTCTTCAGCCTCAGAATCAGAAATAATACTTGTACGCCTAGCTGGTTTCAAAAGGGTTTTGCTTAGGGTAATGGCCACAAAAGAACAAAGTACTGCTCTTTACTAAGCAGAATAAATCAAGAGCCAGTACTCCAGAGAGGTCTGTATGAGTATGACAAGAACACATTCTATCCATTCTCCTAGGTTCTTTCAATTCAGATGATTGTGTTTGTACTCCTCCTTAATTAGAGTTGCTGGGATTTCATAGTTGCTTAATTAAATTGAAGGGATAGCAATTCTGTGATGCCTTTAGGAAAGTGATTCCAATTATAGGGCCAATCTGTCAGTAAAAGTTAAGAGGCCAAAACATTTTAATAGCAAAGTTTCAGGGAACAAAGGATGAATATAATAAGTAGGAGGCATACTTAGTAATTAGTCTGGCTATTAGCTAAGTTTTATAGAAATTGCTCATAGTCTTTGACTTAAAAACTTTGAATGCAAGGCATGGGTATGTAATTCAGTACTCGCAGCTCAAATGGCTTGAGTAGTGTTTGGCCTCCTTTAGGGAGAGTAGCATATTGAAGGCTCAGCTTCGCCTCTGCTGTGACAGGTCAGACAATGAGCACCATTAGTATTAGGTCAGCTGTGGGGAGAGGGAGCATATTCTCCATCTGTGCCACCCTGACTACTCTGTCACTGACCCAATGTGCATTGGAGGGTGGCTGAGGACAGAAGCTAGCTAACATTACCAGGAAGAATCATCCTATCCACCCGGTTTTTCAGTGTATCCTGTGATATATGTTTTCTGCATTAGTTATTGATTGCTGCATTACAAATTATACCAAAACTTAGCAATTTAAAACATGCATATTTATTATTTCAGCTTCTGTGAGTTAGGTATTTGGACACTGCTTGTATGGGTCCTCTGCAACAAGGACTTTGCCAAGGCAGGAAGCTCATGTGAAGGCACAAGTAGGGAAGGGTATGTTTCCAAGCTCCAGTGGTTGTTGGTAGAACTCAATTCCTTGCAGTAGTCACACAGAAGGTCTTGATTCCTTGCTTGCTGTTGGTTAGAGGCTGCCTTCAGTATCTTGCCACATGGGCCCTCCCACTATGGTGATTTGCTTTATCAAAACCAGCAAGACAGACAGAAACTGCTAGCAAGACGGAAGTAATTTTCTTATGTGACATAATCTGGAAGTGACATTGTATCACCTTTGCCACAATACTCTGGCTAGATGTAGTATCCAGGCCAGCCCATAGTAAAGAAAACGGGGATTATAACAGGAGACAGATATCACTGGGGCCATCTTAGAATCTGCCTGCCACAATCTCCAATGGACATTTTCATGAAACACAAAGACTCACACATTTTGTGTCCACTCCTATAGGTCCATGCATTCATCTCTTTCCTAGATTTGCTTGACACTTATCTTCCTCTTTCCAGGCTGCTGACCAATCAGCTGAGTCATTCACTACTTCCCAGGAATATGTTATTTACATACTTCTGATCGCCCCTCAACAGAAAGTTGATGGCTAGGTATCTTCAATACTCTGCCCACTAAGAGAATTTCCCTTCACCATTGTTTTTCACATCTGAGTAGGTGTGGAGCACTCTATTTTTAGTTCATACTAACATTTTAAGCTAACTTATTCATGAATCAGGCCTAAGTTTTGTTTGGGCTTTTTGTTTTTAGTCTTAAAAGTGCACTTATTGAGGGGCACCTGGGTGGCTCAGTTGGTTAAGCTTGATTTCAGTTCAGGTCATGAACTCGCTGTTTGTGAGTTTGAGGCCCATGTCAGGTGACTCTTTCTGCACCCTCCCTCATTCGCATGTTCTCTCTCTCTTTTTAATAAATTCTCTTCTTTTAATAAATTAAAAATAACTTTAAAAAGTTTACTTATTGCTTTACTCTTGATTGCAAATAATATGCCAATTGTAAAAACATAGAAAATAAGGCTAAAATGAGAGAAATTAATATTTGTGACACTACAGAGAGATAATCATGTCTCTGTATATATACATATACAAATATACAAATACTTATTACACATATTTGCAAATATGTAGGTACACATACACCCATTATATATATACATATATATATATATACAATTGGATCTATCTATATCTATATATGTATATAATTGGATCTGGTATTTGATTTGACGTCTGCTGCTGTTTCATAGATACAGTTAGAAGACCTAACTCCTGGACCAAAAACAAAGAAATTTATTGCACAAGGCAAAGAAAAATGTGTAAAGCCCAGATTTTTTTTACTTTTCCTTCAGGCCATAGAGAGCCTGACAGCCTACAGACATAAGCTAAGTGAGAGATGTCAATGCAACAGATGCAGATAGTTATGGGTTCGGTGTTACCTATTCAGGTAAATAACCACACCTTCCAGATCTTCTTAGGCCTGAGCACTAATTATCATTTCTGTCATACAACGGACTCGACCTACCCAAACTCATGACTTGTTCTGACAACATTCTTAATAGGTGACTCCAGCTACACGGTCACTTAACATTCGGTGATCAAACACTTAGTCTCTATTAAGACCCAACAGCACAATAGGAACCACATTTGGAACAGCGATTAGTTCTTGCCATAAATGACATGCTCTTGCTCTAGAACTCACCAGTATGTGCTATGACGTTCCTCAGGCCTTGCCAGAGATTCCACTCAGCCTTCTCATCTAAGGCCAATACCTTTAGTACCACTGGATCTACCAGGTCTTGTGGTCCAAGAGGCAGAACTCCTCTTACTTTGTTGGAAAGCCATCTGGTGCTCTGGATCTGACTCAAAACTGATACCCTTCTGAGTTACTTCATAAACGGGTTGGAACAATATTTTCAAGTATGATGTATGCTGTTTCTAAAATTTTTTAAATGCTATAAGCTGACACTTCTAGGGAAGATGGCAAAGTAGGAGGACCGTAAGTTCATATCATCCCATGGATATACTTAGATAACAGCCACGTCAGTGTAAATAACCCAGAAAATGACCCAAAGACTGGCAGAACAAACACTCCACAGATAAGTGTAGAGAAGAGGTCACATCAAAAAGAGTAGGAAGGACAGACACACATCAGGAGTTAAATGGACCATCAGGACTATTCCTGGGAGGGAGAAACACTGCAGGCATAGAGATGGGAGAGAAATAAACTCTCACACCAGGGAGCCTACACAGG
This sequence comes from Hyaena hyaena, assembly GCF_003009895.1. Taxonomy (NCBI): domain Eukaryota; kingdom Metazoa; phylum Chordata; class Mammalia; order Carnivora; family Hyaenidae; genus Hyaena; species Hyaena hyaena. The sequence continues at coordinate 523,352 of NW_024081470.1, read as the reverse complement.
GAAGATGAATCCCCATAAGAGTTGACTTTAAAACAAGAGGGACCAAGTTTCTTGACTTCTTGCCATCAGCAGGGCTTAAAATCTGACACTTGAAAAATCAGCAGGCTCATGAGAAAGCAGGGAGGGCAAGAGAAAACTTAGTCCCTTCCCTTAAAGAGACAGCATAACAAACAGCCTCACAGAAACAGTATAGAAGCAGCCGTTTGGAAAGCATCTGGGGAATACAGGAGGGAGATTTGTTTGTCAATCTCAGAGCTCATATGGAGAGGCAGAGGTCACTGGGAGACTTCTCTAGGAAAAAGGAGATGGCAGGTACCATTTCCTTCTTCTGCCTCCCAAGCCTACATTCATGGACACCTGCAGAAACCAACACAGTGCCAAAACCTCCTACCTAACTTGCTAACAGTTCAAGCACTCCCCCACGTTCTCCTGTGGACACGTCCCCTCCAGCCCAGCCTCAGATTCAGTCCCATCCCCTGGCAGATCCTGGTAAACCTCGCTAACATCCACCCCTCCAACCTAGCCTCCCTTTGTCCTGCAGCTACAGGCCCCCTCCCTCCATCTCAGACCTTGCTGTAGCAGCATGCCTGCCCACACATTCTCCTGCAGTTCTGTACTACCACATCTCTGGCAAACACCTGGTCTAACTAACCCCAAGGTGGCTCCAGACTGACTTACTAACAACACAGGAACCAAATCCTGCCCACAACAGGCAAAGAGAGCCGTTGCAGATGACTACACTGAAGGCAAAATTGGCTCAGCCACAACAGCTGGGCACATGCAACACACAAAGGAGACTCCCCTGAACCACCAGGTTTTGATGAACAGAGGACATTACACTACAGGGGACTACAGGACCTCCTCTTTGTAAGGCCACTACCTTCAAGAGCATGAAACATAGCTGACTTTCCTAACAAATAGAAAGGGGGGCACCTAGGTGGCTCAATCAGTTAAGCATCTGACTCTTGATTTTGACTCAGGTCATGATGTCATGGTTTTCATGGTTCTGCTTATGATTTTCTCCCTCCCTCCCTCTCTGCCTCCCCCCATTTCTCTCTCTCTCTCTCTCTCTCTCTCCCTTATCAAAACAAAATTTAAAAAAAGAAAGAAACTGACACAGAAAGTTAGACAAAATGAGTAGAGTGAGAAATATGGCCCAAATGAAATATGGCCCAAATGAAAGAACAGAACAAAATTACACCAGGAGAGCTGAACGAAACAGAGATAAGTAATATGTCTGACAGAGATTTAAAGTAATGATTATGGGGTGCCTGGGTGGTTCAATTAGATGAGTGCCCAACTCTTGATTTTGGCTCAGGTCATGATCCCATAGATGTGGAATTGAGTCCCACATTGAGCTCCACATTGAGCATGGAGCCTGCTTGAGATTCTCTCTCTCTCCCTCTGCCCATTTCCCCAGCTCTCTCTCTCTCTCCCTCCCTCCAAAATAAAAGAAAAATAAATTTAAAAATATAATGGTCATATAGATGCTCACTGTAATTAAGTAAAGAGTGGAGAACCTCACTGAGATCCTTAACAAAGAGACAGAACACATAAAAATGAATCCGAGATGAAGGAGTCAATAAATGAAATTAGAAATACAATATATGAAATAAATACTAGACTAGGGGAAGCAGAAGAACTGATCATGACCTGGCAACACCATAATGGAAAGCAATCAGTCTGAAGAAGAGAGAGAAAAGATAATAATGAATGAAAATAGAGTTAGGGAACTCAGCACCACCATTGAGCATAATAACATTAGCATAATAGGAATCTCAGAAGTAATAGAGAGAGAAAAAAGGCCACAAAATATACTTAAAGAAATAATAACTGAAATTTTCCTGAATCTTGTGAACAAAATATAAATCTAGACCCAGGAGGCACAGAGATCCTTTAACAAAATCAACCCAAAGAGGCCCACATTAAGACACAAAATAATTAAAATTGCAAATGTAGTGATAAAGGAAAATTTAAAACCAGGAAGAGAAAAGAAAACAGTTACATACAAAGGAAACCTCATAAGCCTATAAGGTGATTTTACAGAAGAAATTTTGCAGGCCAAAAGGGAGCGGCATGATATATTCAAAGTGCTTTAAAAACATAGCCAAGGATAGCCTATCAAACAAGGCTATTTGTCAGAATAGATGGAGAGATAAACAGTTTGCCAACAAAACTTAAAGGAATTCGTGACCATTAAACCAAATCTACAAGAAATGTTAATGGGGACTCTGTGAGTGGAAAGGGAAGATCATAAGTAGGAGTAAGAAAAGTAGGAAACACAAAAGTATATATGTAAAAAAAAAAATCAGTTAAGAGTTTCACAGTATAAAAGGATATAAACTATGATACCATATACCTAAAATGTGAGAGGAAGAGAAGTAAAGACTGGGTTCAAAAGTAAGCAACCATCAACTTAACACAGACTGCTATATGCAGAATATATATACAAACCTAATGGCAACCACAAATCAAAAACCAGTAATAGATATCCAAACAATAAACAGAAAGGAATCAAAGTATATCACTGAGGAAAGCCAGCAAACTGTGAGAGAAGAGCAAGAGAAAAAAGGTAGAGAGAAGAACTATAAAAACAATTATAAAACAAGTAATAAAATGGCAATAAGGACATACCTATCAATAATTACCTTCAATGTAAATGGACAAATGTTTCAATCAAAAGAGGGTGACGGAATGGATAAAAAGGCAAATAAAATCAAGACCCATCTATTTGCTGCCTACAAGAGACTTATTTCATAACTAAAGACAGCAGATTGAAAGTAAAGAGATGAAAGTAAAGAAAGCATTTATCATGCAAATGGATATCAAAAGAAAGCCAGAGTAGCAATATTTATATGATACAAAATAGACTTTGGAAAAAAGATTGTAATGAGAGATAAAGAAGGACACTATATAATCATAAAGGCAACAATCCAACAAGAAGATATAATAATTGTAAATATTTAGGCAACCAACAAAGCAGCTAATAACAAACACAAAGACATTAATTGATAGTAATTCAATAATAGTAGTGGACTTTAACACCACACTCACATCAATGGATAGATCATCCAAACAGAAAATGAAATAAGAAAAAGTGGCTTTGAATGACATATTGAACCAGATGAATTTAACAAATATATTCAGAACATTTTATCTTAAAACAGCACAATACAAATTATCCTCAAGTTCAAATGGAACATTTCACCTATGTGAAAGATCACCTATTAGGCCACAAAACAAGTCTTAATAAATTCCAAAAGACTGAAGTCTTGTCATGCATCATGTCCTACCACAATTATGTGAAACTAAAAATCAACCATGAGACAAACTCTGGAAAACACAAATACATAGAGTTTAAATAACATGCTACTAAACAATGAGTGAGCCAGCTAAGAAATCGAAGAGGCAATCAAAAAATACATGAAGACAAATGGAAACTAAAACACAAATGATACAAAATCTTTGGGATGCAGCAAAAGTTGTTATAAGAGGGAAGTTTATAGCAATACAAGCCTACCTCAGGAAACGAGAAAATACTCAAACAACCTAACTTTATGCCTAAGAAAGCTAGAAAAAGAACAAACAAAACCCAAAAACAGGAGAAATAATAAATAAAATAATAAATGTAGGAGCAGAAATAAGTGATATAGAAACTAAAAAATAAAATAAAATAATTAAACAAATCAATGAAACCAGGAGCTGTTTCTTGATAGACATTTATCTAGACTCATCAAAGAAACAGAGACAGAGAGAGACACAGAGACAGAGAGAGAAAGCACTCAAATAAACAATACCAGAAATGAAAGAGGAGAAATAACTAACATCAAAGAAATGAAAAAGAGTCTGAGAAATTATAAAAAATTATATGCCAACAAATTGGACAACCTAGAAGAAATATATAAATTTCTAAAAACACATAACATTACACAAGTGAATTAGGAATAAATAGAAAATTTGAACACACTGATTATCAGCAATAAACTGAATCAGTAATCAAAAACTCCCAACAAACAAAAGTCCAGGGTCAGATGGCTTCACAAGTGAATTCTACTAAACTTTTAAAGAAGAATTAATATCTATTCTTCTCAAACTATCCCAAAAACATAAGAGGGAGAAAAGCAACAGAATTCATTCTGTGAGGATAGTATTACCCTGAACTAAAATCAGAATGTCACTCCAATAAACGGAAACTCTAGGCTGGTATGTCTGATGAACACAGATGTAAAAATCCTCAACAAAATATTAGCAAACTGAATCCAACAATACATTAAAAACATCATTCACCACAGTCAAGTGAGATTTATTCCTGGGATGGAAAGGTGGTTCAAAATTCACAAATCAATCAATGTGACACATATCAACAAAAGAAAGGATAAAAATCATATCATTTCAATAGATACAGAGAAAGCATTTGACAAAGTACAGCATCAATTCATGATAAAAATCCTCACCAAAACAGGAAGAGAGGGAACATACATCAACATTTTAAAGAATGACTAACATATACATAATAGTGAAAAAAAAATGAGAGCCTTTCTCCTAAGGTCAACAACAAGACAAACATGTCCACCCTTACCAGTTTTATTCAACATGGTACTGGAAGTCCTCGCCACAAGAATCAGACAACAAAAAGAAATAAAAGACATCCAAATTGATAAGGAATAAGTAAAATATTCACTATTCGCAGATGACATGAAACTATATATAGAAAACCCTAAAGAGTTCACCAAAAAACTACTATAACAAATCAATGAATTCAGTAATGTCATAGAATACAAAATCAACATACAGAAATCTGTTGCATTTCCATACACCAACAGAAATCTGATGTACAAGCAGCAGAATGAGAAATTAAGAAAATAATTCCACTTACAATTGCATCTAAAATAATAAAATACCTAAGAATTAACTTAACCAAGGAGGTAAAAGACCTACCTTCTGTAAACTATAGAACATTGACAAAGGGTCCCTGGGTGGCTCAGTAGGTTAAGCATCCAACCCTTGGTTTTGGCTCAGATCACGATCTCACAGTTCGTGAGTTCAAGCCCTGCATTGGGCTCTGTGCATACAGTGCAGAGTCTGCTTGAGATTCTCCTTCTCCCTCTCTCTGCCTTTCCTATGCTTGTGCTCTTGCTCTCAAAATAAATAAACAAACTTAAAATCTTAGAAATAAAAACATTGGTGAAAGAAATTAAAGGCAACACAAACAAGTATAACAACATTCCATGGTCATGGATTGGAAAAAACAAACGTTGTGAAAATGTCCATACTATTCAAAGCAACCTATAGATTTAATGCAATCCCTATCAAAAGAGCAACAACATTCCTCACAGACCTAAAACAAACAGTCCTAAAATTAGTATGGAACCACACAAGACCTCGAAAGGCCAAATCAATCTTGAGAAAGAAGAATAAAACTGAAGGGATCGCAATTCCAGATTGTAAGCTCTAGTGAACAAAACAGTACGGTACTGACACAAAAACAGAGGCATAGATCTATGGAACAGAACAGAGACCCAGAAATGATTATATGATCAATTAATCTCCAACAAAGGAGGCAAACATATGAAATGGGACTAAGACAGTCTCTTCAACAAATGGTGCTGGGAAAACTGGAGAGCAACTTGCAGAAGAATGAAACTGGACCACTTTTTTACACCACAAACAAAAACAAACAAACAAACAAATAAATCAAACTCAAAATGGATTAAAGACCTAAATGTGAGACCTTGAAACTACAAATATCCTAGAGGAGAGTACAGGCAGCAATGTCTCTGACATCGACTGGAGCAACATTTTTCTAGATATGTCCCCTGAAGGATGGGAAACAAAAGCAAAATTAAACTATGGGAACTACATCAAAATAAAAAGCTTCTGTACAGAAAGGAAAGAATTAGCAACTATAAAAGACAACCAACTGAATGGGAGTGTATATTTGGAAATGACATATCTGATATAGGGTTAGTATCCAACATACATAAAGAACTTACATACACATGCACACCCCAAAAAAGAAAGAACTTAACAACATCCAAAATATAAATCATGAAATTAAAAACGGGCACAAGGCATGAACAGAAATGTCTCCAAAGAAGACATACAGTTGCCAACAGACACATGTAAAGATGGTCAATATCACTCATCACCTGGGAAATGCAAATCAAAACTACCATGAGATATCACCTCAAACCTATCAGAATATGAAAAAAAAAAAAAAAGGTAAGAAACAAGGGTGGGTGACAATGCAGAGAATAAGAAAAAGGTACCCTTGTTCACTGATGGTGGGAATGGAAACTGGTGAAGCCACTGTGGAAAACAGTGTGGAGTTTCCCCAAAATGTTAAAGATAAAACTACCTATGATCCAGTAATTTAACTATTGGGTATTTACCCAAGGAATACAAAAAATACTAATTAAAAAAGATATAAGCACTTCTATGTTTATTGTAGCATTATTTACAATATCCAAATAATGGAAAGAACCTAAGTGTCCACCAACAGATGGATCGATAAAGAAGCTTTATATATATATGCAATGGAATATTACTCAGCCATAACAAAGAATGGAATCTTTCCATTTGCAACAACATGGATGGAGCTACAGCAAGTCAGTAAGAGAAGACAAATACCATGTGATTTTACTCATACATGGAATTTAAGAAACAAAACAAATGAACAAAGAAAGACAAACCAAAAAACAGACTCTTAACTATACAGAACAAACTCATGATTACCAGTGTGGAGGTGGTGGGAAGATGGGTTACATAGGTGAAAAGGAGAAGGATTCAGAGTACACTTGTCAGGATGAGCACTATGAATAATGTATAGAACTGCTGAATCACTATATTGTACACTTGAAACATAATACCGTATACTGGGGATTAAAGGTAAAAGTTTTTATACTTCATTCCTAATGGTAGAAAGTCCAGAAACAATAAGCTTATCTTTCAAAAGATGTTTTCATTTGTCCTATGCCACTTTATTATTTTTTTTTATTTTTATTTATTCCTAGGAGAGAGAGAGAGAGAGACAGCATGAGCAGGGGAGGGTCAGAGAGAGAGGGAGACACAGACTCTGAAACAGGCTCCAGGCTCCGAGCTGGCAGTCAGCACAGTGCCCGACGCGGGGCTCGAACCCACGAACCGCGAGATCATGACCTAAGCAAAAGTCAGACGCTTAACCAACTAAGCCACCCAGGCGCCCCCCCCCCCCAATGCCACTTTATTATTGTGCAGGTCTCTAAATCATTATAAAGTTTACTTTCTACTCTCCAAGTCACATTGACTTGATGTTCTCAATATAGCAGACCAGCATGATGTTTAGTTGGAATGAACAGGAATGGTAAATGCCATAAGGCACTAGAGATAGTCTCTAGTGCTAAGCCACTTTAATAGGAGAGAAGAAAAATACAAAAATCAAATAACAACAGAAAATTGTATGTTATACCTATCAACTTCACTGTAGGGGCAAAAAAAAAAATGGTGTTAAGAATTTAGAGAAAGGCAAGAGCATTGTAAGTCAGACAGTTACTATATACCAGCACATAAAGCCAGAGTTAGACACAGACTAAAACACAGATGAATGTGTTTATTATTCATGTATAGTATGAATACACCATCCAATATAGTATGAATGTATACAATCCAAAGAGTTTACATATCAGTTGGAAGACTTGATATCACACAGCCATTTAGGAATCCAGACAAACAGATTCTTTGTCATCATCAACACATGCTTTCCTAGGTCTCCTTGGACTTTGACAAGGCATTAGAGAAAATTAATGTTTCATGTGCACAAGTTTATGAATCTAGAAATGGCACACATCCCTTTCTCTCATATTGTATTGGCTGGGACTCAGTCACTTGGCTATACCTAACTATTATCAAGACTGAGAAATAAATTCTAGCCGCAGGACTGATTACATAATTAACAGGACCCTGTTCAAAATGAAAATGAGCAAATCCTTGTTTAAAAAGCAGGGGGAAATGTGCTGTTAAAGAAACTAAAATATAAAGCTTTTACCCTTCTTTTATTGTCTCTGTCTCAATTTGCCACAGTGTTTTGTTGGATATTGAATGTCATTCTAAGTAAAGAATGAAAATTTTAAATTATTAACATGAGTTTTGCCATTCATCTTTGTATTATGCATCTTGTGATGTGAATTTGAGTATTTAAAATTCATATGTGAAATCACTAAATTTCACTAACTTCACTAAATTTAATTTGTTTTTTAGCGCTTGTATAAGTAAATATATTTTGTTCTTAGCAGAACAATGGAAACACTGTGCAAAACAAACTCAACTACTTTTCTTTCACTTCTTGATACATTCTGCCAACACTCTAGCTACTAGCGAATAAGGAGAATCAGACGAAAAAGTCATTCTGGGTCACCCTATCTTTCCCTTTCCTTTCACATCATCATTTTCAGTGTAAGTGGTTGGGTAATATAAGGAAGTAACATGAGTAAGAAATGATATGATAGTGTTTCTTTGTCATTTGTGTTTCTTAGAACATCACTGCCTTCTGCTTTCAAAGCAAGTTCAAGTTCAAAGGGTTCCCAAGGTGGTCTCTTAAGGTTGTCAGTGACCCCATTCCTTAGTCATAGATGTAACACATTTGTCTTGTACTTGCTCTAAGTCTCACACATGGAGAATGTATTGGAATTCTGTGCTCATCAGGCAGTGCGAACACTATGTAAAATGATTCAGTAAGGGATAGTGAATGTGCATTAATTATATGCCCTCCTGCACATCTGTGCTTTGTTGTCCCACTGGTCTTCATCTACAAAACACAGGGTCAAGAATAAAATTATTAAGAAATTTTAGGATGATGATAGCAGAGCATTAAGCCAAGCACAGGGCTCTCTGAGGATGGTGTCCAATGAAAGTACACAGGTTGAACAGTCCTGAAGCCAGCCTTGTGTGCATACCAAGAAAAAAGAAGAACTTGGTTTTCTGAAAGGAAAGTTTTGTGAAAGAATCAATGCTTGAGAAAATCTAGGTCATAAAAAGTATGGTTTCTATGGTTTGTCATTTAAAATTATGGTAGTCATATACCAATATATATGTCTAATATACACAAGTGTGAAACTTTGAAGTTCTGTCTTTTTTTTTTTTTTTTTCTCTCTCTAATCTGTATGAACCAAAGACAACCTCAGTAAACCTTATGGAAATGACCTTTGGTCTAATCAAACCTAACTCCAGACATGATACATTACTCCTTTCTATCACATCACTATGTGGTTATCTATCCATTGTTTGATTATTCCAACTTGTTTATTCTCAGGCAGGCATTTCATTTGCAGAAAGTCCTCAACAAAGCAAATCAGCATCAAATCAAGTGTTATAAAAATGTCAGACTCATATTTTCAGAGCATAAAGCACTGTTCTGTGATAAAATTAGACTAAAGAAATATTATATTTAGGAAACATCTATGCAATAATATTGCTTGGGGACATAAAAATGTTGTCTTCCATTCATGATTACTGATACACAATTTAATAATTTCCCAGTGAGGAGGTATCCTGGCCAGCAGACAGCTGGGGACACACAAATGAGCCTGCAAAGCCTGTGTTCTCTGGTATGTCATGTCTTGCATTTTGATGGGCTGGTGAGAGACAATGTGAGCAATAGAAAATTAACACCGTAAAGGTTAAAAACATTTAAATTCAAATCTCAGTTACACAACTTGTTCCAGGCCGCTAGCTACTTGATAGTAGAGTAGAAACTTAAGCTCTTGAGTCTCTGTTTCCTCATCTGGAAACTAAGGACAATAGCTACCTCACAGAAATGTTAAAAGAATCAGACAAATCAGGTGAGTTGATATAGATCAATATTCTTTATAAATACAAGGTGTTATACAAACATAAATATCATCCTACCTTCCAGTACTTAAAGTCCCTGAGTGAACATAAAAATCAGGGGTGCCTGGGTGGCTCACTTGGTTGAGTGTCTGACTTTGGCTCGGGTCATGATCTCCCAGATTGTGAGTTTGAGCTCCGCATCAGGCTCGGAACCTGAAGCCTCCATCAGATTCTGTGTCTTCCTGCTCACACTCTGTCTCTCACTCTCTCTCAAAAATAAATAAACATTAAAACATTGAAAAAAAATATTCAGCTGGATATGAGAGAGCAATTGACTAAAATCAGAGCAAGATATACAAAGAATAAGGAAAACAGTAAGAGAAACAAACACCGTAAGAGAAGAAAATGTTCTGCCTTCTGCATTTATTAAAAGTAATGTCTGTATACCCAATTTTGTGCTACATGTTATCATAATTTAATAAAATAATAATAACAAACAATAGAAAAACTGATCCTAACCTTACCACGAGCTTCCTATTACAATTTTGAGGCAGAAGACCTGATGGCTTTATCATTTACTTGACTTGTTCTTTGATTTTGGTTAAGAATATGGCAAATTTGAGCCTCATTTCCTCATCTGTAAAATGGGAATGATAAATCTCTATCTTCCCAGACATTCCAGACTAATGAAAATTAATTGAGAAAGCATCTGTGAAAGCGTAGTATGAACATGTGAGCTATTAGGGTGATTCTGTTCACAGACGGGCTTGTACCAATATTGATAGGATAACAATTCATAGGCTCCGCAAGGGGCTGCAAAGCTGGCCTACTACCTACTGATATTTGAAGCATGAACGAGGGAGCAGCAGACCAATCATCAGGATAAAGAATCTTTGGAAAACCATATTTGTTTTCCTATAGAAATTACAATTTAGACTTGAGCTCAAAGATAGAGTCTGAGATTTGATGCCATCAGGCTACATTCCAGGGTTTCAGATTCCCCATATAAGCTTGGAACTCAACATTTCTACTTGGCAAATATAGCCATAAACCTGAAACAGGACAGGCAGACATAATTAAAGACTAAATGACTGTTCTTTAGTAAAAAAAACAAGTTCTGTTTTAACTCCAACAGCCTTGAATGTTCTGGTAGGACTCAAGGAGTTTAACATGAAAATTCAATTCAAGTAGAAAAATGGTGACTTCAATAGAAGCATTATCACTCTTTAGGGTTCCTTTTAAATCTAATTCTTAAACCTCCCCTCCCCCCTTGACTGACATGGTGATAACAGCAAATTCACAGTACATGGACTCTTGGGTTGTTTGTTCGTTTGCTTGTTTACATGTTCATTGTGTTTGTTTGCTGCATAGAATACTCCCTTTCCCTGGAAAGAGCACATCTATTTCCTTTGGTAGAATTGGCTCTTGGACTGTGCAGTCTTGGTGAGTCTTAAATAATGTGATTATTTCTTTCATGAAGGGAAGGCTGGGCAGTTCATGATTCACACTTGGCCAATAAGACATTGAGTGTAAAGACAAAGGGCTCTAAAAGATGGCTGGCCCTGAAACCTCCTGCAGTGTTATCTGGTGATACTGTGATTAACTCTTGCTACCTGACTTCCCAAGAGCTCTCTTGTTTATAAACTCTTCCCACTGTGGTTCCTCAAGTGTTCCTTTGGTTCTGTGAGTCAACTCATACATTTTCATTAAACAACCTCTGTTTCAATTAGTTAGAATGGGTTTCTGTTGCCAGAAACCAAAATCAAAACTAATACCCAAAAACAAACCAAAACAAAAATGCAATGATATCCCAACCTTGTAGTGCTCAGGGGGAATTATTTCTGTCAACTAAAAGACTTGCGGGAATAAGCAAGTTGTTCAGATTTATTTTCCATTGTGCCTTTAACAAAGGAGACAATTTGAAAGTAAACCTACCCATCTTTACAAGGCAGAAACTCCAGCTGTTCTTTAGTTTCACACAGGAAAAAGCATTCCTTGATGGCATTTAAACCTGCCACAAACAGAAATTTTGGTGTAGTCCATTTATCTATTTTTTTTGATATTGCTTCATTGCCTGTGTTTTTAATGTCATATCAAAGAAATCATTGCTAAATCCACTGTCATGAAGGTTTTCCCTTTTCTCTTCTAAGGTTTTTATAGTTTTAAGCCTTACATATAGGTCTTCGATTCACTTCAGGTTAGTTTCTGTACAGGATGTAAGGTCACAAATAGAAGCTTAAACATTATTATCCAAGAAATCTTGGCATCACTTGGTGGAAGTTCTAACCAAGGTAGTTTGCGGAGTCAGAATCCCTGAATGGTAGAGAATAGAGTAAAGGAATAACTAAAGGCATAGGCATAGTGTAAGGAAAACTATGGGTTTGATAAAGTGTGCTTTGGGTACCATCCCACTTTGTTTATGGCAATCCTTTCTGCCCATGTAGCACTCAAACCAGTGCTCGTCCATACCCTTCAAGATACTACTCTCTTCAAACTTCCAACTAAACACCGACAAGGTATATGTTGGGAAAGAGAGCTGGCCTTTGTGGAGTACCTGTTGTATGCCAGAAACTACTGTATGATCTCATTTCACAGCATCTGGAAAAAGTTTGCTCATATCTACTCTAGATATGGCTCTATCTGCACTCAAATGAGGAATTCAATACTAAAAACCTTTCAAATCCGTTTATCCCTTCACTCAGTCATTCATTTACTCTTGTTTTCTGATAAGTACTGAGCACCAACTATGCACCAGGCACCATGCTAAGATCTAGAAATACAGCTATTAACAAGCCCACAAAGAACTCAATACCTAATGTGGAATGCTCAGATAATGCAAGTGATTCATTAAATAACTTCAAAGAAATCCTTGAGAATGGTAGGTTCCCGAATTGATATTTGGGAGTAAGCAACTCCTTAGCCAAATGCCTTGGATCTATACCTCATAGGGTCTTATTCATGAGGTCATTCCACATTCTTAGATCACTTATGATAATATATAATCAGATTTGAAGCCACGGTGTTTAGAATATTGATCAGATGAGAGAACAGCTGGTATAAGAATAGACAGGAGAAATGACACCACATTATCCCCTGTGGTATCCAGTGACAATTCAACTGGTGGTGTCCATTCCCAACCCCCCTTATCAAAAGATGGCTGTCCGTTAAAATCCAATAAAAACGAATACAGAAGCCCATTTCTTTGCTAACTCCAAACAGGGCCACAGATGGTACCTGCATGAATGCCTAATAAATTGCTCGTCTTTCACAATTTTGCCACCCTGATGTTGTCCACATGCTTCTCAGTTGCAATCTCAGCATTGAAAGAACATGTCCTGAGCCCCATATTTTAAAGCACATGTACATTTGTGATGTAGGTTGCATATGGTTTCATGAAAATTTTTGCCTGAAATGGAGGATGAAAATTGCCCTTTACTGAGGTTTTAATTTTTTTTTATTGAGATTTCTGTTGTTGTTTTCCTGTTCCTCAGTTTCCTTCTGTTATGGTGAGCTTTTGATTAGGAGTTTTGGTTTTGGTCTGCTGAGGGTTTTTCTCAGAAATTTCACAGTTCACCTCCAGGAGGTGGTGTCCTTCAGCATTTCCCATGTCAATCCTCTGTCAACTTAAGGACAAAAAATTAAAACTGAACCAGATGACTCATTTTTATCAGAAAATGAGCTACACTTTAAGCCTAACTGCTGTCAACTCCACTGGGAAGGGGAAATAAAGGTCTGTGAAGAAAGGTTTCTTAGAGACAATGAAAGATATCTAAAGTGGATCAACAGGACTAGCATGCCCATACCTTGTGTTTTCTGACACGAACGGACACTTTTGCAGCACAATAGCTTATATTCACAAGATGTCGGGCTATTGAAAGATTTCTTCAGACTTTTTGAAATATCTCTCTAATGAGAAATTAAAGCTAAAAGAGTGATAGTATCAGAGAGATTTTTTTCCCCCTCGTTTCTTTAGCTTGAGAAACAAAATCCCTGAATACTCTTTTGTGATTGGACTTATTGACCATTTCTGGAGCCTCGGGGGAATTTCTTTACATGGCTATTTAGAAGACTCAATTCAGGTGGGGAAGGTTGGGACCTGTCAGCTAACCCATCCTCCCTTGGGGAGAGTTCAAAAGGAAGAAGAGAGTGAACACTGATACTCAGCACTTAGGAAGTGCTATTCACCTGGGTTCAGAGGTTGCTTTATCTCGACAATACCTATTTTCATTTATTGAGCAACTGCACTCCATGAGGCACCTGATCAAGCACTGACCCAACTGAGATTTCAGCTCCCAAATAATAAAAAGGAGGCAGAAAGCACAAAGGTAGAGAAAGATGAGAACATGCAAATACAATTCACCTAATAGTCCAGGAATCCTAGGTAAGCCATCGGGAGCCCACCTTCTGTCTGCTTCCTGAAGATGTAAGGAGTATAAATGACCCAGTGTAGAAATTCGACTTACTTTTCTTCCAAGTAGATAAGCAGGCAACCATGCAGCAGCCTGATTTGTGGAAATCTAACACGTTACAACTCAAATTCATGTATGCCCTCAGAACACATTTACAATTCTAAGGCTTCTTGTCTTCGAATCAGTGATATGACCTAGTGTCTGGGGCCTACTGTGTGACGGCAAAGACCCTGACTGTCTCATTCATCATTATGTCCCCATACCTGGCACTGGACCTAAAACACAGTCAAGTCTTGATAAGCATGTGATGAATGAAGGAAAGAAAAAGGGAAAGTGAAATAAATTAAACCAAAAATTATTACCAAGATGGGCTGTATGTCACTTATTTCTACTTAATTAGGATTCTATTTGTTTCTGTTTTGACTTTCCATTTTGTCTAATATGATAAGCTGGAAGTTCAGATGTTAAGAAGTGTTTCTCTGTTTTGATTTTTTGATTAGGGCTGAGGGCAGGCATCATAAATGTGGTATTTTTGTCCCTCTTGCTGTCAGCCTCCACCAGAACTTTTCAGCTTCACTCTATTCCTCTTTTCATGTTATCTGTTCTCTCTGCCCCAACAATGTAAACAGGCCGTGTTTCCAGAAGGAAAAACCTTATAGAAGAGCACTGCCATCAGCCCTATTAGGCAAGCACCTCCATGGGCCAAAGCGGTAACAGAACACAAGGGATGTTCTGGCCACCTCTCTTCTGCTGCCGCCTCTGCTCTCTGGGCTCTCACCTCTTCTTACGATCCCAGGGGGGTAAGGCAACTACCAGAGCCTGCTTCCCCTTTTTCTCGTTCCATGCCCCCTACCTTTCTCCTCCCTCCTCTACTTTTTCATTCTCTTTACTTTCTTTCTCTTGCTTCCTCCTGGCCAGAGTGATTGCATCTGTCTCCCTGTTCTGAGGCATTCCTCGTCTCCCAGGAGGCTGTGCAGCACAACCTGGTGCAGCTGTCTTTCCTGACCTCTGTTTGCACCTGCTCTGTAAGCACCTCCCCCACGTTGTTGACCCCATTCACATCAGAGCATGGGCGACTTAGGCGGCTATCCTCAAGATGAAATTTAGATTTCCTTACCCCTGTCCTTCACAAAAATCTCTGCCCATCAAGCTGCCTTAGTAGCATGCTCTCCTCCTAACCTGCTCAATATTCTATCATTCTCTCCCTGAAGCAACACTGTAGAAGATCATCATAGAAAGGTCCATGCGATCTGTGATGGAAGGATGGACTGCTTAATAGATTGCTTCATTGCCAACCAATATAGTATACTGGTAAATAGAATAGACTATGGAGTCAGACTGCCTGAGTTTTAACCACAGATCTTTATTTATTAGCATTAAGATTTTGAGTGCATCACTCTTTATTTATTAGCAATAAGACTTTGAGCACATTTTGCAGGGGCACCTGGATGCCTCAGTAGGTTAAATGTCCAACTTTGACTCAGGTCATGATCTCACAGTTCATGAGTTCAAGCCCCGCATTGGGCTCTATGCTGACAGCTCAGAGCCTGGAGTCTGCTTCGGATTCTGTGTCTCCCACTCTCTGTGCCTCGCCCTGCTCTCTCTCTCTCACTCTCTCTCTCTCTCAAAAATAAATAAACATTTTAAAAAAATTTTAAAAAGACTTTGAGCACATTTCTCAGGTTCATCATTTGTAAATGGAAGATAACAATAATACCTATCCTACAGGGTTGCTGTGGTCATTTAAATAATCATAGACAGATAGATGATTGATGGATAGATAGATCGATAGATAATAAAGAATAGTCCTTCACTTTCGGAAGCTGACCTGGCACTCACAGTTAAGCCCTGTTATTCTCCTGTTGAACATTAAAAATCTCACAGAATACTAACTTCAGACAAAGTTACTCTGAGACCATGAAAGAGTAAGACAGGGCAAAGCCACTTCATAGTTTTGTCTAAGCACAGACAATAACAAGGCCACTGTGCTGCTCATATAATACTAAATATCCCTCCACCACCACCCTTGGCCGAAATGAGTGACTGTTACTTCTTTACCAATGACAGCTTTACTCGGGCTCCAATCTCCACCTCCCAAAGACAAGATTTAATGAGATACTCGATCATAAAATTGCCCCTGCTCTTTGACAGCATTCAATTTAGCAGAAATTCCAGCTTTTTTAGACCATCCCCCCAATCTCTCAATTGGCTCCTAAATCCTTTAAGTTTTTTCTAACCCTCTAGTGTTGAGACATCCTACCATTGCCTTCTCATGTTCTCATGTGTTCGCCCTTTTGGCAACTAGTAATAAACTCAATTTGTACAGCTTCTGGTGTTCCTGTGGCCTTGGGCTGAAGGCCCTGATGATAGATGGATGAGAGACACAGAGAAGGATAGCGCCTGCTCGGCCTGCTGGGCATATCACAGCAAGTGTTTTTTTTTTGTTTGTTTTTTTTTTTTAAAGTATTTTATTTATTTCTGAGAGAGAGAGGCAGCGTGAGAAGGGGAGGGTCAGAGAGAGGAAGACACAGAATCAGAAGCAGGCTCCAGGCTCCGAGTTAGCTGTCAGCACAGAGCCTGACCTGGGGCTCGAACCCACGAACTGCGAGATCATGACCCGAGCTGAAGCCAGACACCCAGCCGACTGAGCCACCCAGGCGCCCCCACAGCAAGTGTTTTAAAGTCTTTCCTAGCACTATCATTACCCATACCTTGAGAATATTAAGTACAGGACGGGGAAATCATGTGCGACATAAGAACCAAGAAGGAGATTCAGAAGGTCAGGCCTATCAATCAAATAATAAGAATAAAGCACGTGTCTGGGACGGAAAGTCAGTACGAAGGCCATGAGGCAACTGGGTAAGCACCAAAGAGCAGAGAGTCATTTCTGGTCAGTACACAGAGCATATTAGAAGTGGTAACACAATGCCTGGCACATAGAAAGCATGCAGAAATGTAGCTATGTTTTTCATCATTTTCACCAAATGCTCAGGAAACCGCTTGGAAATAAGATGCCGCTGGCCCTCTGTTTATTTGGTAGGAGTCCATAAAGGACGTGAACACTCTTTCTGCCCTGAAATAGCACGTGACTACGTACCTGGAGGTTCTCCTTTCAGAAAGCTCTTGGCATTTATATCTGTAACTGGAAAGCACAAATATGTTTCTGCACAGCCACCATATCAGCGTCATTTGGCGTTCTGTGGTGTGGCCCGTGACAGCCATTTGCAGTGGAAATTCGAGTCACATCCCAGCAATTTTGCTATCACTCTTACTGTAAAGTCACCTTGTAGGTTTCCTCTATGAGGCGCTGCTTATTTTTCAACTTTATTGCTAAGCTGATTTGTTTTCCATTTGCTTATTGATGAATTGCACTTTTGACCAGAAATATTTGTTCAGTGGCTAGCAGCAGGCTCGGGGAATCTTTACAGGACAAACCTTACCAGCTGGCAGGACTAACGGGCAAAACTCATGTGGAGCCAGCTCACATTGTTCATTCTGCCGCCGACGTTACAGGCACTTTTCAATTTATTCCGCTGATAAGAATGGCAAGCTCACAACAGTCATGGGGAGAAGAAAACGATATATCTGTGTCCATTATTTATTCATTCCCAAGCCACATGGATGAAAAATAGTAACCATTAACACCAGAACAGCAATCTTTTATGATAATTGTGCCATCGCTTTCTGTACCACTCATTCCATAGCGTGCTGCAAGTGGCAAAACAAACGGTAGTTTGGTAATTAGGTCTTAGCTACTCCTCCAGAGCGTAGGAGTGGAGATCAGGGCTTCTGGCTTCTGATGTCAATATTGTTGGACTCAAATATACACACAGGGTAACTCATTTCACATTAGTTACCAGGGTTAACGGAAAAAAAATTATATTATTTTCACATCCCTCCAAAAAATACTCACTGTTAATATTTTAAGGTATTTTAAATACTTTTAATGTCCATGGCTTCTTTCACACATACGCATCTATACATATGTGTGTATATGTACGTGTAGTTGTATTCTCATCATACATACAATTTTAAGAAAAAAAGTTTCCCCCATCTAACATATTCTGGCCAGATCTTCCAAGTGTTTGACTGGAAATTCAAGGAATACCTTTATTCTACCCATATATATTTTTTTAATTTTGCTTTTTGTTCATATGTTTATTCCTCTTACTGTATTAAAAATGCAACAGACGGGTACCTGGGTGGCTCAATCTGTTAAGCATCTGACTTAGGCTTAGGTCATGATCTCGTCGTTCATGGGTTCAGGCCCTGCACCAGGCTCTCTGTTATTAGCACAGAGCTGGCTTTGGACCCTGTGTCCTCCTCTCCCTATCCCTTCCCCATTTGTAAGCATGTGCACTCTCGTTTGCTCTCTCTCTCTCAAAAATAAACATCAAAAATATTTTTTAAATGCAAGAGAATTTTATAATGCATTATATCCTTTCATAATACATTATATCCCCAAAACACATGTAGTTTTACTTTTTTAAGTAGATTTCGTCCTTACATCAGTGATAGATCCTGTTTCTCAAAAGACAATACTTAACACATCCAGGAGAAAAATCATTCACATAATTGCCAACACAGCAGTAGCAATTTCAATACTGAAATTTTGCATTTCTGTGTGTGTCATTGTTTAGAGGAGGAGAGTGTTGGCTAAATCTCAACATGGGTAGGCAAGACCTGGAGAGATCCTGTGAGGGACACATGGAGAATCACTTGTATCAAGTAAGGTAGAGATCGCAGTGGGAGCTAATGTGCAAAGACTGGCGGGGGAGGGGGGGTGGAGGGGGAGGGAAGTGCAAGGTAAAAGGTAGAACTGAAGAATAATTTATCAAAAAGAAATCCAACAACCCAAAGGAACACTGTAGCTTGTTACACAGGATCCCATGACTGGAAAGGATTAGAAAAGTTCCTGTATAATGAGGGGGCAATTAGAGTGAGTTTAAGGCAGCCTTGTTATTTATGATTGAGCAAGGTCAACGTGATTAAGTCTCTTCCATTATTTATAAGTTTGTATGTAATTACTATAAATTCTAGGTGTTTTGTATATTATAACAAACCTCATGGTAATGTTATTTTAGATCCTCTTGATGTGTGCATCTGTTTCCCCCAAAATTTCAGTCATTAAACCAAAAATACACATAGTATGCTCTGACACTAATCAAGAAAAAGCAAATAATTTTTGGCAGACTCAAATTTTTTGAAAAGTGTATAGGATAATGAAAAGCATAGTCACTTTCATTCTCTATCCTTTGCTTATGGAAAACAACTTATATAGTTTGTAGAGAGAGAGAAAGAAAAAGTGCAAGCAGGGGAGGGGCAGAGGGAGAGAGAGAATCTCAAGCAGACCCCACACCTAGTGCAGAGTCAGATGCGGGGCTTGATCTCACAACTGTGAGATCATGACCTGAGCCGAAATCAACAGTTGGAAGCTCAAGCAACTGAGCCACGTAGGCGCCCCTCGAAAACAAATGTAAAAGCAGTTCACATCACACTCTTGGCTTGAATCTTTTTTGGAAATGTCTCTCTTGGTGGCCCACTTATAATTTAACACACAACTCCTATGATTATTGTCAATGTTTGTGACTAAATGAGTCAACTGTTCAAACAGCTACAGCACTGAAATGTAGGCATGAACAATGAAGGAACTCTCTCCTCTAAATTTGCATGACTAACATTTCCACTTTGACGGGAGAGTTAGCTCATAGCATCTGTTTCAGACACATGAAAATTCAATTAAACTATCAGCTATCAGAATTACTGTGGAGCAAATATCAACATAGGAAACCATGACCTAATTATATTATGAATTTTAAACCAGAGATTAAAGTTACGTTCCAAGTTAGTCACATTGACTGACTCATTTCCCAGAAAGCTGACAAATATTTTTAAATTTAAATATTCTCTGTAAATACAGGCAAAGGAGAATCTTCTCTTATGTATTACTAGCTTTTTACTAATTTTTATCAGATCCTTCTAAAAATACAATTTATTCTTTTGGGGAGAGAGAGGGTGTGTAGGCAGGCATGAACGGGGTGTGGGGGGCATGAAGCAGAGAGAGAAAGAGAATATCTTAAGCAGGCTCCAAGCTCAGCATGGAGCCCAATGCGAGGTTTGATCCCACAACCCTGGGATCATGGCCTGAGCTGAAATCATGAGTTGGACCCTCAACCAACTAAGCCACCCAGGCACCTCTAAAATACAATTTATGATTAACAAATTTAAGGTTTTAGTAAAAGAAGATTAGACATTGGAGCAAGAGACAGGAGGTTAAATTGGAAGATAGAGCAAAAGTTTCTACAGTTTTGCCCTAGCTAGTAAGAAGGACATTGAATCAAGACTTTCACAGCCTTGAAACTCTATTCATACTAGCTCTGACTACAAAGGAAAGCAGATGTGCTATGTCAGTATGAGAGCAGAGAAATGGCAGATCCTAGCACGAAGGACTCTACCCAGGCAGAGCAAAACTAGACAGTCTGTGTGAAGACATGCCACCACACTGGGATTTTCTTCCATTGGAACTTGGCTAAGGAGTTCAAAAGAGGTCACCTGTCACCCCTCCTATTTAAATTATACATATAGTTTGGTCACAGAGGCATGCAGCCAACACTAGGAAGGAAGCTCTATCTTAGAACAAGATAGAGCACCAGAGGCCAGTCACCATGCTCACTGAATATACCGAGTAGGATCTTGCCTATCAGGTCTGAGACATGAAGCCCTCTCATCCTCCCTGACCTATGGTACTTATGAATTCTACCTTCCTTACAGATTGATGCTCAAAATTGTTCAGTCTCTTCCTAAAACAAATGACTAACATAGTTAACCGAAGACAAGGATTTATGAAGTGACAACACAAGTCTCAGCCAGAGAGGAGTCTCGTTCAGTATTAATCGAGCAATAAGATCATGAGGGTCACCACTGTACATAGTCATCTTATGTCCCCAGTGTTCCAGCCACACTGGACATTTTACATTGCTCAAGCACATATGCTTGTCTCCATCTCCAAGCCTTTGTTCATGTTGGCTGCCTGTCCTATGCAAGATATGCCCCTGGGCCCCTTGTCTACCTGGTCAATTCCCAATCTTGCTTTAGTATCTAATTAAAATATCTTAACAGCACACTATTACCTCACATTCAAATGCTCTCATAGCCCCTCGTATACCGTATTTTGACATATATGTGTCCCCATGCTTTTTTGGTTGTGAACTCCACGGCAAAAGAGACATAAGAAAGATGAATCAATTCATGTACTAAGGTCCTCAACAGAAGAATCTTTAATTGCTCTGCCCCTTAAGTAGGGTAGGAGTAACTGGGGGAAGAAAAAGGACTTACTTCTATTTCCTTGCCTAGACTCTTTTCTTAAGAATGAGGAGATCAGGGGCACCTGGGTGGCTCAGTTGGTTAAGCGTCCAACTTCGGCTCGGGTCATGATCTCACAGTTTGTGGATTCGAGCCCCACATCAGGCTCAGAGCCTGGAGCCTGCTTCAGATTCTGTATCTCCCTCTCCCTCTGACCCTCCCCTGCTCACACTGTCTGTCTGTCTGTCTCTCTCTCTCTCTCTCAGGAATAAATAAAACATTAAAAATTTTTTTTTAATTAAAAAAAAGAATGAGGAGATTCTCAGGCTCAAATTCCACCAAGGAATGGGAACAAATATACAGGATAGTCCATTATACAAACTGGATACATGTGTGGGAAAAACCACAGTTAATACACACAGAGGTAGTCATGTGTTCAGTTTACTTCCAAGGACACAATACAATGGAAATGAAGGCTGCAGACTAATTCCAGACTATTTACTCTGGGAAGTTAACCACAGCTATAATAGACTGGAGTTGATATCTGTAACAATAATCTAAGGATGAAGTCTGAGCCCTTCATCTAAGGATGAAGACAGAATCTTTAAACTTTGTGATCATGGCACACAGAACTGGCTAATAAAAGTGTGTGCCTACTTCAGAACTGTTAACAAGGGGCGCCTGGGTGGCTTAGTCGGTTAAGCGTCCGACTTTCGCTTAGGTCATGATCTCGCGGTTCGTGGGTTCGAGCCCCACGTCGGGCTCTGTGCTGGCTGCCAGCACAGAGCCTGGAGCCTGTTTCAGAGTCTGTCACTCCCTCTCTCTCTGACTCTCCCCTGCTCACGCTGTCTCTCTCTCTCTCTCTCCTAGAAATAAATAAAACATTAAAAAAAAAAAAAAGAACTGTTAACAAGAGCTAATGAAAACTTTTAGCATTTAACAGTCCATATTGTCCCTCCTAGGATGTATAAGTCATTAAAAGAGTTGAACTGACAGAACAAAGCAGTTAGTTACCAGATCTCAATAGAAATAGATTAGGGAAAGTGAGAGACAATCTTCATGGAGACATTAATATTTTTTCTCCCTATATTTTCATGGCAAATCCTATTTAAAATAGGATCCCTGAAGCCAGAAAGCTTGTAGGTGGGTTGTGGGAATCTTAGCAATCATTAAAGCCCATATGCTTCCTCACTGCTGCTCATGTACATTGTATTTTTGTTTCTAGGCAATTTTTTTTCATTGAAGGAAAAGTGACTCTTGCTCCATGGAATTTAAAATTTTTCCTTAATGTTTTATTTATTTCTGAGAGAGAGAGACGGCATGAGCAGGGGAGGGTCAGAGAGAGGGGAGACACAGAATCTGAAGCATGCTCCAGGCTCTAAGTGAGCTGTCAGCACAGAGCCCGACACGGAGCTCAAACCCACGAACATGGAATTTTTAATATGTGAAAACCCAGAAAAAAAATCATTAAGAATTGGATCAAAAATTCTTGCAAATATATGATATCCTGGGGCACCTGGGTGGCTCAGTTGGTTCGGTGCCTGACTCTTGATTTCAGCTCAGGACATGATCTCATGGTTCATGAGATCAAGCGCCGCATCAGGATCTGCACTGACAGCACAGAGCCCACTTGGGATTCTCACTCCCTTTCTCTCTACCACTCCCCTGCTTGCTCTCTCTCAAAAATAAAATAATTACAGAAAGTTGTCTACATTCTTAGTCTGCAATCGCTTTCCTCCCAATCTCGCTTAAACCCCACTCTACTAAGGGTCTTGTCTGTCCTCCTCCGTTCTTCTCAAAGTAACCAATGACCTCCATGTTTCTATAGCTAGTGGGCAATTCTCAGTCCTTATCTTACGGATTTATTAACAGTGTTAGACATAGCTGATCACTTTCTCCTCCTTGATACACTTCCTTCACCTTGCTTCTCGAATGCCACTCTTCTCTTATGTTTCTTCTTTTTCTCCTTTGCTAGCTACTTCTCCTCATCAGCCTTTATGACTGGAGTGGTCCAGGTGTTCATTAGTCTTTGTTCCTCTTCCCCTCTCTGTTTACCTTCATTCCTTTGGCAATCTTACCTGGTCTCAGAGCTCTATGTACCCCCTGCATGCCAGTGAGTCTCAAACATGCACAAACATTGCAATCATGGCACAAACTTCTTTCCCAAAGTCCAGATTCATCTATCCCCTGCCTACTCAACATCCCCCCTACATGTGTCTAATAGAAATGTCATGTTTAACATGTCTGTAGCTAAATCTCTGATCTTCTCCTTCAAATCTATTTTATCTTCAGCCTTCTCTCTGCTTGTTGTTAACAATGCCATCTGTCCATTTGCACAGGCCAGAACTTAGAGGCGTCTTTGACTGAGTTCTTTCTCTGGCTCCCACATTCAATTAATCAGCCAATCTTTTTGGCTCTACCTTCAAAATATTAATCCAGAGAAACAATCATTCCAGAAATATCTATGGGGAACAAAAACATAGTTCATGATACTGAAATATAATTTAAGCATCACTCCATGCCCATGCTTACATGGATTTCTATATCATGTAATGAACCTAGTAAACAAATTGCATACGGCACCTGAAACTATGGCTTTTGAGTTTCTTCTCTGAACGTGCTAAGCAAAAGAAAATTAACTTTTGCTTTAATCTCTGCTTTATTTTTTTCTAAATATCTTTCTCCACAGATGCTAATGTACCACAGCTAGTTCATTATTAAAAATTGACTTTTTTTCTCCAAGAAGAGCACAACACTGTTCATTTGGCACTCCAGAGAACCTATTAGTACAATTTTAGGTATGGGAGGATAATCAAGGCCATATCATTTTTAGCTTAGTGTGCTTGCATGGTAATTAGTAAGAAAGAAATCATTCATTTGTTTCCATCTCTTACTAGCTATGTATTTCTCCTGTCTCTCTTTCTTGTTTCCTGTTTTCTCTGTATGTATAAAACACATTTTTTGGGACGCCTGGGTGGCTTAGTCGGTTAAGCGTCCGACTTTCGCTTAGGTCATGATCTCACGGTTCGTGGCTTCGAGCCCCGCATTGGGCTCTGTGCTGACTGCCAGCTCAGAGCCCGGAGCCTGTTTCAGTCTGTGACTCCCTCTCTCTCTGACCCTCCCCTGCTCACGCTGTCTCTCTCTCTCTCTCCTAGAAATAAAATATTTTAAAAATAACAACAACACATTTTTCATCAGATAGGGGTGCAAAATTAAAAACAGTGTAACAAATTCACCTCCATGTTCTAATCTATTCAGCTCACATATATGATATGCCAGGCACTTTGCTAGACCCTAGAGATTCGACAGTGGTCAAGGCAGATGTAGCTTCTGTTCCTCAGCACAACTTAGACTAGGAACAGCTACAGTCAGAGAAATTGTCTCTTTATTACAATTTAAGATCTGCTGAGACAGGTGAGGAACAGAATGTCACAGGAACACTGAATTGAGAAATTCAGTAACGGCCTCAGAGAAAGCAACTTGCAAGGTATGGTCTGAAGGATGAGTATGAAGAGTCAGTTTGTCAGGGAGGAGAGACTATTGTTTTAAGGAGAAGGGATGTCACACGCAAAGTTCCAGAGGTGAAAGAACATCTATCTATAACACATTGGAAGTTCAGAGTCTTCATAGAAGTGGTAGGGAAAAGAAACAAACTTGGGCCAATTCTAAGGAAGGGCAAAGGCCCTGCACTTGATAGTAAGAAACCATCTTAGTCGGCTCGGGCTGCTGTAACAAAACTCCAGAGAGTGTGGGATTTAAACAATAAACAGTTATTTCTCATAGTTCTAGAGGCCAGGAGGTTCAAGATGAATGCACCTACAGATTTGGTGTTTGGTGAGGGCCCATTTCCTGTTTTAGAGATGAACATCTTTCCTTTGTACTCTTACGTGAAACAAGCTTCAAGGGAGCTCTATTCCTTTTTATAAGGGCCCTCATTCTATTCGTGTGAGCTCCACCCCCATGACCTAATCACCTCCCAGAGGTCCTAGCTCCAAATATCACCACATTCAGGTTAGGATTTTAACCTATGAATTTGGGGGACACATACACATTCAGTCTCTGGAAGAAACCCTAAGCCTGAGAGTGAATCACCCAGTGTGTGTTTCAGAAAGATCACTCTCACGCCACTGTGAAGAAGACACTAACAGAGGGGCAAGATCAGAAGCAAAAAAAACAGGTAACAGCTAACATAATCTTGGAGAGAAATGATGGTGGTCTGAATAAAAATAATGAGAATTGGAAAAGAGATGACAGATAAGAGAGACCCCACAAGTTTGGATCATTGCCAAATAGAAGATTGGCTGTCTAGGGGGTTTTAAATTCTAGCACATCCCCTCAGCAGCACTTGTTGAGCACCTATTATCAAAGCATGCAAACCATTATCTGGAAACTAAGACCCAAGGAAATTAATTAAATTAATTAAGGTCACACAGATAATTACTGGTATAATAAAGTCTAGTATAGGTCTTTTAGTCCAGTGATTACAGAACAACGTTTTATATGTAAGAATGCTCGAGTTATCTCAATAAAATGAATTTACATCTATCCAGCCAAAATGCTACAAAAGCACCTGGGTGGCTCAGTCAGTTGATCGTCTGACTTCAGCTCAGGTCATGATCTCACAGTTCATGGGTTTGAGCCCAGCGTCGGGCTCTGTGCTGAGTGCTAGCTCAGAGACTGAAGCCTGTTTCAGATTCTGTCTCCCTCTCTCTCTGCAACACCCCCCCCCACCAACTCGTGCTCTGTCTCTCTCTATCTCAAAAATAAACTATAAAAAAATTTTTTTAATGCTACAAAAGCAAGGTTATGAACTATAATGTTTAAAGTAACTTAATTCCGATCCTTATAATTCACATTTTAGAAATATAATTTGGTTGCACACCTTGCCTCAAAGAGTTTAAGTCCCTTTGAGTGAGGCAGTACAGACAACTGCATCTCCAACCATGAAGAGACTAATATTGTTTGCCAGAGACCGCCTCCAGCCACAGCGCTCAATTTGGTACAGCCATCAGCAGACAAATTTATCACATACTTTAACCTGCTGCCTTGAGTGGAAGGTTACTGAAATAATGACTAGGAGTATCAAAATCATGAATAAAATATGGGAATTGGGATTGCAAGTTATAAAGTTCTCTTATCAAGTCTGCAGACTAAATGCGCTCTCAGAGGTGGTGCTCCCACCTCGGGTGACATAGATGAATGATGACACTTATTTTAAAAAGGAGAGAAGAGCAGATTAGCACCTTAGGTTGAATTTTGTTGGCGTTGTTATCAGTTGGATCCAAATAAAATGTGTTAATTTTTCTGTGTTTTCTCGGAGTTCAGTTGCGAAAATGGAGATGTCTCATGGAGAAGAAAATAAGAAAAAAGTGAAGATAAAGTAGGTCTTTTCAAGAGACAGAAGTACAGCAAGTAAAAAGAGGATATTTTGGCTAAAATCAAATTCTTTATTTTTTTTAAATTTTTTAATGTTTTATTTATTTCTAGGAGAGAGAGAGAGAGAGAGACAGCGTGAGCAGGGGAGGGTCAGAGAGAGAGTGTGTTTCATATTCTGAAACAGGCTCCAGGCTCTGAGCTGGCAGTCAGCACAGAGCCCGACGCGGGGCTTGAACCCACTAACCGCGAGATCATGACCTAAGCGAAAGTCGGACGCTTAACCTACTAAGCCACCCAGGCGCCCCTAAAATCAAATTCTTTAGACCATGATATATTCTTAGTTTTCTTAGACAGAGTGACGCACGGAAAATATAAGGTAATTTGTTGGGATTATGAGTGATGGGTGGAGAAAAAAGTGGAGTATTGCCCTGTACAAAGGGGAGGAGTTGTTAAGTTTAACATATAGGATATATGTTTAGACTCCTGGGTTGAATTATCTTTGAGGAAGCTGTTAAGTATTTTTTAACAATTCTGCCAAATCTCCCCAAATTCAGTCATGATTTAAACACTACAGAGAAGATAGCAATTTCATAGGGCACCAAGTCTTACTGAAAGAGTTCAAAGTAAGCCAACTTTGACTAACCCTTGCCAAGAACCTCACAGAGGTTTTAATCACAAGGTCTACTTGAGATCAACCCAAGTTCCAGAGCAACTCTGTAGTGTTTCACCTGGGAATTATGTCTTTTATTTGCAAGTAAGTGCTGGGTAAATTTCTATTTACAGAGGAAGGAAAAATTCACCAATCCGTTACTTATTTTGAGAGTGTAATTATTCATTTTTGAATTTGGATCTTTGTACTTAGTAAAGAAAAGAATCAGGCAGGTAAAATAATCATGTGCATAAAATGAGAAAGACTTTTTGTATTTCTCTAGGGAACTAAATATTTGCAAGCACTTTAAAAAGCACCCCTCTGCATATTAACGTAAGAATGTCAGACTGGTCACAGTCAGCTCAACGAGAAATGTCCAGCCTTACTTCTCAGTACATTACTCAGAATAGACAGTAAAAAGATACTTGCTCCTTCTGACATCTACCTCAAAGTTTATGGATTTTTTTATGGATTGAGGAAAAAAAGGTCCTACCTCCTGTTTTTAGTTCAGGAGGAATTTATTTCATCAGTTTAACAGTCTTATACTATATTTTCATCTATAACTCACCATTTAACTGTTTCATTTAATCCTTATAGAAATCCTAAAAAATAGGGATTAATTTATCCTCAGGCTGGAAAACCAGAGAGCTTCATCTGGGAATTTATTCATTCAACAACTATTTACTTGTCTGGTTTGCTGGAGGTCATACAATGAATAGTTGAAACTGTTACCAGATCTGGTTTGGGAAGTTGGAGTCAGACTGACTTGTGTTAGAGTCTGTCGGGTTTACCAACTTGGTGAATTGAATAAATTTCCTAAATCCTTCGAGACTCAGTTTAATAATCTATAAAATGGGTTTAATAATAGTACTCACTACATACCCGGTGAGAAAATGTTTATAAATCATTCTAGTAGTGGCTTTCAGGGGGGATTCTATGAGCCCTTCAATCCTCCCAAGGGCAAGGGCTCAACTAACTGTTGTTAGATCAGTTTTTACAAGATTGTTTGTTTGTTTGTTTTTGGCATTGAGCCATTGAGCAGTCACTTAGCATTAAATGATCCTTGTTCCTAGTTGGACCTCATTTTCTTCTTTATTTCTTCTTTTGGGGAAGAATACCCAGGGTTTACTTGTTCTTCTTATTCTCTCTCTTGCTTTCTGTCTCTATCTTCCTCTTCCTCCCTCCCCACCCCTCCCTCCCACCACCACCACCACCACCGCATTCTCCTGAATGCTGCAAGGGTGTGGGAATGAGCCCAGGCCAGTTCAGCTCTAGGAACAAGGGATGCCAACTCTCTTGATTTGTCTCTAGCACCACTTCCTGTGCCTGCCTGATTTGTTTTTAGATGTTCTTTCCTTCCACTAATGAGAAAGATAGAAAGCTCTGGTTTGGGCTTGGGGAAAGTAGCAAGAACAAGTCTTGCATTGTTTTCTTTCTGGGCTACTTAATCTTAAATAGCTTAGGGGGGAAAACAGCCCTTCTAATGGTCTAGCTTAACTTATTGGACCAAAGTCTTAAGTAATAAAGGGTTAGTGTGCCCTGCTTTGACTTCTTTGTGCATGGACCTCCCTCAGAGACTTCACATCAAGGAAGCAAGGCTGGACCAAAGCTGAAGTCTTGTGATCCTTAGTGTCTGGCCTCAGACCACCAAAATAACCTTCACTATTATTTCCATACCTGTTACAATTATTAATCAACCATTTGTCTTCTATTCTTAAGTTCCAAGATATGGAGGGAAACTCAGGGATTTAGCTGGTCTATATACTTTATTTTAACGACTGTTCTCACTTACAGGAGCAATGTTGTATAAAAACAAATTAATTGTATTTAAAATTTTTTTAAGTTTATTTATTTTGAGAGACAGAACAAGCAGAGGAGGGGCAGAGAGAGGGGGGGAGAATCCAAAGCATGCAGGGCTCAAACTCAAACTGTGAAATCATGACCTGAGCCAAAACCAAGAGTCAGATGCTTAACTGACTGAGCCACCCAGGTGCCCCAAAACAAATTAATGTTAAATCCCTCTTTCTTATTATCAAATAATTTACAATGTAGAACATAGTAAGACTTTTCTCTGTATAACTGTATGTCATTGGAAATACTAATAGTGTATTTTTATAACACATTCCCAGACTTTTCACTTATTTACATGGGTCTTTTCCCTAGTTAATCCTAAATAATGTTGCATTGATTCATGGGCTTTTCTTTGACTTATACTCATTCTAATCTCAGCCTTAGTTTTCTTATCCCTAAAATAGGAATAATGGAAGAGTGCTTATTTCCTGGTCATTTGGAATTCACTAAATAAGAAAAAAAAGTGCTGTGTTTGAATAAGATGCTTTACAGTAAGTTTAATGTGGCTGAATGAGGCATGAAGAAACAGTCATACACTTAGACCTTGAGTAAACAAAATAATACAGACATTTCCGTTAAAATGGCCTTCTCATTAAAGAGAAGCATTACTCTGCTGACTTAAGCTGTGTTCCAATTGTGGCAAATCTGATTTTATAATCAAGTATTAGCCTTATGGGTTTTCCCAGCAAGCTGCAAGATTTCAGCATATCACTTCTAGCTGTATAATCAAATGGCTATAACCCAAGACAGTCAAGCGGTTTTATAAGGCATTCGTAATACAAAGTCTTCTAAATTACTATATTTTTAAAAGATAACAGCTCTGAAAATGAAAGAGGCTCAAGAGATAAGATCTAATCTGACGGTGAAGAGATTCACATGTCTTCATAAAGTCATTGAGTTACCTGGCATATAGCAGTGGTATTCTGAGATTGAGATATCCATCCTTTAATTTAACAAGCATTTGTTGAGTACCTAAACACTGTAGGCCAGCACTGAACTAGACTCCAGGGATACAAGACCAACTGGCTGTGACTCCAGGTCTTAAGAACTCCCCGTCGGGTGGGCAGGGTTGCATACAGTACACTAGAGTAAGAACACCTATTCACTGTCTATGCCTAAGGATGGAGAGTAAACTGGGCTTGGTTCAGGAGAAGCTTTATACCATGAGTCATATATTTCCGAATATGCTTTCCCAGGTAGTACAAGAACTGATGTAAAACTGAGTAATTTCTTGAGGTGTGGGGAATCAAAGTTTATATAATTTACCTCATTTAATTCTCCCAGCAAACCTCAGAGGCAGAATTGTTACCCCCTTCTATAGAGGAAGTAATAGAGATACTGTGGCTAAAAAATTGTCCCTCACAACGTGCTAATATGTGGCAAGCCCAGGTGCTTACCCAGATACAGCTGATTTCAAAGCTTTGTCCTTCTGTTGTACCACGTGGCTCCCCTGCAAGGGCGTGAATATCAAGCTGTGTCTGAATAGTGTCTGAGCTTCCAGAAAGGAAAACTCTGACTCCTGCTTCAGAGAATAGACACAGTAAGTTGCTCAAACTGGCTACAGCAGAAGAGACAGTCGAAACCTTAATATAGGACCACGCACTAAGAGGTGTATGAAGGAAGTTGGCTGCTAACAGATGGACCGTGTACACTAATTTGCCATCCTTCCTTGTCCAGAGTGTTGTAACACACTGGTGTAACTCTAACCACAAAGGGGTGGAGCTATGGCGATTGGGGTTATGCACAAGATTGTCCATCACACAAGTCACAACAGATGAAAAGGTGATGAAGCACCGTGTCTCAACTGTTAGCTATGTATATAAGCTCTGGGTCTGTGCCTAGTTCACTGGTGTAAGCTCAGCATCTATCACAGGGTCTTCATACCATGGAGTTTCAATACTTGTTGGAGGAATTAATGAATGAATGATAGCAGCATACAAAAATCCATATACCTTAGCGCAAAATATAAGTCAGGTCTTTCTTTTTGAGTCTGGTGATCTGAGGCCAGAGGATGGGCCTCAGAGTAAGCCCTGGACTCTGATGGAGGAGTTCTTATTTACCTCCTGGGAATACCCACAATCTTCCAGGTGAATTCAGTGTCTTCATATAATTTCCCCAGGGCTCAGCTGCAGCAC
The DNA here is from genome assembly GCF_003009895.1 of Hyaena hyaena. NCBI lineage: Eukaryota > Metazoa > Chordata > Mammalia > Carnivora > Hyaenidae > Hyaena > Hyaena hyaena. The sequence continues at coordinate 491,826 of NW_024081470.1, read as the reverse complement.
CTGTTCAAAGGGCAGCCTTGATGCCTGCCTCAGAATTTAAATACCTTGTGGCCCTGAGTATGCTCTGCAAGCTCATCTGGGTTTTATTACAAGGAGTCACTGCTTTCCATCTATGCATACCTAGTCTGCAGATCAGCATAGGTGAATAAATGATGTAGTGCATTAGTGCAGTGATTCAGAATCTCCATTAGCACATTCTGTCTCTTTGCCTCATCAATTCCTAAGAATCAATCTAACTGTTATGGTGAAGAAGCAGAGGACTTCACCATAGGAGAAGGACCCATCATAGGACCCACCTGATGTAAAAGAGAATGGGGGAGGGGGGAGGCTGTAAGGGAAAGCTGAAAGTCAGGGTAAGAGTATGTGTGAAGTATGGGGAGAGGTATGTGTATGCATTAGGGAGTGTCAGTCTCAATATATTTAAGAGAGGTAAAAATAAACTTGTCAGTAAGGTAGTGTGATATAGGAGAAGCATGGACCTTGGTGACCAACAGGCTTAAGTTCAAAGTCTCACCTCTAGCATTTACTTTGTCATGTGACCTTGGACAGGTTACTTCACACCTCTGTGAAACAGATCAATTGCATATACCTTCATGGGTTATGGTAAGCTTTAATTGAGAGCATTACGTAAATCTAACAAAGTGCCTGGCGCTTCACAAATACTAGTGATTTTCCTTTTTCTCCCTTCTGAAAGGGGAAAGAAACATCCCTTACTAGTAGGCTCCTTAATTTGGAAGCCTTCTCCTCTCCGTTCAGCCAGAGCCATTTTCACCATTACCAGGTCATTAAGAACTATATTAACAACCCCAACAAGCAGGGTGACTTTTCTGGTTAGCTATTAGAGACATCTCTCATCCTGTCTTGACTATATCAGAGATACTGAAAAAGCCTCCACCATAAAGCAATGCTGTTATCATTTAGATTGTCAGAGTAGTTTCCTATGAGGCTGATCATAATAGGAATGGCTTCCACATATGGAGTTCGAACGAGGGAAATAGAATTTCACAGTAACTAGGAATGTGGAATTTGGAGTCAGAACCCCTCTAAAATTTCACTCTACCACATTCTAACCTGAGGAATCTGGAAAATTTATTTTCTTTTTTCTTTTTAAGATTTTTTTTATTTATTTTTAAGTAATCTCTACACCCAACATGAGGCTCGAACTCACAACCCTAAGATCAAGAGTCACATGCTCCACCAACTGAGCCAGTCTTCTTTAAGCTTAAACTGCTTTTAAGCTTCTTTAAGCTTTATAATCTCTATAATATAGGAATAATGATAGTATCTATTTTGCAGAGTTGTTGTGAGGATTAGATGAGATACTTATGTAAAATAGCAATTAGTCATACCCAGCCCATGGTAAGCATGCAATGTTTGTTTTTCTTGTTATATAACTGATGCTCCATGGAGACTTTTCTAATGCAATTCTTTCAGCCCAGCACAGTTGAGGCAACTGAAATTCAGAGAAGTTAAGGAAGTGTTCCAGGCCCTCACACTCTCTTAATTTCTTTATTGATTGCACCTCCCTACAGAAGGCAATTTTTGTCAAAGCTGCCTAGAGCAGGGAGGCCCCTGCAGCGAGGACAGAGAGCAGGTCTAGAAGCTGTGAGAGACCATTTAAGCAGTTGTTAGTTACTCCACTTATCAGCTGCACAAAGGGGCAATTCACTTCCCCACTCTGTAAATGGGAAGGTTTGACAAGGTGTTTGCTAAGGTCACCCCTGGCTCTGACACGCAGATTCCATGTGACAGGTTTGGAGACAAAGAAGCACACTCATCTCATGGGACCTCAGTGGGCCTAACCAATAGTGATGACATTACTGGGATCATCACCCTGCTTCCCTCACTTTTCCATTCACAAGGATGGCCCTGTCATCCCTCTTCCCACAGGGAACTGAATGAGGTTCTCATTATAATTCAACTTCCTCATCTGGAAAAGTATATTCCCAAACACCAATCATGTTTCCATATGTACAAAGAATAATTCATTTCCTCTTTTTGCTTCCTTTGATTTGTCATCTTCAGTCTGGGTTGTCACAAGGTAGACTTCCTTGAATATTTTCAGGCCATATCCACTAAAAATGATCACAAGAGTCAGGGGTTGTAAATATTGAAATCATAAATAACATTTGAATCCTAATTCGAAGGACAGACTTGAGTTGCACTGTTTCTGGGAAAGGGTTCCCACATTTTTACTGAAATGGCATGTGTAAAAATAGTACTTGATGGGGGATGGGCTAAATAAATGAGGATTAAGGAGAGCGCTTGTGATGAGCAGTGGGTGTTGTATGTCAGTGATGAATCACTGAATTCTACTCCTGAAACCAATATTATACTATATGTTAACTAACTAGAATTTAAATAAAAACTTGAAAAAATAGCATTTGAGATGTTTTGTTTAAATTAAAATGCTGATAATCTCATTACACTGACACAAATATATCTATTCCCTTGCCATATTTAACATGTATCTATCCCTCACCATGTCAGGCACTGTGCTAAGAACTTCATAGGCCCGATCTCATTTAATCCTTAGAGCATCCTGAGGATACTAGAACTATAATTAATTCCATTTCACAAATAGGGAAACTGAGGCTTTGACTGGTTAAGGGAAAAAAACTACTCAAGATCACATAGAGGTAACTTGGGCCAAGTTTTGAACCCAAGTATGTCACATTCTAAAGGCCAAGTTCTAAATGGTTAAACTATTCTGCTTCCATCTGTAGTTATTCATATTTTTATATATTTTCAATAACAGTGGGCATGAGATTCTGCTTTGGTTAATATCTTCATAAACATTTTCTGTAATCATTTGAATTAGTATTTAAAAATGAAAATAACCATGAATGTCAACATTGCCAGCACTATGCAAAGTGCTTTACCATCACTCTTATTTGACCTTCAAAATAATCCTGTAAGGTAAGAAATTACGAATATCTCCATTTTGTAGATAAAGGAATGAGCTCCAGGAGGTTAAACACCTGACATTGTCACAGCACTTAGCCATGGCAGAGCCACAACTTAAACTCAGATCTGCCTGACTATAAAGCCCAAGCCCTTAACTCACACAAAACACTGAATAACATTCTCATAACACTAAAATATTCTCTGTTTTCTAAAATGTGCAGAGAAAGTGAGAAGTAGCGGGTCTCCCTCTAGAAGCGATATATCTTTCCATTTTCACCTGTCATTACTCAGAGGCTCTGAGCTTTCAAGAAAGGCCTAGGGCCTCTACAAACCACAGATGAAATCACAAGCTTTGGTGAGCAATGAAAGCACTTCAAACAACAATAAGGCCACCAAGAACTGTCCAGATGGAAGCCCCCTGGAACTCAAGAGGAAGGCACAGGAAGTGACTCCTCAATGACATTTTCTACCCTGAGGCAAGCCAGAAGCTGGATTTCCATGTGGGCTTTCTATACAGACCAGTTCTTTCCATTGGCAGAGATGCTCTTCCAACTATTTTTTCCAGAAGTTCAGCAGAAGAAAAAAGTCAACAAATACCCAATGATGGAGTCTTGAGCTCCAAAGACAATGTTTCTGAAAGAAATGATAAGGAAAGCTCCTGAAGTTGTAGACTTCAATCTCTGTTTTAGCACTGCCTAAGCATGTCACTTCACCCTGTGAATAGCAGGTCTGTCATCTATAAATCTGGTCAATAATGCCCCTCTGAAGACCTTGTAGGGATTAAAATAACCTACACAAGACGGCTGGAACACTCTTTGCCCATCATACACAAAGAACACAAATTTTGGGCCCTCATGCAATGGCTACCTTTCCGCATGGACAACACATCTCTGAAATCAGAAGACATTCTAGTCCAAAAGGCCACAAAAGCTGACTCACAGCCTTGAAAGCTGCTGAGCTATCCAGTGGTACTATACACTCTATATGATTTTATGGGCAAGAGTACAACCATATTCCTTGTAAAATCATCGGTTTAGAGCCTCCTGTCCAGCCCCTATTAATTTTCCTGTGCAGACGATAAAACGGAAGTGAGCTTGATAGTGCCAAGGCTTCAGACAGCAAAGGCAAACTCCCTCTCAGCTGAATTCACTTACACACAGATTATGTTTAAACACTGATCATTATGCAGGCCTAGATAAGATTTCCAGATGTGCACATTTGGGAGACCAATCCTGTGTGTTGGAAGACTGAAGTGAACTGTGTTTTCACTGATGATAAATGATCTCTTCACCCATGGAATAACTCTCAGGGAAGATAGGGACGAGCATGTCTGGCCACCACAGGGCTAATCTCCCGTTTTTAGGCACATGTGAGGCTTCTTTCTTGGCTAAGGCAAGACCCTCATCCATCAATAGAGAGAAATCTCTGTTTTTTTAATACTTGAAGTTACTTCTGAAGCTTGGAATGCACGATGGTGGGACCGCCAGAATTCCGCATCAGACCCTAATGTTGCCTCTCATTATGCAGACTCTGAATCACTCTAGGAACAAAACACTACCCTTTATCTCTTCTGCTACTTTTTATCCCACTAATAAAACTGGAGTTGTAATAGTGATACCTGTGTCTAATTATAGCAAGGCCTAGGATTATGTAGCACAGTTCAGCCAGGATGGTAAAAGCATTTTTCAAAATATAGTTCAGCCATTCTCTCAACCTTCTTCCACTCTCATAAGCCAACTCCTGAATGCTAAAATTATTTGAACAGGCTCAGAGCATGGTGCATTAATAAATGATCAAAGGGTGTGCATTTTCTAATGTCCCTTTGGCCTCAATAAAGAAACTGGCAAATATTCCATTAACCACAACCCATGAAGTCAGTTTTTAAACTTGAAATATATCTCCCCCATCTCATGCTGGAGGTGGGTCACCAGGATTGCTTAGTTTATGCACTTGAAAAGTGGATCCTTAAAGAAAAAGGTTGAGATGGATTATTTATGAACATGTGTAAATTATGTAGTGATTTCATTGAGATTTCTGGGACTTCTATGAAGTGGAATGTCCCCTGTGGTGTCCACATCTCATTTAAGCCATCTGTTTCATCTTTTCCTCCACTTCAGAGACTTCCCATATTTTAAGGTTCACTTGGAACAATAGCTTATTTAGAAATATATTTCTTATTATGTGTTTGTGTGTAGCATAAAATATTGCTTTATATATATAAAAAAAAAAAGAGCCCCACATGACAGGCACCAGGAAAAAGGGAGTAATACATTCATTTACAATAAGGTGGGCAGGGGTTGGGGGGGGGGCACAATAAGAATACCAAACAAAATCACAATAAGGAAAAACAGTAAGAAAAATCAGAAAATAATAGCGATGAAAACTCTATGTGGCATCATTCTCCTCGGTGCTTCACGGCACGCATTATCTTCCACAAAGGCCAGAGGAAGTATTATTAGTATCATTTCATGAGTAAAACACTGAGAAACATAAACTCTTACCAATCCTACATAAATGAATCACTTACAAATCAGCACTAGAGATCTACAATAAATAAAAGTATTATTTTCATCTCAGCTACAAAATTGGAAAACATGAAGTCACGGTGTCCCTTGGTCAGTATTCTAAGTGACACATCCACATAAACAAGAGAACGTTCTAAAATATATTTGTATGGTTAAACTCCATACCTAATATATGCATATCGGTACCCTATCACACAAATAATATCAACATAGGTAATATAGCAAAAATATGTGTGTAAAATTGGTCATTACAATTTTTGGAAATGATTTTAATATTTAATAATAAAAGAGTATATTCATATAATAAAATACCAAGTAGAAAATTAAAAATAGCATTAGAGGAAAATATTAACATGTAAAAATGTTTTTCTTATATTGCTAAGGGAAAAATAAAACAGGCCTCAAACAGTACCTAAATTGCAGTATTTTTATAAAGAAAACTATGGAAAACTTGACAGATCATATACCAAACTTTAACAGTAGGTATCTTTGGTGGTATAATTATAGCTGATTTTTTTTCCTTTGTAAATCGCCATGTTTTATAATATTGTCATGTTGAGCTTTCTTACAGTTGTTAACTAGGGAAAATTTGCAAGCCACTTTTTAAAAAAATACTGTGTAAAGAGAACATACCTATTAGTGATTAAATGAATTATACGAATTCTGGGTACTCTCTTCTAGAACCTGTCAAACTTTTCACCAGGTTAAATAGGCATTTTGATGCCTTGATCATCAAGTTCAAAATGGAAATATCATAATCTGAAGAGGCTTTCTCCTTAATTTTCCAAATGAACAGAGACTCTAACATGAACATTTAATGAGGGTTTATCTATAGTCCTGTAACTCAAAAGGATTGAGATCTGAAACATATAAGGAGGCACAGCATAAGGTTTTGAGGTTGTTATCACTCAATGTCTAAGTTGAATCAACAGTTTAGTTTAATCCAACCAATGTTTACTGAATACACAATATATGCCAGGCACTCTGCTGCATGAAAGGAAAACAAACATGAATAAGGCATGGTCCTTGAAACTCACAGTCTAGTGTAGAAGGCTCTGGGTGTTACAGGAAAGCAGAAGACACTATGTTAAGCCAGAGAACAGCTATCCAAATCATACTAAGGATTGAGAGGCAATGAAGTTTCCCTGAAGGAAATGATGCTGAAGTGAAGAACAAATAGAAAATGAAGCAGGTAAAGAAAAAAGGGGAGATTACTCCAGGCATAGGGGACTAAAAAGGAGAAAGAAAGAGGGAATTTTTAAAAAAGACAAATATTTGAGTTACATTCTGGCAGGACTCATGATGCAGGTAGTGGTGGGGCTGAAGGCTGCACAAGTAGGCACAGGTCAGATCTTATAACCACTTGGTTCTGAAGGAGAAGGAGGGGTTGGGGTGGATGGTGAAATTTATGGTGACTTTCAATATCCCAGCTTGGATAGGTGGTTTAATGATACCTTTTGCTGAGATAAGAATGACAATAGTAATAATAGTGTACATTTCTTGAGATCTAAAAATTTGACAGGACCTATGCTAAACATGTTCACATACTGACTCACTGAAACCTCGTAACAAGCTTATGAGCCAGGACGATGGTGAGATGTTAGGAGATAGTTCATAGAGGCAGGTGAGCAGGCTGGGTGGGAGGAGCAGACACTGAAATCAGGTTTAAATATGTTGAGGGGCACCTGGGTGACTCAGTCAGTCAAGCATCTGAATTCAGCTCAGGTTACGATCTCACAGTTTGTGAGGTTGAACTGTGCTGACAGCTAAGAGCCTGGAGCCTGCTTCAGATTCTGTGTATCCCTCTCTCTCTCTCTGCCCCTCCCCTGCTCATGCTCTGTCTCTCTCTTTCTCAAAAATAAATAAACACTAAAAAAGAACTTAAAAATATTAACATGTTGGGTTCAAAGTAAATACAGAGCCTTCGGATGGAGAGGTCCATCATGAGGAGAAAGCTGGAGTTTTACACTGACAGGGAAATTAGGGACCAAAATGTAGATTTAAGGATAGTTTGTGGGGACACCTGGGTGGCTCAGTTGGTTAAGCATCTGACTCTTGATTTCAGCCTGAGTCATGATCTCACTGTTTGTGAGATGGAGCCCCGCTGTCAGAGCAGAGCCTGCTTGAGATTCTCTCTTTCCCTCTCTCTGCCCCTTCCCACCCACTCTCACACGTGCACGCACATGCAGATTCCCTCTCAAAATAAACATTTAAAAAAGAATAATTTGTTTATAAGAATTCCTTAAAAACCATGTATAAGTTGTTGCTAATGCAGATGTAGTGTGAAAGAAGGTGGGTTACAGACAGAGCCTCAGCTGGTGAAGCAACAACTTAGAGAAACATAGAAGTGAATTCTTAAAGGACGTTGCAAAGGAAGAGTCAGTGAGTTGGGGGAGAGAAGATACCACAAAACTCAAGGCAAAGGCAGTTCTAAGAAGATTGGCACAAAGTGCCAGTTCTGACAAGACATCAGGTAAGACAAGGACCAAAATATGCCCATTAAATCTGACAACATGAAGTCATTGTTGACTGTATTGTCAGTGTAAGAAGGATAGAAGGGACACTGTTGATGGCTGAGGATTCAGAAGGAAAGGAGGAAGTGAAGCCAAGGAGCATGGAAACTTCATATTAGTAAGATGTGTGCCTAAGAAACTGAAGAGTGAGATAAACCAGCACAGGCACAACAGTAGTAGCAGGGGTTTTCCCGGTTGGTCTCACTGGGCTAGCTGACACTGAGAAAAACGTTCTAATTAGAGAGAAGGAGCTAATCTAAAGGAATTGGGTAGTAGTTGAAGGGAGGAAATAATTTTAATAGACTTCATTTTTTGGAGCTGTCTTAGCTTCAGAGCAATACAGAGCAGAAGAGACAGATTTCCCACACACTCCCTGCCCTCCACAAATATGTCCCCCTCAATCAAAATCCTGAACCAAAGTGGTATGTTTGTTACAAGTGATGAATCTACACTGGTGCATCATTATTACCCAAAGTCCATAATTTATATTGGGGTTTACTCTTTGCATTGTACATTATATGGGTTTTGACAAATATATAATGACAGGTATCCAGTATTACAGTATGCACAGTAGTCTCACTGTCCTGAAAATTCTCTGAGCTCCACCTATTCATCGCTCTCCCCTCCACAACCCCTGGCATTCAGTGATCCTTTTACTCTCTCTACAATTTTACTTTTTCCAGAACGCCAAATAGTTGAACTCATGAAATACACAGGCTTTTAAGAATGACTTCCTTCACTCAGTAATTTGCACTTAAAGTTGCTCCATGTCTTTTTGTGGCTTGATAAATTATTTCTGTTCAAGGATAAATAATATTCCATTGGCTGAGTGTACCACAGGTACAGGTGAATTTTTACACTTACTTTTTATGGAACATTTTTTGAAGTTTATTTATTTTGAGAGAGAGAGAGAGAGAGAGAGAGAAAGCAAGAGAATAAGCAAGCATGAATGGGGCAGGGGCAGAGAGAGAAGGAGACAGAGAATCCCAAGCAGACTCTGCACTGTCTGCACAGAGCCTGATGCAGGGCTCAATCCCACAAACCATGAGATCATGACCTGAGCTGAAATCAAGAGTTGGATGCTTGACCAACTGAGCCACCCAGGTGCCCCCTTTTGTAGAACATTTTAGTTGCTTTTAGGTGTTGGCAATTATGAAAAAAGCTGCAATTAAATTTGCAGACATTTGTGTGGACACAAATCTTCAACTCAAATGAGTCAAGGAGTACGATTGCTGGACCATATGGTAAGAAAGAAACTTTTGTAAGAAACTGCCAAACTGTCTTCCAAAGTGGCTATACCTTCTTGCATTCTTTCTAGCAATGAATGAGAGTTTCAAGGAAATAAATTGTAGTTAAGTTCAGTGGCATTAATTGCAACCATGATTTTGTGCAATTATCACCAACTACTATTTCCTAAATTCTTTCATCACCCCAAAAAGAAACATTGTACTCATTAAGCAATAGCTTCCTATTTCCCCTCCCTAAGTTTCTAGTAAATTTGATTCTACTGTCTATGAATTTGCTTATTCTAGATATTTCTTATCTAGAAATATACATATAACATTTATCATTCTGTGATTAGCTCATTTTACTTAGCTCAATGATTTTAGGGTTCATCCATGTGTATAGCATGTATTAGACCTTCACTCCTTTTTATGGCTAAATAATATTCTACCGTATGGATATGCCAGATTTAGTTTATTCATTCATCTGTTTATAGACTCTTGAGTTTTTCCCACTCTTTGGCTATCACAGTAGCTGTAATGAACATTTTTGCACAAGGATCTGTTTGAGTCTCTGTTTTCAATTCTTGTGGATATATACATAGGAGTGGAATTGCTGGGCCACATGGTGATTCCATGTTTAATTATCTGTGGGTCCATCAAACTGCTTTCTATTGAAGCTGCAACATTTTACATTCCCAAAAGTTAACTGAGTTTTGAAATACAAGTAGGCATTATGCAGGTGAAGAATGAGTGGGAGGATATTCCTTACAAAAGTATATTTTAGTGTAAAGCCACAAAGATTAAACATAGTATGGAAGTTCTTAGAAACACATGGAGTTCAAAATAGATGGTCACCACCAGGCATCAATAAGGAATGGCTGCAGAAAAAGGCAAAGAGCATTTATAAACAGTGCTGTGCTCTTACTAGTGAGTACATAAGATACTTAAATTGTTTCCACGAAGTACATAAGATACTCTGAAGGATGTGTGCTTTAGAAATACTATTTTGATGGGGCACCTGGTTGGCTCAGTCAGTTAAGCATTCAACTCTTGGTTTCAGCTCAGATCATGATTTCTTGGTTTCTGGATTCAAGCTCCACATCAGGCTCTGTGCTGATGGGGCAGAGCCTGCTTGGGATTCTCTCTCTCTCACTCCCTCTCTCTCTCTCTGCCCCTTCCCTGCTCCCATTCCCTCTCTCAAAATAAATAAACAAACAAACAAATATGCAAACTTAAAAAAATAAGGAATATGATTTTGTCAATTTTGTAGAGAATAGACTGGGAGAAAGCCTAGAATGTAGACAGGTAGACCTTTGTGAATACCTAATGCAACAATTCAAGGTTGGCTAATGAGGCTTGATCTAAAGAGATGAAAATGACCTAACGTGGAGATAAAGATTGGAAGGAATGGACATATTAACATTATATAAAATTAGTCAAAAGGGAGAGAAATATGAAATGGGCAACACGGATCCTAAACATCTGAGAATACCCTTCGTTAAGAGAAGGGAAACAGAATAAAGAGAAGAGGTGAGGGTGGAGTTGGACCAAGAATCAAGTATTGGCTCACATATGATTAGTTTACATGTCTGTGGGTCATTTCACTGGAGATTTCCAAGGAGAGCTATGTACAAGTAGACTTCAGGAGACCATTATGGGCAAAAGGTGCTGGAAGTTATCAGAGAAAATGTTGATAAGTCTACTGCTAGGCCTATAAATAGTAGAGCCGGAATTCAAAGACAGATGGATTTGACTCCAAATGTTATATTATTCCTTCCAAACCTCTCGCTCCCAGTCATGTTATCATGACCAAGAGTAACTCAGCCTAATTAAATCATGTAAGAAATCTACACAAATGGGAAAACAGAAGAAGGCATAAATGAGAATCCTGAGGAACATGAATATTTAAAGCTGAGTGGAGTAAAGGAAATATAGAAAAGAAGAGAAGGAAGACCAGAAGATGTGGTTTCACAGACACAACGAGCTTAGGGTTTCAACAACTGATTGTTTAAAGGCAGTTGTGACCTGGGGAGGGACTTTTCCATGGAGAAAAGGGCTGGAAGGCTTGCTTCAGGTTGAAGATTAAATATGTGAGGAGAAAAAAGACAGCTGAGAAGTGAAGGGAAAGAGAGAGGGCAAGAGATAATTAGCACAATAAGGTAAAGGAAGGACTTTCTTATGATTTTGATTTATACTCATGGAGGAATATGAGATTTATACTGAGAGAAAAGGAATGGCACAAGTTGGAGACACAGGCCAGAGGACTAACTGATGGGTTGAATCTCTCAGGGAAAACAGGTGCCAGAGCAAAAATGGTGGGATTAGCCACCTCTTCTTGGAGCCACCTTTCATCTACCAAGATGAGAATGAGACAAAGAAAGGGGAGGAGGCAGATAAGACTCTTCCCCTTATACAAGTTAACTGCCTCTAATGCCACATGGATTGTAACACTCACCAGACCCCATGGGCTTAAAGAGTATTCAAAAGAGAAAAAGGAAGAGATCTTAGCATTATAATTTTCTCAAGCCCATAACATGTGTAAATAAATTTGTTAAATTATTTCCTAACCACAGCATATTATTCTAATTGCTAATAGTCTAAGGAAAGAATCAAGAAATCAACAAGTCAACATATCAACTCTCTCATGAACCCTGCTGATCTTTAAAAACACAGACATTTTCTGAGGCCAAAACAATAATTAAAAATCATAAATATGTATTGCTACATCAAGTCAAACAATTGGAAAAGGCAAACTCATTAAGAATATTTTAATCATCTCATTACTTCTGTGTCATAGTTGTATATAAATAATTTTAATTGTTCTACAGTTTAAGTGAAACATTTGGGGAAAAAACTTGGGGTGTGTGTGTGTGTGTGTGTGTGTGTGTGTGTGTGTCTTTTTTCCCCAAGGCAAAAGCAAACTTCACTGAAACTGGGGTATTTCCTACGGGATAAACCTTTCACAAGGAAATAGGATATGGAAAGCACATGGATGAAGTGACATTTTGGTTTAATTATTGAGACCACTGTACAAACAAATGTTGTGAATAACAAAACAAGTCTAATTCCAGGTTGCCATAAACAGAGAAATGAAAATCCCATCCACAGATGATACCTCTCATACATGATGCTGAAAGTGGGCCTTAGAGATTCACTTCTTGTAACCTTCACCTCACATAGTCACAGGTCTCTGGGAATGGGATGGGAAATATACCCATTCATCCAAAATGCATCAGCAATCAAGGGAATGGATGAAGGCATCCATACATCACCCCTCTCTCCATCTCTCTTCTCCCTCCTCATTGCCCCACTCTAGGCTGGTCATCAGCCTTTGTTCCCAACCTCAGACACAGGAAAAAGGAGTCGTTTTCAAAAATGACAAATAAATATTCACACTGAGATTCAGTATTTAGCTTTACAATGTACTGCATTGTACTGCACCACTGGCCTCCAGCCCGGTGCGACAAGATGTATTTTCAGAGTTGGTGGGCAGCAGGGATAATGGGAATGAGGCCTTGCTTCACATTCGCCAGAGAAACAAGCAAGATGCCTCTCTTTCGGTGAATCCAAAAGGGTCACTGCCACAAATCAGCAGAACTCTCATCCCGTGCAGAGCAAGGCAAGTATTCACAGGAGACGAGTGGTTGATATTTCTGTGCACACTGCAAGCCCAGATAAAGCCTTCTTGCTTTCATATATTTCGTTTAAAATTCCAGTCTTCTCAGCAGCCCAAGGACTGTTTAAGAAATATGCATATTTTAAGTTTGCTTTTTATAGACTTAGAGAATAAATTCTATGTACATTAACAACATATTTGGCCATCACTTCCCACCCTATCCCACCAACTGCGCCTTTGCTAATAAGCCAACACAAAGGCTAACCTAACCCCTGACCAGACCAGGGAGTGATTTTGCACAGAAAAATATGTTCAAGAATTAAAATTCAAGAATTAAAATTAAAATGGAAGGATTTTAGCTTCAAATGGTAAAACAAAACATGCCTGTGCCAGGTGGGGAACAATTTCTTATTCGGTAGCCAAAGTTGCTAAAGTGCCCTGTGGCAGACATGGTAGTTCTACTCAAAAATGCTTGGAGGCCCAACTTTGGCAGAAGGCTAGGCCTTTCTGTCCACTCCCTCAGAGCCACCACCCTCATACCTATGATCAGAGGATACTCACTCATCAACCTGAGATGACCTGGCCAGTAAGTGCTCATGATTCCGAGACAAGGCAGAATCCCCATCAGGCCAGCATTATTTAGAACGTCGAAGACAAGCCAGAGGAAACCTCAACAGTGCTTTCACACTGGCTCATTCATTCAATTAGCCAGTCAACACACAACTCATCTTAAAACACTTACGAAATACTCATTACGTGCTTGTCACTATGTGGAAGAGTGGTGAGAAAAATAGACACAACTGCTCCCCTGACAAGGCCTAGTGGGATCAACAGGTACTGATCTAGTGAGATAATTCAGGGGCTTTGCATGCTTAAGGCTACGGGTTCTGCTTTTACCCAGGACGGAGTGCTTGTGGTAGCTCTGAAAAAGCTAAATTTGAACTGAGACCTCAAAAAGGAATAGGGGTGAAGGAGGATGAGTGTCTCAGGCAGAAAAGAGTATGGAAAAGCCCTGAGATAGGAAGGAGCATGGGACAGTCCAAGAACTGACCCAAGGGACTGGAGAGCAGAAAGGCAGAAAGGAATTCAGAGTAGACACTCAGTAAATGTTTCCAGTGAACAAATAATGGATGAGTGAACACATGAATGAACAGGTATCCAGTTACATAAGCATCCAGCATTCCAGCCATTCATTCACATAAGGATACTCAAGCAAATTCCACTTGCTTATTCCTTCTGACTTCTCCCAGTCTATCTTTTTAAAATTCAAGTTTAAAGAAAGTAGAAAAATTAGAGAGAAGAAAAAAGAAACAAAGCAGAGCCATCCTCTCAAATATCCCCAAATTGAGATCTGAACTTACTTGTGTTACCACCATCATACCACAGGACAGAAGTGTGCCAGTCACCTTGTTAGGGGGTTTCAATGTACATTATATTATTTAATCCATACAACAACCTTATAAGGTAGCTATCATTCCTCCTATTTTTTAAGATAACGAGCAGAAAGATGTATCTACCTTGCCAAAGTCCTGAAACATAAGCATATGCTCTAACCTTTAGATCAGTGATTCTCATCCAGGGCCAATCTTGCCCTCAGGGGAATATTTGCCAATGTCTAGAGACACTTCTGAAAACTACTGACATCTAGCAAGTAGGGCCCTAAGATGCTAATAAATGTTCTGTAATGCATGCAGCAGCCACTCACAACCAAGAATTATCACACCCAAAGTATCAGTTTTGCTGAAACTGAAAAACTCGGCTTTACGCTATTCTGCCCTTGAAAAATATATATATATTTGCATCTCAGTTCATGCACTTATCAGCACATGTGGGGAACTGTAAAACCATTAAATGGTGGTTTTATGTCAAAGTGTTTACTCTCTCCAGGAGTAAAAACAGTACATGGCACTGTAGATGCTCAGTTATCATATGTTCTTATTGCTTTTGAAGTTAGGTAGTACAAATATGGTAAAGGGAATCAGCGACTTCCAGTGGAGAGTGAGTATGGGAAACAATTTCAAGGCTGAGTGGCATGCAGTAGCCCAAGGCCTTGTCTCACCCTCTGGCACAGACCTTTCTTCTTTATAATCAGACTGCCTGTAAATGTTCATGAGGGGGAACCTTGCCAAGACAGGAGGAAGAAAGCCAGGATGGTAAGATTTAATATCCTCAAAATAGGATGGATTTTTCAAAAATACAACTATAGAGACAACATGGTCTCCAGGGAAGAATCAACTTCTTCATATACACTGGAGATTAAAAAGACATTATGTAAAATGGCACAGACACTTGGAAAAGCGGTTTTCTGGTCGACCCAGTAATTCCACTCCGAGGTATATACCCAAGAGAACTGAAAACATATGTCCACACAAAAACCTGTACATAAATTGTCACAGCAGCATTATTCAAATAGCCAAAAAGTGGGGGTAGACCCAGATAGTTTCAACTGATGAATGATTTTTTTTAATGTGGTATATCCATACAATGAAATATTTTTCAGTGGAAATGTACCACATATGCAACAACACTGATGGACCTTGAAATCACTAGGCAAATTGAAAAAAGCCAGATCCAAAGAGGCATATATTGTATGATGCCATTTATATGAGATTCCCAGAACAATGAGTCCACAGAGACAGCAAATAGATTCAAGGGTGCTAGGGGCTGGGGCAGAGGAAATGGGGAATGACTGCATATAGGTATATGTTTCTTTTGGGGTAACAAAAATGTCCTAAAATTATACAATGCTAATGGTTGCATAACTTTGTACATATACCAGAAAACACTGAGTTGTACACCTTAAAAGGTTGAATTTCGTGGCATGTGAATTATATCTCAGGAAAGCTATTACTAGCAAAAGATATTTAAAGTACTTTACTCCTACGGTGATGGGATACACCATTATTCACATTATTCTTAGTACTGTATCTTAAAAGTATTATTGTTTACCTTTGAATAGGTAATTGAGTGATTAAAAATTCACTTGGAGATTTTGTGACTAAAGGGCACTGCTTCTGAAGGTGACTTTGCCTGCCCACTTAGAAATGTAATGTTCTCTCAGCAAGAGCCAAAACATGGAAAGAGCCTAAGTGTCCATCAACTGACGAATGGATCAAGAAGATGTGGTTTATCTATATGATGGAATACTCCATGGCAATGAGAAAGCATGAAATCTGGCCATGTGTAGCAACATGGATGGACCTTGAGGGTGTTATGCTGAGCAAAATAAGTCAGGCAGAGAAGGACAGATACCATATGTTTGCACGTATAGGAGGATTAGCAGGAACTTAACAGAGAACCATGGGGGAGGAGAATGGGAAAACTAGTGGGGTAGAGGGAGGGAGGCAAACCATGAGAGATTCTTCAATGCTGAGAACAAACTGAGGACTGATGGGAGTGGAGGGGAGGGGATGGGGGGGTGATGGGCATGGAGGAGGGCACTTGTGGGGATGAGCACTGGGTGTTATAGGGAAACCAACTTCACAATAAAGTATTTTAAATACATACATACATACATACATACATACATACATACATACATACATAAAAAGAAATGCAATGCTCTTCAAGATTTCCCTCTGTGGTGTTTACAAAGATAGGTATTCATTGCTTTCCTCAAGAGTCCACCTCTTCAGCAATGTCACCATTATAAACTTGGCTTGGAGATGTTAAAGGATCAGATTAGACAGAACTGAAAGGTAAAAAGGGGGAACCTTATATTATTTGATCAAATATCTCTAAAGTGTTCCTTGCAATTTTTTAAACATTTTGTCTTGCCTACAGTGAGAGTACCTGTTTTACTTCCTTTCTACATCAGTGCTCAAATCCTTCAGGATTACCATGAAAATTGTATTTTGGGAAAAAAACCCACACATCTACTGTCAATTTCAAACTAATTCTAATCTCCTGATATTACCATCCTAGCTTTTAACTGCATCATGGGGCTTTAAAGCTTTAAAGATTAAAATTTGAAGGACACTAAGATCTTTCCAACCTTCACTCTTTCTTAGGAACCAGAGCCTTCCCTTCATCCTCTACCTCACACCTTCATTAGCCAAAACCTTTCAGGGAGGGAACAAAGAAGAAGTCATCCCTTTGATTTCCTCAAGGTCCTCTTCCGAGCACAAAATGTCCAATTCTTCTACCAATTCAGCAGAAAAAGGAAAGACTAGCATAGAGTAGGTAAGTGGATTCCAAGATTCCAATTGACTTCTACAGCCACAATAATGACTACAGGCAGACACCAGGGCCAAGAGATTTTGCCGAGCCTTGGGCAGCTCCGTGGTGCCACCTGGAACTCTAGAATGCTTATGACACCTTTAGGCTCTGTGGTGTTTGAAGATGTAGGAGCTCATGTGACATGAGGTCATTTTTTCATGAAAATACAGAATCTCATAGTTGTGAGAAAACAAAATATGAAGTTTTGTATTTCTCCTCCAAAAGTAATTATCCAGCCCTCATCTGCACTGCACCATTAATGAGAAGCTCACTACACGGAAAATAATAATTTGAACTTCATTCCCTGTTTTGGGATAAATGCAACCAAAATAAAGAGCATGTTTTGATCTAGACTATAACTAGTTTCATCTTTTACCATGTGATTAATATTACTATTATTTTCCCCTGACCCCCTTTCTGTCATTATTCCCATCCTCCCTCTCAGCAAAGCATCATGAATAAAAAGATAGAAATGTTGCGTTAGACCCTTCTTTCCAGCTCAAGCCCTCAATTTAAGTGCCCAAACAACAAAGCAGGGCCACTGGTTAGCAGACACTAATGAGTGCCTCATATCCTTAAGGAAATGAAGCAGAGAGCTTGCTGCCCCCTAAAATGTATCCAAGAAACAGAAAGCACCAAGCTATGATTGCCTGATGGTTTGAGTGCCACAACTCAGAAGCCTGAGTGCAATCCAGCCCTTGCCTTTGAGAGGAGGTCTTAAGTAGGGCCTCTGCTCTGGGGCAGAGCATGCATGAGCACACAGAGAAGGCCCTGAGCTATGGTATCAATGTATATTATTGTGTTTCCGGATTTCATTTAGATTTAGGGAGAGGGAGAATATGTCTTTAATTATACCTTATATTAAGTGGTCATAAATTGGTTGGATGCGAGGAAAAGAGAAATCAGTCTTATTTTTACTGAGAAACTACAATATGCCAGGCCTACTACGAGGCATATTCCTCACAAAAGCAATAACTACACCTAGAGACGGAACTGAAACATGGGCATTGAGCCGAAACCCAAGAATCTGCTTAGTTACTGAAGTATTCTCCAGTGCTCATTGTCCCCAGGGGGACCAGTCAGACCAACTGGTATCAACTACCCCATGGCTCCCTGGAGGTCTCTCGTTTTAAAGCCCATTCCAAGTGAAATGATTTGTGTAAGCATCCTAACAATAGCCCTAATTCTGAGATGAAGAAATTCAAGAGGAATTCCTTCTACATGCTTATTACATCAAAATGAAGCAGAGAACCCCAAATGGGCCACTCCTTGAAACCAGCAAATTGAGCACTACATCAAGAATCACTATTCTACCCCTGGGACAGTCTATGTTCTCTACATTATTCAGTTAATATTTATTGAGTCCTACCATGTGTCAGGAATTGTGATACAAATAGGGCATTTGATAATAGATAAAAATTAGTTTGTGTCTTCAGGAAGGTGTACTCTTTTAAGGAAGTATGAACACATAGCCAGCTCTGCAGGTTAAGATGTTGCTGAGGGCTGTAATAGAATGTAAATGGCAACCTAAAGAATGGAGAGATTAATTCCTATTGAAGCATCCAGAAAAGCTTCCCAGATATGGACATTAATAAAAGCCAAAGATTTTTTAAAATCTTTTTAAGTTTATTTATTCTGAGAGAGGGGAGAGGGAGAGAGAGAATCCCAAGTGGTCTCCACACTGTGAGCACAAAGCCTGACGCAGGCTCAATCCCATGAACTGTGAGATCAAGACTTGAGCTGAAATCAAGAGCAGACACTTGAGCAGTGTCTTAACATAATCGACTCTATATTCAAAGCTAATGAGCCAGGAGAACAGAGGAGGGCTTGCTTAACAGAGGAGGTGACTTTTCAGGTAGGTCTTGAATACTATTTCAGAAAATAAGAATACTGATCAAAAGAAAGGCAAAGACCCTTTCCTCAAAGATGAGTAAAGACACAAAGGCCGCAGGGCTCAGGGAATATTTTAACAACATCCTGAAATCTAGGTTGTCCAGGTTTTAGAAAGTACACACGACAGGAGGGTTAGAAGCAGATCATGAAACACCTTGAATACAAAAGCAAAGTGTTTATTTAGAAATTTTCAAGAGATGCTAAAAAGCCACCAGTGTTTTTGCTTGGATTTTATTCATTAAAGTTTTGCTTAATGAGACTGAAACTGACAGCCTGAGATAGAAAAGTTTAGAGGAAGACAATGGAAGGGATCAATGGAATGTTATAATAACAATGGCTAACTTTTATTGAACACATACTTACCTTTATGTGCATTATTTCATTCTTTACCTATGGGGTCAAAGCTTATTTTATCTGAGTTAAGAGAACTAAGCATTCTAGAGACTGAATAACTTTTACTATGGCTCACAGGTAGAATACAGCATAGTTGGAACACAATCCCATTTCATCTGAAACTGTATTTCCAGTACTTAGGATAACTCCTGACGTATGGTAAGTATCTAATAGAAATGGGTGAACTGCTTTTGTTCAGCCATCTCAACTCTGAGGCCTAGATTCAATACCATCTATTCAAAACAATATTTTCCCAAGATTTTCAGGTCAAAAATGATGTGTTTTTCAGCATCCCAACTCTATGGATTATACTAATTTGGGAGTATGTCCCACTCCAAGTTTGGGTGGGTAGGCAAGAAATGTACCTCATTTATCCTTGTAGTTTTCACAAAATGTCCAGCACACTCTACCACAGACAAGAGCTTGATAAATATGGAATGAATGAGGAGATGGATGAATGAGTGATAGCATTTGCTAAGTGGTCTCCTCTCCACTTCAGCACAGATAAATTTCAATGACTTTTCATGAAACACCCAAGGCGTATAATTGACTCAGGATTCTCAGTCAGATAATTCCTTCCATTTTCTTTTCTGATGAGAATCTTTATTGGTTGTGACTTAATTTAATCATTGCATTCATATTCTCTTTATAGAAGCCCAGGGGCTCTAAGGTGGTAGGTTCTGTTTAATTAAATTTAATCAAATAATAATGATCTTTAATTTCCTAAAATCAGGACCATTGAGCACATAAGAGGCCTTATTTAATGCAATTTTATGATGATGTTCTTATTTCTGTGTTACAGAGACATGGATGGACTAGGTGTCCTCACTGTGAGATTTAGTGGAACTTGGAAGTCTCTTTATTTAAAAATAACTCTCATACCAGCCTGCTCCACTCACTAAAATTCCAGCATTGATATCTTATTTCTTTGGGTCAGCAAGGGATCCCTTTTAAAATGCAAATGATTCATGTCAGAGAAAGCAAAACCTTAAGTGATCCCTTGCATCTCTTTTATCTTTTCTGTGCAGGGAAAAAGCAAACTAATATTTATAGATGAACATCTACACATCAGGCATTGTACAAGGCACTTTACAGACATTACTTCATTTAGTATTCACATCTCTGTGAAATATTGCTTCATTTGCAAAGGAGAAATCCAAAACTCAAAGGCAATAAAAAATTGGACAAAATCAAACAGAAAACAGTAGAGTTGGGATTCTGAATTTGGTATTTCTGATTCAATAGTTCTTTCTTCTTTTCTATGCTGCCTTATCTTTGAGAGAATGGGGCTGTGAAAGAAAAAGTGGTACATAACATTGTAATACAGGAAATATGGTAGGACTATGACAGGAGACTGAACTGCAGGGGGTAACTGGGGAGATCAAGGGGATCTTGAGAAAGGGGAGTAGTTAAGAGAAAGGGGAGTAGTTATAAAACTCATTGACCATAGAATGCTCTAGGCCAACTGATTTTAGAGGATGGCTTATGGGTAATTAATTTGAAAGATACTTACTGACAAATGTTAGCATTTGTCCAATAAATCAAATATTGGAAAAATACAAATTGAAAGGTACTATTTTCTTTCCATTTAACCTTTGGTTTTAAACCAATACATTGAGAGATTTTCCCAAAATGTTACCATGTTTGCACACCATCCATTATGAAGTGTTTGGGGGGGGGGGGGGGCGGACTTTAGAAATCTATAGTGTGGATTATGAAGGCAGAATTGAAAAGTCTCCAGCCATATGAGAAATTCACCAGCCTTTTGATCTGATTTGGAATCACAGACCTCTTAACCTGTTTCTGAATGATATGTGACGTTTGGTCTGAGTCTTATGGATCAAACATGCCCCCAAAAAGACTGGCCCGGGTAAAACACACACGATGTTACAGCTATATGTTCAACTTTAATGCCTTTATAGAGATGAATTAAATCAGTCTGCATTTCTGCCGATTGCAATTTCTTGGTGGCTTTCCACCTGTAATTTTAGAAAAAGTCACCTTGAGAAAAACTGTGATTTTATATTTTTCAGTGCAAATTAATTCTTCACTCTTAATTTTTATGCTCACTAATAATTGTTGTAGGATTTGGGGGAGGAGAGGGATTGTCAAGAAACTAGTGAAATCAACAGATTTAGAAGGAAAGAAAAACCTAGATAAAACGGAATATAATTTCATCCCTGACTTGTATTTTACATCTGGATGGATTGTGTCAACTCAAGTCCTCCTGCAATGTACCCCCAATGAGTGGGAGATGGCTCTATTGAAACACATACATCTTTTTATGGCAAATGTACTGAGTTTTTGCTTATAGAGACACCACAGGATCAATATTGCAGGGCACCCCAGTGTACTATATTATTGTTAACATCCTGCTGGCTAGAATTCAGATTTCCATTTAATTGTGTTCTTATTTAAAATGTCTGCTGCACCTGCAGCTGACTTGATCAGTATTAGCTATTTGCCTGGTGTCGTGTACATTTATGAACAATGAAAACTTAGAAAAAATGTCAGCAAAGATACACAGATCATAAATCACAAAATGATAACATCTCACATGAAAAGAAAGTCTCTGAGAAAACAGCCCGGTGATATAAATATTGAATTTACCAGCCATGCCATATCCCTACGGAGGCTGGACAATAGGCTGTTTCTTAAATGGCAAAAGGGATGAGCTCTCTTCTTTATCTGTATTCACTTTTCCTTTTATTTCATTCCTGGGAAAGAGAAATGCCAGAGGAGAAGCTTAAAACAGATTAGACTGCGAGTACTGTATATAGGCTATTACATCATAACTGTCTTTGAAAACTCTCAAACAGCTGACCTGTTTATATTACAAGACAGGGTCAATTTCCATTCTAGCGACTCTTTTGAAGTTTGTGAATACTAATGGTCTCCCCAGAATGCTGGCTTTAGAATAACAGCAATTGAACCATTCAGCCTTCTCTGATGCAATCTCTCTGCAGCTAGATAGGATTCTATACATGGATTTCATTGAGCCACACAGCTTGGCATGATCAAAAGCTTTGCTGGAGCCATCAGTAAATGATGTTTCAAATAATAAAGTCACAATGATGCCTATAGTTTCTACTCTAGTCACTGACGCTGTGTGACTATGAATGTGTGTGTACGTATATAATAACAAAGCCACAGTTTTGCTTCTGTTGGAATGAAGAATAATTAAACATCAAAATGAAATAACAGGGTCATTTTCATAGTAAATGTCTGAGAAAGAAAGAGAGGGCTCTAACAGCCACACAGAGCACTAAAGAAACTGTTGTAGCTTTGGTGTGAGCAGGACACGGACTTGACTTCCATTGCCACATCTTTCCAACAATGGGTACTCAAGCAATTTATTTGACCTAGGCCTCTGATGCCTTATTTCTAAAGTGCAGATGACTCATCAACCTGAAAGGTCGTAATGTAGAATCAATTTATATACAGCAACAATAACAATAATCATAGTGATAAACACTCTTTGGGAAATGATTACATGCCAGGCACTCAACACTTTACGTGCACCGTCTCAAACTAATCTTCACAAGTGCCTCAGGAAGTAGGCACCGTATTTATCCCCCTTCCACATATAAAGAATCTGAGACTTAGAAATACGATTTGTAGAGATGAGTAAAAGGCCATTGATACACACCAGTTCCTCTTAAGACAAGTCAAATGAGTAACTTATGGTTTTCTACCTAATCAGATGCAAGTCAGTACATATTTTTAATGGAAAGACTGTTCTAATCAACATTTTGTCTTTAAACATTAGTAACAGAAGAGACCTTAAATTATGTGCAGTCCAATACTCTCAGATAGGAATTCAGACATCAGCATCCCTTGTCACCATCCTGGTCAATACCTTTAGCACCACGAAGCCCAGCCCCACAAACATGCTTATTCCATGTATGAGCAGCATTCCCTGCTACAAGGAATTTTCATCTACTTCGCTTTATACTCCACCCAGTGGCCCTGTAAACTTTTCAACTATTGAAAAGTAACTTCAAATTTCCTCTAATCCTTCATCAAGCGAGCATCCCCAGATCTTCAACTGTTGCTCCTTAATCTTTTCACAATCCTAAACTGCTCTGGTTTGTCAATATCCCCCTGAAAATATGACAATATTTTCAATATAAACTACACTCTCTGGGCACTTTAAATTAGTTTGTAAGAGTAGTTAGTTTACAGTTTTATAAAGGAAAGCTATCAACTCCTCTTGTTTGCCACAATCTATATAGAAAATCAAATTCCAGATATTCTTCCCCTCATAGCTCACCCATCTATTGAGGATTTTACCACCACTTCCATTTGTGCTAGAGAGGCCTTGCTATTCAGAGGGAGGCAAATTATGAATTATTTAAATTTTATTTAAATACTTTCTGAGTTTAATCTTCTTCAGCCAGCTGGGCACCAAATGCTTGATAGCTTCAGTTTTGTACTGGCAGGTGAATCAGACACAGAGTCTTCCAATGGAAATACGGACTCTAAAAGCTTAATCGCTGAAATTATAATTTGCTCCCTTTAGGGCAGGAAGGGGACCTGAATTTAAGACATTTCTTCCTGCAAAGTAGGGGATTCATTTTTTTTACGGCAATCGTCTCAGGGTTCAAACTGATTAAAACTTTATAGCATTTTTTTCTTTCACTTTGATACAGTGAAAGAATGCTCCAGCTCTATTGTTATCTGGCCACATTACTTTGGGCGATTCGTCTACATGTCAAGTCCTCATCTGTGAAATGGGTATAGTATTCATCTTGCCAATGTGCTCTGATGTTTACTAAAATACCGTATATGAGAGTACAAAGGTGTTAGTATGATTACCACTGAAAGGGAGAAGGGGCGATGAGGGGGAAGAAACGGGGCAAGAGGCAGAAATTAATGCTTAGGAAGGGGAAAGCCTATCCCTTTCTTTGGGAAAGTCATGAAGTCAATTTTTACTTCACAATGAATTATATTTGTATGGTTGTTTTCCTTTCATATACAGCTCTCTCATTCAACCTCAAAGCAATCTTATGATGTACATAGGTCAAGATCCATTGTTACCACACTTGACAATTAAGGAAAGAGAGACTGAGGGAGGGTGAGTGCCAAACCTCCAAGATCATGCAACCCAAAGATACAGAGCTCAACTAGAAAGATTTTCTAACTTCGGAAAGAGCTGTGGAGTAGAAAGATCACGCACAGTCTGTCTTCAGACCTGGTCTGCCACATACCAGCGGCATGTCCTGAGATAAGCTACTTGCTAAGTTTGTTTACTTTCATAAATTGCTGATAATTACTACCTTTCCCAGTCAGGGTACTCCAGAGAAAAACGACGAAAAGGATAAGAAGATGTAGGGGCTAGGGAGGGGATACAGATGCGTGTGTTGAGAGAACAAAAAGGATTTATTTTAGTGAACAGGCTCACACAACTGTGGGGGCCTGCAAATCCTAAATCTACCACATAGCCCAGTGGGCTGGAAAACCAGGTAGAATTTCTATGTTTCTCTCTTGGGACAGAATTCCTTCATCTCCAGGAAATCTCAGTTTTGCTCTTAAAGCATTCAGTTGATTGGATGAAGTCCACTCACATTATTGAGTGTAATCCCCTTTACTTAAAATTAACTGATTGTAGATGTTAAGCACATCTACAAAATACCTTCACAGTAACATCTAGACTGCTATCTGACCAAGGAATTGGGCACCAAATTCTAGCCAAGCTGATACATAAAACTGATTTTCATGCTACTTCACAGAGTTTTTGTAAGTTTTAAAAGAAAAACTGTGCATCTTGTTCAAAGTGGTAAGCTCTAGAGACCGGGCAATTTGAGAATCAAGGGGGTGCTTAATTCAGACACAGGGTATCAGGACAGAATTCCCAAAAGAAGTCAAGCTTCAATAGGTCTGTTCACCTCTTCCCAATGTCTACTCAGGTGTGTGAGGCCTGAAGCTTCTACAATTCGGATGTCCTTATTTAATAGCCATAAAAGCAACTATTTACAATGAGAATATAGTCACTATTATTACAAATTTAAAGCAATGGGACACCTGGATGGCTCATTTGGTTAAAAGTGTCCAACTTTGGCTCAGGTCATGATTTCACAGTTCGTGGGTCCGAGCCCCACGTTGGGCTCTGCACTGACAGCTCAGAGACTGGAATCTGCTTTGGACTCTGTGTCCGCCTCTTCCTCTGCCCCATCCCTGCCTGGGCTTTGTCTCTCTTTGTCTTTCAAAAATGAATAAACATTAAAAAAATTAATGCTTTAGCAAGTGAGAAATTATACACAATTTGGCCAACATGGAAGCATACCTACTTTGTTGTCTTAGGTTTACTTAATAAAGAATGGAGAAAATCAAATTAAAATTTAATGAAATATAAAAGGAAAGCACATAAGATAAGCACTGAAATCAATAGAAACTGGTTTGACATGGAGAAGAAAATTGACAATTTATTTTTTCAGATCATACCAAGGCAATAAGTGATTAAAAGGAAGAGATGAATTTAAATAGCAACAATAAATAGGCTTCTGGGTTGTCTGATAATCCAATTAATGAAAAGGAGTGAATCATATGAAAACATTGGCAAATGATTTTAATTTCCTGCTGATTTGATACTTAAATAACAAAACTATCATGCTATTTTTTTCTGGATTTCATAATGCTTGAGCTATTTTTCAGCTTTTAGTCATTTGTATGTAAAATTGTATATACTTCAGGGACGCCTGGTTGGCTCGGTCAGTTAAGCGTTCAACTTTTGATTTTGTCTCAGGTCATGATCTCCTGGTTTTGTGGGAGAGCCCAGCTCTGTGCTGGCAGAGGAGCCTGCTTAGGATTCTCTCTCTTCCTCTCTCTCTGTCCTTCCCTCACTCACATGCCCCCTCACTCTCTCAAACTAAATTAATGAAGTTAAAAAGATAAAAATAAAATAAAATTGTATATATTGCATTATTAAGAACTTTCTGAGAGGAAAGGACTTCTTTTTTGACCAGGTGTCAGTGAAACTTCCTCCAATTATAATTTCATATGGTTCATGTTTAGAAGGATTTTCCACAGACCACCTCTCAGTTCCATGCATATGGAGTCTTGCTCCTCTTCCACTATCTATATATTTCCAGTGGTGGGTGCTGGGTGTATGGGTGTGCTCTTACCGCAAGACCATTTGTAGTTCTGAGCTTTGGTTTCATGACACCAATTGGATCAGCACAGTGGGCAACAAGAGTGTTCCTGGGAACAGTTCCCACATCAGGGTGCCTAGTAATAACTTAGCTTTACAGAGAATGAACTGTGAGCCACATATATATGACCCACCAAATTGAAACTGAAAGTATCCTCAACTTAACTTCCTCTTAGCTAGATACCAGAAATGTCATGGCCTCTCCAACGTCACTGGACAAGAGAGGAAGATGGAAGAGTAGTTGGAGCAGAAACACTTTTATTTAAAATATCTTACCCTTCAAAATTATATTACATATAGTATATAAAAACTAGAACGCCTGTGGAGTCCCAGGTGCTTTGATTAGAAGGCTGTCAGGACATTTAAGTGTTGCCTTTTTTTCCCATTCTGTTTAAGACTTTAAAGCCTAACCATTTTATTAATCAATAAAATATTTAGTGGGTGCGTACTCATTGCTCAAAACTGATGTAGTTGCAAGAGGTACAGAGTGAGCAGTCACAGCCCCTGACTTCATGAGGTTTATAAAAGGTGTGTTGCAGGGGCACCTGGGTAGCTCAGTTGGTTAAACTTCTGACTTCAGCTCAGGTCATGATCTCACAGTTCGTGGGATCAAGCCCCACATCTGACTCTGTGCTGAGAGCTTGGAACCTGGAGGCTGCTTCAGATTCTGTGCCTCCCTCTCTCTCTGCCCCTCTCCTCCTCATGCTCTGTCTCTGTCTCTCAAAAATAAATAAACATTAAAAAAAAAAAAAAAGATGTGTTGCAACCAGGTGGCTGAAACCAGGCCATTGAAAGTGAAGGGCTCTGAGGCTTAAGCTTCATTAGCTTAATGTAAATCAGCCTCTGCCTAGTGCAAAAATATTTTGTTTGTCCCCAAATGGAGGAGAGTTTTGAAAAAGTATGTGGCATCTCTGCATCACACGTTAGCTGGCCCCTTAGTTCCCAGTCCTTGCTCCTCTTCATATACAGGTAGCCCCCCCGCCCTCAGCTGAACTCTAAACCTCATGAAGTCAGGGGCTGTGTCTGCTCATTCTGTGCCTCTTACAACTACAGCCATTTTGAGCAAGGAGTAGGCAGTAGGTACCCAATAAATATCTCATTTACTGACTACATGACTAGCAGTAAAAGTTTTAAACAAAATCAAAGAAAAGGCAACACTTAAAACAACTGTCATGACAGCCTTCTACTCAAACCCAGGGGTCCATGGGTGCAGCAGTTTTTATAGCTCCAAACAAATTACTCCAAAACATAGCAGCTTGAAATAAATAACCATTTATTTTCACTCAAGCTTTCTATGGGCAGGGAATATGATGCATTCAGATGGTTACTGGGGCTGGGTCATCTCAAAGACTTCTCCATTCATGTGTCTGTTACCTGGGCTGGAAGAACCCAACAGCTGGGGCTGACAGCGGCAGCAAGTTGGGCATCTCTCTCCCTCTCCCTCTCTCCCTCCATCCACCCCCCTTCCTCTCTCTCCCTCCCTTCCTATCCCGCTCTCTCTCTTGTCCTTCCCTCCCTCTCACCTTCTCTCTCCCCACTCCCTCTCCCTCTCTCTCCCTCTCACATGCTGACTCGAGCACCTGCTAGTGCTCTCTGGTTTCTCTGCATAATCTCTCCAAGTGGTAGCTGCGAGGGAGCTGGACTTCTTAATGTTAGCTTATGCTCTCAAGGTGCATGTCCCAAGAAGAAAGCCAGGGGGAAGCTATTTTGCCTTTTATGATCCAGTCTTGGAAAACATTCAGCCTCATTTCCATTGCATTCTATTGGCTGAAAGGGTTACCAAATTCCTCCTGGTTTTAAGGGGCAGGAACATAGACTCAACCTCCTTACAGAGGTTAATGTCAGGCATATTAATTGTAAGTAGATCATCTGGGATAAGATATATACTGGTGTGACCATCTTAGTAAATATAATCCGTCCTATAGGGACAGAGGTTTCTAAATTTATAAACATTTTTTTAAGTAATAGACATCTTTTATGCTCTTGCTAATAGCTACTACCTCCCAGCTATTGTTCCTTTTGGGCTAGATCACTGGGTGCCCCTGCTAAGGAGATAAAGCATTGCACATAAACATTGGAATGGCCTTGCCTTCAGGATGAACATTGGTAGATGATGTTACATCTCAGAGTAGATGGTACACGTGATTTACTGTGGTTTTAGAAGTGCCTTCTGGAGTTCCACACAGCATCTCTATTTCTCTGTTGCCACCACTATTCAATACAGGGTGGTCAAATTGGATAACTAATATTAATACAAACAGCTGTATACTGTATGTTTGTGTCTCCTCCAAATTCATATGTTGGAATCCAGTCTCCTATGTGATTAGGAGGTGTATTAGGAGGTAGGGCTGTTTGGAGGCGAATATGTCACAGGCTGAACCTTCATGAATGGAATTAGCACCCATTTGGAGGCCCCAGAAAGCTCCCTTGACTCTCCGACCATGTGAGCACACAACAAGAAGTCTATGAACCAGGAAACAGGCCCTCACCAGATAACAAACCTATTAGACTCTTGCTCTTGGACTTCTTAGCATCCAAAATGGTGAAAATAAGTTTGTGTGGTTTATAAAACACCCAGGATATTGGCATTCTGTTGTGGCAGCTCAAACTAAAACAAGCCCTATATTCTATTTCACCATCTGAGGGTATAATAGGCACATCTTACGGACCGCCTCAGATTCCTGGACTCATCTTCTTTGTTGCCACCTGGCACTGCTGCAGCAAAAACAACCATGCAGATGTGGGGGGTTGTGCCTCCACAAGCTGATGAGCCTAATTCCTCTATTTGCTAACACCTCCCACCACTTCTACTTCCAGACTCCAATAAACAGCCATGCAACAGGATATGGGATCTGACTTTGGGAGCACCTGCCAACTTAATGCCTTGCAGGACAAATTGTGACCCACTGCAGACAGGATACAGAAAGGAACCAGCAGATAAGTTCCCTCTTCTCTCTTCTCACTGATGGCCAGTCTGTAAGCACAATATTATTTGTCTGGAGAAATTCTGCAAGGCCAGACTGGTGCACCTGCCGTAGATCACGCTGTAGTGCCTGGCACAGTACTACATTCTGTTACAAAAATTCTCCTTCTTACCTGCTACACTTCCTTTTTCACTCTCAATGCCCTAGGATGACATCTCCCAAATAAAACACACCAACTAATCCTTTACTCAGGCTCTGTATTTTAAAGAACCTAGGCTAGGGGCGCCTGGGTGGCTTAGTCGGTTGGGCGTCCAACTTTCGCTTAGGTCATGATCTCGCGGTTTGTGGGTTCGAGCCCCGTGTTGGGCTCTGTGCTGACTGCCAGCTCAGAGCCTGGAGCCTGTTTCAGAGTCTGTGACTCCCTCTCTCTCTGACCCTCCCCTGCTCACGCTGTCTCTCTCTCTCTCCTAGAAATAAATTTAAAAAACATTAAAAAAAATTTTAAAGAACCTAGGCTAAAACTAAAACCGTTCTTATTATCATTGTCTTCATTTAAAATACAAGAGAACTAAGATTAATAGCATTTTGTGACATATCACTGAGTAAAAAAAAAAACAGTATCTGAAACAAGGATTTTTCTCCAACTACAAAGTTCATATTTTGTCCCCTTTCCACCATGCTACTTTTTCAAGAAGTGTAGCACATAGGAAAGCTGGAAAACAGGGTTGTAGTCCTAACTGCAATGGTGAATTAAATAAACACTGGAAGTAATATAAGAATAATATTAATAATTATTAAATAATAGCTAACAATTGTTGAGTCCTTACTATGTGTCAGACTCTATTCCACTTAACATATATAATTTCTTTAAATACAGAAGTGCCTTTATGATTTAAGTAGTATAATCATCACTAGTTTATAGATGAGGAAACTGAGGCACAGAGGTTTTCTACCAAAGGTTCCACAGGTACTAAGTGGTGGAGTCATTGTATGTCTATCTGTTAAATGTAGACATAACTCCTTTCATACATATCTCACAGCACTCTCATAAAGATTTAATAATGACATAAAAATGCTTAGAAAAGTACAGATATGAAGTAGCTTTAATATTCTCTTATTTTGAAAATGGAGTAAAATACCAATGTGAATGCAGCATCAGAAAGCAGGTCTTCAAACATGATATTCAGCCAACAACAGGCTCTACCTGGAGTGCCTGTCTGGCTCAGTCAGTAGAGCATGAGACTCTCGATCTCAGGGCTGTAAGTTCGAGCCCCATGTTGGGTGGAGAGATTACTTAAAAATAAAATCTTAAAAAAAAAATACAAAACAAGTTGTTTCAATTAGAGCCACATTCCCCAGTAGCCATTAGCCAGGCGTCCACAATCCTGTGAGGAAAGGCACTCACTCTCCCGTCTTAAGACCTCAAGTACATACAGGGAGATTTCTGTTCCTTCTCTGAGTTCAGCATACCCATTTCCTTTTGATTTCTACTTATTCTAGAGATAACATTAGATCAATAAAGATCACTTAGAAGGAATCATAAATCACCCTCAGTCTCATCACCCTAGGAGATTAGCTGTTTTCATGTGTGATTTCCGTTTGTTCTCACGCATTTTTTATGTAGTTGTAACTACAATTCAGGAAAAAATAGTTTTGTTTTACTTAATATTATAGGATAATTTTTAATGTAGCTTTAAAGAATTGCTGTACCAAAATTGAGTAGTTACTAGAAAAGAATTCCATCATTAAATAGTCTGTTTTCACCATGAATTTGGCAAGAGACAAAATCAAGGCAATGGGCAATCCCTTACCAATCCATTTTCTAACTTGCCTGGATCTAACCTCACACATTATCTTACTTCTCACCCCTACAAGTGCATCACTGCCTAATCAACCTCACCCTAATTTCTATGTGGGAAGGAACCATAACTGTCTTGTTCATCTATGCTTTAATAAATCACCTGAAAGTGTTTGACACTCAAAACTTCCCTTCCCTATACTTCAGAAATTGCTTAAAACCTCATTACACAGCATTTTACATGGAATTTCCCTATCAGCTGCATTACCCAAGAGTACACAGCAAAATACTTGATATACATTAGAAGTACACATCATGGGCTGATATTTGAAAAGAAATTAACTTTGAAATCACTGCTTAATTATATCTACAACCTCACAATCTGGCTTAGGTGGCAATTACTATAGTTTTCTTCTAAAAATTGAAAGTGTAACATTCAAATAATATGTAAAATGTTAAGCTCCCTGAGGGCAAAAACTATTTCTCTGGTCTAAAATCTATCTGACAGTAGTCCTGCTCCTGTTTTTGTTTTTGTTTTTGTTTTTCCAGCAATATTTGCATGGTGTAACTTTTCTATCTTTCTCTTATAACATACCTATGTTATTATACTTGAAGTGAATTTCTTATAGCCAGTGTATTGTTGGGTCATGTTTTTTATCCACTCTGGCAATTTTTTTCTTTTAAATTAATTAAACTATTTACATCAATTACTGATATGGTAGAGTTGAAATCTGTCATTTTTTCTTTGCTGTTTTCTGTTTCTTCCATTCTTCATTCCTGTTTCCATTTTCTACCTTCCTGTGGGTTATTCAAACTTTTCAGGATTCCATCTTGATTCATATTGAGCATTTTTGATATATCCCCTGGTTTATTTTTCCTTGTGGCTGTTTTAGGTATCACAATATACATACATAATTTCTCTTGGCCTACTGGTATCCATATTTTACCATTTCAGTGAGACAGAAATCTGTTTTCATATTTCCTCCTTGTTAACTATGACTGAAGTATTTCCCTACATACATTGAAAACCACAATAGATATGGGGCGCCTGGGTGGCTTAGTCGGTTAAGCGTCCAACTTTCGCTTGGGTCATGATCTCACGGATCGTGGGTTCGAGCCCCGCGTCGGGCTGTGTGCTGACTGCCAGTTCAGAGCCTGGAGCCTGTTTCAGTCTGTGACTCCCTCTCTCTCTGACTCTCCCCTGCTCACGCTGTCTCTCTCTCTCTCTCCTAAAAATAAATAAAACATTAAAAAAAAAAAAAGAAAAAAAAAGAAAACCACAATAGATGTTTATAATGTTTGCTTCAATCATTAAATACTATTTAAGAAAAATCTCATGAGGATAGTCTGTTATAATTTTGTCTGTTTGTACCCATTCTGCTAGTCTTTTTTCCTTTCTGAAGCTCCCAGCCTTCTTTTCCTATCATTTCCTTTCTGTTTAGAGATCTCCCTTAACCATTATCAAAAAGAGATTTTCTCGCAACAAATTCTGTTTTCCTTCATCCAAAATTTTCTTTCTTTCCCCTTCTTCCCAAAGGACAGTTTTACGGAATACAGCACTCATGCATGACTGTCCTTTTCTTTCACTACTTGAAGACTGCTGCACTACTTCCTTCTGGCATTCAAGGCTCCAGATGAGCAACCTACTGTCATTCTAATTGGTGCTCCCCTATAAGCAATGAATGCATCATTTCTCTCTGCAACTTTCATTTTTTCTTTATTTTATAGAAATTTAATCATGATGTGCCTTGGCATATCTTTGGGTTTATCCTATTTGAGGGTTGCTCACCTTGAATCTATAGGTGTTTATCTTCTGCCAAACCTGGGAAATTTTCATCCGTTATTTCTTTAAATACTTTTTTAGTACCACTCTTGCCTCTCCTTCTGGAACTCCATGTTATAGATGGATATTACACCACAGGTTCCCTGAGACTGTTCATTTTTATTCAGTCTTCCTCTCTTCAGATTGGGTGAACGCTGTTGATTTGTCTTCAAATTTACTGATTCTGTCCTGTCATCTCTGTTCTACTTTCAGATCCCATCCAGTGATTTTTTTTTTCTTGGTTAGTTCAGTGTTATATTTTCAGTTCTCTAATTTCCATTTGGTTCTTTTTTAGAAGATTTCTTTCTTTGTTTAGGTGTTCTATTTTCTTAATATGTTTCAAAATAATGATTGAGACTTTTTTTTAGTTCAAATATGGTTGACACACAATGCTACATTATTATTTCCAGGTGTACAACATAGTGATTCAACAACTCTGTATGTTATGCTGTGTTCACCACACATGTAGCTACCATCTGCCACCATACACTATTACAGGGCCATTTACTATACTCCCTATGCTGTACTTTCATCTCCATGACTTATGTATTCCATAACTGGAAACCTGTATCTCCCACTCTGCTTCACCCTTTTTGCTTGTCTCCCCCCAAGGCAACCCCTCTGTATTTATTCTCTGTATTTATGGGTCCTCTGTATTTATGGGTCCATTTCTGCTTTTTGTTTATTTGTTGAAGCATTTTTTGATGGCTGCTTTAAAATCCTTGTCGCATAATTCTGACATCTGATTCACCTTGGTATTGGTGTCTGTTGGTTGTCTTTTCTCATTCCTGCTGTGATTTTCCTGATTCTTGGTATGACAAGTGATTTTCTATTGTAGTCTGACATATTGGATATTATATTATGGGATTCTAGATTCTACTCTTTTTTTTTTTTTTAGTACTCAGTCTCTCTATTAAGGTATAGCATGAGGACCAAATGGAACCCACCATTACCATCTAGCAAAAGAGGGGTACTGACTTACAATACCCCATAACAAATTAGTGGAGTGAACATTCAGCTCCCCCTTAGTCTCTGCTGACTTCTTTACTTTAAAAACAAGGCACCAATAGTCAACTGCCTTATTGTCTCCAAGTGGAAGTAAAGATTAAGATCCCAGTTAGGCCCAGCTACTATCAAGTAGGGGTAAACAGAGGGATGACTCACACTTTGTTGCTGTAGAGTGGGGATAAGGATCAGCTTCCCAGTGGATCCCACTGACATGGGGTAGGGAAGAGGGAAGAATGAAGTCCTTACTATCCTCAACTTGCACCACCATGTTCAGTGTCATTGGTGTCATATGGGGGTAGAGGCTCAGCTCAGCAACAGACCCAGTGACACTAACCTGGTGGGAGAGCTAGAGTCCTACCTGGGTCTCCTGGGCCAGGGATGGAAGACCAGCTGCCCACTCAGTCCACCAATACCATCTGGGGGCATGAGGAGAGGTGGAGTGCTGCCACCTGCTCCTTCCAAGTAAGGAATGGAAGAGAAGGTCTCTACTCCACTCAGCTGCTATCAGCCAGTGGGAAATTGGTGCACAATATCTGCCTCCACAGAGAAGGGATGGAGAGGTACAAAGAAAGATCAGCTCCTCTCTGGCTAGCTGAAACTGTGGGAGAAGGAACAGTATGGTTTTTCTGCTGGCATTTGACTGGAGTAAGGTAAGTACTGCCATAAAGAGCTCCCATTGTTAGGCTACCCTTTTCCTGGTTCTTTGGCTAAGGGAAAGAAGCCTTTCTTGGAGATTTTTGTCTATGCCCCTGGTGGTTCTGGGATGGAGGCTTCTGCAGCAACCTGATGAGGATATGTTGGAGGCAACAAGGAAACCCAGGGAACTTTACCACAATTCTGTTCCTCAAGTCCTAATGTCCCAAGGCAGCCCACCTTCTTCTTTCCACTTTCAGAATCTTCCTGACATTCTTTATTGTGTTATGGTCAGGGTTTTTAGTTGTAAGAGAGAGGCCCTGGGAGGCATGAGGCTATTCCACCTTGACAGAACCCCAGAGACTATTCCTTATTCTGCAAGTAACTTTGTATGTTATGAAAGTGCCTGGCACACAGTAGACATTTTAACATTTAGCCTGTGAATGAAGGAGTCATTAATGCAAAGATGGATATAGTATAGTCCTTCCCTATAGTAGTTTAGAGCTAGATTCTCTCAGTTCTGAATTCACATGTTACACCTGTCACGTACCAGTTTGGGCCAAGTCTTAAACTGTTTAAGATTTATTATCTCTAAAATGGATATTCTAATCATTCCTGTTGGAAGTAAAGGACCTTCCCCAGTTCTGATGTTCCTTTCCATGTCAAAGTGGCTTCATTAACATGTCAGTCCCTGCCTCTCTCCCCAGTTTCTTTCACTCCACCCCAGGCAAGTGGGGTGACCCACTTGGTTGGTGAGTTTGGAAAGAGAGACTGAATATATATACTGAACATCTAAATTATTCTAATTTATCTACACAGGCATCAACAGCACTGGATGCAGGCATGTCTCACAGGAAGATGACAGAGGATGGTATGTCTCCACTAGGCATCTCATGTCCAAGGAGACAGAAGAATGGGCTCTGTATGCCCAGGGTCATTAAAGTGGGTTATAAACTTGTATTCCTCCTAATTCATTGGCAGTTTCTTGAAACTAGCAAGGAGTATTCAACAAATACTTCTTAAGCACTGACCAAGGGCCAGACATTGTGTCACTAAATGAAGATGAATGATTTAAGGCGCCTGCTTTTGAGTAGCACATTTGACTCTTTGGGAAACTGGAAATATAAACAGTAACAAGCAACCGACCTCTTAAGTGCTATAATAGAATTATGAAAATATGGTGAATTGAAACAAAAGTGTGGAGTACATGTAAGCTTTCACATAGTCTAATTAACCTAATATCAGGAAAAAAAAAAAAAAACCTGGGAAGTTAATCATAGTAATAACCACAATAGTATAGACTGACACTTACTGGGCACTTACCATGATAAAGTGCTGAGTGCTTTACATGGATTATCTCCTTAATATCAGAGTAACCCTTTCAAGGACATACTTCCCTACCCTCATTTTATGGCAGAAGAAACTAAAGCACAAAGGGGTGAACAAGCTTTCTCAGGATCACACAGGTGGTTAATGATGAGTCCACCAACCCCGAAGTCTATAATCCTAACCAATGGAAGACATTGCCCACTCTGAAAATGAAGATTTTAAGGCTTAATTTTATTTAGTTTTACATCTCCAGCACTTGATAGCATGCATGGCAAACACCAACCACTCAAAAACTACTAGGGGATAAAAATAAGACAGGAAGGAAAAAGAGAAGGGAGGCTCTTTGACTTAGGAAAAAATCATCCATCCGAAAAGCAGAATGATATATTCCTGAGGCTCGTGGTAGTGGTAGGACTGTTGTCACCAGGAAGCAGTCATTGAAGGGCAGTATATTTGTAAATATTTGGAGTTCTGATTTATCGTAAAGACGGCAGGCTGAATACACAGCTGTATGCACTCCTATATATTTGTTTGGTCTATAAATAATAGCAATGTGGTGACAGTCCAGAGGCTACTCAGAAAAAGCACTCTTGGGTGACTTATCTCACCCTGAACATCCAGGCTTTGGAGACCAGTCTACATGACAAAGCAAGGGCTTTCCATTCCAGCTGACCTTAGCCAGAAAGTCAGTGCAACACAGACGACACAGGTCAGAGGAATGACCAAAGAGCTGGAAAACAGACACAGTGGTCAGTATTTGATTATCATTCTTTTTTTTTTTTTTTCCTAAAGCACTTTAGCTCTCTGGAGTTATGTTTTCTATTTCTTCCAGGCCATTATGAATTTGAATTGTTAACACCAATTAGAATTAATTTTACCTCTCAAAGAAAATATAAAAATAGTTTCATTATTTCTCAGGGCCTTGCTTCTACCATGCACTATGTAAGTGTATTGTGGCGTGTGCCTGTCTGATGTTCTAAATACACACACGTATGGGTAAAGGCGTGTTGTTTTCTAAAGTTTATTTATTTCTTCATCCCTAGTTTCCTGCATAATAAAGATATAAAATGGCACATGAAAACTCTCAGGAAATGACTGAGAAATTGATAAGTAGTCATTAAGCATTCCATTTTTTTTTTCACGCTACGAAATCTAGAGTATTTAGAGACTGAGTATTTTAGTCAGAAGAAAAAAAACAGGATTTAACCTCTTGGCAGCTTCCTCCCTGCTTCTCTCATCCCAATCCATCCAATCCTCTCCACCTCCTTCGTGTTTATCTTCTTAAAAGCAGATTGGGCTGCTTATTTTCAAAAGCTGTGCTTTCCAATACAGTAGCCTCTGGTCACAATGTCTGTTTACATTTAAACTAGTTAATATTAAATTAAAGATTCAACACTTCCTCCCCACTTGCATTTCAGTAGCCAACGGTCTCATGGGGCTAGTGGCCACTCTATGGACAGCACACACAGGAACATCTGCATCTTCGCAGACAGTTCCCTTGGGTAACACTGCTTGAAAGACTTCCTTCTGCCCCTGGCTCTGAAGGTACCACCTTTATGAAGAGTCTGGCTCCAGCTTCCCCCAGCATACGTCTATTTTTAAAATGCACACACGTGACTGCTGTGATTTCTCAGAATAATCTGGGGGCAGGCACAGAGCTGGTAGGAAATGTCTAGGGGACTATTGGTAAAGGGGTTGACTAATGAAAGTGTCGAGAATGTGACTACACCCTACATGAGAATAGGCTCCCCAGGACCTGTGCTATTTGAGCAATTACATGTCCAGGGTTAGATGATTTGCATTCTGATGGGGTTGAGGGGTCAGGTCAAAAAAACAGTGCATCTCTCTATTCTCCTAGGATGTGAGGGATTGTGTGTGAATCATTTATATGTTCCTCATAAATATTTATAAAGATAATATATATGTATAGATGTATGTATATATTTACTCTATACATATGGTTAAAATTCATCTAGATTAGACCTGAAAGACCTAATGTTTGTCATCCTAGAACAACTGTTATGCAACCAGAAATCATTCTGCAGGAATGAGAGCAGGGAGGATGCCTTTGCTGAGGCACAGCAGCCAGGGGTGTGCAGCTAGCGAACAATATGGCTTTTCTCCCGCCATTTTCTTCCCATCCAGCCACTGCTGATGCAGAGATTCATTGCTGTGACACTGTGAGTCTTGCTGTCTACTTCATCAGGGGATCTCTCTGTCAGGCTGCTCTCTCCTCCCCATTCCCATTGTAGGAATGAACCACACCATTGTTCTTATTAACCCATTTAAATACCAGTGTAATGACAAGAAAAAAATATCCTCATTGAAACAGGTTGATTTTCAGTGTGCTTTTATCTGCCTGAAACGGGAATCTTGCTTCATTATTATTAATTTATTGAATGCTTACTCTATAGGAAACTCACCTATCCTTTAACTTATCTGATCATGACAATGCCCTATAAGAGTAGTACCAGCAACATACCCATTATAGAGATGAGGATATCAAAGCTGAACTAAGTTAAGCTCTTTCCAAAGATCACACAGCAGGTAAGTTTCAAGATTCTGGTTCAATATGAAGCACATGATTTCAAAGAAGCCGGACAAGTGGGTGAATTAGGATGGAGGGAAGAGAACCTGATGTTGTATGTCTTAATGATTTATGTTTGCAGCAGAACTGCCACTGTCTTGGGACACTTGTCTATGTGTCTATGCACGAAAGGCCATTCGTGCTCTAAACTTGACACTCACTCAGGAGCACACATTCCTGCTCTGTTATTTCCCCACGGACATGTTCATTTCCCAACTAGTCTTCCTTTTCAGCTCTAAAACTGGGACTGCACACAGAAGCAGCACTGGACACTAGATTTTTTAGATTGGTGAATTCCCTTGTACTTCCCTTAATTTCCTCAGCCTTCATTTTCACACCCCTGGAAGGAGGCACTCACAAATACCCACACAAAGCAACCAAGCATTGAACCATCTCTGGCTTCAGATAAGATTATTCACAAAGACAAAGCCTGGAACATTTAACAAATGCAAGTGTAAGCAACCAGTTCAGTCTACCAGGGGCAGGGAAAATAGATTGTAGTGTCAACTTAATCAATGGTTCATCACTGTACTTTTTCAGTGCTTGAACCTTATTAGGATTGAGGCTGCATTGCTCAGCTGAAAATCAATCTGGAATTTTTCAAACAGCTGCAAACTGTAGAAATACAATTGCAAATAATTTGATGACTTTTCCAAGCACCTTGGGAAAATCCATGCAGAACCAAGTGGGCCTGGTACATGGATGTGCCTCTGGCTGAGGCTCAAGGGCAGGAATGTTGGGGTTCCAAACAAAGGCAAATCCATGTTGGGGCTCCAAATCCAAGGCAAATTCACTGAACTTCATGTCTGAGTTCAGTTTTCAAGATGCAGTGACTGAACACAGCAGTATGAATGTCAAGACTCTCTCAATACAGAAACTGACTTCAGGCTAAGGTCGGAATAACAGAGCATATATAAGATCATAGAGTTTCTCTTTGGAACCTGACCTAGCATTTAGAAATGGCTTCAGGGATGATATGGATTACCAGGACAAAGGGAAAGAAAAGAAGAGGCACTCACAGATGAAGGGGTGAAATAGTCTAGTGAACCTAAGCAGGCCACAGTATATACAGACTTATGTGTCTGGCCCCAGTTAGTTTGTGGCTGAATATATGACAGAACAATGCTCAATGCAGACATTAAGAAAAGAGTTTCTAAAGTTTTAAGATATAGGGAATCCCAAAATGGCGAATAGGCTCATAAATATAAAAAGAAGAAAACACTTGCATTGTGGTTAAGAGCACGAGCCCTCACTTAAGTGTTATCTGGGTTAAATTCTTCTCCACCATTTAGTATAGGACCTGGTGAGAGGTATTCAACCTCTTTGAGTCTCAGTTTTATAGTTGTTAACAATGCTAACACTTTCCACCTCTCAGGCTTGTTGAGAAGATAAAACGAAGTCATTAAATGTCTAGTACCATGATTGGCATGTAATGCATGGTTCCAAAGGGCACAAGTTGATGCTATTACTGTGAGGAAAAGAAAAATACTATTTTAGACTAGGTCATTGTTATGAGTTGAATTGTGCCCCTCCCCCAAAAATATATGTTGAAGTC
Source organism: Hyaena hyaena (assembly GCF_003009895.1). Taxonomy (NCBI): domain Eukaryota; kingdom Metazoa; phylum Chordata; class Mammalia; order Carnivora; family Hyaenidae; genus Hyaena; species Hyaena hyaena. The sequence continues at coordinate 451,729 of NW_024081470.1, read as the reverse complement.
CTAACCCCCGATATGTGTGAATGTGATCTTAATTCTAAATAGAGTATTTGCAGATATAATCAAGTTAACATGAGATCTTTAGGTAGGCCCTAATCCAGTATAGCTGGAGGTCCTATGAGAAGAAACAGGCAGCCATGCACAGAAGAGACACACAGAGAAAATGACCATGTGAAGCTGGAGACAGAGATTGGCATTATGAAGTCACTGAGGATGCCAGCAGCTGGAAGAGGCAAAGTTTCACCCCACAGAGGTTTCAGAGGGAGCACTGTCCAGCTAATATATTGATTTTAAACACCTGGCCTCTAGAATGGTGAAAGACTAAGTTTCTGTTATCCCAAGTCACTTGCTTTGTGGCACTTTGTTATGGCAGCTACAAGAAACTAATACAGTCATGATTCATACCCAAGGAGAGTCTGTTTAGCTGGCATTTTATTAACTATCAGTCTTAACTAACTACAGTCACTTTGGTGCAGTAGGAAAATTCACAAAAATACAGAAAGACTACAAATGTCGAATGTTGTAATTTTGCAAAAGAGTTTGTGATTTCCAATGCAGTGATGTTTAAAAATATTGTAAAGTTTATTGCGTTAGTTAGCTCAGGCTACCAAAACAAAATACCAAAGATTGGGTGGCTTAAACGACAGAAATTTTTTTTCTCACAATTGTGGAGGCCGGCAAGTCTGAGATCAGGGTACTAATAAGGTCAGGTTCTGGTGGAGACTCTCTTCCTGGCTTATAAATGGCCATCTTCTTTTTGTTTTTTAATTTAAATTCTAGTTAGTTAACATACAGTGTAGTATTGGTTTCAGGAGTAGAATGTAGTTATTCATCACTTATATAAAACACCCAGGGCTTGGAGCGCCTGGGTGGCTCAGTTGGTTCAGCATCCAACTCTCAGTTTTGCTCAAGTCATGATTAAGGTTCATGAGATCAAGCCCCTCATCAGGCTCCTTGCTAACAGCAAAGAGCCTGCTTGAGATTCTCTCCCTCCCTATCTCTCTGCCCCTGCCCTGGTTGGTCAGTCTCTCTCTCTCTTTCTCCCCACCCCCACTCTCTCTCTCAAAATAAACATTAAAAAATAATTAACAACCAGTGCCCATCCCAACAAGTGCCCTGTTTAATGCCCATCACACATTTAACTCATCCCTCCACCTACTTCCCTTCCATCAATCCCTTCTTGGTGTGTCCTCACATGGCCCTTCCTCGGTGCTATGTGAGAGGGAGAGAGCAAACTCTCTGTTGTCTCTTCTTGTAAAGCCACTAATCCCATGAGACCAGGGCCTCATTCTCATGACCTTATCTAACCCTAATTGCCTCCTAATGGCCCTGTCTCCAAATAAATACCATCACATTAGGAGTTAGAGCTTCAACATTTGAATTTGGGAAGCAATGCAAGCATTTACTTCATAACATATGTTGAACTAGCATGCTATATATTATTCACTTTCTCCCTCAAATATATCAGGAAGTCAGGTTCACATACCACTTTGGGTGAGAGGGGACAGAATATGCTCAGTGATTCATAAGACGTGGTCTCTGCCCTCAAACATCTTATAGACTAATGGAAAAGACAGTTTATTAACAGAACATTACAATCTAATATGGAAGATGCAGTGCTGGAGGTGAGCCTGTGGAGCAGCAGAAGAGGTTCAGGGAACTTTTCCTGCAGGGAACCCCTCAGTTCAGGAAAGAGGCTATGCCTCATTCCTTTTCATCCATTCAGAGCGCAGCATATTACAATTGAGATGATTAGTGGTTAATAAATACTTGTTGAAGACGTAAATTAAAGAATAAATGAAGCCTATTGCCATTAACTAGAACACCAAAATTCCTTAGCATCAGGGATGGTATGTTAGAATTTCACTATAAAATTCTAAAATGTAAGCTGAGCTGCTGTATGGGAAAAAACCCAAAACATTGAACTAGAAATATAAAGAATAGGTTGTATTCCTCACTGCCTTAATCAAGCCCTGGAACCTCGGATAAGAGACTGGGAAGAATCCATCTGGGAACAAGGGATTGATTCATCCAGCCCCTGTTAGCTCTAAAACTATAATTCTGGCATTCCTTCTTAGATTTCATCTGAGAACATTATGAATAACATCAGGAGTGCTAAAAGTAACTCATTACTCTCTGTAAGGTAAGAGAGGACCCAATGATCCAAATAATAGCCACAGAACGTCTGCTGAATAACAAACATTCAAATGTTCATTGAATGTTTGTAAATAATATACTGCTGTGGTGCCAATGGATTTTAATCATTCATTTGGAGTATTTATTCAACTACTATTAAGTATCACTCTAGGTACCAGCTAATGGTATATTGAAATGTATGTAAGTATACATATATTTAATATTGTACACACACACACACACACACATATATATATATATATATAAATTCTTAAAATACTAAAGTATATTTCTCCCAAGCAACTTTCTAAAAGGCTTTTTAAACTTTTCAACCTGTCTGCTCTGTTGCCACAATCTCACGTTAGCAGTGCTCGGTGGAAAGGAATTTCCTCTAATGCTTTTAGTGTTTGGCTCTTATATCTGAACCATGAGGTTATTGTAGTTGACTAAAGCCAAAAATAGCTTTATAAAATGCAGCCTCTTTATTCCCCTTAGAATTTGGAAATTCTTAATAAAGTTTCATTCACTTCCAGTTTCTTGGGATGGATATTTTCTAATTCTTCCTGAAGTCAAGTCCATCCCAGTACCAATCCAGAATCTCTTCCCCGTCTTTCCTACACCCTGAAGAGATGATGAAGTTTAAATATACAAAGAAAGTGACAGCCCAAGTCTTGCTTCTCTCTGCCCTTGCCTTAGGTTCCAAAGAATCATACAATGTTAGTGGTAGGGAGATCATAGGGCTGATTTAATCCAACTCCTTCATTTTGCAGATAAAGAAGAATACCTAGAGGAATGAAATAATTACCCAAGTCCTTTCAGGTAACTACTTTGTGAGGCTGAGACTATCTCCCAAATCTCCTTTTAGTTACAATCGCTCCACTAAACTACACAGCCCCATTGCCCCGTTTCCTTTCTGTCCTTCACATGGCTTAGCTCATAGATGTGGGCATTCTGAGATCTTTGTCATGCATTCAACTGATTCATATCTGTCTAGATCAAGGGCCAGAAAATCTTTTATGTAAAAGGCCAGATAGCAAATACTTTAGGCTTTGAAGGTCCTATGGCCTCAGTTGACATTCTCAGCTGTCACTGTAGTACAAAAGCAGCCATAGACAATACGTAAACAAATAAGAGTACCTGTGTTCCAATAAAACTTTATTTACAAATCCTAGCAGTGAGCTGCATTTTCCTGTGGGCCATAGTTTGCCAAACTCTGGTCTCGACGTTCTGTTCCTTGCTCCTGATCCTAGAAGACTATTTGCCAGGATGAGAATGAAAGATACCATCTTTCTTCCCTTATTGTAAAAATAAGATCTTGTGAATTTTATACATTAAGTCTACATAAATCCATTGAATACCCACTTTATGGAAAAAGAATAAGTGGTAAAATAAGCTGTGATAATAATAATAATGAGGTATCATATCTGTCGATAAAGGTACTTTACATATATGCTTCTCATTATCCTTATGAAACCCCATGTTACTGCTAAGGAAAATAAAGCCTAGCAGGGTAGGAAACTCATCCACAGACACACAACTAGAAAGTTGTAGAAGTAGGATTTGAATCCAGATACCCATGGCTGTTATCACTGTCACCTTCTGACTTCCTGATGATGTTGGGGAACCTGGTCTCATGTTACAAAGGAAGCATGGCTCTAACGCTGGGCCCATGTTGTCTTTACTTAGTAGCAGGAATCCCCTTCCCCACCTCTTCCTCCACCTCTGCTCTCATTTGACAATAATTTGTGTTCCCAAAGATAGCTGTGAATGGCGTGAGTTGCTGAATCAAAACAACAACAGGAAATTGTGGTGATATATTAGTCTAGGGTTTAAAAAATGGTTAAAAGCCAAATTATAGACCTTTTACTTTTTAAAGAGTTTCTTTTTCTTCTGACAGTTTACTTATTTTGAGAGAGAGAGAGAGCAAGGGAGGGGCAGAGAGAGAGAGGGAAAGAAAGAATCCCAAAAAAGCTCCATGCTATCAGCATGGAGACTAATGTGGGGCTTGAATCCACAAACAATGAGATCATGACGTGAGCCGAAATCAAAAGACGGATGCTTAACCAACTGAGCCACCCAGCCAACCCCAAATTACAGACCTTTTAAAATATATATATATTAATCAGTCTTTCAGTTTAATCAGTGTGTGATTTGTCCGCTCACACTGACCCGCACTGTGCTAGGTACTGCTACTCCCTCACACAAGCAAGACTTTGAAGCCCTAAGGTTTAGGCCTCACTCTTCAGCTATTTAGCTGAGAGAACTTGGTCCAATAACTGTGATCCTTACATCCTCCTTGAATGAAATGAGGGAGTTTTATTTAATACTCACCAAAGCTGAGATGGTCTTCTTACTGAGTCTACGAAGAAGGTAAAGTGCCGCACAAGAAGCCCTCCAGGTTTGACCGTTCTTCAAATAACTACCTCTCCTTGACAAAGTTTATGTGAGGGATGTTTCTAGGGACCAAAATTTAACTAGGAGCACCGACTCGCTACAAATGCAACTGCATTTGTGTGAGTACACATATGCGTGTGTTTGCCCAACACTGTAATGCAATAGTTAAGAACCCAGGCTGGGGTGTCAAACACCCCTGGTATTATGTCCTGAATTTACTGCTTGTTGATTGCATGGGCCCCTGCAAAGTGAGCATTAAAGTGGACAGGACAACAGGTCTTCTCTAGCTAAGATATATAAGAAGAGAGAGACATGGAGGTGAGGGCATTGGAAGCTCCATGGAGTAATATATTGAAACACTGGTGACCATAGGGGAGATGTCAGATCCAGATAAATAAAAAAAGAAATGAAATGAGTAGGAAGGCAGTGAGGTCTCTGTCCATGGAAGGACTCCAATAGCAGCTGGATAATCACTTTTTGAAAATTATAAAAAAAGGAATTGAGTTACCAGATAAGAGTATAGCCAGATAGACTCCAAGATTCCTTCTGACTCTGGAATTCTGGGACACTAGGGTGTATGGAATGAATTTGCTTGCTTATCCTCTGTCAAATGTAGAAGTAGCCCAAGGATCCTCTGGGTTTAGTTTCCACTCTCTTGGAGTATCACGAAGAGCATTTAGCATACATAGCCTTTCAGCATCCCCAAATGACCCAAGTTATTTGTTTGTCCAGCATGTATGCAGTGGACCTTGAATTCACGATCTTTTCAGGCAAGACAGACTGACTGGGAGCTGTCCAAGTAGCTCCATGGAGTTCTCAGTTCAATGTTCCCTAACTTCATGGTCACAATCGACAAAAGTTTACATCACTATTTAGAGTTTTCCTATGACTAATCAGAACCCTCAGCGGAATGGACTGCCTCTACAAGGTGTGGGCCCTCGTCATTGAAATGTAGTAGTTGGATAAATACTCTTTCATTCCATTAACAACTCATACTGTTGCACTTTCTAAATGACAGGCACAGTGCAAACCCCTGGAAATACAGAGCCACTTGCCATTATCCCTTTGTACTGCTAGTTCCCAGCATTAGTGCTGTGATTGATAATACCTTGTCTCTGGATCTCTGTGTAGGCTATGCCAGCACTGAATGCAACAGAGAGAAGCATCACTACTGGAGCCAAGTATGATGTGACGAAATGGGATGCAGTGTCAGCAGTAAAAGTACATGAGATGATGTCTTCTCCAACAGGCGCATCTCTATTTCGACTTTTTTTAGCTGCTTTGAGAGGCTTAGCAATAAATTGCCCAAGAACATCTGTGTCCAAGCTTTTGCCATTCCTTATCACAGTCAGTCATTTGAACTCTGTTTTGGAACTTGTCCATTCCTCCCTACAGACCATCCCACTAAGTAATTCAAAATTCTTGAGGAAGTGTGTGGGGCTCACCTCCAGCTATCATATCTTCCCTCTCAGCAGATTTCCCTTTACATGATTCCTAAGAGAATAGAGCTGGAATAGCAATTATAATAATAGCAACAATAGTAACTGTGGCATATGGTGTTGACTGATACTCAGTACCATCCCTGCATTTCTCAGTTGTCCCCTCTACTGCAAGGACCAAAAGCCTAGAACCTGTATTTTTGATATTCCTCTTCCTCTGAGATGTATACTTAACCAATAAGGTACTTGCAGAAGGTTTGTAAAACATAAAAAAAGGAATATGGGCATGGACAAGACAGCACTTTTCCAAATGCTTTCTAGAAAATCCCTGATAATCACCCATTTCCACGATGCTGGCAGCTGAAATCACAGTAGTGGCCTCCCTATGACTCCTGAACATCAGTGTGTTCTGAAACCCAACAGCTGCCCTCCTAATTTTCTTGCCCCAGTCCCTCCAGAGCATGTAAACCTCTCTCTGGACCACAACTATAGATCCTAGTGGGGTTCACCTAAACTATGACAAGTCTCAGTCTTGAAGGAATTTAAGTGCCAGAAAGGACAGCACAGCAGGAACTCAAGTGTGGACAATAAGACTGGGATACAGCGACCATTTGAAGTGCTCAGAGTAGAACAATGACAGACGAAAGTAAGAAACCCTCAAAATATGAAATGTGATGACATGCTCTAGCAGTTTCTTGGCTACTGTTCAAATCATCCTGGAATTAAACTGGGATTGTTCTCAGAGACTAGTAAGGAAAAACACTTTGATGTGGGTGTCAAGAGGCCTCAGTTTTAGAATTTGTACAAGTGAGAAGATAGAACTTAGTTTATCATTACCATGGCATGCCTTATTCTTTTACCCTGATCTTTTAGCCATTGTGTGGTACAAAGAACCACAGGCTACAAAAGAAATAAGGAACGAAAGCTGTAGGGCGTGTTAGGTAGGGTTCCTTAAATTATTCAAGTGATTTATTCAGGACACGTTCTTAGGAGAGGGAGTACGTGAAGGGGGAAAAGTCAAATGGCTTCATCTAGAGACTACCTTCATTCTGATGTCACAGGGAAGCTCTGGAAAACAACCTGCACCATATAGTTTAGCCCCACCTTGCAGCAAGTGGAACTGCCTTTTAAATGACTATGCCAATGAGACTTCTGCCCCGAAAGAGGGAAGGAGGGAGAGCCTCCAAGATGAAGTGCTCCATATTAGTTTAAGGCGATTCTCTAAAGAGGGGGATAGGTGTGAACTATCGCCATCCAACACTCTCAGCAGGTGGGTTATGGGTACCCTTGGTGATTAAAAATATCTGGGCAAGGCCCTAACAGCATCCACTTTGGTTCACTGCTGACAGCACTTAGATCCATTTGTTTCCTAAATTAAGTTCACTCCTTCTGAGTATAACTGCTAGAATTCTCATCTGTCTCAATTTCTTAGAGAACTTAAAGGAAGATGGTGAATTGAGATGAACAACATCTGCTGCTAAGGCATAACTGATACTCATCATCTGTAATTTCTAATGTCTGTGTTATATTTCACTCCCCTTGGGGTAAATTTCTAGTCTAGGTGACTTATCTGATGCGTTACCATGCATTCTCGTCTCTAGGGCTCTGAAACTCTGGTTACTATGTTCTCATTAGACAATGGTTGCTCTCTTTGTCAATTTGAAATTATAAGTGGGCATAAAAGTACCAAGAGATGCTTAAGTGGATTATCTCTATGTTACGCATATTCCTCCTTGCCTTCATTATGTATAAGCAATCCTACCACTTCATGATAATCAGGGTTAAATACTTCTACCACTATGGTAGCTCCTTTCTTTGGCTGATGGTCAGCTGGCTTGAGGATCCCAAGGTGACCACGTGGCAGCCTTAACTTTAGATTAGGGGTACTCTTACTATGTCTCCTGGTAGAAACAATCCCCTCTGGGACCTAAGACCTCTAAACCCACAGAGCCTAAATTTGCAGGGAAAGTTTGCAAAAATTCTGCAAATGGTTTATAGGGAGTCAACATGAATGGTGTCATTTTTTACGTTTATTTATTTATTTTGTGAGAGAGAGAGAGAGAGAGAGAAAGAATGCACAAATGTAAGAGGGTCAGAGAGAGAGGGAGAGAATCCCAAGTAGGCTTCATGCTGTCATTGCAGAGCCTATGTGGGACTCAAACCCCACGAACCATGAAATCACGACCTGAGCCAAATCCAAGAGTGGGACATTTAACCAACTGAGCCACCCAAGCACCCCAAGAATGGTGCCATTTCTACCTCCACTCTTTGGTTCTCAGGTCCATGTATCATACCTATGGAGAACATAATATCATATAATACCATTAAAGTATATACTGATAACACTCCATCTTTGCATGGTGTCTTCTCAAAGCTCATACTTCAGTTGTGACAGCAGAAGCTTATTTTCATTGTTCTACTAAGCTGTAATCTTCCAGATGCTATAGTACAAAGTAGGAGCAGTGGACACCATAGCCATGTACTGCTCATTTCTAAGCCTTTGCAAGCCATCCCAGAACTCAAGGTCCTATGCCAAGGTGCTAAGTGCTATGTCACAAGAGAGTGCCCCAGTACAGATAAACTTTCCTAATCTAGCATTCTATTCTATTTCCCATGATCTAGCATCAATTCACTCACAGGTATACTCTCCAGTTCCGGCCAGTCCATCAGCCTAGTTCTGCAGCTATTTCAGCATATAGTCTTGTCCTGTCTTGGTAGGATGGTTAAGTTTCGTTGCAGTTTGATTTTAATTACGCATATAGGACTGGAGGAAGTAGGATGGATCCCAAAATGTCTTATAAGGTTCCTGCCTCCTTTGAAGCCTTTCAAAGTCTTCATTCAAGCAAGGGGCAGGATGGCAGTATTCCATCTCCAGAAGCTACTTCTGCCAGCCCGGATGGCTCCAAGGAATTTGGTGATTCCAGGTTCTCAAGTGCATCTACCAGTTATCCCCATCCCAAGGCTCAGTCTCACTCATTCCCTATGAGGGGCCTGACTTCGGCATAGAAGACTTGCCTAAACTGAGGTTTCAGGCCTCTCTGAAGTTCTGCTCTCTTCTGAGAAGTCTTATTCCTGACCCTCAGCTGCCTCTAACTGTTGGAGATAAGGGCTCTTTTTGAAAACTTCCAATGAAATTCCTTGCCTCTCTCTTGGCTTTGAATTGCTGATAACTACATCCAAGACTGTCATTTTCTCTCTTGAATGAACTGATGATGCTAAGAACAGCTACCTAATTCCATAGTCTTTGGACTGCTATTTCTCTGCACATCTCAAATACCTAATACAACGCATCAGCTAAAGCAACTCTTCCAAATCTATCACAACCCCTGCTCACCTCAGGCAAACATCTTAGCTACCGCATGCCAGAGACTATCAAGACTCCACTTACTACCAGTGACAGGAGTCCTCTTTGCCATCTAGCCAGTGAGTGATCCAACTCCAGAATCCCATCTCAGGACCATTTGTGGTGCAAACTGCCTCACTCAGGTCTAGAAGCAGAGCCCAAGTGCAAAAATTGGAGTGCTCTCAAGAAAAGAGCAAGAGAAGCTGGGTCAGGAATAGGACAATTTCTAAGCAAGAAAGTAATCACATCTACAGATTAGCACAGATTTGATCCCATAGGCACACTCTCCAACTGCACCACAGAATCAATCCTACCCTGGGGCAAGTGGACCAGCCTCTTAAGCACATGAGCTGGCCTATCCCTGTCTGCAGTTTGCAGTAGGTGATCAGGGGAGCACAAAGCAATCATAGCTTACATTTTGCCAATGGTACTTCTCTAGAGGGAGAATAGCTGCAGATGGTGATTAGCCAACCCTCACAGCAGATGGGGAATGAGGTGAAGGGGATCCAGGCTGGGCCCAACATCATCCACTGCACAGGAAAGGATCCTGCTCACAAAAATGTAAAAGCTTCTAACTGAATTATTTAGTTATTAACTAATTTGTTTTTAAATTTTAATGGGTGGTCACCAGTATGGGGTGAATTCCTTATCACTAGAGAGGTATGATCTGAGTTGACTGGTCATTTAGAACTGGTAAGGAGTCAGTCCACTGGGCTCTGCAGTCTCCTCAACATCTGAGATGTTATTATTGCACTTCGGTGGGGAGAAAGGGAGTAAGAAAAATGAATGAGGAAAAAAGGGAGGCTGAAATTTAAAAAATAAACCAAAAAAAATGGAATCAAAGCCCTAGAAAAGAGGGTATTTAGCAGGAGCCATTGACCATGGACAAGTTGGGAGTGCTTAGGGAACCTGAATTTGTATGCAGATGTCTGTGTGAATGGGAGCATGTTTTTTTGCTAGGAAAATAGTCTATAGCTTTCATCATATTCTCCAAAGGGTCTGTGCTATAAACAGAATTAAGTGAGAAAGGGTCCTTCTTAGAGAAGCAGAAATCCCTCCCTGGGAACTCCCTACATACTTCATGGCTGAGTTTTCCTTGTACTGTTTCAGAAATGCGTTACTTGAATTTCTATAAGAGGAGATTGAAATCAAAACACCAGAGAATAAAGATTGTACCTGATGTTCTGCCACAAAGCTTACAAGTTTTGGACCGACATTTTTGCAGGGTTAGTCTTCCAATGTAGAAAAGGAAACCAAAGTAACTAAAGAAATTTCATTTGTGCTGAACTAAAACAGGGCCCCTCTTGGTGACTGTCACAACCGTACCACAACCCGTGCCTTTGCCACATATATTTTGATTCTGACTCTAGTGAGAGAAAGTTCAAGTTTGGGAAGAAAATTACAAGAAGAATAAGCAGGAGTTGCCTCAGAGGACAGAAAAGCCCTACTGTAGAGATAACATATTTCTCTGGAATCCAATAAACCTCAGCTCTGTGTCAACAGCTCACAAAACCAGGAAAAGACATGCAGTCCCTGTTATTCACTGAGCAGCACCCTTCACTCGGTGGTGAGGGTGGGTCTGACCTGCAAGACGTGCCCTTATGTGATTTTTATTATGACAACATTGATTTGCTCTACTGGATAGACTCGTGGAAGGGATTTTCTGGTTTATCTAAACGACTTCTTCATTTTACCAATTAACAAGCTGAGGCCCAGAGCAGAGAAGTGTCATGCTTGAGAGTCGCAAAGGTGAACCTAACCCCAGATAATATTGTGCAGAGAAGGAGATGAGATTCTTAAGCGAGGTTGCCTCGGGCCAAATCCTGATGCTGCCACTTACTTGCTGAGCAGCAGCAAGCCAGGTGACCTCAGAGTCTACTCATCTATAAAATGGGGACCAGGTTGCTGCAGATGAAACGAGTTAGTTCTTGAAACCGCTTAGCACAGGCCTGGTATATGGTAAAGACACAGTTAACATTAGCTCTAGTTTTGTCATTTAAACAAAAGTCACCTAACTCTGAATCCAGGATTCTGTTCAGTAAAGAACAACAGGATTCAAATTTGGAATATTTCACCTATTAAATGGGACTTTTTGGACAGGTGACTTAATCTCTCTACAGACTCATTTCCTTATCTGGAAGGTGACGGTGATAACACGGGCATCTCATGTAACCGTGTGAGGACAAAACAATGTGTGTAAAGCATTTACACGTTTAAGAAATGAGTTTAAGACACATCTCACTTCCCATGACCCGTTCTCTGAAAGCCTTTGATTTAGGACTTCCTATTGTGAGAGAAGAGGGTAAATGGTAGAGAACTCACAGACAATTAATGATTATATAATTTTTGTACCGTGGATTTGCTTTTATCTGTATCATTGTCATTATTCTCAATCCAAAACTGTGTCTACTATTAACCCAATTTTACAGATGAGGAAAAGAATGCCAGGAGGCTTAAGGAACTTACTGGTAAGTCTCCAGAGTTAGTGTGCGACAGCATCAGGAGTCCTGCCAAGATGCCAGGAGCTCTGGCCATCCCCCTCACCGATGCTAGGGAAACCGGAGTTACCACCACACCCACGAGCCCCTCCCACACGCACTGCTCTGTGCTAGGCTGCGAGGGGAATACAGACAAAGGAGTGAGAACTATCATTATTGGGTGCTTTTAGGTCCAGGTTTCAACAATGTTATTCCATTTAGGAAGACAGGACATCCTGTGAACCTGGAAACCCATTCCAAGAGGACAGTGCAGCGTCTTGCTATCTTGTGTTTCAATTTAGCACTGTTTGATTTTTTTTAATACTAAGGTAAGCAACACCGGTGAAGAGGCTCCCGGGTCTGTCCACACAGATGTTGACTCAGTCACCATCCCTCAAACAATCACATTAAGTAAACTTCGAGGTGAGGAATGAACAGCCAAAATCAATTGGAGTTGCACAGCCCACATAGGTTATCTGTACAAATATTAAAGCGCCTTCCATGAATTTAGAATTAACTTCTAATCCTATAAAGAGTGATGTCTGGAATTCATTGGTCACCAGTCCAGAAGCTATGAGCTAGATGGACCAGCACCAACCCAGATCTGGCTGTGGACAAGATGGGCTTAGAAAATCAGTTCATCTGAGCTATGACAGTGTTGCTAATTTAGTCATTTCTTGAAGAAACCACAGTTGTTATAACTATGATGATTAGGCTGACGTGCTCCTAGTGAGCTCCTTTCATATCTGTGTCTACATATTGCCAACACATCATTTTAAAAAGTAAAAGAATAATTATACCAAGATCATTGGTGATTATTTTAGCTACACACATCCACATAAATGACTTATTACCATATTAATAATAATTAGTACATGCATGTTACTTTTCCAAAGGACATTGAAGTGTTTTCTTTTATCCTCACAACCCTGGAAAGGGCACTTGAGTTGTAACTCCCAATTAACAGATGAGAATGCAGAGAAATTTGGTGGCTTTACCCAATATTACACAGCTGAAAATTCAGGCGTACTTAGGGTAGTCCCTACTGTTTTTACCTAAAAGCTACTACTATGCTAAGATACTAGATATTTATGTTCAAATATCAGTTTGCTCATCTGTAAAATGGGGGCATAATACTATTAAATCATAATATTGGGAGGATTAAATGAGATTATTCATGTAAACCACTTAGACCAGTGCTTGAAACATTATAAGGACTCACTAAATTCTAAATGTATTGTCAATAGTTCATAGATGTAGCAGTGGATTCAAAAAGCACTAAGGTTCAAGTCCTGACCTAATACTTCCTAACTGCAGGAGTTGGGGATGTGCCTAAATATAATATGTTAAATAGGATTAGGTTATTCTTGCCCTACTAACTTCACAAAATGCCTGAAATAAGTGGATATGCTTTGAAATTTGCAAAATGCTATGAAAATATCAGTAGTTACTATATTAGTGCAATAAAAACTCATCAAGCAGCAGAAATAATTAATACTAGTTAAAAAATACTGGCTCCTTGCACACATGCCAGACATTGTGCTCAGTGCTGACTCCCTTGTCATTCTTACAAAGACCTCAAAGGGCAGATACTTAACATCTCCATCCAGTGGATGAATATTCTCAAAACAATGAAGTAATTTGCCCAAAGTCACTCAAAAATAGGTGATAAATGGGAGAAGACCTAAAATGAAATCCAGATCTTCAATTTAAGCTTTTAAGCACTATCCTATAAAGATGAGCTAGTGAACTTTGTAATGGTGAAGAAAGGGTCAACAATAAAAGAATAGCATTCTTTTATAAATGCAAGGCTCCTTTACAATATATCAGTGAAGCTGAGTAGATGGGCTTTCCTTGGCCCTGAATGCATTGTCAGAAACCAATAAACTACATTTAGCTGAATAGCTTTGTCATCTTCACATATGGACATTCTCCCCACTTGGGGAATCCCAAAGCAATTTCTTTAAAAAAAAAAAAAAAACAAAACCTACCTAAGTATTTGTACCTCTTTCAACGAGAATCCACCAATTTTTTTAAAAAAATGAAAACAAGAAAGTATTTAAACAGTGCCTCTCTCCCTCTCTGACCAGAGTATTCTAGGGAAGGAAATTAAAATGCCATTTCAAAGGGGGGAAAATTTGAATATTTAATCTTGGGTATTTCAATCTGTTCTTTTGGAGCTTGGCAGTATCACAAATTTATTGGCATGTTTTTTTAAGGAAAATACTGTGGGAGGTCCGATTGGATTTATTTTTACATAGCCATACCCCTATCAGCCCTATTTAGAAGAGGTCATATTTGAGGGATGTTAGTTTTTTAAAACTCAAAAACAAACCAGAATATATTTCTTCTTTAAAAAAAAAAGTTTTCAATGCATTTTAATAAGGCTCAAACTGTCTCCCTGTGAGTTTCCCTCAAGTTATCCATTTTTAATTGTCTTTAGATCTTGGCATCTTGACGCCATGGATAGGAATTGTGGCTCTGTTCTGCCAGTCTCTCCCACCCCCTTCCTTGTATGCTCACTGAAATAAGCTTAGCAGCCATCTGCAGCTCCGTGTGGAGGCAGACTGAATGTCAGCCCTCCCGCAGGCTCCACACACAACAGAGCTCCTGAGGACCTGCTGGTCTTGCACCCAAACTGCCGGCCCCTTGCCTCGCTGTCTTTTCCTATGAATATTTCAGCGGTTGGGTTGCCTGGGCTTTGGAAGCCCTTTTGTCTCAGTAGGGAGCAGAAGACAAACTCCACAGAGGGTCTTTTTCTCTCCATTTGAGAACTAGTATTTAGATCTGACTGAAGAGCAGCCTCCATTATTGTCTTCTTCGTAGGCTAGAGAAGCTAGATATTCATGTTAACCTTTAGGAAGAGCAGAGGAGAAAAGTACAGATTGGGCTGAATGTCGAATAGATGGGAAGGCTAGAAAAGGTAGAGAGAACAGGATAAAGAAAAAGGCTTATAGAGAAGCGGTTGAGAAAAAGGGGAGAATTTGAAGGAGGAATGAAGGTGGACAAAAAGAATATAGGTACTGTGCCTAGTGTTGGGATTGCAATTGTAGGTAAATCTACAGTCAGGAGAGACTGAGAAGAGAGACAGAGGGAGGGAGAGAAAAATAAAGATACCTGTAATGCCTACTATGTACCTACCAAGCATGTGTTTGGGGCTTTTATATCCTCTCTCATTTAATCTTTACTGTAGTCCTATGTAGTAGGTATGAAGAAACTTCGGTCCAGAGTAATTTTGAAAGTTGCCTAAATTTTCAAAGCTAATAACAGAATCCAGTCCTTACTGGTCATTATGTCATCAAGTGAACACTTGTTGAGTACGTTATGAAGAGATGCCCTAGGCTCATGCCAGTTATCCAAGCAAGTGATGTACAGTCTCTGCTCTCCAGAACCTCATGATAAATTATAACAGATATATCTGACAATAGGATGAAGTCTAGCCTCAGGTTGACTTGGTGGGGCTCACAGTGTAGAGAAGTTCATATAATAGAAACCAGTCTCTGTGTTTCAGAATCAAATCAGGAGCTCATTCTAGGCTGGCTAGAATGTCTCTCACCTCTTTAGACTGTTGATGAAAGTTGCTTGGATGTAGGGCTCATGTGTTACTCGGCTTTCTCTTAATCTAGAGATATTTTCTTGAGGTCAGTGCTTTCCACACATATTAGGATCAGTTTTGCAAAGACCTAGGGCAAATATCAGCAAGATGATGGGCCAGGATGCCCTAATTTTTGTTTGCCCTACAAAACAACAAAAACAACAAATAAGCCACAAACTGGCAAAAATAGCTCTGGCAAAGCTCTGAACTACAATGAAGGAGTAAGAGAAATCCTGCAAAGCTCAAAAACAAAAGATAACTGCATAGACAAGCTTGGAAAACATTTTACCCGAATCACCCCAGCCCTGAGTCCAGAGCAACTCAGTGCCCAGAAGGATGTCTTCAGGGAGATTCAACTCCAAAAGGAAAAAGGAGTTACACACAAACACAGCAAACCTCATCGCCACTGTCAATGTTTGTAGCCTTTGCTGCTGAGGACCTCCATAGTCTTTACCAATGCAGAAGGGAGCTGATGGAGCCGCCCAGAGTCCCCATCACTACATCTCCTCCCCAGGGCTGGAGTTGTTGCTACACTGAGACCTGCTCCCAGAGACTCTAGTTGCTGCTGTAAACCATTCACCATGTTCAGGACACCACAGGACCTCGCCATCTATGAGACCAGAGTGGCCACTGCTCGGCACCCCATCTTCTGTGTCCTAAGGCAAGGCTTTGACCTTCCAAAACTGGGTCCAAACTGCCAATGCTCTGTACCCTGCCCACTGGCTCCTGACATGAGGCTTCAATAGACCATTGCTAGGGCCATGCTACTGCTATTCTATGACTCCTTCTGGGTCCTAAGTCACAGCTTGGACAGAGCATCACCAGTCTGCACTGCCACAGTTCAGTGCCCTACTCCCAGACTTCTAAGTTGCAGCTTTGACCCGTGATCACCAGGGAAAGGTGCCATTGCCCTGTGCCCCACACCCTGTCTGCTGCTTTGACCCTCTGGCATAAAGACTGTGCTGCTTTGCTGGTGCCCTTTGCCCAACTCACTGGGTCTTAAGTTGTGGCATGCACCCACTCTCACTGAGTTGTGCTGCTCCAGCTTTGTGTTCATCTTCCTGGGTCCTGAATTAAAGCTTGGCCTAGCAATGATGGCCTGTGTTCTTGCTGCTCTGAGACCCACTTTTTGAGTCCTGAGCTGGGGCTTTGTCCAGTATCACTAGGGCCATATTGCTGCTGCTCTGCACCCTGCCTATAGGCCTAAGCCACCACCACACTCTGTCATTCCAGGTCCACCCTGCTGTTGCATCTTTCCACCAGAGCATGAAGCACTGCCGACCCCAGTCCCAGGAGATGTGCACATGTCTGCACCTCTGGCACCAGCACCACCACTGCAGCAAGTGTACCTGTACCCCATCTGCAGGCCCCATGGTAGTTCCACATGTGCCTGACGCCACATGTGCCCTACCTCCGCTGCTACTCTGAGTGCCAGCACACTTGACCTGGCACCAAGAAAGATGCCCTCAGCCAGAACTTCCTCCCATGCACAATAAAGAAGAACAGGAGGGCCTTAAGCTGCCACTGCCACTTGCAGGACCTCCACACTTTAGGCCACTGAAAAGATCCATCATCTTTGCTAACACTGACCTAAGCTGATGGAGCTGCATGAAGACGCTGACGCTTTGCTCTCCCCGGAACTGGAAACACTGCAGCCAGCATCCTCACAGCCACTTTCAGGTGAAAATCTTTCCCCACTAAAGGCAGTCCAAAAACACTGGAGGGGTGACAGCCCCTCAGATGTGCAGACATCAGTATAAAGTCACTAGGAATATAAAAAAATTGAAAACTGACATCGCCAAAACGCCAAAATAATTTTCCAGTTAATTGACCCCAAAGAAATTGAGAACCATGAGTTACCATAAAAAGAATTCAAAATATTTATTTTATGGAAGCTCAGGGAGATTCAAGAGAACACAGACAATTCAGTGAACTCAAGAAAACAATGTATGAAAGAAGTGAAAATTTCAAAAATAGAAATTATAAGAAGGAACCAGAGATTCTACACATGAAGAATACAATAAATGAAATTAAAAATGCAATCGAGAGATTCAAAAGTAGGTTCAATCAAACATTAGAAAAACTCTGCAAACTTGAAGACAGGAATCTTGAGATTACCCAGTAAGGGAAGGGAAAGAGAAAGGGAAAGGGTAAGGGTAAGGGAAAGGGAAAGGGAAGGAAGGGAAGGGAAGGAGGGGAGGGGAGGGGAGGGGAGGAAAGGCAAGGAAAGGAAAAGGAAGAAGGAAGGAAGGAAGGAAAGAAGTATGAAAAAGAGTGACGAAGGGGAGCCTAGGTGTCTCAGTTGGTTAAGCGTCTGATTTCTGCTCAGGTCATGATCTCAGGGTTCATGGGTTCAAGCCCCATGTCAGGCTCTGTGCTGACAGGTTGGAGTCTGGATGCTGCTTTGGATTCTGTGGATCTCTCTTTCTTTCTGCCTCTCCCCTATTCTCTTTTTCTCTCTCTCAAAAATAAACATTAAAAAAAAAAGAAAAAGAAAAAGAGTAAACAAAGCCTACATGAATTATGGGACACCATGGAAAGAAATGATATTTGCATATGGAAGTCCCAGAAGGAGAAGACAGAGAAGGGGACAGAAAACGTATTTTAAAAAATAATGGCTGAAAACTTTTCAAATATGGGGATAGACATGGCCTTCTAGATACAGAAAGCTTGGAGAATCTCCAAAAACTTCAATCCAAAGAAATTTTCACTGAGACACATTATAATTACACTCAAAAATCAAAGACTAAGAATTTGGAAAGAGCTAAGAGAAAAAAAGACTCATCATATACAAAGAAACCTGAGTAAGGCTATCAGCAAATTTCTTAGCAGAAATCTTACAGGCCAGGAGAGAGTAGGATAATATATTCAAAGTGTTCAAAGAAAAAACTGCCAACCTAAAGTACTTTACCCAGCAAAGCTGTCCTTTAGAAACAAGAGAGTTAAAGACTTGCCCAGACAAAGTTGAGGGAATTTATCACTATTAGATCTGCCTTACAAAAAATAGAATTTCTGTAAGCTGAAATGAAGGGACATAACATAAGAACATATGAAAGTATAAAATTTGCTGGTAAACGTAAGTAGTAAAATTCAAAATACTCTAGTACTGGAATGGTGATATATAAAACACTTTGAACACTAGCATATAATTTAAATGACAGAATGGTTAAAAATAACTACAACTGCTATATTTTGTTCATGGACACACAATATAAAAAGATGTAAACAGTGACATCAATAACATAAACGTGTAGTGTGGGGCAAGTAATGTGTGGAACTTTCGGGTAAGTTGCTATCAGCTTAAAATACACTCATGACTATCGGATGTATTATGAAATCTTCATGATAACTACAAAGAAAAAATCCATATAGGACACAGAAATGAAAAAGAAAAAATAAAAGCATACAACTACAAAAAAATCATCAATACATAAATACAGCAAAAGAGGAAGAAAGGCTCAAAAGAACTACAAAATAATCAGAAAACAATAAAACAGCATAGTAATCCTTACCAATCAATAATTATTCAAAGTGTAAATTGTTTAATTTCTCCAATTAAAAGATATAGAGTGGCTGAATGGATTTAAAAACATTTAAAAAGGCCCAACCATATGCTGCCTACAAAAGACTTGCTTAAGCTTTAAGGATATTCATAGGCTGAAAGTCAAGAGATGGAAAAATATCGTTTGTTCAAATGGAAACCAAAAGAGAGCATGCCTAGCTACAGTTATATTAGACAAAATAGGCTCTAAGTCAAAAGCTCTAACAAGAGACAAACTTCACTATACAATGACAATGGGGTCAATTCACCAAAGTATCTAACAAATATAAATCTACACATACCCAGTATCACAGCACATAAAGATATTAAACAGATCTGAAGGCAGAAATAGACAGCAATACAATAATAGTAGAGGACTTCAATACCACACTCAACAATAGGTGGATTGTCCAGACAGAAAATCAATAAGGAAACAATGGACTTGAATAACACCATAGGCCAAATGCACCTCACAGACATACAGAATATTCCAACCAAAAGTAGCAAAATACACACTCTTCTCAAGTATACCCAAAACATTCCCAAGGACAGCTCATTATGTGTTAGGGCACAAAATAAGTCTTAACAAATTTATGAAGATTGAAATCAGATCTAGTATCGTTTTCTGACAACTGGCATGGCACTAGAAATCAGTAACAGGAAGAAAGCTTAAAAAGTCACAAATATGTGGAAATTACACAACATGCTTCTGAACAACCAATTGGCCAAAAAAGATATCAAAGCAGACATCAAAAATAACTTGAGACAGACAAAAACAGAAACACAACATATTAAAATTTATGGAATACAGCAAAAGAAGTTCTAAGATGAAAATTTATAATAGTAAATGCCTACATTAAGAAAAAAGAAAGACTTCAAACAATCTAACCTTATGCCTGAAGGAACTAGAAAAAGAACTAAGCCCAAAGTTAACTAAAGGGAGGAAAAATAAAGAGTATAAATAAATTAAATCGGAACAAGAAAGACAATAGTATAGATCAAGAAAAATAAGAGTTTTTTAAAAGTTACACAAATATGATAAACTTTTAGCTAGACTAAGAAAGAGAGATGAAGCAAACTAATAAAACTATAAGCAAAAGTCGAGACAACTGATATCACAAAAATACAAGAGGTTATAAAATATTGCTATAAAAAATGATATGCCAAAAAATTAGCTAATTTAGAGAAGTAGATACATTCCTAGAGGCATAAAACTTAACAAGACTGAATCATGAAGTAATAGAAAATCTGAATAGGCCAATAACTATCAAGGAAATTGAGTCAGTAATCAAAACTCTCCCAAAATAAAAACCCAGGACCAGATGCCTTCACTGATGAATTGTACCAAGTATTTAAAGAAGAATTAATACTAATCCTTCTAAAACTTTCCCAAAACCTTGAAGAGGAAGGAACACTTCCAAACTCTTTTCAGAAGATCATCATTACTCTTGTACCAAAGCCACACAAGGGCTGGGTGGCTCAGTCAGTTAAGCATCTGACTCTTGGTTTCTGGTTCAGGCCATGACCTCACGGTTCAGGAGTTCAAGCCCTGCAGCAGGCTCTGCACTGATACTGTGGAACTTGCTTGGGATTCTCTCTTTGCCTCTCTCTCTCTCTCTTTCTTTCTCTCTCTCTCTCTGCCTCTCACGTGCACATACTCTTTCAAAATAAATAAATAAACTTTTAAAAAACTTGATTAAAAAAAGAACTCCTACAGCTTAATAGCAAAAAAAAAAGAAAAGAAAAGAATTTTTTTAATGAGCAAAGGACATGAATAACTATTTTTCCAAAGCATACAAATGGCCAATAGGTACATGACAAGTTCCTCAACATCACTAATCATCAGGAAAATCCTAATCAAAACCACATAAGATATTACTTCTTACCTGTTAGTATGACTATCATCAAAAATAAAAGAGCTAACCAATGTGGACAAAGATGAGAGGAAAGTGGTGGCCTTAAGCACTGTTGTTAGGAATAAACTGGTATAGAATTATGGAAAACAATAGGACATGTCTTCAAAAAGTTAAAAATAGAACAACCATATGATCCAGTACATAGCTGAAGGAAATGAAATCAGTATCCCAAAAAGATATCTTGCACTCCCTTATTCATTGGAGCATTATTCACAATAGTCCAAATATGGAAACAACCTTAGTGCCCTTTGACAGATGAATGGATACAGAAAAGAATGGATAAAAGAACAGATTAAATGGAGTACTCTTTAGCCACTAGAAAGAAAGAAATTCTGATGCTTGCAACAACATAGGTGGAAGTGGAGGGCATCACACCAAGAGAGACAAGCTAGGCAGAGAAAGACAAACAAATGCGGTATGGTATCACTTACAAGTGGAATCTACCAAATTAAAAAAAAGTCAATTTCATAGAGACAAAGAATAGAACGAAGATTGTCAGGTGCTAGGGGGACCAGGAAATTGGAGATATGAACTAAAAGTCACAAACTTTCAGTTATAAGAATAAACTCTGAGGCTCTAATGTACAACATGGTAACTACAGTTAATAATACTGTGTTGTGGGGTGCCTGGGTGGCTCAGTCAGGTAAGTGTCCAACTTCGGCTAGCTGCTGACAGCTAGCTCAGAGCCTGGAACCTACTTTGGATTCTTTGTCTCCCTTTCTCTCTGACCCTCCCCTGCTCATGCTGCTTCTCTCTCTCAGAAATAAATAAAACATTTTAAAAATAAAAAAAAAATAATACTGTTGTATATTTGAAAATTGTTGAGAGGAGTAGATCTTTAGTGTTCTTACTGTAAAAAAAAAAAAAGTTAACCATGTGAGGCAATGAATGTATTAATTATCTTTTTTTAAAGTCTATTTACTTCTTTTAAGACAGAGAGCAAGCGAGTGGGGGAGGGGCAGAGAGAGAAAGCAAGAAAGAGAATCCCAAGCAGGCTTCACGCTGTTAGCGCAGAGCCTGATTCGGGGCTCGATCTCACCAACCACAAGAGATCATGATCTGAGCCAAAATCAAGAGTAGGAGGCTTAACTGACCCAACCACCCAGGAGCCCCAATTGTCTTGATCTTGGTAACTATCACAATGGATATGTATATCAAGTCATCATGTTGTATACCTTAAACACATAAAACTATGTTCCTCAAATATGCCCCAATAAAGTTGGAAAAAATAGAAATTTTAAAAAAGAATAGGAATTGAGTTGAGCTACAAAAAAATAAAGAGATCTGTTTCATGCAAAAATGATGAAAAGTGACCTGGGTGGGTCAGTCTGTTGGCATCTGACTCCTGGTTTAGGTTCAGGTCATAATCTCACAGTTCATGGGATTGAGCCCCGTGTTCTGCTCTGTGCTGATAGTGTGGAGCCTGCTTGTGATTTTCTCTCTCTCCTTTTCTCTACCCTTCCCACTCATGCTCGCTGGCTCGCTCTCTCTCTCTCTCTCAAAATAAATTAAATGAATGAATGAATGAATGAATGAATCAATAAATAAGACACTTTGGTCTTTGTAAAAAAAAAAAGAAAAAAATGAAGAAAATCCCAAGGGCCAGAGTATGGTAGGCAGAAAGAAGAGCCACAGGCTCAAAATTCTAAGGCTTGTCATGTGCTAGGAAAGACAGGAGTCTGCAATGGCTGAATCTAAGGAAAGAGAAGAATCAGAAAGAGATTTGTAGCAAGGGTTTTATAGATTTTTATCCTAAGTGCAATGAGAAGCCCTGCAGAGTTTTAAGCACGAGAATCATGTGATCTCATTATGTGTTTAAAGGATGATTTAGGCAGGTGTGGAGAAGGGTAGACAGAGGGAAGCGAGAGACCAGTTAGTCACCCAGTTCAGTAGCCCAGGTGAGAAAAGATGATAGCTGGGACTGGTCATGGCAATGGAGATGAGGAGAAGTTCAGATAAAGAACGTACTGTAGTGGCATAGTCAGTGGGACTGTCTCATCAGTTAGATGCTGCAGGGGGCGCAGAACAGAGAAATGGACGATCGCTCAGTCTCTACTTCGCTCAATATATCGGAAAGTGACACATTCACTAAGACCGGGAGCAGCAGGTACTTTTTCATTAAGTTGTTGGCATATAGAAACAATAGTTCTTTCTTGGATTTTTTAGCTTGAGATGCATTAATTAAATACCCTAGTGGAGACATCTAATAGACAATAGGGTATATAAGTTAAAATTTAATGGAGAAATTGGGGCAAGAGGCACAAGTTTTCAGCACACAGAGGGAGAAGCATAAATAGATGAAAGAAGTGGTCCAAGATCTAAGCCATGATGTATTTCAGCATATAATAGGTCCAACAGAGAAGAGGGGATAAGCTCAAAAGTTAGGAAGGAATGACCTATGAGGTAAGAAGAAAATTCGGAGAGTGTGAGGTCAGGAAAGTCAAGAAAAGAGAGTGTCTCTATAGGAAGGGTCAGATGAGTTATATACTGCTGAGAATTCCTGGGAAATGAGAACAAGAGGTAGAGCTATTGAATTTGGCCAGATAGAGGTCACTGGTGGCTCTGAAAAGAGCAGTTTCCATGGAGTGTTTGGTATAGAGGACTAATTAGAATAGTTTGAGGAAGGAAACAGAGAAGAATGAGAGGCACGGCATGACTCTTTTGAGACATTCTGCTTTGAAAGGGAGCAGAGAAATGGGGTAGTTTTTAGAGCCGGACCTCAATCAATAGAGTAGGCTTTTCTTCCCTCATAATGTGGAAAGCCTGAAGTTAGGTTTCCCTGACATGAGGATTCATGTGCAAGTAAATTATGAAGAAAGTGTCCCCAAGGATAATAGTAAGGGAGCTGGGGAAACAAAATGGGGAGGAGAGGAGGCCCAGCCATGGTGAGATCTCTGACAAAGTCCTCCTGGGAACAGCTTCAGCTTAATGCACCAGGGGAGCTGTGTGGCATAAGGTACCTTCAGAGCTCTGCACACCAGCGGCAGGGAATGCTGGGCTCTCACAATCACCCCCCACCATCTGCTCCTCTCACAGTGCAAATAAACTCCAAGTACTTCTGAATTTCTGAGAAGACATTAGAAATGAGTGAGCAGGGAAGTGAGTGAGGAGCTCACCGAAGAAAAAGGGAAGAAAGGAGGAAGGAAGGAAGGAAGGAAGGAAGGAAGGAAGGAAGGAAGGAAGGAAGGAGGGAAGGAAGAAAAGGAAGGAAGGAGGGAAGGAAGAAAAGGCAGGCAGGCAGGCAGGAAGGAAAAGGAATGAACAAATGAACGAACAAACGAAGAAAGCAGAGCTGAGAAGTGTACCATCTAAGAGATGGCTGTTCTCTCTTGAAAGAAATTTCAATGGAGACCTGACATAGACTCTGTGGGAACTTGTTTCTGTTGTGCAGCATGAAATTTCCTTCCAAAGATATTTACTGAGCACCTACTACCTGCTTTCAGGAACCTTCAGCGTTGGCTTGGAAGCAAGGATGGAATCTGGGCCCTTCTGCAAGAAGCTGTGTGATTTCCGTAATGGACAGAAACTTATCATATACCATCCAAAGACAAAAACCTATAGGAACTGAAGGGTTTTAATTATGCTTTCAATATCATTCAACAATTAGTTTTTCAACCTCTTAGCCTGAGTACTTACCCGGAGTTCAGTAGAAAGCAAATTGTTTTCTTCCTGCCTCTGACCAGAAATAAAGATTTTGCAATGCAAACTCTGATGACAGTTTAGGTGCTGGCGTGAGCAAGAGAATGGATTTCTCTGCCCCCACTTTTGTATTGATGGAAGAATACAGCTAACACTCACAACTTGCAGGAAGAAGACAGGGGGGATTACATAGGCCGATTTCATATCCTCCCCAGCTCTAACACATGTTCAGTCCCCAGAATTGTCCATCCTGCTCGGTGCTGAAGACTACAGAAATGAGTAAGACACAGCCCCTGCCTTTGATTGGCTGGACAAAATCCAAAAGTAATACAGAAACATATAGCACCAGCAAACATCAATCTAAAATTATGTGAATCCATCCCCATTTCTCTTCTATCCTGACAGAATTACTCAGCCCAGTAAATTAGCATTTCTCCAAGCCATATTGTGACATAAAAATTCCTTAGTGTCAGTTTTTGATACCTTCCTCCTTTCTCCATAGCCAGGACTGTTGTTATATTTGAAAATCCCATTTCCTTAAACAGGCTTGTCAAGCTGACAATGCAAGAGCAGTAATAAGCCCCAGAACAGTTTGAGCCTACCTTGAGACCCAACTCCGTAAATATACATGGTTTCTAAGGCACCTCAGATTCAGTGTTTTCTGAGCACGTGCAGATCCCTCCCTCTTTGTCAGTTTCTGGACACAGCCTCAGGCAGCTTTATAGGGCTGGGCATTTCATCACAGTGAGGTGTGTGCACACCAGGAGATGGATGGACAAGTCCACTGTCTACTTAATAGAATTCTTTCAGTGAGAAACATGACCCCACGTTCGTCAAAGCTGGAACAGGGAGCCTCCTTTACTCAACAAACATCATAGAGTTCTGTTGGTAACACTGTGATGTTCACCGCCACCCCCACCCCACCCCACCCCCCCGCCTCCAACTTCAGAACTCAGACACACAGTCCCCAGAACACCAGCAACTACGATTGTTTCCCAGGACGCTTGTGACACAGTGTATCACAAACAACAAAAATGCACTGTCTCCGAGTCCCGGAATCTGGGATTCCAAAATCAAGATGTGTGTAGATTGGTTCCTTCTGAGGGCTATGAGATAAAATCTGTTCGGGCCTCTTCCCTGATTTGCAGATGGTAATCTGGCTGGGTGTTCACACTGTCTTCCCTATACACCCATCTGTGTCAAAACGTCCCCCTTTTTATAAGGACACAGTCCTATTGGATTAGGACCCACCCTAATCATCTCATCTCAGCGTGATCAACTTGATTCTCTGCAAAGACCTCATTTCCAAGTAAAGTCACATTCACAGGTGTCAGGGGTTAGGACTTTGACAACTTATGGAAGGACACAATTCTACCCATAACAGCAACTGAGCGCTTGCCGCTAAAACCCCTCCTGAGATTGCCCTCAGCTGAAGAGAGGAACCTCTCCCAAGTTACACTCCATTCCCCGTTCCAGCCCACATCCTATGACTGATCGACACAGGGAGTAAAAAGGCCCCAATCCCCTTCCCCAATTCAGGGCAACTGTAGGATCATCCCAGCTCCCAAATTCCCTGTAGTGTTGGCAGAGATCTCTGCCTGGCCCTTCCTCCTTCACTTCCCCTACAGGCAGCAAACTGGAAAATACACCCCACTAAATTTCCTGCATGCAAATAACCAAATCAGAGTCCACTTCCCAGGTCATACCTCCTGTAGCAGGGCCTCTCTGAGCCTGCCAGATAAATCACCACCATCCAAGACTTTCCTCAATGTCAGAAAATGCTATAAGGTACAGAACCAAAGGCTTACCTCCAACACGTCCTGCCTCTGACACCATCATTCTCTATTTTATGATTTGTGTCCCTTAACTGCTCCGCTTCCAAATCTCAAACAATGGTCACACTCTTCTCCTCTTGACTGTGTTTCTACAAGGAGGGAAAAAAAAAAGAGGAAAAGCAATTGTTTATTAAGTAAGATCCCGAGTTAGGTATTTTGCATATGTGATCCCATTTAACTCTCTCAGCAACCCTGCACCTTTACTCCTTTATGTTACAAATAGAGAAGTTAAGATGCTAAGAGGACCAATAATGGCCCAGCCCACCTGGCTTGTAGTAGATCTAGCAAGGAAGGAAATTCAGGGACTTCTGATTTTCTGATTTCAAAGCCTGTGTTCTTTCTACCACACTAGTGGTTCCCAAACTTGCATTACACAGGTCAATAAATTAAAAACAAACAAGAAATTGGCAAATAGAAATAGAGCTGGCAACTTCAGATATTGCCAAAAACATTCAATGTAGAAACTACCATTTCATAATCAAAGGGACATTGCAACACAGAAACTTTTGCAAAGACCCAATCACAAAACAGAGGATAAGCACTTATAATTAAATGAATTTAGCTTCATGAAAAATACACCACATTGCCCTTCATTTCTTTCATATTGCTTAAGATTTGTGAAAATTTTGTCAAGAACCAGTACAAATCCTGAACAAAGAAAAAAGGGATTAGAAATCACTTCTAATAGATTTGGATTGTGTTTACACTTAAGTGAAAATGACTTCTCTGGGTTACTTAGCAAAATATTTTGAGTGTTTCAGAAGATGTATCTAACCTAGCTTTGATGTGATCAAACGTAACTAAGGACTACATGGGAATGTTACAGTTGAAGAAACAAAGTGAAAGCAAAAGGAAATTATATTTTATAACTTGGCTATTTTTCCCCAGGTCTCAGAGCTCTCTCAGAACTCAAGAGTTGGCAAGGGTCCAGTTTCCAATCAGAAGATTTTCTTTCGGCTCTATCCATTCACATTTGAATGTTGAAGTTATATTTGACAATTTTTATTCTGCCGTCCGTTATCCCTGACAAGGGACAATAGTTAAAATTCACATGTTAGTAACTGAAAGTTTGTAACATGCCAGCTTGGGTTTGAAATGTATACATTCTATATTGCTTGCTGCACACATTCTTTCTAGTTATTTGGAGGAAGTGAAATGAACTAATATATTTGGTAGCAGCAACAAACATGTCTTGTGCAGAAACGGCACCGGCTTGCATTTATAAGCATCCTTCAACCCAGGTGCTCATAGATGTCGTAAGGATCAGCCTCCCACCAGCAGATGCCTCAAGGGTAAAAACCCTTGTGTCTGAGGTTTTAGCAATGCAGAGAGCACACTGCAGCATTACATGGGATGAGGCCCTAATTCCCCAAGTATTACAGATTTAGAACTGATGTGAGGTATTTCGTTTGAAGAACAGAAGTATTTTAAGAAGGCTGAGTGCAATTTT
Source organism: Hyaena hyaena (assembly GCF_003009895.1). Taxonomy (NCBI): domain Eukaryota; kingdom Metazoa; phylum Chordata; class Mammalia; order Carnivora; family Hyaenidae; genus Hyaena; species Hyaena hyaena. The sequence continues at coordinate 423,967 of NW_024081470.1, read as the reverse complement.
GAAGTGGCAATCATTCCTTACAGGCAGCTTGTCATAGTGGAAAGAATGAAGTCTCAGGAGTTCATCAGAGCTAAGCATGGATCCCAGCTTCACTGCTTATCTAGCAGAGTGACCCCGAATACAACCTGCTTCCTCTTTGTAAAAATGGGAGTAATAATGGTACCTCCCCACAGGCTTGCTGCAAACATCGAATGAAAGACTGTACACAAGACATGATAGTCATTGCTATATTTTATCTGTAAAATGGAGGTATCCTCAATCTCAGATATTGTGAAAACAAAAATAATAAAGAACAGGTAGTGAGGAGGTAGTATGTGCTGGGAAATGAGCATGGTGCTTTACACGTATTATCTCACTGAATCTTGATGATAAATGTATCATTTTAACAGGCAAAGAAACTGAAATCCCCAAGAAAGTGACATGTTCAAAGTTACCGTGCAGTGAGTGTCAGGTGGTACCCAAATTTATAGTGTTTAAGTGTATAGATGAACCAAACAAACGGTATTCAGCTGATCTCTTTAGAGAATGGCTTGGAATGCCCATTTTGTCTCCCTACACCTATGTACACCTCTGGTATATTATTCTGAAGAGATTCAAAGTCAAAGTACACACCGTGCCCTTAAAATTTGCCCTCTCCAGAATAGCTCCACTTCCATTCAATGCACCAAACCATCTTGGAGCTCGGGCAGAATGCAAACACTTTTCCAGGCACCACGGGCATACCAATGCTTTTGAGATGCAGGTCCAGTGCTGTTTTGTAACGAGCCTAATTAACACACAGGTTAGACTGAGCTAAGCGTGATAAAAGAAGTATTAGCAAAATTTTATGGACTCAAAGGAAAGGCAACTAATTCTGTTTGGGAAGAGAGGGAAATCTGCAGAGTAGGAGGAGCATTTCAGTGAGCCTCAGAGATAGGCCTATCTCTAAGCCATCCCTGATTGGGGGTGGAGGGGTTCATTCCATTGACTAAGCAGTGCCTTCTTTTAAAATGCAAACACCTTTTCCTGGAAGAGGAAGGCATTACATCTCTTACACATTTTTTAAAGATCATTTTCAGCTGTGTCAGCAGGCTCTGGGACTGTCAGCACCCAGGGCCTTCGGAGAAAAGGAGCACCAGGTCGGGAAGGAAACAGGAAACCACATGTACGTGAGACGCAAGGTGGGTACCCCTCGACGGCTTCACCAACACGCAGGTCTGTTAACACGGAGCAGTCGGCCCGCTGCGTTCTTGGCAAAGGCACAACACCCTTCCCCAAAGTCATGGGCTGTAATATCAGAAGGAAAAGTGGATGTTAGATATGTGACGGGACATTTCCAAACGGCGTCTAAGTTTTCAGTTCCAGGGTCCGTTTACAGGAGTTTAACTGGAGTCATCTGATTTCTGCCCAGGGTGCGAGAAACTGGGGCAATGCACTGTTTGGGGTCTTCTCAGCTCTCCTTGCCATCTTGTTGTGTGAAGGCTGTTCTCTAGGAAATCCACTTCATTTTCAGAGGGCAACCAACATATCCAGAGGGAGGAAGGTTGTTTTTTACCAAAAAAATCTGCCTGAAGCTATAATAACGTCATAGAAAATATGAGTTGGTACGCCAAACAGGGGTGAGAGTCCAATTCCTTTCTACGGTTAAACCTTACAGGATCCTAGCTTTCTGACCTCTAGCAAATTAACTTGCCCAAGCTCCACTTTCTTATCTGTAAAGTGTGAATTGTATTATCTAAGTAAGATTAGATACAAGATATGAAATAACATGCAACACTAGAATATAAGTCACATGAGGGCAGGGATTCCTTTTTTTTTTTTTCTTTAGTGCTGCATTCCTGGTGCCTAGAACTTTGCCTAGCATTTCCTAAATGAACAAATCAATAATAATATCCACTCAAAACCCACTTGTGCTAGGTATTGTTCTAGTAACTGGACTCCCATAAAGGATAAATGTGATATCTACAAAGCATTAGGTATGCTAAATATCGTTTCTCTTGATGATATCTCAAACAAGAGCAGTGGATAAGGGAAAACAGAATCAACCCAAGCATTATTAGTGCCTGCCTTGCACTCTCACTGATGCTCTAAATTGATCTGGAGAAGGTTCTCACCCTCATCCCAAGCCTTTGATTCCACCGGCTGCTCTCCCTTTATCAACAGCTGAAAATCCTTAGATCTTCCTGATTCGAGCCCCGCCCCACTTGCAAATCAAAGTGAGGCTTACTTAAAGCAAATTCTAAACGTCTTTCCCATAAAAGGCTCACCTTGAAATAGAACTGATTTCCTGCCAATGTCTATTTTGAACAGACATATATTTTAAGCTCCTCAGGTATGTCTTTAAGTCTCAAGCATTCAGAAAGGCGTTTAGCAGTGTTTTACAAACAGTGGGTGCTCAGTGAGTGGATTTTTTGTTAGGAGAGAGAGAGAGAGAAGGGGAGAGAGGAGAAAGAGAAAAGGGTAAAGAGAGGGGAGAAGTGGGGGAGAGAGAGAGAAGACCGAGGAAGAAGAGGAGCAAAATATGGAGAATGAAGCAAGATGGGGAGAAAGAAAAGGAGATGAGGGAGAAGGAAAGACAGGAAGGAAGGATTTTACCCTTGCTCATGTGTCTGTCCATTTAAGAACCGTTCAGGGAAATAGTTCTTGAACCTCAGTGCACAGAATCACTCAGGTAACCGTTGAAAATGCAGATTCCTGTCCCCACTCCTAAATATTCTAATTCAGCAAGGGAAATCTCCCCAGTCATTTCTGATGCAGGTATCCTTTGGATGCTCTTTCGAGAAGCACTGCCCTAGGAAAGGCATGATAAAGGCTGCTATAAAGAAAAGAGGTAGTTCAGGAATAGACACCGCATAGACTGAATTCAAAAACCTCAGGGACAAGGAAGGGAGTGGCTATTTTCTTTGAAATCTCACCACTGCAAGGAACAGAGTTAAAACATTGCTATTATTACCATGCTATATTCTTGCTAAACAGTACAAAGTGTTCTCCACTGCCACTAAGATAATTTTAGGAAGACACTCCATAATCTGGGTCCCACTTACTTTGCTAACTGATCCCTTTCCTCATGCATTTATTGTCCTTTGCATACAGAAGGATCTGTGCATTATCCCTCACATACAACAAGCATCCCCTGTGCATCTATGGTAGAATATTAAAAAGTTGTCAAGTAATTTTCACAGCTCTGGAGTGACTTAATACTTAAAATTACTTCAAATTCAAGGACCAATGGCACCTCAGACTTGTGGACAGCTCCTGCAATCCTGTCTCCTAAGGTCTCTGAGCCAGACTCTCAAGACTTCCCAGCAAGCCTACAAGTTCTAAAAGTCTTCAAATAAATTCTCCTTTGCTCAAGTGATTGAGAGTATTATTGTTGATTTGAATCAAAGACTCCTAGCTCATACATATTCTTCCCTTTAACCTTTACTTTCTGTACCTTTCACTGGGCATCTTACATATACTGCATTATCCCATTAATTTTTCATACACCTCTGAATTTTTCTGCAACTAAATGCAAGCTCTTTTGGAACAGAGACTGTGTGTTATATTCTTTATGTGCCCCACTAAAGGCCTAGGATAGTGTCTTGAATAAAACATCTGTGGTTTGGTTGGGTAATTGACTACCCCCAGAGGTACAAAGTCACCTTTCTGGCCTCAGTCAGCATAAAGTGTCCCTAACATTCATTCTGACATCAATCTAGTTCTGGAATTTTCCAAGTCATTAGTAATCCTTTGCCAAACCCATCTAAACTGTGATGGACAGGAAGCATTCCTGTCTGTAACATTTCCCTGGTGCTGTTGCTTAATAAAGATTGCAGCCCTGTGAACATCTGCTTAAAAACAAAAATAAAATTCCTCTAGGGTGACTTGATTTCTGATCTTCACCAAGATGTCCTGGACTCCAGCACTCATGGGAGCATTAGCAAACCCCACACTATAATTACAGAATGCTAAGCTACCCTTTTCTCTCTGTTTGGGAGGTAAAGGGTGGGCTTTCAGTGACACGCCCACTTGGCAGTTCTCCAGGCTCCAGTCTCTTGCCCTTTTCTTTCTAATTATCCAAAATATGTACTCTTCTGTACCCAGAGTACAGAATGCGTACCAAGGCTGCTTTTCATGAGTGAAAGAACACTGTTAAGTCAAATGAATTTACTGTGAATGCTGCCTTTGAATTTTCACATGGAAAGCATACAAAAACACAGTCTATAACTAAAATATTGTTAATTTGCCCTTTGTATTACGAACAGTCCCCAACTTACAATGGTTTGACTTAGAAACTTTTCACCTTTAAATGGTGCGAAGTGATATGCATTCTGTAGAAACTGGATTTGTAGTTCTGAATTTTGATCTTTTCTCAGGCCAGCGATATGTGGGACTATCCTTGCTCTCAAGGCTGGGCAGTGGCAGCCAGATGCAGTTCACGGTCAGCCCCATGACCACAAGGGTCAATACCTGATACACTTACAACCATTCTGTACCCATGCAGTCAGTTTTTCACTTTCAGCACGATAGTCAATATATTACATGAGACAGTCAACACTTTATTATAAAGCTGTTAGATGATTTTGCCCAACTGTAGGCTAATGTGAGTGTTCTTTTTTTTTTTTTTAAATTTTATGTCTTTTATTTTGAGAGACAAAGATAGAGAGCACACGGGGGAGGGGCAGAGAGAGAGGGAGACACAGAATCTGAAACAGGCTCCAGGCTCTGAGCTGTCAGCACAGAGCCTGACGTGGGGTTCGAACCCACAAACTGTGAGATCATGACCTGAGCCGAAGTCGGAGGCTCAACCGACTGAGCCACCCAGGTGCCCCTAATGTGAGTGTTCTGAGAACATTTAGGGTAAGCTAGGTAAAGTTGTGCTATTCAATAAGATTAGGTATATTAAATGTATGTTCAAATTATGGTATTTTCAGCTTAGAATGGGTTTAGTGGAATATAACCCCACTGTAAGTCAAGGAAGATCTGTAGTTTCAGATATTACTTAAAAAGATACTTCTTATGTAATTTCATATATACTTTATTTTTTTTTTAAATGTTTTATTTATTTCTAGGAGAGAGAGACAGCGTGAGCAGGGGAGGGTCAGAGAGAGAGGGAGTCACAGACTGAAACAGGCTCCAGGCTCTGAGCTGGCAGTCAGCACAGAGCCCGACGCGGGGCTCGAACCCACAAACCGCTAGATCATGACCTAAGCGAAAGTCGGAAAGTCAGACGCTTAACCGACTAAGCCACCCAGGCGCCCCCATATATACTTTAAAAGTACCCATTTTGGGGTGCCTAGGTGGCTCAATTAAGCATCTGACTCTTGATATCAGCTCAGGTCATGATCTGGCAGTTTGTGGGATTTTGTCCCACGTCCGGGCTCTGCACTGACAGCACAGAGCCTGCTTAAATTCTCTCTTTCTCTCTGCCCCTCCTCTGCTCACATGCTCGCTCACTCGCTCTCTCTCTCAAAATAAATGTTTTTTTTAATGTACCCATTCCTTAAAATAAACTGATATTTGGGGAGGAAATTATGAAAAGATCTGGATATAAGCAGTTATTCTGGGATCCTGTCCATATAGCCAAAAGCTTACACCCTTTCTTTGCAAAGACTCAGAGATATAACAAGCAGATACACAGAGATCTTTACTGTATTCAGTCTTGGGATATACTCTCAAGCATTTCTTAGTATTTTTCAGTGTAAGAATAATCCCCTTTCCTCCCACTTCTAGTCATTTTGTCCTTTAATTCCTGGAAACCCAAAAGAATGGGGTATATATGCAAATACTAATAACTTTAAAGACTGGACTTAATTTTTTGACAAGAAAAAATGTGCTCAAGCCTGAAGCAATCTCAGGGATATTTTCCACTTTCAGGTGACATTTCTTCTATGATAACCTAAGAGAATTCAGCCTGGGGTTACATTAAGCATAAACAAAATATCTTCTAAAGATCTTAATGTTAAAACTCAGACAGTGAGTGACACAATTTCGACTTCATAAGAAGTCTTTCTCTATCAAGAATTCCTTAGACAACCAAGTACTACATTTAGAGCTCTTATTCTCTCCAACACAATTGAAAGTGTCACATGCACAAGAAAGCCAAAGTTTTTTTAAAATCCTAAGAAAACAATGTGACAATGTCTTGCCTTTGACTTCTCCAGCTGAATACCTCACTGCTTATTACTATTATTATTGATAATAAGCATTTCTGTGCCACTAAAATATTCACATTACTCCTTATAGTCATTCTATCTATAAGCTGGTATTCAACCCCTACATGAGGTGAATCAGTTATATCCTGGTTTTATTAACAATAAAACAAAGACTTCAAGTAAATAAGTAAGCTACTCCTTCTGAAATGCTTTTGCTTAGAAGAAATCGAAATTCATATTTTTGTCATGTTAATACTCCAAAAACAAGATGTAGATAAAAGCACAAAATTTCCACCGATACTGGGATAATGATTTTTCTGCAAATATCCTCAAAGGTAGTCTCATAAGTCTAGAGCTTTAATTTCTTTGCAATTTTATTCAAGGAAACAAATATTAACCTTCTATCTAGGCTTAATTTAACCTTCTTCAAGTAATTGCCAGAAACCTCCTTGGAAATGCTGGGCTTTGTTCTAGAAATTATGACAGCTGAAGTCATGAGTGACAGAAACTTTGTTTTACTAAGAACAAGGTAGAATTCTAGCTATGAAAGCAACTGTCCTGCCAATGTATCACCAAAATACAGCCACTAGTAACAGATGGTAGGTCAGTAATATATGGGGTGCAATTTTCAAACTAGTATATTACTAATGCATATTCCTAATGAAGCCCCTACTGCTAAGAGCAGAGCTACGGCATTATGCCCTCCCCCCTCCCCACCTTTTCAATATCAGTTCATAATTGAGAGAAACACAAACCTTTAGAGAGGAGCTGGGGAAGATGGAAGCATAGGAGGACCCTGAGCTCACCCACACCCATGTTAACCACTGGATACCACTCACGTCTAAGTAAATAAACCAAGGAACAATCTGAAGACTGACACGATAAACACCACAACTAAATGTAGAGACGAAGCTACACCTGAAATGTTAGCAAGGGCAGAAACAGTGGTAAGGAGCTGCCTGGAGGTAGGAGACAGCTGCAAGCATAGAGAATGGAAGGAAGTGGTCCCTTATGCCAGGGAGATCATACACCGGGCATAAGAAATAGTGAATCAGAGGGGCGCCTGGGTGGCTTAGTCGGTTTAGCGTCCGACTTTCGCTTAGGTCATGATCTCTCGGTTCCTGGGTTCGAGCCCCGCGTCGGGCTCTGTGCTGACTGCCAGCTCAGAGCCTGGAGCCTGTTTCAGTCTGTGACTCCCTCTCTCTCTCTGACCCTCCCCTGCTCACTCTGTCTCTCTCTCTCCTACAAATAAATAAAAAACATTTAAAAAAAAAAAAAAAGAAATAGTGAATCAGACACAACAGCAAGACAGAAGCAACATAGGAGACTCCGCTGAAGTGCCAGGTTCTGGTGAACAGGGGGCACTACATTGCAAAGCACTACAGGACCTCTTCTTCATAAAGCCACTCCTTTCTAAAGCAGAAGATACAGCTGACTTCCCTAACACAGAAATAGAGAGAGTCAAAATGAGGAGAAAGAGAAACATATCTCAAATGAGAGAACAAGACAAAAATCACAGCAGGGGATCTAAGCAAAATCAGAAATAAGTAATATGCCTGATAGAGAATTTAAAGTAATGAACTTAAAGATACTCGCTTGACATCAGAAAATGGTGGAGGACCTCAGTGAGATCCTTATAAAGAGATAAAAAAATAACACATCAGAGATGAAGAACTCAATAAAAGAAATTAAAAATATAGTACATGGAATAACTGTATGCTACAGGAAGCAGAGGAACATATATGGGACCTGGAAGATAGAGTAATGGAAAGCAATCAAACTGAACAGGTGAGAGACAAACACACAGTACACAATGAGAATAGACAGAGAACTCAGCAACACCATCAAGCATAATAACATTCACATTATAGGGATCCCAGAGAGAAACAGGAATAGAAAATCAAATAAATAATGAAATTAAATTAAAAATACAAACATTAAAAATAAAAATAAGAATATAAAATGGCAAAAAATGTTATAAAGCAAGAATTTTAAAGGTTATAAGAGAAAAGAAGGCAGTTACATACAAAAGAAACTCTGTGAGCCTATCAGCCGCTTTTTCAGCATAAACCTTGCAGGCCAGAAGACGGTAGTAAGATATAGTGAAAGTGCTGAAAAGGAAAAATCTGTAGCCAAGAATAATATATCCAGCTAGGCTATCATTCAGAATAGAAGGAGAACTAAAGAGTCTCCTAGGCAAAAGAAAAAGTTAAAAGAATGCATGACCACTAAACCAGCCATATAAGAAATGTTAAGGGGAACTCACTGAATAGAAAACAAAAACCATACATGAGAAAAAGAAAAACAGGAAGCAAAAAAGGGAAAATTTAAGTATTTCTGTAAAAAAATAGATAAAAGAAGCACAAAATAAAAGGATTTCAAAGATTTCCTGAAATGTTGAGGGGACAGGAGTACAGAATGAGTTCAAAATTAAGCGACCATTAGCTTCATGTAGGCAGCTATATGCAGAAGATGGTATATATAAACTTTATGGTAACCACATATCAAAACCAGTTATAGACATGCAAAAAAATAAGTAGGGGTACCTGGGTGGCTCAGTCAGTTAAATGACCAACTCTTGGTTTCAGCTAGTTTATAAGTTTGAGCCCTGCATCAGGCTTTGCACTGAAGTGTGAGGCCTGCTTGAAATTTTCTCTCTCCCCCTCTTTCTTTGCCCCTCCTCCATCTCTCTCTCCCTCAGAATAAATACTTCAAAAAAAGATATGCAAAAAATAAAGAGTAAAGAATCCAAGGATTTCATTAAATAAAGTCAACTTATCATGAGAGAAGAGAACAAGAAAGGAACAGAGACAAAATACAAAGACAACCATTAAAAAGTAACAAAATAGCAATAAGGACATATATATCAATAATGACTTTGAATGTAAATGGACTAAATGCTGCTATCAAAAGATTTGGACAAATTAAAAAAAAAAAAAAAAAACCAGGACCTATATATATGCTGCCTACCAGAGACTCATTTCAGAACTAATGATACATCCAGACTGAAAGTTAAGGAATGGAGAAACATATAGCATGCAAACGGAAGTGAAAAGAAAGCCAGAGTAGCAATGCTTACTTACATCAGACAAAATAGACCTTAAAACAGACTATAACAAGGAACAAAAAAGGACACTATATAATCATAAAGGAACCATCCACAAGAGGAAATAACAATTATAAATGAAGAGGCACTCAACATGATAGCACCTAAATATATAAAGCAGCTTCTAACAAACATAAAGACACTGATAGTAATACAATAATATAGGGGACTTTAACACCCCATTTACATCAATGGATAGATTGTGCAAACAGAAAACCAACAATGAAAGAGTGGCTTTGAATGTCATATTGGAGCAGATGGATTTAAAAGATATATTCAGGACATTCCAGAATTGCACAGCAATTGCACAGCAAAATACACTTTCTTTTCAAATGTACATGGAATATTCACCAGAATAGATCACATGTTAGGCCGCAAAACAAACCGCAACAAATTCAGGAAGTTCAAAGTCATCTTATGTATTTTTCTGACCACAAAACTATGAAATTAGAAGCCAACCACAGTAAAAAACCTGGAAGACACACAAATTCATGGAGGTTAAATAACATGTTACTAAACAATGAACTGGTCAACCAAGAAATCAAAGGCAAAATTAAAAAATGCATGGAAATGAAAACACAATGGTCCCAAAATCTTTGGTATACAGTAAAAGCTGTTCTAAGAGGGAAGTTTATTGCAATACAGGCCTACCTTATGCAGGCAGAAAGTTCTCAAATAAACAATCTAAACTTAAATCTGAAAGAAATAGAAAAAGAACAACAAACAAAATCCAAAGACATCAGAAGGAAAAAAGAAATACTAGAGCAGAAATAAGCAAAAGAGAAATTTTTACCAATAGAATGGATCAATGATACTAGGAGCTGATTCTTTGAAAAGATCAACAAAATTGATTAATCTTTAGCCAGACTCATCAAAAGAATGAAAGACAGACAGACAGACAAGAGGTCTCATATGAACAAAATCAGAAATGAAAAGGGAGAAGTAACAACCAACACTACAGAAATATGTAAGATTATAAAAGAATATTATGAAAAATTATATGCCAACAAATTGGATAACCTAAAAGAAATGGATAAATTTCTAGAAATAAATAACCTCTCAAAACTGAATTAGTAAGAAATAGAAAATTTGAACAGACCAATTACAAGCAATGAAATTGAATCAGTAATCAAAAAACTCCCAAAAAAACAAAAGTCCAGGACCAGATGGCTTCACAGGTGAATTCCACCAAACTTTATTTTTTTTAAATGTTTTTATTTGTTAGAGAGAGGGAGAGAGATAGCGAGGTCACATGCGAGCAGGGTAGAGGGACAGACAAACACAGAGAGAATCTCAAGTAGGTTCCACGCTCAGTGCAGAGCCTGACACAGGCTCTTTCCCACAAACCTGAAGTCATGACCTGAGCAGAAATCAAGAGTCAAATGTTCAACCAACTGAGCCACCAAGGCGCCTTTACCAAACATTTAAAGAAGAAACGTTAATATCCATTCTTCTCAAACATTTCCAAATAATAGAAAAGGAAGGAAAACTTCCAAATTCATTCTATGAGGCCAGCATTACCCTGATAACAAAACCAGATAAAGACATTACACAAAAAGAGAACTATAGACCAATATCTCTAATGAACAAAGATGAAAAAATCTTCAACAAAATATTAGCAAACTGAATCCAACAATACATTAAAAAAAGTCATTTACCACAATCAAGTGGTATTTATTCCTGGTTTGCAAGAGTGGCTCAATATTCACAAATCAATCAATGTGGTACATCATATCAAGAAAAGAAAGGATTTAATAAATGATCATTTCAATAGATGCAGAAATAGCATTTGACAAAGTACAACATCCATTCATGATAAAAATCCTCAACAAAATAGAATTAGAGGGAACATACCTGAACATTTTAAAGGCTGTATATGAAAATCCCATGGCTAACATCATACTCAATGGTGAAAAACTGAAAGCCTTTCCCCTAAGGTCAGGAACACAGCAAACATGTCCGCTCTTACCAGTTTTATTCACCATAGTACTGGAAGTCCTAGCCAGACCAATCAGACAACAAAAAGAAATAAAAGGAATCCAAATCAGTAAAGAAGTAAAATATTCACTATTTGTAGACGACATAATTTGTATATAGAAAACCCTTAGACTCTACCAAATTACTACTAAAAATGATAAATTAAGGTCATAATATACAAAGTCAACATAGAGAAATTTGTTGCATTTCTATGCACCAATAATTAAATAGCAGAAAGAGAAATTAAGAATACAATCCTATTTATGATTGCACCAAAAATAATTAAATACCTAAAAATAAACTTAACCAAGGAGGTAAAAGACCTATACTCTGTTAACTATAAAACATTGATGAAAGACATTGATAATGACACAAAGTGAAAAGATAATCCATGCTCATGGATTGGAAGAACAAATATTTTTAAAGTGTCCATACTAACCAAAGCAATCTACAGATTTAATACAAAAACATTTTTTCATGGAACTAGAACAAATAATCTTAAAAGTTACATAGAACCACAGAAGACCTGAATAGTCTAAACAATCTTGAGAAAGAAAAACAAAGCAGGAGGGATTACAAATCCAGATTTTGGATAATCCAAAGCTATAATAATCAAAATAGTGTGGCATTGACACAAAACGAGGCAGATGAATGGATGGAACAGAATAGAAAACCTTTGACAAAGGATGAAAGAATATGCAATGGGAAAACTTCAGCCTCTTCAATAAATGGTGTTGGGAAAACTGGACATCAGTATGCAAAAAAATGAAATTGGACCACTGCTTATACCATACACAAATATAAATTCAGAATGGATTAAACACCTACAAGTGAAACCTGAAGCCATAGAAATCCTAGAAGGGAACACAGGCAGTAATCTCTTCTACATTGAATGTAGCCACTTTTCTCTAGATTTGTCTCCTAAGGCAAGGGAAACAAAAGCAAAAATAAACTATTAGGACTACATCAAAATAAAAAGCTTCTGCATAGCAAACAACGAACAAAATTAAGAGAGCCTATGGAATGAGAGAAGATATTTGCAAATGACATATCCGATAAAGGGTTAGTATCCAAAATATATAAAAACCTTTAAAAATCTCAACACCCCAAAACAAGTAATTCAGTGAAAAATTGGGTAGAAGACATGGAGCGTATATTTCTCTACAGAAGTATAGATGACCACCAGACACATGCAAAAAAGGTCAACATCACTCATCATTAGGGAAATGCAAACAAAACTACAATGAGATATCTCACACCTGTCAGAATGACTAAAATTGAAAACACAAGAAACAGCCAGTGTTGGAGAGGACGTGGAAAAATAGGAACACTTGTGCACTGTTGGTAGAAGTCTAAATTGGTGCAGTCAGTGTGAAAAACAGTATGTAGTTTCCCCAAAAAGTTAGAAATGGAACTACCTTATGAGTGCAGTAATCACACTACTGGGTATTTACCCCCAAATACAAAAACACTAATCCAAAGGGATACATGCTTATATCACCATTATTTACAACAGCCAACATATGGAAGCAGCCCAATAGTCCATCGATAGATAAATGGATAAAGAAGATGTGTTATATATATATACAATGGAATATAAACAATATTTGGAATATATTGGAATATAATAATGGAATAAATAATATTTGGAATATATGGAATATAAATAATACAAATAACATTTGGCTAAATAAGCTAAAAAAAGCAATTAAATCTTGCTATTTGCATTGACATGAATGGAGCTAGAAAGTATACTAAATGAAATAAGTCAGAGAAAGACAAATGCCATATAATTTCAGTCATATGTGATATTTAATTTTTTTAATGTTTTATTTATTTCTGAGAGAGAGAGAGAGAGACAGCATGAACAGTGGAGGGTCAGAGAGAGGGCTGGAGACACAGAATCCAAAACAGGCTCCAGGCTCTGAGCTGGCTGTCAGCACAGAGCCCAACGCGTTGCTTGAACCCACGAACCATGAGTTCATGACCTGAGAAGAAGTTGGACACTCAAATGACTGAGCCACCCAGGTGCCCCTGATATGTGATATTTAAGAAACAAACAAGCAAAGGGAAAAAAAAAAAAAAGGAGGGAGACAAACCAAAATATAGACTTTTAACTGTAGAGAGCAAACTGATGGTTACCTGAGGGCAGGTGGGTGGTGGGACATGTGAAATAGGTGAAGGGGATTAAGAGTACACTTACCTTGATGGGTACTGAGTAATATATGTAATATATGAAATTGTTGAATCACTATATCGTACATGTGAAACTAATATAACACTATATATTAACTATACTGGAATTAAAATTAAAACTTAGGCAAAGTAAAAATAAAATAAATAAAAGGGGCACCTGGGCGACTCAGTCGGTTGGGCATCTGACTTCAGCTCAGGTCATGATCTCAAGGTTCATGAGTTCGAGCCCCGCATTGGGCTCTGTGCTGACAGATCAGAGCCTGGAGCCTGCTTCCTGTTCTGTGTCTCCCTCTCTCTCTGAGCCTCCCCCACTCATACTCTGCCTCTGTCTCTCAAAAACGAATAAACATTAAAAAATTTTTATAAATAAATAAACACAAAGCTTTGAGAGAGAAAGAGGAAACAATGTGAAGCAAGATTTGTTTTGGATATCTCTTGTAGTAATGGTGAGCACTTTCCAGTAGCGAGAGGCAATATATTATGCATTTATACAGTGTATGACTTAGAGACAGTGCTAAGTGATTGATAGATAAAAAGTCTACTGTACCCAATTGAGTTATTTACAATCTTTTCTGTTGTCTCTAATCTACCTGTTTTGTGCCATATAAACATTATATCAAGAATATGTGGAATTGTGAACAGAGAGAGGAATTATACCACTTCTACGGCCCCCATGTTTCTAGTCCCATGTTTCCAGCATAGAAGACAAGGGCCACCCCATGGCCACACTGCTCACTGCAGGGAACCCTCCAGTGGTCATCAGTAGGAGTGGCCCTTCCTGGAGGCTCACCACATGATAACCAAACAAAATTCCTTTCAACCATGAGGCTCTCAGGACAGATGCAGCTTTGATACTCCTTCAGGATTAGGGTTCAGCTGTGCTGTCTGGCTTTTCCCGTCCTGAGGAAGAATGGAGATGTAGTGTTCGGTCTCTAGGGATTACATGAATGAATGTAGTGACAACTGTGAATGTCAGTCCCAGGTTATAACAAGGACTTAGAGCTTCATAGAGGACTCATTCACCACCTCCTGACTTAACTGGTCCCTTTCCCCAAGGTTATTATGCCAGCCATACCGACCTTCCCATTACTGTTATCTCCTCCAAAACCTAGGGCAAAAGGTTAAGTAGGGTCTTAATACTATCAGCTTAACTGTTCTGTCTTACTTAAGAAATATAGTATAAATCTGGGGTGTGGGGGGATACTGTCCTATTCATTTGAAGTGAAGACACACTATTCGAAGCCTAAATACAGTGTTGATGACTTCTGTTATTCTTTGTTACTAAGGAAAGATCCTAAGAATACTGTATAAGAAAATTCTCAGTATATAGACTGATACTTACATTGCTTTTTCTCATCCCCTAAGTTTAAAAACTTGCAAATAGAATTTTAAAAATATCTTCAACAAATTTTTTTATATAACACCATACAGGAAACATTTGCTCACTCCACAAATAATGAATACTTTTGTAAGTGCCAGGGAAATAAAGATGAACAAGACAGACACAGCCACTGCCTCAAGCTGATAATAGTTTGTCTCTAGGATCTTGAAAGGACTAAAAGATTTTTCCAACCTGCATGCTTCCTGGCAGGAAAACCATCTCATCCAGCATTAATCCCATAGTAGGAGCTCAGCAATGGTTAACTGATGCTAAAGAATAATCAGTCCCTCATGAAACTGGCTCAGTACTCCAGAAATGTCACTACTTAAACATGGCCTCCTTTTTTCCATTTCTTCCTATCAAAGTGACACTTAGTCTTAGCATCCTGGCTGTAAGGTGTACATGGATAACTTACTAAAAGTGTAAACGTGCACTGATCAGCATGCAGAAGATGTAGATGCTAACGTTTGTTTTTGCCTCTTCTTTCTGGGTGGAATTACAGTGCCAAAGAGAAGGAAAAACAAATAAGCCTGGGTTGGACTGCAGACAAACAGGAACCTAAAAGTCATGAGCAATTGATCATCTACAACATTAATCCTAGCACTTATGTTACTTAAGTAAAAACTGGAGGCCTCTTTTAGGCTTCACTGGGGAGCCCCAGAACTCTCAGATTCCAGATATTTGAGACTCAGAGGTCTATTATAGCTTAAAGTATTGCTTAGTAAAGGGATGCCTGGGTGACTCAGTCAGTTAAACGTCTGACTCTTGGTTTCAGCTCAGATCATGATCTCACTGTTCATGAGATCGAGTGCCGTGTCAGGCTCTGCATTGCACTCTGCACTCTCTCTGTTTTTCCTCCCACCAAAGCACTCTCTTTCTCTTTCTCAAAATGAAGAAACTTTAAAAAATAATATTGCTCAGTAAGTTATAGCCTCACATATAGGAAATTACCCTAGGCCTTCCAATAAGACTCCAAGAGTTGAAATTCATTGAGGTCCAACTCTTCTGTTAAAACTTCCAAGGGTGGCCTGTTTCTATGGCCAAGTACCATATGCTCCAATAGGACTCATCTTCTCAATATACTATGCCCTCTTATAATTCAGGACACATTTGGCGTTTATCAAACCCCATCCCATCACCACCACCATGAATACAAACACACACACACATCCCACACACATACACACACTTTCCTTCCTATGGGAAATCCTTAATTACCCTTAAGGGCTCAGATCAAATATTCCTCTCTCTGTATTGGTGTGCTAAGGCAGAGTTCCCATATAATGCTGTTCATATTTCCAGTTTAAAATTTAATACATGATATTGTAAGATAAATATTTACAATCCAGATTCCCCAACTAGTCAATGAATTCCTCAAGGATAGAGACTGAGACTTATTTATCTTCTTGTGCCAAAGCCTAGAACATAATAAGTGCTTAATAAATACTGAATAAACAAGAACATGGTTGAATGGAACAAATCTACCCCCATCCTAGATTATTTTATAGGCCCACCATCACAATGGTCACCTATCAGGACAACCTTCCTCAAGTGGAGCCTGTTCATTTTGGATCTAAAGTTGATCCTTAAAGGGTCACTCTGAGGACATCTAACCTTCTATGGGTTTAGGGATGTTAGCAGAAGATGTAAATTTATTTTTGAATTACAATAGATGATAGATTTTCCAAGAAGCTCTGGGACTTTGCTGAGGAATATGTGGACTTAAAGAAAAAGAAATATTCCATCTCTGGCATAACCTCAAGTACCAACAGCTGATTTTTCTTAATGAAGTGTTAACAAAGTGTCAGCACAGACCAGAACACTGCTGATTTGCATACTCCTTGGTTGATAGTGTTAAACTAGGATTGCATGGATGTTAAATCCTGTGTATGTTAAAGAACTAAAATGCCTGTTAAGATTATTGATTCTTTTTGGAGACTCTTCGTACAGAGTAGTCTAGTAAATTAAAGGTAGATTCATTCAATTGCTCTGGAATGGTTATAATTCTAATTCTCAAACAATATTTCTTCATTGTATCTCTGTTGGATACATTTCTTCATTGTATCCAGAAACTAAAACGTTGAATGGCCTTGAATGGCCTTACAAACAACCTCTTGGTACTGAAAGTTTGAGATTTTGTGTACTGGAGAAAGAGTTAATAAGCACTGGGCCCAAAGTCACTGAACCCAGCCATTCACTCTTGACCACAGAAGTAGTGGGAGTAAGCACTAAGTGCTAATGAACATATTGCATCACTGTTTTTTAAAATACAGCATAATTACCTTCTGGAACATGCTCTATCAGCAAAGTACCTTAAACATAAATGCAAATGTAATAAATAGTTATATATATTAATTTAATACATAAATATTTACATAATATATAAACCCATATTATAGTATATTTAATATTGGTATTTGACATTTAAATATTTAAATGTATTTATATAACTTATAATGTATTTACATAAGTTATATATTAATTTAATATATTAAATTATATATTATATAAAAATATTTATAATACACATAAATACATAATATATGCATTTAACACAATGAGGTTCTTCTCATGATTTCAAACTATATATACTAATGACAAATACAAATTCATATCTACATTTTATTTTCCTCCTGTTAGTATTATACCCATATATTCAGCTGGAACTTCGAACTATCAACTCAACAGCCACAAAACCATAGTCTTCATCTTCCTTCTCCTCCTCCCATCGCCCTCTCCCTGTTCAGGTCAATAGCTACCCAGTGAACCTGCAAAAGTCATCCATACTTCTCCATTTCCCTCTCCTCCTCACATCACAAGGAATTACTAAATAATTCCAAGTTGACCTCCTTAATGTTTCCCAGAAGATACCTTTTGTTCTCCTCCTACAACCACTTCCCTGGCTTAAACCAGAGAAGTTCATACCTCCTGAACATCACTTTCTCTCCTGAATCTGTCCTCCAATCAGTTACCACCATGGTTTATCCCAAATCCCAATGTTTCCTTGGTTTAAAATCGTTCAAAGGCCACCTGGGTGGCTCAGTCCAGTTAAGCACCCTACTCTTGATTATTCTCTCAGGTCATGATCTTCAGGTGGTTAAATTCAGCTCCCTGTTAGGCTCCATCTACACTGAACAGGGAGCCTGCTTGAGATTCTCACTCTTTCCCTCTCTGCCCCTCCCTCCCTCACTTATGACAGGTGCTCTCTCTAAAATCTAACAAAATAGGGGCGCCTGGGTGGCTCAGTCGGTTAAGTGTCCAACTTCGGCTCAGGTCATGATCTTACGGTTCGTGGGTTCGAGCCCCGCGTGGGGTTCTGTGCTGACAGCTCAGAGCCTGGAGCCTGCTTCGGATTCTGTGTCTCCCTCTCTCTCTGCCCCTCCCCAACTTGTGCTCTGCCTCTCTCTGTCGCTCAAAAATAAGTAAATGTAAAGAAAAATTTTTAATAAAACAAAATAAAGTACAATAAAACAAAACCTTCAATGAGAGCACATTACTTACATGACAGGTTCAAGCTCCTTAACAGAGCAGGAAAGAAGCGTCCCTGCTTACCTTTCAATCTCATCTCCAGTAACTGCATGTCTTGCTCTTTACAGTCCAAAACACCTAAGTACTTATACTCTTGCATAGCGCATGATGGTTTTTGTTTGTTTTGCTTTCTTGGATTTTTTTTTTTTTTTTTAAATTCTGAGCCGTTCTTTGCTCATCTTGGCCTTCGGGATTTCAAGACGGGAACTCCGGTGTGTTCTCTGCAAAGCCTTCTCTCACCTCTCGGGTTTTCCCTCCATGTATTCTTTACTACTTTGTACCTGGATCTGGCATTGCTCTTGCTGCCTTACTGTGCCCTGGTGCTGGGGGGTGGGAGGGAGGGCAGACCCCGGATAGGGACGCGCACCGCCCGAGGTCCCTCACCGCTCCCCTGCCCTGGGGATGACCCTTCCGCTCACAGTTCGCACAGCCGGAGCCATTTTCCAGGACGCAGCCCGGACGCAGCAGCCTGGACGCAGCAGCCTGGACGCAGCAGCCTGCTGTCGAGCCCACCTGGCCAGGGCGCGTGACTCAGTCCCGTTAAGGCCTCTTTATAAACTTTTAGGACTCAGGCGCACAGGTGCAGAGATCTACTCATCTTGCCTCGGCCCAAGACAAGCCTGCAGGTAAGTTCCCTTACTTGTTAAACCTGCCACGGACCTGTCTAGGGGTGGCCTCTTTCTTTAGTCTGTCTTCGCCCGCTGTGTATGGGACCGGTTTGCAACCCAGCAGTTGGTGAGCCAGTCGGGGTCGGATGACACGAGCTTGGGGAAGAGGCATCTGGGGGAGGGGGGGGGAAGATCCAGGGTTGGCCATCACCTCTGTGTGGCGAGGGGTGGCCCGTGTGCTAGATGCTGTGGACCAGCCTGTGACATCCCCAAACGCGCTTGTCTGAGGACTGGGCATCGCGTGGCGGCCACAGTAGGCGGACCTCTACTGGGGGCAGCTCCGCGGGCACTAGACGTCCAACTAGGGGCTGGAGCTCGACTTAGAAAGAAGCAAGACCTGAGGTTAGGGAAGGACATGCTGGTGTCCCCTACTTCCCTGGCTTTGGGGCCAGCAGGAAAGCGTGGGAGAGTAAGATGATCATTTGGAGACCTTAGCGTGTGGTTTTGCAAAGCTGGGCGGACGCAGAAGGTCTGCACGTTTGGGAAAAAGCCTGATTGAGCGCCCACGACGAGGAGCCCCTGGGAAAGTGAGGAGGACCAAAGAATGTTGTGGTGATTGACTGTGAAAGGGAAGAAATACCCTGTGCCAACTACAAAGAAAAATTTTAAATAGCCATTACCCTTGACTTCTGATAATAGAGAAATATACCCCCAAACTCCTAGAAGACTTGCATTCTTTCTCTGTCTCTGGAAGATGTAAATCTTACCATGTCTTTGAAATGTAAACACCCCAGGAGATAACTAAAAACATTGCCCACTGTGCCTGAGACTAGACAGTGAGCTCCTATGAACTATATTTGTTTGTTGTTCACATCCCCTAAACCTAACGCATGGCCTGGCAGATAGTTTTTGAGTGAATAAGACATTCTTGTTCACTTCTAACTTCTCTTAAGAAATTTGTTCCGTTTGGGGTACCTGGGTGGCTCCTCAGTTAATCGTCAGACTTCAGCTCAGGTCATGATCTCATGGTTGGTGGGTTCGATCCCTGCACCGGGCTCTGTGCTGACAACAAGTTCAGAGCCTGGAGACTGCTTCAGATTCTGTCTGTCTGTCTGTCTCTCTCTCTCTGCCCTTCCCCCGCTCATGCTATCTCTGTCTCAAAAATAAATAAACGTTTTAAAAATTTAAAGCAAAAAAGAAAGAAATTTGTTCAGTTCTTGGCGCTCCTGGGTGGCACAGTCAATTAAGCCTCTGACTCTCCATCTTGGCTCAGAGCACCGTCTCGTGGTTGGTGAGATCGAGCCCAGCATGCAGCTCTGTGCTGAAGGTGCAGAACCTGCTTGAGATTCTGTCCTTCTCTCTGCCACTCCCCTGCTTGTGCATGAACACACACCTCGCTGGCTCTCACTCTCAAAAATAAATAAACATTTTAAAAAGATTTATTTTGGGGCGCCTGGGTGGCTTAGTCGGTTAAGCGTCCGACTTTCGCTTAGGTCATGATCTCGCGGTTCGTGGGTTCGAGCCCCGCGTCGGGCTCTCTGCTGACTGCCAGCTCAGAGCCTGGAGCCTGTTTCAGAGTCTGTGTCTCCCTCTCTCTCTGACCCTCCCCTGTTCACGCTGTCTCTCTCTATCCTAGAAATAAAATAAAAATATTTTAAAAATAAATAAATAAATAAATAAGATTTATTTTTCAGTTCGTAGGCAGGAGTGTCTAACGTTCTCAGACTTGTTCTTCATTCTTTTCTACACTATTCATTTACTTCATGAATGCTCCTATTATACCTTCCCCCGCTGCTATTTTATGGTTTTTAAAACTAATTTCAGAAATTAACAACTTCATGATGGTCTCTATTACCTCTATTTCATTAATTCTAAACATGGCTGCACTTAATTTCCTACTGGATGGGTCTGTGCAATCCTAGAATATATGGCTCTCCTCTCTAATATATACATAGTGAAACTACTTGCTTTAATTTTCTCTCTCTGCTTAGTTGTGGGGTAAAAGGACCAAAAACACATTCTTGCCTTCCTGATCTTTCTGATATAACTTCCTTCCAACTTGAGTACATCCTCAGAAACTCCCCCACAAAGCAGAAATAATCACCTCCTCTTTATTTCTTACATTGCATTAAAATACGAGGAGCTGTGACACAACAATGAACAAGATATAATCCTGCCTTCAAAGGGTATAGATGTGTGAAGAAATAAGACAAGAAATCAGACAACTACAGCCCAGTTGTGGAAAACATTGTAACTCTCACCACAGAGTTACTTTTTGAACTGGGGTCCCAAGGATAGGGAGCTGAGGTGCAGGAGACCTGCCCATCTGCCCCAGAAGTGGAATTTCGCCCCTGCAGTGCTATTCTCCGCCCTGTGCCCAGTGCAGAGGTGCCTGCTAGTGCCCTGGCTGTGATCAGCAGGTGTGTTTTAGCCCTTCGTCCACAAAGCAAAATAAGCAAGTTGCAGGCACTGCCTTAATGAGATTGCCAGTTAAGAGGGTATTTAGTTCTCGGGATAGAATTTTAAGATACTCATATGGGATGCACATCCTTAAACTCTTAAATGTACTTGTTCAGCAGAATGTCAAAGTTATCAGGCCCTGGTTCAACTCAGTGCATGGCTCAGAACAATAGCTCCCTCCTCTATGAATCATAAAAGTGGTCACAACTGAGCCATGCCTCAGAAAAGAGCAGGCTCACTTTCTTAAGTGTGTAAACCAACTGGTGTTGCAGTTACTAAACCCTTGAAGCTGGAGCTTAGAAGCCTTTGATGGGATGGAGAACTTTGTAAACATTTATGCATGCCTTTATGTATTCATTTGATAAACACGTATGGAGAAACCACCGTATGTCAGGAAATGTACTAGGACATAGGGAGACGATCATGAATAAGACAGAACCCCTACCATCAAAGGGTTTACCGTTTAGAAATTCAGGTAACCTTCAGTTATGCTAGAATGTTCCATATGCACATGGAACATGTGGGAGGGGCAGTTAACCCAGGTTTGAGGGATCATAGAAGGCTTGCCAGTCAAGTCAGCTTCCACACCCAATTTTGAAGGAATTAGAAAAGGGGATTTGGAACCAAGCTCAAATTTGCCCTTGGTTAACTCAGACTTGTGTGGCCCACCCCTCTGCATTAACTCTGTAAAATAGAGCTTCTGGCCATGCTCTCCTGAGACGGATGGGGATGTATTGTAGAGGCACACACAGGACACGGCTGGATTCGTTAGCTCACATATGTGACAGTCTTGCTAAATGAACACCAGTCCCAATTGCAATGTTTACAGAGTAAATAAAAACATGCAAATGTTTCATTCACACAAACTTATTATTGAAGATATTCTTCATTAGGACAACAAACCTCTTCCTGAAACTTCTGAGACATAAAAGTCTTTGTTTCACCTCTGGAAGTCTGCATCTACTTATATGCGTGACTGAGTGAACCTGGAACAACAAAGAATAAAATTACTTATCAATAACCTTACTGATTGGTTCTGGAATGGAGAGCTGTTGGAATGTAAATACTTCATGTTTTTCTCTACAAGGGTGTCGGTATTTTTATTTTATTTCTTTCATTGGATTTAAGTCACAGCTTAAAAACCAGAAATGCACATTTAAAAATACTTCACTAAATCTATGCCTGAAATCACTGTTGCACTGTATGCTAACTTGGATGTAAATTTAAAAAATAAATTAAATAAAAATAAATAAATAAAGTAAAAATACTTCACTAAATAGCTGCCATTGTTCCCAGCACAAAATCCACTTGAGTCAATACACTTATGAATATATTCTGTTTGTGATGAACCTGTAAATTGTTGAGACTAGGGGCGCCTGGGTGGCTCAGTCAGTTAAGTCTCTGACTTCAGCTCAGGTCATGATCTCACGGTTCCTGGATTCGACCCTGCATTTGGCTCTGTGCTGACAGCTCAGAGCCTGGAGCCTCAGTTCCGTGTTTCCCTTACTCTCTGCCCCTCCTGCACTGCACTCGTGTGTGTGTGTGTGTGTGTGTGTGTGTGTGTGTGTGTGTGTGAAAAATAAATAAACATTAAATTGTTGAGACTAAACATTAACCAAAATTTTTCTTTCATTTTTTTACATTTATTTATTTAATATTATTATTATTTATTTATTTTGAGAGACAGAGAGAGACAGCACGAATAGGGGAGGGGTAGAGAGACACAGAATCCGAAACAGGCTCCAGGCTCTGAGCAAGCTGTCAGCACAGAGCCTGATGCAGGGCTCGAACCCATGAACTGTGAGATCGTGACGTGAGCCAAAGTTGGATGCTCAACCGATTGAACCACCTGGGCACCTCTAACCAAAATTCCTCAAAAGGGATGCCTCACAGGGTAATCCTGGGTGACTCAGCTGGTTACGTGGCTAACTCATGTCTACTCAGGTCTTGATCTCACGGTGGTGAGATTGAGCCGTGCCTTGGGCTCTGTGCTGGGAGTGGAGGCTGCTTAAGATTCTCTCCCTCTCGCTCCCTCTGTCCCTACCACACTTACATGCTCTGTCTCTGTTTCTCTTGGAAGGAAGGAAGGAAGGAAGGAAGGAAGGAAGGAAGGAAGGAAGGAAGGAAGGAAAGAAAGAAAGAAAGAAAGAAAGAAAGAAAGAAAGAAAGAAAGAAAGAAAGAAAGAAAGAAAAAAGAAATGCCTCACAAAGTGTTTACTTGGGTTATCCCCAAGGAGATAGTCTTGAGGTAAGGGTGAGCTCCATTTTTCACTTTGAACATTTCAGAAGTGAGCATTTCCTTTTTGTAATACAAAATACAATAAAGATGGAGACTATAACTCCCAAATTTTGATTCTATGATGAGACGCAGGAAAAAATATATTTCCCATGCCTGGGAACATTTCTCTTACAAAACACATAATGATAAAGATATTCTGCATTAACTAACAGTCCAGGTGCAACATTGGATTAAAAATTAAGCTCATATGTTATTGCCATAATCCCCCTTCACTGTGGGTGTTGGAGGGATAGCACATGGAAGCTGCAACATCGTCAGCAGGGCAATCTTAAAAATAAGTGCGCAGATATTGTGCAAACATCGGTTTAATCTCCCAAGCAAATGCCACCTGCACCGACATCACTTCATTTATGGGTCAAATATGTGAACCTACAAAGCACATTCTGTTCTCCAAATCTTGGAACTATGGTCTATTAAAAGGAGAACCATAAAAATCCTTGGAAATATTTGTAAGAGCAACATAAATCATGTGGCATAGATACTGTTTTTAAATCAAGTCCACTCTCCATGACTGGGCCAAAGTCCTTGAAAACACATATTGACATCAGGGAAAGTAGATGAATCTGTGGAAACAGACATCCAAAATGGGATTGTTGTGACATATACAAGATTATTGACAATTTAATCTGTAATGGATTGAACCAGAAGGAATGGCAGAAGCAACATGCTAAAGTAGAATCATGATTAGGTAGGTTAGTGGCTTAGGCAGTGCATAGTCCCGTAAACAATGCTCGTCCAGAGAATCAGAGAGTGAAAGTTCGAGTAATGCCTCTGTCACTAACTGCAGACTCAGGAAAGACCCTTTACTCTGTTCTAGGAGGATGTGCTTGTCCTTGTGTTTATAAGGCACAGAACTTGAGGGATGCAACCAAGGAGTTCTTGCAAGCACTGGAAAAATGTCAGAGCTCTCTTGGAAGGGAAATAGCATCCTAACCTAAAAATACTCCTGCTTCCCAAGCCTCTACTGTAATGGATTGGCCCTCTGACTTGGCAAACTTGTAAGTGAAGCTCTTTACTTTCATAAGATAATGATGACTCTGTCTCCTTCATGTCTAGTGTCTAAAGCATAAGGTTTCACATTAGCCAATATTGTGAAATAGTTGTTAGGGAGTTCAATCATGAATGGTCTGTGAGCCAGCACCTGACGACAGCTGGCTTAAACCATCTGATATTTGCAAAAGACAATCTAGTGGGCATGCTAAATACCCTTCCTCCTAGATTCTCCAAACTCGCTGCATTTTAAGTTAGACCACCAAGAAGCAATGTACTTGGACCAAATTATCTCAGTTCTCCATAGAAACGCCTTTGCTGATTGATGATATAAGGTTTTGCCCTGAGCCTTTACAGAGGGTCGATATGAAAACTGTCTCATCAGTATTTCTGTTGTTTTGTAAAGCTGTAGCCAGGCCATATCCCCTGTGCTTGCAAATATCAGTTTTAAAAGGCCCCGCAGAAATTCAGCTCATTTAACTTAATTCCAAGCAAAGGTTTGTTTCTGTCTGTAAATGTGTATGCTTTCATTTGTCCATAGTGAGCATTAGGTAACTAATGAGGTTTCCTTTTATTTACTGATTTATTTCTAATTTTTTAATCTTTCTTTATTTCTGAGTAAGAGACAGAGCATAAGCAGGTAGGGGGAAGAAAGAGAAGGAGACACAGAATCCAAAGCAGGCTCCAGGCTGAGCTGTCAGCACAGAGCCAGACACGGCGCTTAAATTCATGAGCCATGAGATCATGACCTGAGCTGAAGTCGGACACTTAACCGACTGAGCCACCCAGGTGTCCCTGTGGTTTTCTTTTAGAGCAACACTGAGACATAGTTTAGAAATTCACTCACCTTCGGTTTATGGCACTATCTATTTTTGGGGGGCAGGGCAGGGTTTAGATAACATTTCTTCTGTTCCAGTCACCAACTATCTATTTTACATGATGTTTAACTTGGGAGTTGCTTTCCATCTTTTTCAAATTTTGGAGGCATATCGCTGAGGGTAAATACAAAAAGAATCACAATGCTCCGAACATTTACTCTGTGCGAGGTAATCACATATACAACCTTAGGTGATATTCAGTAACACCATAATCTTTTTTAAAGATAGTTGGGATATGTCAAATAACATAATCACTGTTAGCTAGTAAGAGTGGAGCTGATATTTAAACCCCGATCTTTTCTAGGTTGTGTCCGAAGTGTGTGCTCTTATTGAGGACTCTACTATATATTTATGAAACATAAATTCTTAAAGAATCTTATTTTGAGCATGATTATTTGATTAATTAAGTACCTAGTCTCCTTTGCAGTACTGTTGTGAGAATAAAATAAAATTCAAGTATGAAAGTACTTTGAAAGAATTTTATTTATTTATTTTTTTAAATATTTTTTTATTTTATTTCTAGGAGAGAGAGAGAGAGAGACAGCGTGAGCAGGGGAGGGTCAGAGAGAGAGGGAGTCACAGACTGAAACAGGCTCCAGGCTCTGAGCTGGCAGTCAGCACAGAGCCCGACGCGGGGCTCGAACCCATGAACCGCGAGATCATGACCTAAGCGAAAGTCAGACGCTTAACCGACTAAGCCACCCAGGTGCCCCTGAAAGAATTTTAAAATGGTCCAGAAATGTGAATTTTTTTATTGCTTGTTGCTCCATTATACAGATTATTGGAAGATTTGAATTACTATATTAAAATCTAAGGGTTGTGTGTGAGTACACGACTCTACATTTTGAGTGCCCACCAATTTATTACAGTAGACCAATGGACAGCACAGGTTTGAATCATGCAGGTCAACTTATACATGGATTTTTTTCTTTAATAAATACTGTACTGTAAATGTATTTTCTCTTCCTTGTGATTTTCTTACAGACATTTTCTTTTCTCTAGCTTGTTTTATTGTAAGAATACAGTGCATAATACATCTAACATACAAAATATGTGTTAACTGATTATTTATGTTATCAGCAAGGCTTCTTGTCAACAGCAGACTATTAATAGCTAAATTTGGGAAGCCAAAAGTTATGCATGGATTTTCAGCTGCACTGGGGTTGGCATTCCTAATCCCTGCATTGTTCAGAAGTCTACTGTAGTGTTCAACAATGATTTTTAATCAAGTGGAAAGCTGAAAAGGGCTTTGATAAAAGTCCCTCAGATGTAAAATATTTTACTGAAATTCATTAACAAACGACATTCTAAATTAAACTTCAGCTCCTAACATTCCTATCCTGGTAGAAAAAATATTCTTATACCATACATAGAGCACCTTCCTATATGAATGTGAAACCATCCATTTGAAAAATCCTGCAGTGGTCATGTGACCAGAAAACAGGTATTTCAAAGACAAGACATAGAGAAATTTTAGTTTTTCCTGTGTCCTAAGCAACAGCCACAGACTTCATGAAATGCTCAACCACCTTCAAATACAGACAAGAATAGTCCCTTCATTCTTTACCCCAGCCCAAATCCTCAGCCAATAAAGTACAACCTCATCATGCTTGATCCTATTTCATTAATATCCCCCCTCCTCATTTCAGTGCTTTATCCTTCCAGAAAATGACTTTTGCTATTTCAACTCTTGATACTAATTATATTTTTCATTTTGTGTGTTAGTCCTACTTCCTCTGGCTTGTCAGTGAGAAACTATTTTAAAACATACTGCATTATAAACCATGAATATTTTTCTAAGCATCAACTACAAAGTATAGCACAATGAAAACATCACTATAATGGGAAGAGTCTCATGCTGTTTCATTATTAAGAAGGTAAACAACTCAGGAAGTAGATTGCAGGACTGAGCAATCTTTAAATAAAGCTTAACTGCTTCAGTAGGACGTTTAGCACACTACAGACAAAATATCTTCTCTGTCTTATTTTTAACTTAATAAATTGCAAGAATATTCTCACCTAACCCTTGCCCATACTTTATCATCACTGGTAGTTGGGGTGTGTACTTTCACCTTTATGTGTATTTTTAGAGGTCCTTGGACATCTGCCAAATCAGATATTATGTGGTGAGATGTGTCATGGAGGCTTCTGGTGCTCTATGAATTATAAATACAAAGGAAATAATAATAACATGTGACCCTTACATCAGAGTAACAAATGCAATTCCAGGCACTTGCTGACACTCTGTTAAAGTAGTAGAAAAGAAGTTGGGGGTGCAGAGATGAGGAGCGCCATCTCTTTCTGAGGAGTATGTCTAATCCAAAAGACAATCTAGGAGGGACTACCTGTTGAGCAATGTTCACAACTCCCTTGAAGCCAATGCAAATGCAGAAAAAATAGCAAAGAAAAATAAGGTAAAATGTGACTACACTTGCCAGGCTCTCTTGTCAGGAAGCAGAGCCTGAGGCAGAGATTTGGATGTAATCTGTAAGGCAGAGCAGGAAGCAGAATGGAAGAGAGAGAAGCAAGCAAGGATGTGGTGTCAAGTGAAGTCTAGCATTGTTCTGATGCATTAGGGTTACGTGAGACTCTAGAACAAAACTTGGCAGGATTATTCTGTAAAGGGCCAGATAGCCTTTCTTGCAACTATTCAACTCTGCCATTGTAGCATGAGAGCAGCCAGAGACCATAAAACAAATGAGTCTGGCTTTGTTCCCATAAAACTTTATTTATAAAAACAATCAGTGGGCCAGATTTGGCCCCAGAAACCGTAGTTTGATGATTCATTCTCCAGAGTATAAATCACACCACAGAATTGTCTGATCACCCTAAAGGAAAGAGTTTGGCCTTTAGTACTCTGTACCCACCAGTCGTCAGCTGTGGAGGTAGAGCAGGGGTGCTGCTAACCCCCCCAAGATGGTTCCCTCAACTGGGATAGTAGTTCCCACTCTGAATCAGAATCCCATTCAGTTCTACAGAAAACACATTTCTGGGCCTCACACACAAGAGTTTCTGATTCAGTAGTTCTGGTCTAGAGTCTGAGAATTTGCATTTGTAGCAAGTTTCCCAGTGAGGCTAATGCTACCTTTTTGGAAACCACTGAGACCACCAAGTTCAAGACAGTTCTCCAGAGGAGGGGCAGTTGTGAGCCTTTTGCAACCAACACCCATAACAGCTGAAGGCCTGATGCACTGAGGGTGCCTCAAAGCATCTGGTACAATACTTTGACAAGTTTGCATCAGGAAAGACACAGACTCTTTAAAATGTACCCCTGGATAAGGAAATGTTTATTCATGTCCATTCTCTTTTTGATGAGGCTGCTCATTCTTGAACTGGTCTAGCCTATTCTGATCCAGCTATTCCTTATGAAATTATATCCATCTGAGTACGTTATTTATGTGTGTTTTCCACCATGTGTTTACTGACGCATTTGTTGATATTGGTTGGCATACTAATCTTTGTTAAATTCTAATCTCCTTGAGAGCATGGACCATGTTTTTTCCTAATTTTATAGCTATCAAGGGAAGAGAGTTCTATACACTTCACAGCTGCTTTGAGTCAGTGTTTCCCTGGGGAAAATGAAGCTCATAGCACATACAAAATAAGAGTTTCTTTATTTCATTCCTCTCCTAGCTTCTTATTCTTAACCTATATTCTCTTATCATAGAATATATTCCCAGGAGTGCCTGGGTGGCTCAGTCGGTTAAATGTCTGACTCTTGATTTCTGCTCAGGTCATGATATCATGGTCATGAGATTGAGCCCTATGTCAGATTCCATACAAAGCATAGAGCCTGTTTAAGATTCTTTCCTTCCGTTTGCCTATCCCCTGCTGGGATGCACATGCATGCTTACTCTCTCAAAAAATTAAAATTACAATTAAATAAATTAAAATATATTCCCAGACAATTGACATTAAGACTATAAACATTGAATCACTAAATTTGTCCTTATACATATTATGGCCCAAGGATTAATGCTTGCCCATGAGCACCCTAAGTCTGGCTTATGGTTTCATTGTTAGAATACCAAAGCAGAAAGAAAACTCTTAATCTATACCTTATTAAGTCAGTTGTCTGAAACACATGATTTTGAGGTCAAAGAATAGATCACTGTGTCATGAACTGTGTATCTGAATTTCGATTTTATCTTTCTTACTATCCTGAAGACAAAGCAGAGAAATAAGGCTTGGAGTTCTGACTAGTTAACTACTTAAACAACTTCTAGAGTGAAGTTAAGTCTACCTAAACGGTAATGATTGATGGAGTTATTTCAACCTTAGGTGTTCAAATAATAACACACAAACACGGTAGGCCAAGGTGTAAATACTGAGTTGGGATGCTAGCTCATTTGGCCAGAGCTAGAGATGGGGAGTTGAGGAGCTAAACAAAATGTGGGACATTATATTCTATCAATCAAAGCAATACAAACTACAGTAGCAAGTCCAAGCCAAAATATTTTGAGAAGCACAGAGGGTCAAAAATCAGGCAAATGAAATAATATCAAGAGAGCAAGAGCTAGATCATAAACCACAGGTGAAGCCAAGATTCAAATAAAAAAGCAGGAGGAATTAGAACTCAAGAGGTCATGAAGAAAGGAAGGATAGACTTGGTGCTGACCAATAGAAAATAAAATAAGTATAGTGACATGTACAGCTTTTCTTTAGGTACAAAGGCCTAAATGAAAAGCCAAGCCAAAGGCATTATTTGTAAGGCTGAACATCAGCATATTCGCTTTATGATCCAGCAACACCAGTTATAGATGTATAAGCTAGAGAAACTTACCAAGGTGCACCAACAGGTATGATTAAGAGTGTTCAAAGCAAGGATATTCATAAAAATAAATAACTAGAAACAACCTGAATGCCTGTTTACAGGGAAAATGGATAAATGATGCCATATTCACATAACAGAATATTATACATCAGGGGAAATAAATGAACTGCAGCTACATGCAATAATATAAATGAATCTTAAAAATATAATGCTGAGTAAAGAAAGCATATAAATCCTGCTTCCACTTAAGCTGTAAGAGAATGTTGTTCCTGTCCTGATAACAATAACAAAAACCAGATAATATACAAAATCATAACTTTTCTTGAACCCTTCAGAGAGCTGCAGTCATGAGGAAACCACAAGAACTGAATTTCAGAAAGAGGCAAGCCCCTCCAAGGAGAAATAAGACATGGAAATTATTTTACCTTCGCCAGAGCACAAGAGAAACAAGGAGCCACTACAAAAAAGGTAAGAAAAAAATTAGCTTAAAGTCTTAACAAGTTTCTGAAGGCTGAATATGGGCAGCATAAAAATTTAGAACAAGTAAAAATTAAAATAATTAAAGTAATCTGCTTGGATTAAGGTACAAAACACCAGCCACTTCTCTGGACCCATCTTTTATAAAAAGTAAATGCTTGGGGCACCTGGATGGCTCAGTCAGTTAAGGGTCCAACTCTTGATTTTGGCTCAGTTCATGATCTCAGTGGTTTGTGAGATTGAGCCCCATGTTGGGCTGACAGCTTGGTACCTGCTTGGGAGTCTCTCTCTCCCTCTCTCTCTGCCCCTCCCAGTGCATGCTCACGTTCTCTCTCTCTCAATAAATAAATAAATAAATAAATAAATAAATAAACAAACAAACAAACTAACTAACTAACTAAACAAATAAATAAAAAAGTATTTTTTTAAAAAAGGTAAAAGCCTTAAACCAGTTGGGGAAGAACAGCAAGCCCTCTGCTTCTTGGGGTCACAAGAGAAGAGATAGAAATTAAACCTATCCTTCTCTGAAGGAAGTTATAACGTTTCCCTTCCTGACACCAGAAACTTCCTTGGTGAAGAGTAGAAACAATGTTACCTTCCCACGAGAGAGAAAGGAAAATCTTTATGTCAAGGGTCCTGCACCAATACATAGCAGAAGTCTGCCACCCTACGGAAAGGTCAGGAAACCCTTCTGCCCCAAACTTGCCACAGACACAAGACAGAATGTAGCAGTCACAAGTGGAATTGGCAGGCACCATCCACATGCTCCATCCTCAAAGTCTAGGCACACAGATCCTGGTTAATGATGAGACTGGCCCAACAAAACCAAAATATCCCCTGGTCCCACAACAAACCTAGCAACAAACAACAAGCAATAGCAACCTACCCCTAAGGAAGGGAAAAGAGAGTGGAAAGAGAACTTTGTAATATAAGCATACAGAGACTCCTAAAACCTGAGGGTAGAGATGAGGCACAAAAAATAACACTCTAGTACTCTAGACCACACAGTAAGATGAAGGTAATGACTGTTCACTACTGGAGAAACTCAAAGCCTATGGTACGCTAATAGTAACTATAGCAACCATGGCACAGAAACCAATTGAACTACTGACTTGATTGACTCAACCCCTAACACTAACAGTCTGAGAAGATCCAAGTCCATTTCTGGGAATAAAGCCAATTTACTCCAGTCTCTGCTGTACAAATAATATAGCACATTCAATAAAAAATTATTGGCTGGCTGTGGTAGAACGTGCGACTCTTAATCTTGGGACTGTGAGTTCAAGCTCCACATTGGGTATAGAGATTACTTAAAAAGAAAAAAAGTATTAATAAAATATATGAGACAGACCAAAACAACAACAACAAAAAGAACTATTGTCAAGAGATAAAATAATAAATATAATCAGAGAAAATTCAGGTGTTAGAACTCTAAGACAGCAACTTTGATTAATATGCTAAAAAATCTAATAGAAAGGTTGAGAACATACATTTAAAAATGGGGGATTACAGGGGCGCCTGGATGGCTTAGTTGGTTAAGCGACTAAGGTTCAGGTCATAGTCTCGCAGTTTGTGAGTTCAAGCCCCACATTGGGCTCTGTGCTAACAGCTTAGAGCCTGAAGTCTGCTTTGGATTCTGTGTGTCCCACGTGAGACGAGGTGGCTGCGTGGTTAAGGCAATTCTGTGTCTCCCTCTCTGCCCACCCCACCTTGTGCTCTGTCTCTCTTTCAAAAATAAATAAATGTTAAAAATGGGAGGATCATAGCAGAGAGATGGAAACTATTGAAAATATCAAATAGAAAAGCTATAAATAAAAATTTGATATCAGAGATAATTCTTTCAACAGACATATCAAAAGATGTCATATGGCTGAGGGTTAAGCATCCAACTCTTGATTTTGGCACAGGTCATGATCCCAGGGTTGTGGGACTGAGCTCATCATCGAGCTCTGTGCTAATTATGGAGCCTGCTTAAGATGTTCTCTCTCTCTCTCTTTCTTTTTCTCTCTTTTTCTCTTTCTCTCTCTCTCCCTTCTGCCCCTCTCCCCAGCTTATGCTCTCTTTTCCCCTCAAATAAATAAAATAATAAAATAAAATAAAATAAAATAAGAGTAACAAAATTCACAATAGAGATTACTTACAGAAAGAGATCAAGAACACAGAATTTGAAGGAAGAACAAAATTCTGGTTCTTAAATTGGGTGTTGAGTATACATTGCATTACTATGCTTTGATACTCACATGTGCTTTCTTATATTTTGTCATGTGTGTTAAATAAAATATTTTCTTTCTTTTTTTTTTTAAATAAAATATTTTCAAACAGAAGATTGTATAAACAAAATACAGGAAGGGACTTCATAGTAAAGTAGATTGATTTTTAAAAAGCAAAGAAAGAAAGGGTTTCTAAAACTATACTAAAGTGAGAAGTCTCGTAAAAATTTAGTTCAAAAAAATTTTTAATGTATATTCTGTCTGCAAGATGCTGAGGTATGCAGTGGGTATAAAATTATGAATAAGACATCATTTCCAACTTTGGACCGCTTACAGCATAGTGAGGAGTTCATTGTCAAATCTCTATCTGAATATATGTTGTTTGGACATACCTGAAAATACCCCAGTGGTGGAAGCACAAAGAAGGAGTCAGTGAAGATACAGATGAGATAAGATTGGCCATGAATTGATAACTTTCGAAGCTCTGTAATAAGTATGAGGAGTTAATCTATTTTTCCACATTTATATATGTTTGAAATTTCTCCTAAGAAAGTTTTGTTTGTTTTATAAAAACTATCTGGCTCCATACTTTTAAATTAAAAATAAGATGAGGAATTAGTGAACTTTATGATCAACAAAGAAAAAACTAGGTGACAGTTTCATGATTCCAAAGTTCTTGACAGGCTAGAACAATAGACTAAATTAAAAAAAGAAAAGATATAATAGAGATTCAAGAAAAAGAAACAAAAGGCATACACATTGGGAAGGAAGACCTAAAACTCTCTCTACTTGCAAATGACATGATTGTCTATGTAAAAAATCTCAAAGAAGCTCCAAAAAAGCTATTAATTAGAGAGTAGCAAAGTTGAAGAATACAGTGTCAACATAAAATTTAATCATTTCTATATACTACCAGTGAATAATCAGAAATTTAAATTTTTTCAAGTACTATTTTTAATAGCACCCCCAAAACAAAATATTTATGTACAAATCTCACAAAATAAGCGCAAGATCTATATGCTGAAAACTATTAAAGATTGATGAAAGAAATCAGAGATCTTAATAAATGGAGAGATACACCAGTTCACACACTGAAAGGTTTGAAATTGTTAATAAGTCACTTCTCCCCAAACTGATCTGTAGATTCAAACATAATCCTAGTCAAAATCCCAGAATTTTTTTTTAGAAATTGACAAACTTATTCTAAAACTTATATAAATAGGCAAATAAACTAGAATAGTCAAAACAATTTTGAAAAAGGAGAAAAAAATTGGAAGTTTCTCATTACCTGAATTCCAAACTTACTATAAGACTATATCTTTAGGTTCTGGTACCAATTCCAATGTGGGTGTCAGGGGTCCCCACACATACAACTGGCAGTGTTCTGACACCATCTGAGTAGCTCATAATTTAACCCAACTCTGACTACTATCTACCCAGAGATTGTGTCAGCATTAGAACCCACAGATTGAGAGGTCAGTCCTACAACCCTGCCCCACACATGCACTTCAGACACCAGTCACAAGCCCAGGTTGTTACCTATACGACTGACTAACTGGCTATAAATAAGAGATTTTCAAGGCTCCCTCCTCAGGTTTGATTAATATACTAGAGTGGTTTACAGAATTCAAAGAAACATTTTTCTTCCTAGAAATATCAGAGGGAAAATTTACTTATGGCTTACTTTACTAGGTAATTAGTTTATTATAGAAGGTTGTAACTCAGGAACCGCCAAATGAAAGAAAAAGGCAAGGTGTGGGGAAAGGTTATGGAGTTGGAGGTGTGACACTCTCCCAACACCTCCACATGGTCACCAACCCAGAAGATCTCTAAGGCCAGTCCTTTCAGGCTTTTATGAAGGTTTCATTACATAGGCATGATTAATCCAAGAACTGGCCATTGACAATTGATTGAACCTCCAGCCCCTCTTCCCTCCTTGGGAGGTGTCTTGGTTGAGACTGAAAATTCTCTCTAAATGATGTGGTTGGTTTCTCCGGTGACCAGCCTGAATCCTCAGGTGACCTAGGAGCATTCCACAAGCCACCTCATTAACATAACAAAAGACACCTTTAACATTCTCAGCACTTAGGAAATTCCAAGAATTTGGGAAGCTGTGAGCCAAGAAGTGTGAAGGGAAACAAAATCCATATGAGATATATATTTTAGTCCTCCAAAAATAAATTTTTTATAAGTCAAAATATCACACTATTAGATGTCAAGAGAGTCTGATGGAGGGAGTACAGACATAGTATAAATAAATTGAACAGAAGAGTTCAGAAAAAGAAGCACACATATAGTATCAATTACTTTTTTTATGAAGGTGCAAAGAAAATTCAGTGGAGAGGGGACAGTCATTTCAACAAATGATGCTGAGACACTTGGATATGATGGGGGAAATTTGGATAAAAATGGGTTATTTTTAAAATGAACCTCAATCCATACTTCTCACTCTACTAAAAATTAACTCAAAATGGATCATGATCTAAATTTCAAACCTAAAACTGTAAAATTTTTAAAAGAACACATCAAGGAAAAGCTTTGCGTTATTAAGTTAAACATGAATTTCTTGGATATAACACCCAAAGCACAGCCCATATAAGAAAACATTTGATAAATTGGAACATCATAAAATTAAGAACATCTACCCTTCAAAAGAAAGTATCAGCAGAATAAAAAGATAAGCCACAGAAAGGGAGAAGCTGTTTGCAAATCACATGTCTAATAAAGAACATATCCAAATTATATAAAGAACTTTCAAAATTCAATAACGAATGGAGGAGATAGCTGAACAGACACTTCATCAAAGAAAATTTAAAGATTTCAAATAAACACCGGAAAAGATGCTCAATATCAATAGCCACTAGAGAAAAGCAAAATAAAGACCACAGTAAGATACAGTTATATACCTACTAGAATCAAAATGAATTTTTAAAAAATCTGACAATACCAAGTGTTGACATGGATGTAGAGCAACAGGAACTGTTATATGGTGCAGAGAGGAATGCAAAAGAATTTTGGAACTCTTTCTGGAAACATTTTGGCAATTCCTTATAAATTCAACATACTCTTAACAAGTAACATAAAAATCCCACTATGAGATATTTCTCCAAGTGAATGAAACCCATATTCAAACAAAAAGATGGGCAAAAATGGTTATAACAGCTTTATCTGTAATTGCCAAAATCTAGAAATAGCGCAAGTGTCTCTCCACTGGGGAATGGATACACTTGATCATAGCATATCTGTATGATGGAATAAAAGCAATGAAAAGGAACAAAGAGTTGGTATGTGCAACAAGCCGTAACTGAATCTCCATGCATTATACTGAATGAAAGAAGCTGTAGTCAAAAAAGCCTTTATACCAAATGATTTCACTGAAATGACATTCTTGCAAAGGCAAAACTATAGGAGCAGAAAACAGCAGTGGTTGCCAGAAGTAGAAGCAGGAGACTGGTTGGCTACATAACTGTACTGGGGAATGTTTTGGAGCAATTAAATGTTTCTTTATCTAGATTGTGGTAATGGTTACATGGCTACGTAAATTTGTCAAAATTCACAGAACTGTACCATAAAAAGAGCAAACTTTACTATAGGCAAATTATGCCTAAAATTTTTAATGGAAAAAAAAACCCTCCCAAAATGTAGTAGGGATAACTAAAATGCTTTGATTCACAAAATTCATAAATACAAACATGAAGAAGATATGATTTAATGTATACCCATATAGAAAAGTACAAGAAATAATTATAAAATCAATGTGGATAAACACCTTGGCATGGTTGACCAACAGTCAATTAACTCTTAACAGGTACATAGAATTCAAATTAAGGCAGCAAGTAGTACCCTATTATTCTGTACTACTGAGATTCATCTGAGACATTAATTCAAATCTGGACCCAGGTGATAGGAGGGATATGAATGAAGCAAGTACCGCTATCTACAATAGAATGGCCTTTTTCCAGTCAGTGTGAATTCACCATCAGTGTGTTCAAGTAGAGAATACTGAGATCAATTTCAAAGTGACTTAATAAGCTAGAACTTTAGGAATTATTTCCTCCCTTCCCCCCCAAAAAAATATCACCTACTGTGGGCCGAGGACTGTATAGTCATGGTAATAATGACAGTAAACAGACAAATGTGTTTCCAGCTTAGAAAAGGCCTAGTTAAAGTTATGAAACTAAGTATTCTTTTCTGCAAACTACAAAACCTATAGCTAGGAAAGTAGAAATGCAGAGAGCAGTACTTCCTATCTTATTTTAATTATGTCCAAGAAGCCGTCAGGCAGCCGTGATCATGAGAAGTCAGCCAAATTCTAATTGACTAGCCTATGCCTAGAATTCCGTTCTGTTTGGTTCTGTTTTGTTTTATTTTTGTATCTTGGTTACTAAATATAGGCTTCTCAGCATGATTGTCACCTTACCTTAACCCTTTTTCAATTAGCATTTGAAATGGTGTAAGTACAAACACCAGAGACAAAAAGCTCATCCTACCTCTGTTTTTACTAAGCCTCATGTGCACTTGGTTTATGGAACACAAACCTAACAATGACTTTGTCCTATAATTTTGACACTCTATCTGAGACCTTATTCCACTCTATGACAGATTTGTCATATTATGTATTGAAATATTTTATATGCCAAGCCATGACTTTCTTTTGCATGTCTCCTTAAGCAATTAAGTACATGTTCTCTGTAAGTAATTTCTTAATCATTTGCAATTCACTGACTCATGTGCTAATTAATTACCTCCATTTACCAAGCATCTACTGTGTGTCACTCAACACACAGTATTAGGTGTTAGAGGTACAAAAACGGTCATCTATAATTATTTTACTCTAGTTTAATTTCATTTGCCTTTTTTAAAAATATTTTTTAATGTTCATTTATTTTCGAGAGATAGAGACAGAGTGTGAGTGGGGGAGGGGCAGAGAGAGATGGACACTCAGAATCTGAAGCAAGCTCCAGGCTCTGAGCTGTCTGCACAAAGCCTGATATGGGGCTCAAACCCACAAACCGTGAGATCGTGACCTGAGCCGAAGTCAGGCACTTAACCAACTGAGCCACCCAGGTGTCCCATAATTTCATTTGTCTCTTATAGCTGTCTCTGACCAAAGGAAAATGTATTGTAGGGTTTTTTTTTTTCCAAGTTGAAAGCTTTATTGTGTGTAATTAGTACATACAAATCTCACAGTCTATGCACACAACTAAAATGGCTTGTTCCTAATTTTTTTGGTCAAAAATATACTTTGAATTAAAAGCAACTTCTCCATGAAAATTTCTCTAATTCTCATAGCCAGGATGACCTCTCCCTCTTGTATTTCCTAAGCATATTTTAACATTTGTCTTTCATTTATGATACTTTATAATACAAGGTATCATGCTATGTGATTTTTTTTCATGCTATGTGATTATTATACTATTATAACATAAATGTCTTATTAAATACCTTTGCGTGTACTTTTTAAAGACTTTAAGTAGCAAGAAAATATAATCAAATATTAACAATCATAGAAGAATGATAAAATGTATCACACAAAAGGAGTCATAACAGAAAAGCAACAGTCTCTGTTTTTCTTATCTTGCTAGGCAGCTCCTTCCCCACTGTCTCACTCTCTAAAGGTAACTGGGTTTTTATTTTAATAATTTATAGATACTAGCACTTAGAGATATTAGCTATTTCATTTTTTTAAGTTTAAGGTATTATATCTTAGTTCCTGCTATGAGAATAAATTTCAGCTTCTTTGCCTTGTTTTCCATATTCTTAGGCCCCTTACAATTTTTTTTTTTTATTTTTACTAATCTTGTTTCACCAACTTTGGAAAGTACACCTTGACTCTAAGTTATGGATAATGAAGATATTGATTTTCCTACCTTTAATTCTACCTCTCCTCCTTCCCAAGGAGATTGCGTCTATGATCAAGATCAAGTTGATTCATCGGTGTTTTACTCCATTTATTATTAATTCATGCAGTACCTTTTATTTCCCTTATATTTGGATAAGGACTTCTGATATGATTTTCTGTGTAATTTTTTTCAGAATTTTCTAATTGTCTTTCTTTTTTTTCTTGACAAAATACTATTATTATTTCACTATATTGACAATTTTTCAGCTGTCTGATAATTCTCTCTACTGCCTATAACCTGTTCCATTTTTTTCCCCTGAAGACTTTCTTCATAAAGCATTCTGATTACCTTTTGCAATTTACAACAGTTGTTTTTTTAGACCTTTGAAGAAGTTATTATTACAGGATATATTTTAATCATATTCTTGGTTTAGTCCCACAATTTCTTGATTTCTTTATCTTTTTTCTTGGTAATCACCAAAATTTTACTAGAGTTCCATTCTTAGAAAGAGCTCATAGACAGTTACTTGGGAAGGGTATAATCCTTGAATGAAATGAAATGTTTTTATTTTGCCCTCAAAATAGATTGGCTGGAATGGAATTCTAGATTTAAAATAGTTTTCTCTTAAAATAATACTTAAGCATCATTCTGTTATCATCTGTCAGTCAGTGTTGCTAAAGAATTTCTGCTAACTGGATTCTTATTTCTTTGTAGAGAACTATTGCTGTTTTCTCTACAGAAGTTTTAAGTGCATTTCTTTTTCCTGGATGTTTTGAAACTTCATGAAATGATATAGCTCAACTTATCAGTCAGGGTCCCTATGAGAATGGGTGGCTGTTTATTTGCAATTTGGGGGGTTCCTCAAGTCAAATCTGAAACTGACTCCTATATAAGGAGGGCAAGAGGAAACCCAGGAAAGAAGGGGACCACTCCAGATGGGTAGGTGGCAGGTATAATAAACAAGAGAACTCACAGACTGATGCTTGTCTTGGGCACTCAAAAGACAAGATGATTTCTGCACCTACCTGCCAGAATCTTTAAAATGTATGTAAAGGCCTTAACTGGGTTTAGTCACATATCCCATCCACATGGTCTCAGCAACATGTTACTCTCAAGGCTGTGTCCTTAAAATGTCTCGGGCAATGGGATCTGTGGGAGGATCATTCATTCCAAGGATGGGGGTGAGGGAGTGGAGGGGGATGAGGACCTTCTGTTTGCCCAGATCCCACTCAAGCCTCAACTGACAGTCACATCCTCTTGATGACCTCCTCCAACGTTCAAATTAACAACAGTGGATTTAAGGAGGATGTAATATGGAGTGTATTTACAAAGATGTTTGGGATGGGAGGTGTAGGAAGAACCTCTAGGGATAATGCCAGACATCACTCAGGCTTAGTAATTACAGACTGTTAACCGCTCCTAAGCTCAGAGACAAGGAAAGACAGGATCACCAGGGAGTCTTACAGAAGACCATTTTAAGAGCTGCAGTGACTTGTGTTTGAGAGGAATAATCAGCCAAAAGAGACTCCTCAGACAGTCTTGGGGGAATAAACACCTTGAGCCCACCCTCCTGCCTCCTTCCATCTCTAACTAGGACTCTCATTGGCCAACCAACTCAAAGGTCCCCAACTCAAATGGGGGCCAGATGATATTACCTATCATGTTAGAAAATGGTAAATGGTGGGGAGTGAATGAAGAGAGCAAAGGAAAGGTAGCCAGCACACCAAGTATGATGCTTTTTCATTTCTCTTGCTCAGTACTGTATGAGCTCTTTTGATCAAAAGACTTGTCCCATCTCAACTCTGGGAAGTTTTGTTCTATTTCTTTTATACCTTCCTCCCTTCCTTCCTTTCCCCTTGGCTTTCTGAACACTTTATTTTCTCATTCTGTAGCGCTTCACTTGTTGTTATCTTCACCAAACTGTAAACGACTTGAGGGCAGAATCCACAAATTACTTACCTTCCTGTCTCCTAGAGTACCCAGCACAATAGCTTAAACATGAATGATACTGGGAAAATGAATACTAAATTGAATTAAGTCTAAGCAATTTTCAGTTTCAGTGTTGGTTGCTGTACAATGTTTCATCATTAGAATTTAGAAGAGAAAGGCTTGCAGCAGCATTTACTTTTCTCTCACTTCTGCAATTTTGCTTTGATATCTGCACTGATACAGGAAAAAAAAAACCCAGGGGGTTTTGTTAAAAATTTTAATTAAGATGAAGAATGAATGTATATTCTCTTTATTGACTTAAAATATACAATACATTAAAACATCTAGCTCTTTAATGAGGAAGTAATAAACAAACAGTAATGACTAACAAGTTATTGAACTTACACTTAATTTTCAATACACTGGAATTTTAAAAAAGACACTGATGAGGCGCCTGGGTGGTTCAGTTGGTGGTCTGTCTTCTGCACAGGTCATGATCTCACAGTTTGTGAGTTCGAGCCCCATGTAGGGCTCTGTGCTGACAGCTCAGGGCTGGAACTTCAGATTCTGTGTCTCATTCTTTCTCTGCCCTTCCCCCACTTGTGCTCTGTTTTTCTGCCTCTCGAAAATAACTATAGGTAAAAAAAATTTTTTAAAGATACTGCTGATATTCTGTGTTACAGTTTTAGGTTATCACGGTGCAACCTGTGGGTAGAACACTTCATCATCATGTTGTTGTTTAAAATTTAGAGTTTTTCAATGCTAAGAGATATTTAGTTGAGTTGTTTCTATCAGAGGAGAATGGACCATGTAAATTCCCACATTGCTTGGAGTCAGAGAGACCAACTCCAACATTAGCTGTGCATTGTAACTCCACCATCCACCAGCTGATTGAATATAGGCACGATATTACCTACAAACTTCAGAATCCTTACCAGCAAAATAATACCTTCGGTTATTATGACAATTAATCAAGATAATTCTGAAATACCTTACTATCAGTGGCCATGCCAGAAAGACTTATCCTCACACATTTTACATTCTATTGGAGAAGATAGCCAGTTAAAAAAGGAATTATTTAAACTAAAAAAAATCTATAGAACATGCTAGATTGGGCAGTTCTATGGATGTCTGGGAGCAAAAAATAAGAGAATCTTATTTTAATGGAGCTATAATGTTTAATAATGAATATGACAGGTAGACTAGATCAGGAAAAATGTTATCAGAGGTAGATGGAGGCTAATGTGTCTGGCACGTGGTGGGTGCTCGAAATATGGTGGCAAATATTATTCAGACATTTGATATAATACTAGATGCAAATGCAACCGGTAGATTGACTAAGTGATACTCAGAGGCAATGAAGGAGTCCCTGTCCTCCAACTGGGCATTCAGTGTCATTCTGTGGGGGGTTGTTCTTCCCCTGCCCATTAGATGAAATCTAGGCAGTTGCCATAACCTGTTCATTCCCTCTTAAATGATACGTACATACTTGTATACATACATACGTACTACATGCACTGGCTACTGTAAGTCCAAACATTAGTCTTATTTCAGTAATAAGTCTATTTCAGTACAATAAAGTCATCCAAAGTGAAAAATTCTCTCTTCCTCATTCAAAAGGATGGGTGTTGGTCCACAACCTAGGGAGTTCCAGGGTGAAATCTGAAACCACGCAACCCCTGTGCACTTAGGACAAGGAAACACCAAAGAAAACCACAGGCCACTCCAGACTGGTAGGTGGCAGGGTTGGTAATCAGAAGAACTTACTTGAAAAACTTGTCCTGGCTGGCTGTAAGACAGGCAGATGTCCACACCCACCAGCCAGAATCTTAAAAGCTTATCTAGAGACCCCAGTGGGGTTCAGTCAGGTATACCATCCAGAGGGTCTCAACAGCACACTGCTCTCTCAAGTCCTTCAAAATGGCTCCGGTGGGATGGTGAGTGGAGCATATATGCCAGGGACATGGGACAGAGGAGGGGCCTCCAACTGCCATGGCCACTCAAGGGTCTGGCGGTCATGTCCTCTTGATAACCAACAATGAGGTAAGTAAGCCACATTATACTCCTCCCCCTCTCTTCCATCAACCCTGGGCTGCACATGCTCTTCCAAGTTAGAAGCCAAGGAAGAGAAAAGAGGTAAGGAGTTGGAAAGGTGTTACTTTCTGACATTACTAATTTACTTTTGGCTTCCTCTGGACTTGGTGTAAGTCTAAAACTAAGTCTCTTTGGGGTTGGCGGAAGTTTAGACTGGATTCTTTGCAGACAGTGTCATCGCTGGAATCTTTCACTTCAGTTCTCATAACTGTGACAATGCTTTCTCTGCTTTTCCCCTGTAAAGCCCTCTATCTGTGTGATCTATGCCACACACTCTCCCTTTTGAGGACACATCATTCTCCCTTCTTAAAGTCGTTTCCAAACAGCTTCAGGGGGATTTTGTCTCATGTTGTCCCACATCTGTTTATCAAGCAATCCTCACCCATCCTTTTGCCCAGACAAAC
Organism: Hyaena hyaena; assembly: GCF_003009895.1. NCBI lineage: Eukaryota > Metazoa > Chordata > Mammalia > Carnivora > Hyaenidae > Hyaena > Hyaena hyaena. The sequence continues at coordinate 380,697 of NW_024081470.1, read as the reverse complement.
TGAGAGTTCAGGCTTCCCTAACATGGCTGCCTCTCCTCACTCTGCTATGAGCACAAATTACCAACGACAGCCTCATAACTTGTGGGCCTCTCTACACTTGACCTAGGGCCTACAGAAGACTCAGGTCAGTTTGTCTGCATGGTTTCCTCAAAGCAACTCTCACTCAATGTAGGGTGAGTATGGATAGAGTGGGGGTGTTTTAGCCTCAGTGCTAGAACAGTCTTTCCATATACATTCTCTAATTGCTACCTTATTATTCTTCTAATGGTGGGTTTTGATTCAAGGGCTACACAGCTGGAGTTTGAAAACTCTTTTGCAGATCCTGAATAGGTGGCCTCATACTTCACTCCATTAGAGAAATAGAACACAGCTGCTTGCCCCTGCTGATTTGGGGCCCCAGCCAAAACTGAGGCAGGAGTGCTCCTTTATAAAAGTCCTGCATCCATAGTAGAGACTCAGTTAAACAATTGTCTGGCAGCAGTTTGTGTGGGTGAAATCCTCAGCACAAGATAAGCAGATACTATGAAATAAAGTGGCAAGAAGATAAAAATCTAGCAAGGCACAGAAAATAAGTATTTCAATAAATCCTACTAGGGAAGACTTGAGATAACAGAATGATGACACTGACCTTAGTAAATAAAATAATAACAGTTACTAGTTATTAAGGGTTTAGTCTATGCCAAGCATGGTGAAAAACACTTTATAAACAGGATCTCTCAGGGGCGCCTGGGTTGCTCAGTCGGTTGGGTGTCCGACTTCTGCTCAGGTCATGATCCCACAGTTCATGGGTTCGAGCCCTGCATCGGGCTCTGTGCTGACAGCCAGCTCAGAGCTGGGAGCCTGTTTTGGATTCTGTGTCTCCCTCTTTCTGTGACCCTCCCCTGCTCATGTTCTCTCTCTCTCTCTCTTTCAGAAATAAATAAAACATAAAAAAATTTTTTTAAATAAATAAACCAGATCTCTCTTACTCCTTAAGCAACCCTATATATTAAGTACTATTGTCCATACAATTCATGTAACCAAATCAAGGCTGAGTAACCTTTCCAAGGACAAACCTCTATGATATTATGTGTAGTTTGTTGTTGACAGCTATCTCTTTAAGCTTATGTTTCGGATGCGCTCCTGAGGGTCCCATAAAGAACATTTTTTTTTTAATGTTTTATTTATTTCTAGGAGAGAGAGAGAGAGACAGCGTGAGCAGGGGAGGGTCAGAGAGAGAGGGAGTCACAGACTGAAACAGGCTCCAGGCTCTGAGCTGGCAGTCAGCACAGAGCCCGACGCGGGGCTCGAACCCACGAACTGCGAGATCATGACCTAAGTGAAAGTCGGACGCTTAACCGACTAAGCCACCCAGGCGCCCCATAAAGAACATTTTAAGATATTGTTAGAGGGAGGATTGCATTGTGAGAACCAAATGGCAATCACAATCCAGGTCCTGGAGCTCAGAGAGCACAGGTCAGGTTAGAGGCACCAGTAACCAGGGGACAACTAAATCAGGTCTATCCATATTTGAGGTGCCCCATTGGAAAAGTGCTTTTATTTTTAGAAAAGAAACTGAAAGTTATCTTTACAACTTATTCAGAGGCCTCATAACTCAGATCATCTAAGATACAACTTCAATATAACCTAAATCACTTATAACGAGGTTTTTCCCCATTTATAACACTATTTAACCCCTAGCCTCTTTCATGGTTTAAACAAAAGCCATTTTTAATAAGTAGGGGAAAATCACATACATGAAACTTCTAAGCTTCTAATCATTTTGTGCCAATAACTGGCTAGTCCTTGAAGAATTTCATAACGTGGTGTTTCCAGCGGTTCTTTGTGACTTGTCAGAAACTCTGAATTTTCCTTCTTTCCTTCCTTTCCTCCCTACTTTCCAAGGCTCTTTGATTTGCACGTATCTTGTTGCCTATCAGATATAGTCTTTAATTTGCTCTCTGAGACTTTAAATTTCCTTTTTATGTTAGTCACCGGAAAATATGTGGAGATTAACCTCATCTTACCACGCTTTCAAGTACTGAATATGTATAAATAAATTAAAAACAGGAACAGAAACAAAACCAACACCCTGAAGCCTTGTCTTCCAAGGTCAAGCACCTGCCAGTCCCTGCAGGGGAGACCTCCTCTTTGAAGAAGGAAGGGCTCCCGTCAGCCAGCGGTTCAAGTCACCCCATCAAGCCACCTCCACACCAAAGGACACCTCCCATACCTCCACCTACCTCTATCATCACGGAAAACATCCTGGTTCAAACCACGAGCATCTTCCCAATTCTCAAATCGATCCCTTCACTTTTGTCCCTACCCCATTCAACCCTTTTTCCAAATGACAGACATGCAAGAGCTATTAAAAAATGTAAACGGCATTCCATGCACCCCTGTTGGAACCTTCAAAGGCTTCTCATTACAATCAGAATAAAATCTAATCTTCTTAAAATGGCCTACAAGATCGTACATGGACTTGCCTCTGCTAATCCCTCCAATCATATGCTGACCTTTCCACCCAGCTTTTATGCCAGTTTGTGTTGTCGGTGTAATATTTCTCTCTCCCACTAGACTATGTGTTGCATGAAGGGGGCCCGGGATGGTTTCACGCACCACTGGTTGTCTGGCTGTCCCAAAATACTGCATGTAGGTTCTCCATAACTTTTTGTTACATAAATAAATAAGCTTAAGTAAAAATTGCTATAATCAGTAGGAAGTAGTCTATTACATACAGCCAGTAAAATGGAAATTACAAACACAATAGGGAAATGTTTACAATATATTATGTGGGAAAAGCAGAATAGGAAACATTATGTAAAATACAGTTGCACATATCATTTACAGTATGATTAACATAATATTTACAACATGTATAGGTTGTAGATATATATAATATTTATAATACAGTTGAGCCCATTAGAACATAGACTACACTTGCATATTTTTTAAACTAATCCTGGTTTTAAAGAGAGGGAGATCTATTTAAACAATTATAAGGATCTGCCTTCTGAGATGGAAACTGGAGTTTGTCTTTGGAGCAGCTGATTCCTTTGTTTGGAAAGAAAGGTTTTGCTGGCGCTTCTGGTTACACTGAGTGAAGCAAAAACCCTTCTCCTAAATAGGAAGATATGTGGAAATTAACTGCTCTGCATAATAATGAGTGTGCCTTTGATGTAGGTAGAGGTGTATCTCTGTGGATTGCCTTTCCTTTTTCAAAAACCTCCAGAGCCTACTCTCCCCTCCTTCCATGTGGATAGCAGTGAGTGGAGGGGGGGCAGTCTTTCGAAGATGTTGCAACATGGACCTGTGTAGGAACATGGACCTGTGTAGAAACATGGCCTAGGAAATAGTGTGCTGAAGGTGGCTCATGACAGCTTCCCAGACCCAGTTGTTTAATTTTCAGGGATTTTCTGAGATCATCGTAAAGTGCAGGCATTATTAAAAACTCATTATATAGTCTTACAGTTAAAGAATTTTTACTAAAATAAAAGGTAACAAACATTCGAAACTCTCCACTTCCTGTTATATTATATTGTACTATCATTTATGCTCTTCAAGTTACTTATACCTCTTGTATCAGGAAGGTGGAAATATCGTGCAGTGGAATGCTACTGGCTAACTCTCCTGAACTCCACGTTTGATAATGACATGTTGATAGCTTGAAACCAGCCAGGGAAATGGTCAAGTGCCACAAAACAGGGCTCTGTTGATTATTTTGTTGACTTTCTAGAGTTAAGAAAGTGATACAGAAAATGTTAAAAATCCAAATTGAACTTAAAATTGTATCATGTCTGTAGCTGTTACATTGTGAATCCCACAGAACACTGCTGAAAAACAAATGAGTAAAGCTCTGACATATGTTTTCATTGTTTCCCTTTTGCTGTATTCCTTTATGCAAACCAAAATAATAAACAGCATGTATGTCAGGACCACACTTCTGTCAGTCATACCATGTGTTTTCTCTGGGCACAAAAGTTCTGCAAAAATCAATGAAATCAGGGGCACCTGAGTGGCTCAGTTGGTTGAGCATCTGACTCTAGATCCCAGGGACGTGGGACCAAGCCTTGAGTTGGGCTTGGCACTGAATGTGGAGCCTGCTCAGGATTGTCTCCCTCTGCGCCCTCCCCTGCTCATGCACTCTGTCTCTAAATATAAAATAAAATAAAAAATAAAACAGTGAAATAATTATGTAAGAATCAATTGCTATATGGAATTTACTATAAAACAATTATATTTTACTATGGTAAATTGTATTACACATATTTTATATCAAAGAATTTAATGATAAACTCATGTATATGTATGAAGGGTTTTTTGTTTTTTTTTGTTTTTTTTTTCCTGGAGAGCCAGTTGTTGAACCAGCATATCACTGGATTTAAGCCACTTCTGTCACAGAATGGAAATTGTGAAACACTAAGCCTTCTTGGGGATACATAGAAACTTTTGAGGAGAACCTAAAAACACACTGCCCTTCCTACAACAGAGGTGAGAAATCCAACTATTGGTATCTGGGGATTAAAGGTGAAATTAAGTCCTGAAACCTGAGACCATCTGGCAAACTTGTATTACCTAGACATAACACGTATGTGCATATGGACAGAGACTAGAGTGTGATTGGAACCATGACATATAGAATGGTGGCTTTGTGAATGATCCTCTTTTATTTGAAAGATGGTTTAATTTTCTTGAAAATATAAGAAACATCATAAACGTGATTTTAGGGAGAATCAGTTGGCTCAACCATTTAAGAAATATGCAAATTCAGAAGATTTGAAGTCTTGCTTTCCACCTGTAACTAATATGGGTTAAATAGCTGGCCACACTGATTCTGTGGCCCCTCTCCAAGGTGTAAAATAGCAGCCTGGATCACCAGGTAGTTATGGGAATAAGCAGTGTAGTAGCTTTGTACCATAGCTTCTTAAAAGAATGACATATGGAACAAAGAACACTCTACATTATAGAAATAACTGGAGGTAAACCTAAAGTGTACTTAAATCTATAATGTTTCCTTGGTGCTCAGTTGACACTCTTTATCAAACCTAGTGCTTTGCAATATCTATGATCTGTCTCTGGACAATCCTTCACTAATTCTTTAAGTGTCATCTCTGCCGTTTAACTTCGAAAGTAAGAAATGTATTCTAATGAAAGTGTTAATTATAGAAAGTGCTTTATGTCCTAACTTGGCAACCTTATAAATCAAATGTTTTGTACTCTATAGCAGCAAAGATACAAATTTCCTCCTTACACAAGGCCAAAAGTAACAAGTGAAATCTCCAAAAGTGACACCAGGGAATGTGGGGCCTATCACTGGTCGGAGAAGTCTGGAAGAGTTCTCCTAACATAATGACACTTGATTTCTCACATACAATTTTTACATAAAATAAATTGGTGGCCATGTTTTAAAATAATTGCAGTTCTAGATGAAGATAGTGTCATATTGACATTCTTATAGGTAAAGCAAGGTTACAACTCACCAGGGAAGCTGTTATTTCTTTTAATAAGTGGCCTTTTACCCTCTCGTTATTTTTGTTGCCTCTAATTGGTGTCAAAATGAGATCAATAGCACATCCTTACCTCATAGGACTCTTGTAAGGGTTAAGTGATATATGGAGTACTTAGAATAGGCACACAATACACACTATAGAGGTGTTGCTATATTATTATTATTATTATTATTCATACACATGTTGGCTATGAAAATTTGATGTCAGCTTTGTACCGCCTGGTGTATTTCCAAGATACGTTTTTACCGACCATCTCATAACTTTATTGTAGGCTATCTTCCCTAGCTGTGTTCCCTTGTCTAACTTCTCTCTTGTTACTTCATCTAAACTTCTCCTGGATTCACTGGGCACCTCATAGAAATTAGAAATAGATATTGAGGGGTCCCTGGTCGGCCCAGTCAGTTGAGCGTCTGACTCTTAATTTTGGCTCAGGTCATGATCCCAGGGTTGTGGTGGTGCCTGCTTGGGATTCTCTCTCTCTCTCTCTCTCTCTCTGTCTCTCTCTCTATTTAAAAAAAGATGTTGAGTTCACTGGTGGCATCCAGGTAGCAGATCTTCCGGAGTTTTGTGCAGCTAGACTTTTCCTAAAGCCCTATAGCATGCACCTGGTTGTTTCTCAGGATCTTGTCCAATCGTCACCTAGAGAATTTTTTCTTGATATTTTATTTCTATTTATTTTTGATAATTTTTTTCCCTTATTTTGTTTCTTTATTCACTCTTCTTAATATTATATAATACTGTTTTTACTTCGTGTGATTTTAGAACAAATGGCCCATTGTTTTAGAATTGTGGATGAAAGAAATGAGAAGAACCCAACACACTGAGAGGTCAAGACTCTCACTATGGCATTGCAAAGCTTCCATTGTGGATCTCTCTCAGCTCTCCACCACTTTATGTCATTTATATTCAAGTGATGGCCACCTCTGCATTGTTGCTATTTTTATCTCTCTACCCTTCCCACTTAGGAGTGGTCGACTGTCATAGGCTGTCGAACAATCCCTTTACTCTGGACACTGTCATGGTCTGAGGGTGGACATGTGACCCAAACAGAGCTGATCCACGTTCTATGAAGATTGAAATGGATGCTAAGGGAGATCGTCTTCTTATCTATGGGCTCACTAACAGTGAGAATAGCTCAGGTCTAGAGTCCTCTTTCTCCATGTGAAGAAAGCCTTGCCAGGGAATTCAGTAACTTCTAATTAAATGAAGAAATGATCATTTGTTATATTGGTAGGATATGCCAGGCACTGGGCCTCGTACTTCAATCTTAGTCAATCTCTCTAGCAATCTTTTGAAGTGAATACTATCTTTTCACTGGTAGATGAGATATTTCAGATTCAGAGAAGTTGCTTGCCCCACACTGAATTGTGATTAACTATCCATCACACCACATGATGATAAACAGTCTCCATGAAAGTGAAAATTACCTAGTGGCTGGAGCAGCCTTCTTTCCCCCAACAAAGAAGATGGGTGTTCCTGTGGTGAGAGCAGCGTTGGGGAGAGGCCAAGTCTAGCCCTGTCACTGCCTGAAAGAGATGAAGTACTGCCTTGAAATGTGCCCACTCCACAGCTGTGATGAAAGCTGCCACAGTCTAATTGCTAGGCTGTGTCACCAGATACACAAGTAGGGGGAAAGAGAGCCTGAATGCGGCAAAGAAGGACTCTAGGCCTGCACGTATCCCCTGAATTTCTCAGCCTGTGTCCCCTGGAGCTGCCAACACCATGGTCAAGACAGCCATGTGGATGAAAAAGCAGTGACATAAGCAAACTGACAGACACTGTGAGTGAATTACAATACGCTGTGGGGTTTCCCATGAAGTTGAAAACTGCCTCCTATTCTGATTTCTGTAATGTCATTCTCTTGGGTTGGGTTTTCCTGAGACAAAATGAGTGATTATTTTAATGAATTCTTCAAAATATAAAAATAAAGCATCTTCCCCTCTAAACGTGGATGTGGGCCGTGTGCATGCATACATCCCCCCTTCCCCCCCCCCCACATCTCTCTATTTCTCCTTTTGTTCCTCTTTCTTCATTTGATAATTGAAATTCTTCCAGACATTGCTTTGTCTAAGATTCTACCCGTTGTGCTTCCTTGCCCGGCTCGGATCATCGCTGAAGGCACAACTGGAATAAACCACTGGAAAACTGTGCCTGTCCCTTTCCTCAGCTCCATGCAAGCCCTGACCATGGAGCATGGCAGCCGTTTATGCTAGATATTTCTTCCCAAGGGAAGGGCCATTCCTTTTCCCCTGCTCAGAACACTCCTTTCAAAAGCACTTTCCGCAGGGAGTTTCTCTAATCATCTCTCACCTACTTCAATTTTGTTCTATTTCAAGAGGACTCATTCTAAAGGTTTCTTCTTTGGCTCTCATTTTCTTCATCTGCTGCCTCACAGTATTGAGGCCTTCTTTCTGTTGCCATTCAAGGTTCAGTGAAGAATGGGCAAGCAAAACGTGTCCTCGTTTGCGGTGCCATTAGCAGGCTGCCCATGGTGGCTCTGGACCAATGCTGCCCCTGAACTAAACTTTCCTAGAAAATCCTTGTTTACAGCATTCGCCATAGGCCAGCTACTATGCTAAGTAGAACAGGCCAACTCGGGCGAACTTCAAATGATCCTATCTGATAGTTACTATTATCATTTGCAGATTCAGGACCCTTGGTTATAAAAGAGAAGCATCTTAATCAAGGTCACAAAACAAATGAGATTGTTTGCATCTGAACTTCAGTCTGATTCCAAAACCTGTGTTTTGTTTTGTTTTGTTTTTCTTTTATTTCTTTGTTTAACCTATGCATCTTGTGCATAGGCTTCCCAAGGGAAATACTGGAAATTTGGTATCGCAAGCCCTGAGTTAAAACCTCTGGTTTGCACTGTGGACTTGAATTTCATTCACCCTCTCTGAGTTGGCATTAACCTCCTGTACCACCTACAGTTCTCTGAGTCCACCGTGTCCTTTCTGTCTTTGCTTCTTCTCCCTGGAATGTCCTCCCACACACTCCATGCTTAGCTAAGGACTACTTCTCTTCAACCTTTCCTCTAGGCTAGAATATCTCTGCCTCAAAGAAGCTCTGTATGCCTCTATGCTCCCCTCTATCAGGTGCCCCATCAGAATGCACTGTAAGCATCTCCACTCTTGCATGAGTCCACATTTATTTGGTACCAGCATCCTATCAGTAAACCATGTTTTGATGTAGACCAAATGTGTTATACCTATATAAATATACATATATATATATAGTATTTATATATATATGTATTTATATATATGAATTGTATTTATATATGTATTTAGAAATCATTTGCAGTATTATCTTTCTGATATATAATGCATATTGTAAAATCATACAGAAAATACAAAACTTTAATATGAGAAAAAATTTTAATGATGTGCTCAATATCTTGGTAATTATAATATCTTCAGACTACCAATTTGCTAATAGTCTAGGACACAATTTATACTTGGGGCAAAGTTCATCATTAAGAGAGTGGAAATAAATCAATATTTCAAATAGTCATCTTGATATTGTATTTTTATGTGGCTTCTCAACACATCAGATTAGTTGGACATTATTTTTAGCTCCTAATGTGACTGACAAGAAAAAAATATCTGCCTTCCCATTTTTCACTGTTTGCTTATGTTTGTGTTATTAGTACTGTATTCAATCCATTCTTTCTTTGAAGGGATCTTTTTAAACCAGTCATAAATCCACTAGGCAGACACCCATTTGACACAGTAAATGGAAGTGATAGTAAATAAGTAAGGAAAGAATCGCTCCTGGCTCCTTACATGTGTAGACCTACAGCTCTTCCCACAGCACACTCCCGCCTCTCCCTGCAGCAGACTGAGGAAGAGTCCACACAGCAACTGTGACAGCCTGATGCATGTCCTTCTTTGGACAAAAAATAACAGGGCACCTGGGTGGTGCAGTGGGTTAGGTGTCTGACTCCAGTTTAGGTTATAATCTCATGGTTCATGAGTTCAAGCCCAGTATTTGGTTCCGTGCTGTCTGCACAGAGCCTGCTTCAGATCCTCTGCCCTCTCTGTCCCTGCCCCTACCCACCTTGAAAATAAATAAATATTAAATAATGATAATAATAATAAGCACCTGTCTCCACCTTCAGAAGACCACTGTTCTGGACAAGTTCCTGGAGGGCAAGGGCTATGTTTTCTTCGGTTCAGTCAGAATTATCATTATTTTGATAATAATAAATAGCCAAATTCTGTTACCCTTATTAGTTAATCTGTACAAGAAAACTATCACTTGAATATTCTTATGACTCCCAATTTACAGATGAAGAACCTGAGGTATTGGAAAGTTAATTAACTTGGCTAAGGTCGCACTGCTAGCAAGTGATAGATTTGGGATTTGAACCCAAGTATGAGGCCTTCCAATCCCATTTTATGCTTTTTTTAAAATGTTTATTTTTGAGAGAGAGAGACAGAGTGCAAGTGGGGGAGGGGCAGAGAGCAAGGGAGACACAGAATCTGAAGCAGGCTCCAGGCTCTGAGCTGTCAGCACAGAGCCCAATGCGGGGCTTGAACCCACCAACTGTGAGATTATGACATGAGCCGAAGTTGGATGCCCAACCGACTGAGCCACCCACGTGCCCCTTTATTCTTTTTTTTAAATGTTTATTTATTGGGGCACCTGGGTGGCTCAGTCAGTTGGATGTCTGACTTTGGCTCAAGTCATGATCTCATTGTTCGTGGGTTCGAGTCCTGCATCGGGTTCTGTGTTGACAGCTCAGAGCCTGGAGCCTGTTTCAGATTCTGTGTCTCCCTCTCTCTCTGCCCCTCCCCCACCCATGCTCTGTCTGTCTCAAAAATAAATAAAAACCATAAAATTTTTTTAATATTTATTTATTTTGAGAGAGTGAGAGTGAACAAGCAGGGGAAGAGCAGAGAGTGAGGGAGAGAGAGAATCCCAAGCAGGCTCCACACCACCAGCACAGAGCCCAATGTGGGGCTCTATCCCATGAACCATGAGATTATGACCTGAGCTTAAATCAAGAGTTGGACACTTAACCGACTGAGCCACTCAATCCCATTTTATTTTTAATGATTTTATTCTGCCTCATCTATATGTGTGTATTATGTAATGTCTTTCATATGTAATGTATATAATGTCTTATATATTATATATGTATATATCCATCCATCCAACCTTCCATACATATATCCATCCATCTACTCATTTATTCACTCATTCAACAAATAATTATTCAGTACCAAGCAGGGTCAAGGCATTCTAGGCGCCAAGGATACACCAGTGAATAAAGCAAACAAACATTCCTGCCCTTGGTGGGGAGAGATAGACAGCACATTTAATAGATAATTAATTCTATATTATGTTCAAAGGTGACAAATGCTATGGGGGGGAATCAGGAAAATAAGGATTTTAGAATATTATGGAGGTGTAATTTTAAATAAGTTAGCTAGGGAAGGCCTCGCAGACAGGGAACATTTGAACAAAGACTAGGAAGGAGTTGAGTGAGTAAGCCACTCACAGGATAGCATCTACTCACAGGATATTTCACAGGAAAGCATTCTGAGTAGAGGGAACAGCCAAAAGTGACGAGGCAGGAGCGTGACCAGAATGCCTGAAGAAGAGTAAGGAGTCCGTGGTTGAAGCTTGCTGAGTGTGAGAGACAGAATCATGAACCCCTAAAGACATCCACATTCTAATCCCAGGAACCTATAACTATGTTACCTTACACAGCAAAAGTGATTTTGCAGATGTGATTAAGTATTTTGAGACTGGGAGATTATTCAGGATTAGCTGGGTGTCCCAATGTAATAACAAGGGTCCTTAAAAGGGAAAGAGGCAGGCAGGAAAGTCAAGAAGGAGCTGTGAGGGACATGATTCAAGATATGTGGGCAGCCTCAGAAGCTGGAAAAGGCTAAGAGTGGATTCTAGAGCCTCGAGAATGATGTTGGCTCTACCCAGGGAGATCTCCGACTCCCGGAACTGTAAAATAATTTGTATTGTTGAAGCTGATAAGTTTGTGGTAATTTTCTAGAGTAGCAATCGGAAACTAATACAGTGAAGAAGAGGGAGAACAGTAGATGAGGCCAAGGACATCACTAGGATGGGATCTTAGAGGGCCAGCTGGGCCATGTTAGAAACTTTAGGTTTTATTCCAAGTGAGAGGATGACCATTGGAGGCTTTCCACACAGAAGGTACATGATCTGAGTTATAATTGAAAGGATGCTTATAGCCTGTATTTGTAAGAAAGACTAAGGACAGTGAGGGAAGGAAGACGGCTACATTGGAAGCAGGAAACCAATTGGGAGACCATTGAAATAATCCGGACGACACATGATGGTAGCTTGTCCCAACGTGGTAACAGTGAAGAGAATGAGAAGTAATCATATATTGGAAGTATTTTCAACATAGAGTGAAAGGATTTGCTAATGCATTGGATATGGAATGTGGGATATAAGAAGGAATCAGAGATGATTTCAAGGTTTGGATCAAGCGACTGGAGGGATGGAGTTGCCACAAATAAGCTGAAGAACACTTTAGGTTCAGGTTTAGAGTGGGAGTAGGGCAGTGCAGTGAAGATCAGGAATCTTTTTTTGGATATAGTAAATTTCTCATTTGTAGTAGGCAGGTGGAACGTTGTACATTTATATTTACCATAATTCCTGACATGATTGAAACTATTCCTAACATCTTCTGGTTTTTATCATTTTCATTTACTGTATTTTTCCTTTGTTGCTCTTGTTTAGCCACTCTGCCTTCTGTTTGAAGTGATACATTTTCTGTATCCCTTTAAAATTCTCCTGTTGGTGTGGATGGTGTAGAAGCTATACACTAGACTTTCAATCTTTACTGTCTACCCTAAAAATTTTAACATATATTTCTAAATACTTCTGAGAATGTCTTAGTATTTCTATCTCCCAGACCACTTGAGGACCTGGGTATGTTTTCTCTTTTAACTATCTGCTGAAGATCTTCTCTTACCTTGCCTCTGCTCACCTTTTTTTTTTTTTTTTAATGTTTGTTCATTTTTGAGAGAGACAGAGTAGGAGCAGGGGGGAGGCAGAGAGAGAGAGAGAGAGAGGAAGACACAGAATCCGAAGCAGGCTCCAGGCTCTAAACTTTCAGCACAGAGCCCAACGTGGGGCTCGAATCCATAAACCGTGAGATCATGGCCTGAACCAAAGTCAGACACTTAACTGACTGAGCCCCCCAGGTGCCCCACTGCTCACCTTTCTTATTGTTGTTATCTAGAGTTTTCATCTCAATGTAAAAAAAAATCTATTATATTAAAACTTATAAATTTCCCAATATTTTATCAATTTCTGTGGTCACCAGTGTTTTTGCCTTTTCATTTCTTCCCTCTGGTTTCATTTTTCTTCTTTTGGAGTGTCTTTTTGATGAGAGTCTGAGAGTAATAAACCCAGAGTCTTTTCATATTTGGATGTATCTATTTTTTTGCTTTTATTCTTAAATGGTAGTTTATCTGGGTACATAAATCAGGGTAGATAGTTATTTTCCTTGAGAACTTTGAGTTAATGTTCCATTAGACTTTTGGCAAATAATTTAGCTGATGAAAAGTCTTCCTTTCAATTTGGTTATTGTTCCTTATAGATAATTTGTCTTCTCTCTTAGATAGCTTTCCAGATATCCTCTTCATCCTTAAAATTGTGCCTAGGTGCATATTTTAATTTTTATTCATCCTTGTCATCAAAGTGTACTTCAAATCTGAGGACTCCTGTCATCTTTCTGACACAGAAAATGTCTCCCTATCATCTTTCCAAATATTGCCTGTAAGGCACAACCGCGTGTTTCTTTTCCTCTCTGGCTTCCTTCCATTACACAACAGGAATCGATTCCCTGGGGTTACAGAACATAGACAATTTCCTTCCATTCTCTTTAGTCTCTTCTTCTGAAATTTCTATTAGATGTGGGGTTTTTTTTTTTGTTAAAGATATAATTTTTAAGTAATCTCTACACCCCATGTGGGGCTGAAACTCCCAACCCTGAGATCAAGAGTCACATGCTCCTCTGACTGAGCCAGCCAGCCACCACTCCTCCATTAGACATGGTTTGGAGCTTTGCAGTCTATCCTCTATCTTCCTTACATGTTTTCTTTTATTCACTTATTTTTATTATGAATGTTATACATACAAACTAATATTACAATGTATACATAAGGTATAATTTATTGGTATGCATGTATTAAATAATCTGCTTTAAAAAATAAGAAATAAGGGTGCCATGGTGGCTCAGTCAGTTGAGCGTCCAACTCTTGATTTTGGCTCGGGTCATGATCCCAGGGTTGTGGGATTGAGTCCTGCGTTGGACTCTGGACTGAGCATGGAGCCTGCTTAAGATTCTCTCTGCCCTGGCTCTGCCCCTCTCCCCTGCTTGTACATACACACACACTCTCTCTCCCTCTAATAAAAAATAATAAGTAAATACATTATTTTAAAAATAAGACATAAGCCTTCAAAATTTTCTATTTTAATCTTTCCCAATTTTATTGCAATCTCCTACAAGAAGTTAACTAGTATTCTGAATTTTGTATGTATAAGTTCTTGTTTTTTTGTTACAGTTTTACTTTAGATTCATATATCCCTAAAATAGTTTTGCACATTTCAAAAATGCATACAAATGGTATATACCTTGTGTAGTATTCTTCTGTATCTTGCTATTTGTTTTACCTAATATAATTATTCGTGACATGTATTCGCATTGATGAATGTATCTTTAGTTTAATCATTCTCACTGCTGTATAATATTTCATTATGTAAATATATCACAATTTATCCATTTTCCTATTAATGTGCATTTGGTCATATGCAATTGCAAGCAGTGCTACTGTAAGTATTATTGTATAAGCCACCTAGTGAACATGTGCAGGAATTTTTTAAGGTGTGTACCTTAGAATTGAAGAATCTATTAGTGTATTAGAATTCCAATGATCTATATCCTCACCCACACTTGGTATCATAAGCCATTTTAATTTTTACTACCATGATAGGTTTGAAATCACATATTTTTCATTTTCCTAAGTTACTGCTAATGTTAACATCTCTTTGTATACATGCTCTTCATAGGTTTCTTCTTCTATGAAATCTGTTCATGACCTTTGCTTATGTTCTGTTGATTTGTTGCAGTTTTCTTATTGATTTGTACAAGTTCCTTATATAGTCTCAGTTTTAGACCCTTGTGGATTTGTTGCTCATACTTCCTCCAAGTTCATGATTTGTCTTTTCACTGTTTAAATATTGTCTTTGGATTTTAAAAATAAGCTTTTAATTTCAATATTTGTTTAATCTCATTTTACTGGCTACTCTCTCCAATAAAATGTTGAAGAGGATTCATGACAGTGGCATCTTTTTCTATTCCATATTTTTTAAAAGAATGCCTTACTATTTTACTATAAAGTATGGTATTTGCTGTAAATTATTTTCACATCCACTTAGTTCTATTTTATTTCTACTGTGCTTTAAAAATATCCTGGGGGCGCCTCGGGGACTCAGTTGGTTGAGTGTCCAACTTTAGCTCAGGTCACGATCTCACAAATCATGGGTTCGAGCCCTGCACTGGGCTCTGTGCTGACAGCTCAGAGCCTGGAGCCTGCTTCAGATTCTGTGTCTCCATCTCTTTTTGTCCCTCCCCTGCTGTGCTCTCTCTCTCTCTCTCTTAAAAACAAACATGAAAAAAGAGTTATTTTAAAGAAATATCGTCCTGATCTTTTCTTCATAATAGGGATATTTTTTTTTTTTTTGCTCCTCTAAATAACAACATATTTATTATAACATTCATACTCTTCCATTACTCCAATTTATTCTGTGGTAAATCCTTCCCCTATTTGCGGGCTTTTTAGATATTCTTTTAAGTGTTCTGTTTATCTTAAATGTATTTTAGATTTGGGGTTGCAGATTAATCTCGGTAAAGATGTTTCTGTTATCTCTTCCTCTCTTTCTCCCTCTCATTCTTCTACTTCCTTTCTTCTTCCTTCTCCCTTCTCTCTTCCTCCTCTTCCCACCCTCCTTGTCAAACTTTTGAATTTTCTTTCTCCCAACTCTTTGGCAGGACTAGGAGCCAACCTGACTCCTTTCTTGGTCCTGAGACGGTGACAATGTCTCCCAGCTTCCATAGCCGTGTAACTATATATAAATTCCATCCTGGAAGACAGGTGACATTCTTTTCCTACGTCATTTCACCAGTGAGGAAAGCACCTCTGCCACTGGTTTTAAGCAGTGAGCTTGGGGGCACCTGAGCAGCTCAGTCGGTTAAGTGGCAGACTCTTGATTTCAGCTCAGGTCATGATCTCACAGTTCATGAGTTCAAGCCCGCTTCAGGCTCCCTGCTGACAGTGTGTGGAGCTGCCTTCTTATTTTCTCACTCCCTCTCTCTCTTCACCCCTCCCTCTCTCAGGCTTACTCTCTCTCAAAATAAATAAACAAACTTTAAAAAATAAAAGCAGTGAGACTGGCTTGGGTCTCTAATTCTTTGAGAAACATTTTCAGTCCAGTTTCCTGCATAAACTGGTCTCCTGACTGACTCTGCCTATTTCTGAACTGGAGGCTGGGAGGCTGACAGGACACCCTCTTGCTTTACTTTTCATTTATTTTGTTTATTTCATCTGTGGCCTATGAACTTACCTAGTTTTAAAGCACAAAAATCTCTTTTAAAACATCTCATCACTTCTCCGAAGAGGACATCCAGATGGCCAATGGACACATGAAACGATGCTCAGCATCGCTCCTCATCAGGGAAATACAGATCAAAACCACACTGAGATACCACCTCACACCAGTCAGAGTGGCTAAAATGAACAAATCAGGAGACTCTAGATGCTGGCGAGGATGTGGAGAAACGGGCACCCTCCTACACTGTTGGTGGGAATGTAAACTGGTGCAGCCCCTCTGGAAAACAGTGTGGGGGTTCCTCAAAAAATTAACAGTAGAACTCCCCTATGACCCAGCAATAGCGCTGCTAGGAATTTACTCAAGGGATATAGGAGTGCTGAATATAGGGGCACATGTACCCCAATGTTCATAGCAGCACTCTCAACAATAGCCAAAACATGGAAAGAGCCTAAGTGTCCATCAACGGACGAATGGATCAAGAAGATGTGGTTTATCTATACCATGGAATACTACATGGCAATGAGAAACAATGAAATCTGGCTATTTGTAGCAACCTGGATGGAACTCGAGGATGTTATGCTAAGTGAAATAAGTCAGGCAGAGAAAGACAGATACCATATGTTTGCACGTATAGGAGGCTTAGGAGGAACTTAATGGAAGACCATGGAGGAGAAGAAGGGGAAAAATAGTTGGGGAGAGGGAGGGAGGCAAACCATGAGAGACTCTTGAATGCCAAGAACAAACTGAGGGCTGATGGGGGTGGGGGGGAGGGGAAGGGGGATGATGGGTATGGAGGAGGGCACTTGTGGGGATGAGCACCGGGTGTTTTATGGAAACCAACTTGGCAATAAACTATTTAAAAATTAATTAGTTAATTAATTTTTTTAAAAGTCTCATTATGTTTTTGTTTTTGTTTTCTATCTGGGGGAGAAGGTAGTATTTAAGTGCACCATTTACAACATTACCTTGACATAAGTTCTCTTATCTTCCTATTCCTAGTAATGAGCACAGTTCTCCACAAATGATTGATGCATCAATGCAGACACATAGGACTCCCTTCAAGGAGAAAATAATGCCTAGTTTACAACACTGTCTTAGGGCTTTAAAGTAGTCGACTCTGACTCTTGCCTTTGGTTTTTGTATTTTTCAGCTAGTTTTATACCATCTGAGTTAGTACCCTGCGGAATGTCTGATTGTTAGACAGGAATTTGTGGGAGGAAAAAGATTGCACAAAACCTTCCTAATCTGAGCTGGCTTCTGCCTGAGGGCAGATTTTGGGAGAGGAGTCAAGTGACTTCATAATTGGAAGGGAGGCATGAATATCAGACTTATAAAGGAAGCCGCCTGGCTCTGGAAATGGGAGAAGGCTGTGTGGGACTGTTAAAGCCAGATCTTCTGGGCTAGAATAAAGTGCGATGCACTGTGTAAAAGAATTCGAAAAAGTATAACCCTAAACGTGTAATGTGGGGCTTAATAATCAGGAGACTTACCTAGCCTCTCTGTGGTCTGGTCCACCCATACACGAATCAGGAGAGAGAAAGTTTATGCTGCCCACAACCCCATAGCACATGTTAAAGGTTGGCTGAAAGTACCTGCAAAGCATTCTCAGCATCCTGGAGGGAAAAAGGGCAGTATGGGGTATATTAATTTTTAAGTGTTTTTTATATTAATATTATTAGTCAAAGCTTCAAAATATTCTTTTTATGAGCCCTTCTGATTTGGAGGTGTTTATTACACATGCTCTACAATTCAGTTATTTATATTGCTTTTCTTTAATTTTATTTTTCTCATATGTAACTTAAAGAATTTAATAGGAGGACTTGGTTAAGAAAGGCACTAAAACTCACATTCCCTTTTTTACACACAGTAAAACTTAACCCTCCAGGGGTAAATATATTTTAAATATATTTGTATTCACTGTAAGGCAAAGCTCTATATTTGTCTCTACTCCCTCTTTGAGCCTGCGAAGAATCGCCATCTAGGAGGTATCTTTGGGGTGTCCTGAGCAGAGTCTGACCCAAGTCCATAAGGACAGCTGCGTCGAGCATCCGGAGTCCCTGACAACCTGTTGCTAAATCCATGTTTGGCTGCCAGAACCAACTCTTCTGATAAATAAAAATAAATGCATACATGGAAGAACCAGACACTGTGGAAATAATCTTGCTCAGTTTGAAGGGGGTTTTCATGAACTGCAATTTTCAAGAACAAGAATTTGCCTCTGAACCGGCTTTAATAATGGAAATTGAAATAGTTCTAAAGACGAAAGGAAGATTAGTGTGTTTGAATGCTCACAGAAAGATGTATTTCCTAATGGGAGGTGGCAGGTATGAAATGAGGCCACAAAATTGTTGGCATTTATAAATATATTATTTATATTCCTTCCTGAATCCAGGTACCACACTGTGATTTTTATCCAACAGTTAAAAAGCTGTGAACCCTGATAAATTTAACCAAGAGCTATTATACTTCTATCGTTACAAAAAGAGACCCCTTTTATTGCTTGAGTTAAGGGTCTGTCCACTGTCATTTTCACCCTGATTTCTGTAAGGTTTTCATCTGTAAAACTGTATAAAGGGTTGAGCTTGACATAAATTCTTCAGAGGTGTAGGCTTTGCACCAATTTTTTTCCCTGCCCTTTAATCACTTTCATATATTTTACCATGATTCCTGCAGAATAAGCCAGTGTGATCTGAAGATCAGACTGTTCTAACCATTTGCTTGTGTTGCAGCAGAGGCACCAATCCCGTTGTGGGTTGAATTATTAGTTGATTGGGCCTAAAGCAGGGAAGCCGGCTGTTCGGAATGTCTACCACACACCACTCTTTTTCAGGTTGTATGTACCATTTGATCTTTACCACTGCCTTATGAAGTGAGAAGCATCATCTCCATCTTAATAAATGAGGAAACACAGGCTCAGAGAGGTGAGAGAATTTCCCAAGGTCACACAGTAAACAAGTGGTATGAAGAGTGCCTTGATCTTCTTACCTCCAAAGGCCCCATGAAACCTTCATTTCCCAATATGGGGGCTTGGAGTGGGACGGCTAGAAGGAGGCTTTCAGCAATCTTTGTTTTTTTCCTTGCGGTCATGAACTTCCCAAGAGAAAGAGCAGATGCTCAGCATGTGGACTAGACCCAGAGTCTTAACTCACATCTTGCTGTGGGGAGAGCTGGACTCTCTTTGAGAAACAGCTTAAGTAACCACTCTATCTCCTCCTGAGGGTCCACTTCACCAGCCCTGTGGAATGCTCTCTCCCCATGACAGCAATGCTCTCTTGCCACCATGCAGGTGTCCCACTGGCCACTTCTCAGGTTTTTATTCTCAAAGAAAAGCCTCATCCTTTAAACTTCTATGGTCAGTCAACAGATATTTACCAAACGCCTATACCAGCCAGGAACCACAGTAGAAAAGGAAGATGTAAGGAGAGATAAATAATACATAGTTCCTGCCCTCCAGAAGTTTACAGTCTTGGCGGTAGGGGTGGGAGGGAGGTGTCCAAACAGGTAATCAAGTATGATGTGACAAATACCTTAGGATGGCCATGAATCAAGGATAATGAGAACATGATAGAGTGAAAAATGCACACGCCATGTGGTATTTGGATCAGACTTCTCAGAGGAGGTGAGCTTTCTATTGAGTTTGGAAAGTTGAAATAGAAGTTAAATAGCGTAGGAAGGGAAAGGAGAGAATTCCAAACAGAGGAGTTGTACAAATAAGGGGAGAAAGAAGTAAACGGGCATGGGAATGGTGTGGCTAAGGTAGTGAGGAGCAGAACAGCGGACTCTGTTGGTTTCCTGTGACTCTTGTAACCAAGTACCAGACACTGGGTAGCCCACATTGCAGAAATGTACTGTCTCACAGCTCTGAAGGCTAGAAGTCTAAAATCAAGGTGTTGCCAGGGCTACGCTCTGTATGGTTTCTAGGGAGGATCTCTCCTTGCATCTTTCCAGCTTCTGATGGTTGCAGGTAACCTTTGGTGTTCCTTAACTTGTAGTTGCTTCAGCCCAGTGACATGGCCACCTTCTTCATTGTGTCTTCACATCGCCTCCCTCTCTTCACATTGTTTTCACACTCCCTCTGTGTGTGTGTGTGTGTTTCTGTGTCCAAACTCCCCCTTTTTATTAGGACATCAGTCGTATTGGGTTACTATCTACCCTAATGATTTTATTTTAACTTGATCACTATTGCAAACACCGTATTTCTAAATAAGTTTATGTTCTAAAGTACTAGGGGGTTAGGACTTCAACATATCTTTATGGGGACGGGGATCCAGTTTAACCCATAACATAGAGTAAGACTGAAAAGGGAGACTGGGAATCATTCATTCAGTAAACGTTACCAGTCATTATACCATGTGCTAAATATTTTGCTGGAGAAAAAATAGTTCCTGTATACAAGATGCTCAGAGTTATTTGAGCTGTGATACAATGAACTCAAAGAGCATTGTGCCACTCAGCTATTGCTTTGTAATTGATCACTCCAAACTTGATGGTTTAAAATAAGAATCATTAGGGGCGCCTGGCTGGCTTAGTTAGTTGAGCATCCAACTCTTGATTTCAGCTCAGGTCATAATCTCACGATTCATGAGTTCAAGCTGGCAGCACAGAGCCTGCTTGGGATTCTCTGTCTCCCTCTTTCTGTCCCTCCCTTACTTGTGCTTTCTTTCTCTCTCTCAAAAATAAATAAATGTTTTTAAAATTATAAATAAATAAATATTGGGGCCCCTGGGTGGTGGCTTAGTTGGCTAAGTGTCTGACTTTGGCTCAGATCATTATCTCGTGGTTTGTGAGTTCGAGCCTCAAGTCAGGCTCTAGTGCTGACAGCTCAAAGCCTGAAGCCTGCTTCAGATTCTGTCTCCCTCTCTCTCTACCCCTCCCATGCTCATGCTCTGTGTCTCAATAATAAATGTTAAAACTTTTTTAAAAATATTTAAAAACAAAAACATAAAAATGGGGCTTTCTAAAAATAAAAATAAAATAGGAAACATTAATTATTGGTTATGCATCTAGAGGTCACCTGGGGGTCAACTGAGCTAGTCTGCATTCATTTGGGGAAGCTGTTTCAACCATCTCTCATCCTCCTTGGATCAGTGGGCCAGTTGGCACTCGCTCTTCTCACGACAATGGTGTGGAACAAGTTAGGAATAAGCAGGGGCTTCACTTCTACTCATATACCATTGGTCCAAGTAAGACTTATGGCAGAGCTCAAAGCTTAGAGAGGCAACTATAAAGTTACATGGCAAAGGAATCAAATACAGAAAAGGTGAAGAATCTGGGGTAATATACCATATGGAGTCTGCAGTCAAATACACCTGAAGTCATGCTTTATGGCTGGATAGAGATTAGATAGCTCGATAGACAGAGAGATAAGTAGGTAGGTAGGTAGATATTAAACTACTATTTTGGTGGCTAGTACATATCCATTTTACTTCCTTTATACTAGTCAATAACTTGCTTCTGTAGAGTGTCCGATGTCAAATTCTCTCCTTTCTTTACTCCTTGTCCTTTTAATTTGCTGTTAATTTGTTGTCAAAGAGGTAAAAATCTAGCATTTAATTAATTAATTAATTTATTTTTTTAATGTTTTATTTATTTCTAGGAGAGAGAGAGAGAGAGACAGCGTGAGCAGGGGAGGGTCAGAGAGAGAGGGAGTCACAGACTGAAACAGGCTCCAGGCTCTGAGCTGGCAGCCAGCACAGAGCCCGACGTGGGGCTCGAACCCATGAACCGCGAGATCATGACCCAAGCGAAAGTCGGACGCTTAACCGACTAAGCCACCCAGGCACCCCTAGCATTTAATTTAAATGGTAAGGACGGATAATGGTATAATATTTTCTCAGGAATATGCTAAGGGACTCTGCCTAACCTGGTGGTGGATATCACTTAAGCCATCACAGTGAGGTAATAATGATGGAATTTCAGGCATGTCTGATGGACTGGGGGCTAGCCATAATCTTCTCACTAACCTACATAGGCAATCACCTACTGCTCCTGTGTATAAAGCAATTATGATGCTAAGGATACAAAAAACTCCCTGTACTTATTTCTCCTTATCAATCATCACCAGCTGAGGGCAATGCTAAGGGCCGCCAGGATGCCTTATAGAAATGGAGATTAAATCTAGGCTTTGGGGCCATGTCTATGTCTGTGCTCTGACAACACCTTTATGCTGTTAGGACTCACTCAGTGCTCTTCCCCCACCGTAATTGTCATTAATATCATCCTCCCAGCTAGTGAATGTGTACTCCGCCTCACTGCCACGGCTCCTCCCACAGACCTGAAGTATGAAGACGTCTCTGGGTGTCTGTTGGCAGTTGAATTACGGCATAAACCATACCAACTCTTGATCTGTGAAAGAGACAGCGATCTGGATGCCACTGGCCTTCATCAGACAGAAACACACACCTGCTTTTATGGAGAAAAGAATTTAAAAGAAGGAATAAATGATGCTTTATGTTCATTTCTAATAACTGGCAATTTTTTCCTTCAATGTTAAAACCAAAGCATGATCATAGACAATTGGGGAAATTCCAGAAAGACATAAAGACCATCCATAATACCACTACCTGGAGATAATCACAATGAACATGTTAGTGGGTTTTTATTTTTCATGTCACCCTTACATACAAATAAATACATACTTTACATAAAATTAGATCACAGAGAATAAGTGGATTGTTTTTATTCATCTTTAATATTGTGGGCATTAACCCAGGTCATTTTCATGAAATATTTTTAAAGAGCATGGTTTTTATGTGTATAGGCTAGTCCAACAAATAAATGGATGCCTTTTCACTGTTACATTTCAGGTTAACACATTCACTATCCATGAGTCAAAACTAAAGGCCTCATTTTAAGGATATTCATTGTTAAGATGTTAACTTCCACTTTCAATGTTTGCCATAACCTATGTCCCACAGAAAGTGGAGCCTGTGCCAGAGGGCACGTGTGCTGTTAATTTATTGGAAACACAATTCAAGGAAGCAAGAGTTGGGGGGCGGGTAGTTGTGGGGAGGGGGACATGGAGAGAAAGGCAGAGAAAGAAGGAGAGCCCACACAAATGCATGATCAAGCTGGTCACCTCCAGTATTGTCCAGGAAGCTCTATAACCAGAATTTCAAGATCATCTATAGGAAGATGGGAAAGAAGAGACTTTATCCATAGGTATCCATCTCCTGTTGGACAAAGATTCACAACAGAGTGTTCATTCTCCCATATGTCAGGGGTGCACACACATGGACACCAGGTGCAGTGTCTTCTCCCCAGCCTGAGGCAGTTTGCATGAAGTCCCACGGGAGCTGGAACAGAGTGGTGGCTGGAAAAGACACAGGTAGATCTCAGGTGGTGTAGAAGAGGTGTTTGCCATAATGCCTCATCTACTCGGCACCTGCAACTTTATGACTATTTAAAACAGAAAACAAGATATAAAAAAACCCATAAATGTTCTTTAAAAGAAATATTTTACTGCTAGTCTTACGATGCTAGGAGACCAAGGGAAGGAGGAGGAAAGCCCGAGGAGAGGGGTTGGTATATCATATCCTGGTAGGGCCTTCAGAGCCGCTTGCCATTCCTTTCCTTCAAAATCCTCCCCAAAATAACCCATCTGGGATGCCTTTCTTGATTTATTCTCCCTGAATGAGCACTGTGTGCCTGGTGCTCCTCTGGCATTTTTTGCACCGCCTTCATATTGTAGTCGTGACAATATTGTAGCATGGATTCTTAGCTTAACAGGGTAGAAATTCCCAAGGAGGACTGTTTAGCCTTTTATATGTCTGTGTGTACTCAAAATTGTGAAGTAATAGAAGACAGAATTTTAGAGCTAAGGGTACTTCATTTCAATACATAAATAGTATCAAATCCCCATTCTGTCAGTAGCAACATTTGGGGCAGTTCTGTGGACATGGAGATAAATTTGATATGGCACTGGGCTGGGAATAAGGTGGCACAGGTATACAAATGTTTTATCCAACAAATATTGCTTCATCACCTGCTCATTCATGCTAAGCACGAGCAAGGTATACACAAGAATCAGATACAACCCTTTGTTTCAAAGGTTTTACAGTTGAAAAAAGAGCATTCTCTACATTTGTTAAGAACTCAGAGCACTCTTTAATAGATATTAACTAATTAGATGTTTATAATATTTTTTAATGTTCAGTTATTTTTGAGAGAGAGAGAGAGAGCGTAAATAAGGCAGAGGAGGGGAAGAAAGGGAGAGAGATACAGAATCTGAAGCAGGCACCAGGCTCACAGAGCCCAACGTGGGGCTCGAACCCACGAACCGTGAGATCATGACCTGAGCCAAAATTGTATGCTTAATCAGCTAAGCCACTTAGGTTTCCCAATTAGATGTTGATAATAAATATAACTGGAGAATGGAGGGTAAGCCTTGGGACTCTGGATTAAGAGAGATGTAGTTTCAACTTTGGTTTTTCCAGCAGTGGTAGCGGGGTAGGGGACATTCGAGGCCTCACTTCACTCGTGTAGAAGGGAGAATAGTGATAATACAAACAACATTCACTGGGTTGCTCTGAGAATAAAAACTACATGTAAAGCATTTAGTACATTGTCAAACATACAGTAACTCCATGAATGTTAACAGTTTTTATGTTCTGATTTCCCATTGAATTTAAGTGCATTGTTCAGGATCATATGCCACAGCCAAGCCCGGAACTCCCGTTTTCCGTTCCCCGGTCTGGTGATATTCCTCTGATCTATAACAGGGAGGAGTACAGATGCTGGCTCAAGACTTCCAGCCCTAACATCTAGCACAACATTCTGCATGTAATGGATAGTCAGTAAATACTATTGAATAATGAACTGACAGGAGACTGCAAGTAAAAATTACAGAGTGGCTAATGTATAAATAAAAATAAAATGTATTTCAGTGCTTTGCTTGGCATTGCTTTGGAGCATATTAAAGACACGAAACATAGTTTGTTCTCTTGGTCAGCCATCTGGTGACGAAAAATGTAGGTGCTCAGATCATGAACAAATCCTTCAAGGCCACATTTTGCTTGAGCAGAGTGGACCCGAGCGGAAAGATGTTGAGGGGAGAATTCCAGTTCTCGTCATCTAGTCAGGTGGAAAGCAGGAGGTGCTGGGAGTGGCTGAAAGAAGAAAAGGCTTTTTGCTTTGGGCTAAGGAGAGACCTATGGCTTACTCCAGAGCCCAGCCATCTGGGAGAAGTGGTTCCTGGATCACCAGGTTCTGACTCAGTGGATCTGCAACAAGCTTGACATATCCATGCAGGTGGGAAAGGTGCAAGTTATTGAAGTCCAGCCCATCTGGAGCAGAAGGACAGATGCTTCCCTGAGAAAGAGCTGGCGGGATGGAATCCACATCCTGAAAGGTTTACCTGTGCTTATTCTTTGGCAAATAATGGTTCTGGAAAAGCATGTTCTTGGAATTTTTTTTTCTATTTCGTAACCTAAGTATTGCTACAGGGGACTTTCTAGTCACCATCTATTATCTACTGTATGCCACGGACTGTATATACATTTCCTCATTTAATCCTCAGTTCTCTTACTTTCATGGAGCATTGGAGCTCAGGGTAGGGAATTTGTTTGTTTTGCTCACCACTATATCCCTGGTGCCTAAAACAGTATCTGGAAGAGTAGGTTCTCAGTAGTTTTTGCATAATGTCTGAAAAGAATAGAGAACACCATCCAAACCTAGAGATTGGAAAGGATAAGTGACTCGCACATGCTTGGAAATGGGGGTGGAGATGGAACCCAGACCCACCAGCAAGTCCTGCCCTCTCAGCCAGTGCCCAGTGTCACGATTATGGTTGCCCTGCCTTCCCGTTTCAAAGCAGATCACATGCTGCCACTGGTGCCCTCAACACTACCTTCATCTTATCACTTCTCAATTAAAAATCCTCGATGTCTCAATGCTGCCTTAACAGGACATTCAGACTCCCTTGCCTAGCATCCCAGGACCTTGAAAATCTGTCTATCTCCCACAGAAAACTAGCCCAGTATTCTCGCTATCCCCGGAACAGGGTTTATGCATTGGTATCCTCAATCTTACTCCCTTTAGATATGTCACTAGAAATTCCCAATTCCTCCTGCCCACCTCTCTGGATCCCCTCCCATCCTTCAAGACTCAGCAAAAGTTGCACTTCTTCAGTGAAGCTTTTCTGCCTGTCTCATTATGCAGTAATTTCTCATTTCCCAGAAATTACAAATTTCTCATCATGTGCCCTACTCTCCAGGCAGTTGGATAATGTTCCTTATGATCCTGGCCTTTGCTGTGTTCCTAACTGGTCTTTGTTATACTCCTGTGTCTGTACAACTCAAGTGTAAGCATACTGAGAGCAAGGAACTTGGCCAGAAGCAAGCAAAGCAAATACTATATCAAGCGTATAAGAAATATAGATATGGTTAATGCAACTAAGTATTTTAGGTTATGCTAACTAGACGGCATATGATTAATATATATTTCTATATATGCAATATAAATGTCACATGTATGTTATATTTGTGTGAGGTTATTGATTTAGAACAAAAAATGGCTAACTCTCTTATCTTGATACTGTAAAACATCCCTTCCCTTTCCCCCTGTTCCTTTGCCTCCTCATCTTTTTCTGCTGGGAGGGTCCTTGTCGGTCCCTGTCGCAGGGCAGACTGCCAGTGTTAGACGATAGCATGCAGGGTCAGAGACTTTGTGAGACAAATGCAGGGTCACAGTAGCCTTGAGGTTGGACTGGAGTTCAAAATCCTGGCCAAGATTTCAAGTGGGCTCCCTTCAAGAACTATGGACATTTGAGTGGCAGATTATGCTACAGTATTACTGACGAGGCAGTTTCTCAGTGACTTCAATGGGTACATGATGGAGTGCCACTCAACATGCCAGGCCGAGTTAGGGATTGGCGCTGTGAAAAGCAAGGGTTAGAAAAGATTATTATTTATCGACCCTTGTTAATCCAAAACCACAATGATAAGACGGAAGGATCATTCAGACTAAATGTGATTGTGTCTTCCAAGTTAATCCATTGTTAGGCAAACGCTAATATATCTGACAAATTTTGTGCTGTGTTAGAGCACTAACACATTCCTGCACTGGCACAGGCCACCACAATACATACAAAGCTTGCCCAAGTCTGTTCTCAGAAGGGCTGTCTCTAACCCCTTTGGGTTAAAAGAAAGATTTCTGCTGAGCAATCGCTCAGCAGCTGGTTCTATTCCCAGAGGAATCCAGTTGCTCCAAGAGAAAATACCACAGGCAACAATCCCCTGAAGACTGTTCAGGAAGCAGACCGGGGCCGCTACTCCAAGCGAGACAGAGACACACACCTGAGCTGCTCTGGAAGGGTTTTTCAGTTAGTTGTTCACTTAAAACAAAAGGCCCCCCTTTCTCTAACAATAAAGGGAAGTTAGGGACCTAGAGGTACTCTGACAGGGAAAGCCCCTCTGGAAAGGAAGCAGGGTACATATGAGTCTACATCAAATTACTGCTGACTTGTGTTCTTCAGCACGGGAGAGGTGACTAGATACAAACAGTGAAAGGTGCAGGCTCTTTGTGGCAGGGACTATGTCGTGTTACCCTCTATGCCCTCTGATTCCGGAACACAAGGGACACTCACGCGTGTTTATGGAATGCTTTTATGCTGCACAAGTCAACAAAGGGGCTAATAAATGAACAAAAGTTGTTGTCTTTTTCTATCTTGGATCTTATTGAGTATTAGTTCAAGATTATCAGAATATTGTTACAAATCCTCTACTGTAACACTCAAATTTACAGTAATTAAAGCCTAATGCTTCCTGAATTCTCTGTAGCTTCCGAATATTCTAACCATAATGGACTAAAGGATGCATGTTTACTCAGAGTTTTAGAATAAAACACTCTGCTCCTTGCTAAAACAAACAAACAAACAAACACAATTATGATGTGACCTCTAAGTGTTACTCATCAATATCGAGACTGGGCCAGCTTCCTTGACTGCAACCACTAATAAAAAACACTCCGGGCTACTACCTCCAGGACTTGGAGGAGGCTGGACAGATTGCAGGAGATTTTCACACTGCTCTGGCCTCCTCGCTAGCTTCCAGGAGCAGCACTCCAATACCTTGTAATGCCATTACTGTCACTCCCAAACAAGCTCAGAAATATGTACTGAGAAATGAAATTTTCTCCAGACGTTCCTTCACCTAAGCCTTCCAACTCAGAAAGATAGAAGGTTCTATCAAACGAGTCAATTTTGTCTTAAAGGCAAATAAAAAGTTATTGGCACGGGGTTTCAAATATCGCAGGTAAAGTAATACTTGCAGCACGGCTTAAAAAAAAAAAAGGTTGCCAGTTTGTTTTAGGTGCAACCTGGAGAACATGAACATATTTTCAGCGTAACTCCATAAGCATTCTTTCATTTCTGGAGGTGCCTAATCCATGTAAGTAATCTGATTACTCCTTAAAACCCAAAAAGGATTACTTGTAATCACTTGCCACAAAATTCCCGTCTGAAGGTTTCGGAAGTCGTGTGCCCCCGTGACTCCGACGGCAACAACATCATGAGGAGAAGAGACTTAAATTCCAGTTCACATCCATGCACAACTGCACTTGATGTTGACAGGAAAATCGAAACTGCTGAGGTGACAGCAAGGAGGACCTGCCCCACATCTCCTCCTGTGACTCTAACGATGGGGAAATACACCCAAAGTGCACCCAATATTGCCCTGGAAAGCACTTCCTTCTACACCCACACGCCAGGTGATGATAGTGTTAATTGGAGGAAGCAGGGTGTAGAAAAGAAACCTGTGAAATGGCCAAGTAGATGCAGATGCTGATTCGGTTTCCTCCTGGAGTGGTTCATTTCCCCTCCCTGGCAGGTCTCTGGTTGGCTTCAACCTGAGGGGAACAGGCTAGAATACTTTCAGGATACTGTGGATGTTTTTACCACCAGCTGTGCTTACCTAAGCAAATGAATTGGTTAATTGAAGCAATTACCTGGCAATTCAAGTCCAAACACCTCCCCATGAGAAGCAAAGGAGGGTAATTTGGAGTATTTGCCAAATTAGGCTAGCTGAATACATCCTGAGCACCGATTTAAAGGTTGAGTTAAAGGGGTGTGGCATTTCTGTCTTTGGGGACACAAAATCAGACTTCACATGGGCTTACTCTGAACTGTGGTCGTATGTGGATATGCTAAGAGTAGGGAAGATCTATATACTGGAATTAAAATTTAAAAACATTAAAAAAGTACACCTGAAATTAATATAACACTATATATTAACCACACTGGAATTAAATTTTTTTTAATTAAAAAAAGAAAGAAGGGTGCCTGGGTGGCTCACTGATTCTTGATTTCGGCTCAGATCATGATCCCAGGGTTGTGGGATCGAGCCCCATGTTGGGTTCTGTGCTGAATGTGGAGTCTGCTTGGGATTCTCTCTCCCTCTCCCTCTCTCTCTCCTCCACTCTCACTCTCTTTCCTTCTCTCAGATTAAAAATAAGAATAATGAAATAAAATGTTTTTTTTTTTTTAAAGAAAAAGAGTAAGGAAGATCTAGGCTAATGGTTCTCAAATTTTAATAAGCATCAGAATCACCAGTAGAGTTTGTGAAAACTCAAATTGCGTGGCTCCACATCCAGAATTTCTGGTTCACCAGATCTGGTATAGGGCCTGGGAATGTGCATTTCTAAAAAGTTCCCAATTGATGCAAATACTGCTGGTCCAGGGACCACATTTTGAGAACCACTGAATTGGGCTTCTCTCTCTCTTTCTCTCCCTCTCTCTCTTTTCTCTCTCAATAAGATGAAAACAATGTGAGCCTTCCTATGGCAATTCCATTCTCTCCCATCTCTTGAACATCCAAACTACTACTAAGATTCATTCAACAGCAAGCATTTTGTTGAATATCCACCCTGTGATGCTTAGCTTGGTGATACAGAGTTAAAGACCAGTCTTTATCCTTATGAGGTTCCCAGTCTGGTGGAGAGATGGACAAAACCAGATGAAGATGAGAATGAGGCAGTGTGAAAAGTGATGGAGAGGTAAAGACCAGGTGCCACTGGGAACACAGAGATTCCACTTGGACTGGAGGTCACCCGCCCCTCTGCACATAGTAGGTCTTCAGTGTATGAATGAATTCTGTGTCAATTCACCAATTATACAAATACTATGTAGTGACCCAATCTGCCCAATGGAAAATGTACTGAAGTAGCTTGTTTCAAATTCACTCCTGAATCAGAGCCAAAAGAAAAGAACATTTAATCACGGGAAATCTGGTTTGAATTTAGGCTGGTAGATTTTGAAATGAAAAAAACTGAATCCTATTATCGACTCCTTGAACCTGCTACTTCCTCATAATCGGTATATTTTTTTTCACTTTACTGAAAAGCAACTGTATTTGGTAAGTAGTCATTTTCAGATGAACAAAGTTATCAGGTATGAAATTAGATGATGTTCTTCCAGCTTCCTTTGACAAGAGCCCTTGGCAGGTGAGGGGCTGGTTCTCAGCGACATTTTTGTTATGCAAATAATCTGATGCAGCGCATTTTTTAAAAACGACACTGACATCCATGGCTAACATTTGGCCTGGTGAAATGGAACAGGCACTAGCTTGCTTAGCTTAAGTTAAAAAAAAAAAAAAAGGGTAAATAGACCTTTTTGTGAATTCAAAATGAAAAGGGGGGTCTATATTGCTTAATTTAAGGTAATATGCCAATATTTATTTTTGATAATACTTTGCTGATTCAGTTGAGATCAAGTAAAAAAAATAATCAATTGCTACTCTTTGTTCATCAACCTCTTAGAAAGGCTTTTTTCCTTTTCTTTGGTTTTGGGGCTGCTTAGTTTAGTGGATTTCTTTTTAACTTTCCTTTCTGCATTAGTCAATGCATAAGGTAGAAGACCATGCATTTCTTCCTTTTAGCAAGTAGACAAAAGTCTGCATGTTGTGCCAAGATGATTTCTTTGAAGGCATTACTAGGGAAGTAAATAAAGACTGAAGTAATAAGCAGCTGTGACATGTAGGTAAATTAAGACAGTAAGGCAGGTAAACTCTACTTTTTTAACTCCAAGATTTTATGGAACTTACAATAAATGATTACCTCACTTTCATATTACATAGCAACTTTCCCTTTCCCCTAAAATAAGACATAAAGGAATGTCTTAATTTACAAACAAGCAATGTTCCAAATGTCTGTAAGCCAGTTGCTTTAAACTTGGAATGCTTTTCCCAACAGAAATATGTTATAAATTGTGGTTAACTTGATTAGCCCGCATAAGCATATTTCATTCATAACTTATCTATTTTACTGAAATATAGGAGCAGACAGTAAGTACCCATAATTGATAGATAATTTTTAAAGCAGTGTTTTTTAAAAAATTTATTTTAGAGAGACAGTGTGTGTGCAGTGGGGAGAGGCAGAGGGACAGTGAGAGGGAGAATCTAAAGCAGTCTCCATGCTCGTTGCAGAGCCTGACTGGGGCTCGATCTCACAACCATGAGGTCATGACCGAAGCAGAAATCAGAAGTCTGATGCTCAAATGGCTAAGCCATCCAGGCACCCCTAAGAGCAGTGATTTTGAATGAAAAACTGTAGTTTCATCTCAGGATACTTGAGGAAAAGAAGGTTTAATGAGAGGTCAAAAGGATAGATGAAAACTTTTGGAGGAGGTGAAGCTATTAATAGCTTGGTATTTGATGACATGCATCATTTATAGGATTATGTCAAAATATGTATCAGGTGTAGCATTAATATCTTGTTTAGTATTGGCCATGGTTAATGTTGGACTTCAGTTTAGGATAGTTTATAAGTATAGTTTGTAGAGAGAGGAATGGAAAGTCCTCCTTTCTAAGGTGGTGGTAATCATTACACAAACAACTTGAGGGGCTCCTGGGTGCCTCAGTTGGTTAAGCATCTGACTTGAGCTCAGGTCATGATCTTGCAGTTTGTAGGTTCCAGCCCCGCATAGGGCTCTGTGTTGACAGCTAGCTCAGAGCCTAGAGCCTGCTTCAGATTCTGTGTCTCCCTCTCTCTGCTCTTCCCCCGCTCACACAGTCTCTCTATCTCTCAATACAATAAATAAACATTAAAAAAATTTTAAGCAAATAGCTTGAAGCATTCTTTGTAACCCTGTCTCTGTTACATTTCTTTACATGATCATTTGATAAATGGTGAATTCCAATTGGTCCCAAGATCTGAGAGAGCAGATATCTCATACATTTTTGCTAACCATTATGTTCCTAGCGTGTACCAGAAGGCCGACTACATAGCTATTTGAGAATATGTTTTGAGTGAATGAATGAATGAATTGAAAAAAAAAAAAAAAAAGATTGGCCTAAAGAATATAGAATTGTGTTAAAAATATAGATGTTGGGGACTCCTGGGTGGCTCAGTTGGTTAAGCGTCTGACTCTTGATTTTGGCTCAGGTCATGATCTCATGGTTCCTGAGATTGAGCCCCATGTGGGGCTCTGCACTGAGCATGGAGCCAGCACTGCTTCGGATTCTTTCTCTCTCCCTATTTCTCTGCCCCTTCCTTGCTTGTTCTCTCTCTCTCAAATAAATAAACATTTAAAAATATAGATGTGTTAAAAGTGAGTGTCTGAAACTACATTTATTATTAATCTCTCTTTAGTCAAAGAGGGGAGAATCATAGGGCCAAAGCTAGGGATATAAAAATAAGGATGAGAACAGTTGGTAAGACAATTTTATTTGGTGAAAATCAAGTAGTTATGTCTGTCCAATTGTGTTTGGTTGTTGTTTCAAAACAAGGGGGATTGGGATGGATCAGCCTCAGGATAGTGAAGGAGCAAAGGCTGCCCATGCAGTGGTGTGCATATCAACAGCAGGCCAGTAGGAGAGTTCTGTCCAGTATGCAGGTATAGGTTGCATGGAAGCATTACCTGTAGAGAATTAAAAAGGAAACGTTAAAAGGAAAATCAGTCTGTTTCTTAGTATTACTATATTCCTGCAACTCTAAAAAATGTCTGTGATAAAATATTCCTCTGCAACAAGATATTTTTTTGGTGTAATTACTAAAAAATCCTGCAGTTACTGTGGTTTTAATTTGGTTATTGTTGAGTTTTAATTTGGAGTTTGTAAACTCCAAATTAGCACATTTTAATTACTTATCTTTTAATAAGCTTTGTAGCCTAAGTGGAAGTTAATTCAGTGTACTTCTGGTTGTATATTGGGTCCCCAACAAAGGCGGCCTTGCCGACAAATGCTTGTTTTAACAGTGAGTTCTTAAGAGTTTGGAATTATCCAAGTTCATTTCAGGTACAATTTGTACTCCTAACCGCGGAAGTACTACATATTCCTTCCTTTAAATAGCAGATTTAAAAAAGCAATGTTAACCCAGGAAGCAAAAACATGAGGAAACAGAACTTGAGCTCTGGAGTAAATTTTTTCATTAACAACACTTTCCTTAATCTAGATTCTATGGAGGAACTTTTGGGGGACTTGGAATCTACTGAAACAGATGCAAAAAGTGTATGCATATGTGTATGTGTATTTTTAAAACAAGGTTCTGTAAGTTTAATCAAAGAGATCTGTGACCCCTCTCAAAAAAATAAGATCCACTGGGGTAAAGTGTAGCCAATGGATCTTTTATATTCTTCCATGTTTTATAATGAGGAGGAATGAGCAGAGTCAAATGAAGAAACATTTTTCTATAAAAATATTTGAGTTACAATTATAGTCATATGTGAAATAAGTCATCTTAATTATACAGTGTCATTTTGCAAAAGGTGAATTTGAAATCTAAGGAGATTTATTTATTAATGAAGTAAAAGAAAAGGACAAATAAATGTTCCCACCCACTAAATATATAGATATAATGGATTACATGAGAGAATATCTGGAACATCACCATTTTGCTGTATTTGAATAACAGTCTGCCCTGCGGCTGTGTGGATAAGAAGATGTCATATCAGAATCATAAAATTTTAGCACGGAAGGCAGTGATAGAGTATGAACTTTGTTCTGGCTTCTAGCACTGACTTTAAGCACAGAAAAGAAAAAGTTGATTTCTTTGTCTCTAAAAGAATAATAATAGCTAAAATTTGTTGGTACTTACTTAATCTTACTAGATAGATACTGTTATAGGTCCTAGATTACATTCAAGGAACCGAGACTTAGGGAAGGTAACTTATCCAAGACAATACAGGTTGAAGGTGTAAAATGAGAATTCTAAGTCAGTCTCCCTCCTTCCAGGGACTGCTCACTTAATGATCACCCTAAACTGACTCCCTGTTATAACTTGAGTTTATCTGCTTTCAAAAAATTATATTACTAGAGTTTCTTGACAAAACCACTCCTATCTCAAGTTGATAAGCACCTATCCTTTGATTAAATACTTCTAGGGAAGGAAATTCTACCACTTTCCTCAATAGCCCACTGTGGTAACAAACTCTTCTGTAAAGGAAACCATTCTTGAATATTTGTGGAAGATTAACAATAAAGTGGGCTCTGCCTCAAATATCCTACTGGACAATTACTTCCCTGATCATTGAGTTTATGAACATAAAACCAAAATGATTGGGATTAATAAGAACAAATCTAGGTAGAACATAAGTGATCACCAAGAGGAGCCAGTGTGTGTGTGTGTGTGTGTGTGTGCGTGCACGCGTGTGTGTGTGTGTGTGTGTGTGTGTGTGTGTCTATGTGCGTGATCTAGGGCATTTTGAAAAATTATTTGACAATTCTTTGATATAAATATTTCAATTGGTGGCAGATGTTTAGCCTGGGATTTCCAGAATGTACAGCCTGCCTGATACAAGGATTTTCTGAACATACTTTCTTGGGGGGTGTGGTCCCAGGGACGGAACCAGCAAAGGATGAAGAACCAGTACAAGGATATATTATCAGGCTGGCCACTGCCTTAGGTGATTGGCTGCTTAATTTGGCAAGACCGTCTGAGAAGCTCAATGTAACACACTTCAGGATCCTTTGTCAGAGGGTAAAAGGGGGAGCATTCATCCATGGGCCCCCACCTCTCATTAGTCAAAGATTTACCATAGACTGTTTGGTCTCTCATGCTTCTTTCTGGGTTTTTGTCTACACAGAAGCTTTAACCAAGAAACCTCTGGGTGGGAGGAAAGATGTAAGAGAGGCCTAGGGCAAGGCACTGTCAGACTGTACCTGGGTGAAGCTGGCTGGAACCCACTTAGAACGGACTGCTTTTGCAGTGCCTAAAATAGACAGGTAGACTCAGAGGATTTGAAATGGTACATAGGAGGTGTGATATAGAAAGTAACATTATTTTTTCATAGATTCAGTTTTTCATTTGCTGGCCTCCTTTCCACATCGAATATATCATATTCGTTGGGCCTAGCAGAAGAGTCTCAAGCTTTCTTTATGTGTTCATTCTTGTAATATTTAATATTTACTAATGTTGATTGTGTCAGACCTTGTGTAGGGAACTGACCATAGAAATATAAATATGATCGATCAAGAGATTCTCTGTATTCTCAAGTCTGTGCCTACCACAGTACTAGCACCCAGTAGGCATTTTTTTAAGGAAATAAAAAGAGTTTTCTAATAGAATTAGTATGAAATGAGTATTTAGTACTATGGAGGTCTTAAAGGACCAGAGGGATGGCCCACTAGATAAGCCACTCTATCTCTTGTAGGAAATCTCTTACTGGCTATAATGGCTTATGTCTGCCCTGGGAGTAAAGACTGTTTACTTTATTATCAATGTACTGCCTTGGGATAGGGAGGCTGAAATTTAGACAGATTTCTGTACTTACCTGTAAGGTGCCTCCTAGGCATAAGAGAACATTGTGAAGAGCTGGGATCCGGGAGCATCACCAGCAGCAGCAGCAGCAGCAGCAGCGGCTGCCACACCTACACACACCTGGCAGTGTTCCCAGGCAGAAGGTGGAAGATGCCCTGTCTGGTTGCCAGATATTCTTCCTTCGACATCCCACTGGCCAAACAACCATCAGCTGACTCCTACCCAAGATGCCTGGTTTCAGGAGCCAACTTGTCCTAGCGTTCCACCGACGCACTCAGGTGGGAAAGACACTGATTCATTAACATTTCTGCTACACAGTTAGCTGCATCCTGTTGTCCAGGGGAAAATGCCACGCCGGAGACATATGTGTATCATAATAAATTCTGAATGCCTAAGAAAGATGCTGAAAAGAATCAGAATAAAATTATTCAGGTGATAACATTTGGGAGGGCAGGTAAGGCCTCCTGGCTGGCCCTGGCTGGCCCCGGCTCCCCTTCACTGCAGACCCATCTTCTGGCCCTGTGTGACAATGAAGCCTGAGATTACATCATGCCGATTACCTCCGAATTAGCTGATGTATGGGGACCTGTCAGTGTT
Source organism: Hyaena hyaena (assembly GCF_003009895.1). Taxonomy (NCBI): domain Eukaryota; kingdom Metazoa; phylum Chordata; class Mammalia; order Carnivora; family Hyaenidae; genus Hyaena; species Hyaena hyaena. The sequence continues at coordinate 344,314 of NW_024081470.1, read as the reverse complement.
CTTTAGTATTCACATTAAACTCTCAGGGCAGAGTGACCAGAGCATGCCAGTGCTTTATGGAGCAGTCAAGGCAGCGAGGCTGCTGGAGGCTTTCAAGGGGAACTTTCCACCTGTGGTGAGCAGTGGGGCCATTGTGTAGTGGCACCAGGGCAGAGGCCCCGGGCTGGGAGCTGGAAGGACAGACAGATAAAATCAATTGGCTCTTCAAAGAGCTCACTCTCATGACTGAGCACAGCCCTCCCCCCATCCCCCCTCCAGCCTCCCAGTAACAACCCTTACTTCCCTCCCCAAAGAGAATTTCATGGTTCAAAAGGAAGAAGGGTTTCTTCTGGAGAATGGGTCTGCAGCCGAGCGCGCCTCTCCCCCAGGCTCTAACGCTGGTGAGTCCGGGAGACACCGCCTGGGAGAGAGCATCTGAGGCAACTCGCCTGCGTGTGCGCTGCTTTCGGGACAGATGTGCGTTGCTGTGTGTGGGGGAGTAGGTGGGGAGGGAGGCGGGTGCTAAGACTGCCTCTCTGCTTCCAGGGGAAGAAAGACAGAAGTGCAAGGAAACACAGAGGGCGACGAGCCGAGGCTCCGGTGCAGCCGCGCGTGGACGTGTGGGTGTGGTCTGGGAGTACCAGGAGAGGTGCGGGCGCAGAAGTTACTGGAACAGGCGTACTGGCAGGTTGGAGTTGCATCTCAAGCCCCAGATGAAGCACTCATTCCCTTTAGAGTACTTCTCTTCCTTTTCGACAAAAATGTTGATAAGCCCTTTGGGGCCAAGAAGGAGGGTAGAGAATGCTCCTCCTTCCCTTTATTAGTCTAATCCTACTCCCTTCTGCACAGGGAATCACAGGACCCCAGGATTCCAAAAGGTGCAAAGCAGTTAAGTAGAAGCCCTTTCTAGGAAGCACATTTGGAATCAAGAGGCGCAAGCTTCGATGGTTTAATCTTCACGCTACAAACTAATCTCGGGATCTTAGATAAGCCGTTGTAACCTCCTTGTGCCTCAGTTTCCTCATCTGCCCTCGGAGGGTAGCGTAAGCTCCCTCCTCGAGCCGGGCTGTGCTACTGGTCGGGCTGAAAGCGGTGTGCGCGCTCCCTGAAGCCGGCACCACGCTCCAGGCGGGCAGGAAGGCACGCTGGTGTTCTCCTCGAGCCCCGAGAGACTGGTGCGGGGAGACTCGAGCTCTAAAATTAGTCCAGCTTCTAGGCCCGGCGCCGGGAGCGCCCTCCAGCTCGCCGCGCCTCTCTCACAGCCCCCTCCCCGCCCGCCCCCTCTCCGCTCCCCCCCGCGCGGCGCTCCGAGATCGCGAGTCAGCCCGGGCGCCGAGGCTCCTCTCCCCCTCGCCCTTTTCGCTCGCGGTTTGGGAGGAGGAGACAGCGAGAGAAAAGCGAGAGGGGGCGACGAGAGAGGGGCTCGGCTGTGCGTCGGCGTCGGCCGTGATGGGGAGCTGGGAGCGGCGAGGCGGCGAGCAGTAGCGGCGGCGGCGGCACGGAGCCGACTCGAGAGCCGGCGCTGCTCCCGGCAGGCTGCGCTGTGATCCGGGCTGCGGATTGGGATCTCGCGCCCCGTCCCCCTCCTCCCGCTGCCGCTCCCCTCCTCCCGGCTCCCCTCCTCCGCCTGCGAGCCCCCCGAACGCCGAGCGCCTCTGCCCGCGGCTCCAGTCCCCGAGCGCGCGCGGCGGGCACTGCGGCGGCGGCGGCCGGGTGGCCGGCTCGCTCTGGGCTGGAGCGCTCGGAGCGGAAGAGCACGGAGGCAGCGCCTGGTGGAGCCGCGGATCGTCGGCGCAGGCAAGGGTGCGTGGGGAGTTTAGCGTGATTATTTGGCTGCCGGGCGCACCGGCTTCAGCGCGCCTCCGGGAGCAAGCTCCAGCCGCCGGGTGCAAATGGGCTGCGAGGTGGGCTCGGGGAGGCGAGAGCCGGCGGAGCGCGTGGGGAAACTTTTCACCTTGTAAAGTTACTGCCTCGGCACGGCTCCGAGCCGCCGCCGCCGCCGCCAGGAGAGAAGAGGCTCGGTCCTGCGGCAGTAGCCGGGAGGTTGGCATGGAGAGTTGGCTAAGTTTGGGGCTGAGGATTTGGGGGAGGGCCGCGAGGGGGCTTGCGGATCGGTGCACCTATCTCCGAGCCCCCAAGTCCCGGCTGCCGGTTGCAGGTGGATGGATGAGAGGATCCAGGCGGCTAGCCTGTTAGTCAGCCGGTGGCTTTGGGGCTCAGTGGAGATGTTCAGATGCCGATGGATGCACTTGGGCGACCCGGAGGCACAAGTCGGGTCGTTGCTTGGCGAGGTGCAGGGCGGAGCCGGGGGGCTCAGACTCCACTTTCTCCGAGGCGGGGAAGGGGTTTCTTGCACAGTCCGCAGGTCGGCTCCACGCTTGACTCCGGCTTGCGGGGGTAGTGGGCAGGGTGAAATGTTACAAAAGGCAGCGGCTCTCGGACTAGGGCGACAGCTTTGGAAAAAAACCAGAGTGGCAGGGTGGGAGGATCTTTCCGGCTGCCTTCACAGGGAGAGGGAAACCGCGCCTGGGGAGAGTGAATGATTTTTGGCGGGCGGGCGGGCTTGCACGCGTGAAGGTTGCTTGTCTTTGAAAAGAAAGCTGCGCGGCTCTGACGGTACCGGGGGTGCGTTGCCTCCTTCCCGGGGTCGGCAGGCGGGAACGCGACGGCGCGCCAGCTCCGCGCTGGGGGGCCCCTTCCCGGGCGGGTGTGGACGATCCCCTAACCAGGACGAGAGTGGGTGCGGGGGCCGCGGTAGGGGCGGAGGGGAGAGGCCGAGAGGCGGTGGAGACGGCCGGGACTGTCCTCGCGCGGCGCGCCATGCGCGCCAGGATTCCGCCAGTGGGGGTCGCTGAGCTAAAGTGCATCCGGCCCTCGCGAGTGCGCAGGGCTGCGCGCCCGGCTATTTTTAGCGGTGCCTTGGTCTAGTCCTCGCTCCTCTCTCCCGCTGACTTTTGTCGCGCGTGTTTTCCGAAACCATTAAACACTGACCTCTATTAGGCTTCGCGGAAAGCAACTTTTATTGTGCACTTTCTCCTGCTCCGCTGCCGTGGGCGGCGCGCTTGGGGCTGAGATGCGGGGGTGGCGGGAGTTCGGCTGCGAGCCGGGGGAGCCTCTAGGGTAGCCAGCGACAAGAGGAAAGCGGGGCGCCCCCGGCGGGTGCGTGCGCGCGCGTGTGGTGGCGGTGGCGCCCTGCAGCTGCAGCGCCTTGTAATAATGGGGGCCAGCCAGGCAGTGGAAGGTTCCCTGAATGGATGGGAAGAGAGAGCGAGGCTACGGTGACCGGGCGAGGTCGCCTTTGGGGGGGCCAGGAGAGGCTCCCTGGCTGGAGAGGCGCCTGCGGCCCGGAGCGTGGGCGGCCGGCGGACTCGGCCCGCCTCGGTCCCCAACCCGGTCTCCGACTGGGACTCCGCTTCTGGTTTGGGCGAACCTGCAGCAGCCGCGGCGGGAGGGAGGGAAGCGCGGACCGCGCAAATGATTGAAGACTCTTTTCTCCTCCCCAGCCCTCCTCCCGCACCTCCCCGCCCCCAGACTCCGGCGCGTTTGTTTTCCAAGTTGGATCCCACTTCCATTTACAAGTGTCAGACAAACCCGCGCGAACCTCCCCCACTCACCCCGGCCCCAGCCAGACGGGAGAGGGGGCGGGGGGCGGGGGGGGATGAGCTGTCTGCGCAGCGCCGGGGGCTGTTCGTTGCTCCCACCGCGGGCTTGACCAGCCCGGGTTCGCATTGGAGGGTCTTTGCTTAAAAAGATACACATACACACGAAACCCAGACCATTCCTGGCCACTTGGTATTCCGTCGCTTTTCTCTTCCAGGCTTCGGACATATTAATTTCCTGGCCCCAACGCTTGTCTTTTCAAAGGCGAGTCTCGGGCGGTGGGAGGAAGGGGCGGGGGAGCAGGCCGACCAGTTCATCACGGTGGATTTGTGCTTCTGGCTTTGTTGCTAGGATTAGATTCTCTGATTGCGCCCAGGCCGAGTTAAAATAGATGCGGAGACTGAGAACCGGCCAGAAAGACTGCAGACGACTTTGCCTGTGATCCAGGCGGCAAGTTCAGGTGGTGGAATGGGGAAGCCCGCCATCTAGGAAGTGAGGACCGAGGTGCCCCCTTGTCGGTGTCGACCAAAGAGAGCCCAGATTTTGTCCCTACCTTCAGGCACTGAACTTCTCTTAACGTTTACCAAATGCTTGAATGATGTTATGGTTTGTGACGTGAAGATTTGAATCTGAGAAGGGAAGGAAGGGAGGGGTTGGAGGAGAAAGAGGGAGAAGAGATTGAGAGATTCTGCAGAATCCTGGAAATTGCACAGAGCCAACTGCTCCTGCTTGCCTTTTTTCTTTTCTTTTCTTTTCTTTTCTTTTCTTTTCTTTTCTTTTCTTCTTTTCTCTTTTCTTTTCCTTATTCCTAAATTGGAGCAGTTGAGCGATGAGAGAATATAAAACAGCCAAGAAAACCAGGGCGCCAAGAGACAAAGACAAAAAATGCATAATAACTTTAGCGCTTTGATGTGCTTTTTTTTTTTTCTAATAGGATTCGGGTGGGGGAAGGGTTTTTAACATTTTACAAGAAAAGTTGTCTCTTAGAATTAAACCGAATGCTGATATTTAATCATGAATCCTTGTTGCCTTCTTGGAACTTAGACAATGAATAGTGCTGGGGTCAGTTTCTATGCACAGTGCACGGGGATGAGAAAGTTCCCAGAACTGTCCAGTTACAATGTCTTCATATCTTCACCACACAGAGAGCTCCACGTGAAAGGGAGCTGGCTCAGAGATCAGAAATCGGTCGCTGCTGGGATGGGTCCATATCTCGTAGATGCAGGATTTTCACAGCCAGTGTTTGTTGCCCAGTGACTGGTTATCAGCCCCCACCTCTCTTTTCTCTCTCACATTTTATTTATTTTGGTTCCTGGTGGAGTCATTTTGGGAATTCTTTTAAGTAGTCAGGACCCAGTCTATCTGTTAACTAGCAATTACAGTTGTGCTGAGCTCCTCAAAAATGAAATGAGTAGCAATAAGCAGAGTGGATGCCCACTGACCTGTATGCTCTATCATTATTTTGCCAGCTCACAGCTTTTTGAAAAGCAGCAGCTCTTCAGGCTGCTCACAGAAGAAAATTTTGATGTGTCAGGTTATGTTATCCTTGCTTTCTTCGTATGCTGCTGAATGACCTGCTGTAATCTGGCTGATGAATTATGTCAAATAGAAAGAAGTAGGCAATTACTGGTGGGGAGAGGACATTTAGTCATTACCAGTTGGTTGGAGGAGTGCTCCCAGTGGCTGTTGTCTGTTGTTCTGCTATATTTATAGCTCATAATGCAAATAGGACCAAGGTGGTCTTGTCTTACCATTTGTGGAGTTGGGTGTGGCATTCAGTGATACCCCACATCTGTCCAGTTAACTGGTGGGTGAGTTTTACCTCTGGGCCAAGAGGGAAAGGATACTATTTTGGGTGTTTGCTTTCTTCCATTGTGGGTCATTCTTAGGCTTTTTCCTTGGGCAGGAGCTTTGAGTGAATATCATCTGAGGGGATCAGGTGGGCTGGGCCATTTGGATTGATTTCCTTTGATTGCTGGGGATGGGCTATTGATGAACCCTTGTCTTTGCTGATTGTGACAAACACCAGGGAGGAATAGAAATTTGAAAGAAGGGGATGTGACAGACCTAGAGGGAGGGCCTTGACTCCTGTCCAATTCCTTCCTTCAGAGAAGAGAGCCCCTGATTCCCACAGATGTTAAAGGTGTTAAAGGAAGAAACACATGTGTATATTGCCTTGCGTATTGATAAAAGTTTCTGAAATAGTTTTCGGTCTTTAAATGTTGAGGATGTCATTAGGAGGATTTTTCTGCCCAGTTGTGGGGATTGTGTCTTTATTTTATGCTTGTCCTCTTGAGGATGACCACAGTGTCCACTGCCTGATAGGCACACAGTAGATATTTGCAGTTTAGGTGACTTCCTGGGCGAAGACCTTGAGGGTAAATATCTTTTCTGGCTTTTGGTCAATTTAATTCTACAAGCTTCTTAAACTCCCTGATTTTCAGTCCGTCTAAGAGGATCTACTTCAGTAAAGCTCTTCTGTTTCCTTGTTTACATTGCCTCCTTTCCCCCAAATTTCTTTCTAAGAATAATTTTAGGACAGTTTGCCTTCCCTTAAAGAAATAAAAATAAAAAGATTCAGCTTAAAGCCACAGATTGAGTTTATTGAGAACATGTTTGACACTTGTCTAGTGGCTTCCAGCCAGTTTCTGGTCCACCCAAATAGTCTGTCAGTTACGTGTAACAGTGACAAATGACCATTCTAGTAGCTCCGGTTTGGAATGGCACTCCCAGGTTAGTCTTCATTTTAGCCTGTTCTAGGATTGAGATATATTTGTATGAATATCCAATATCATCCAGACTTCCGAGACTGGATGATAGCCTCTGTTTAATAAAGGAAATTTGTTTAATTACCTTTTGCTCTTGGGTATCTTAAATGTTACTCCTTTGTGTTTATGCTGTAAAGTCACATAGAATTTAAAGACCTTTCCTTTATTTTTTTCTTTTAAAAAAGAAGCTTCACTTGTCTTTTTTCCTTTTCCTATTTTCTTCCTCTTTTTTTTCCTTTATCTCTTCAAAAAATGCGTTCCGTTTGGCGTGCCTGGGTGCCTCAGTCTGTTAAGTGTGTCAAGTCTTGATTTCAGCTCAGGTCATAATCTCAGGATCCTGAGGTTCCTGAGATCAGCCCTGTGTGTGTCCGTGGGGACTCCGTGCTGACAGTGGGGAGCCTATTTGGCATTCTCTCCCCCTCTCTTTCTCTTTCTTTGCCCCTCCCCCACTTGAATCCTCTCTCTCTCTCTCTCTCTCAAAATAATTAATAAACATTAAAAAATACATTTCTTTTAAATTTCTTTTCAGTAATATTTACTCAACCTACCTCCCTTTGGAAAACAGTGGGCAGGGTTCAGGTATATCCTTTGTAAAAGTGAAACATGTCTTTTACATAGACATATTTACTTCTCTCTTGGGAACATGGGAGATACCCATGTGTGCAAACTAGAAATCAGCACATGGCCATGTTTGTTAATTGACAAAAGAGTGTCACCGAACAGGGTCCTGGGGAAAAAGGAGAGATTAATGTGAGCTCAAGTAAACTTTTCGGAGGAATATAAAGTGAATATAATTCAATTTAGTAATTCTTAGTGAAATCTAATACGGGCAAGATATTACAGAATTAATTCAATTCTTTCATTTCTTTATGATGGGGCTCCTTTTCTGGAAGAACATACAGAATAGGCCAAATAGGCTGTTGGGATGTTATTCAGTATTTTGAGAAGGTACCAGAATTTATTCAGGCCCTTTTCTTCATTATCCTTTTGTGCCCCCCCCCCCCCCCCCCCATCGTCAAAGAGGACCCTTAGGTATTTTAATAGTGTCTGGGAGCCTGCCTGCAGGTGCATGTGCTTGTCCCCTCTCCTTCCCCTGTATATACACACACTGGCTCTCTAGTGGTTTTATCACGAATTCCGGGATTTTTAGTGGACTATTGGCAGTATCTAAAAAGTATCAATGTAAATAAGCTACCTTTTAGAAGGTCCTTTATATTTATTTATTTTAAAAAATTTTTAATGTTTTATTTATTTCTGAGAGAGAGAGAGAGAGACAGTGTGAGCAAGGGAGGGTCAGAGAGAGAGAGGGAGACACAGAATCCAAAACAGGCTCCAGGCTCTGAGCTGGCTGTCAGCACAGAGCCCCACGCGGGGCCCGAACCCATGAACCGTGAGATCAGGACCTGAGCCGAAGTCTGACGCTTTACCAACGGAGCCACCCAGGCGCCCCTAGAAGTCCTTTAAAGAAGCACTCATTTTTGGTGTTTCATAAAATTTAATGGATTGGTTATAGCACTACTATTATTATTCACAGGTGACTCCTTGAGGCCTCTAATACCACCCAGTGCTCCCCACAGTAGTCCTAAAGCAGTTCTCAGCCTTGACTGCTCTTAAGAATCACCCAAAAGCTTTGACAACCACTGCATCCAGGCCATTTAAATCCGAATCTGAACGGGTAGGATCCAGGCTCTAGTACCTTTTAGAAGCCTCCCAGCAGATTTCCTGGCCCTTAGTCTCCCTGCTGAAGCTCCACTCTAAAGGTTGTGCCTCAGGCATGGAGTTTGACTCCTGGCCACAGCCCCGGGACCTCAGGGAATTTGAATGAAAGCCAAGAACACTTGTGCTCTGCATTCTCCTGCCAGGAATGTAGCCTCTGGGAACCTATGATGGGTGGAAGTGGAGCTGGCCCTGAAGGAGGTAGCTAGGAAGTTCCTGGCATCCACCCTCCATTCAGCATGTTTTGGTTCCCAGTTTGCCAATGGGTAACATTCCTTCCATTGTGGGTTTATCCTCCATTTCACTCTACTTTGCCTCAGTTCCTTCTCTGGATGGTAATCGCAGCTGGTCCAGGAGCTGATGAATGACATTTCGAAGGCTTTGAACATCTCCAGGAATAAAAATTTTTCCTCTACACTGTTGGACTCTGGCCCCAGGGTCTGTATTTGTGTACTTCTGAATTCAGGGAATGAATTTAATGTAATGCATCAATGTTTGCTCAATTCTCTTCTTATTTGTAGGGATTTGTATTGTATCAAGAGGTGTGTTGCATTAAAAAAAAAAAAAAAAAGAGGGGCGCCTGGGTGGCTTAGTCGGTTAAGCGTCCAACTTTCGCTTAGGTCATGATCTTGTGGTTCATGGGTTCAAGCCCCGCGTCAGGCTCTGTGCTGACTGCCAGCTCAGAGCCTGGAGCCTGTTTCAGTCTGTGACTCCCTCTCTCTCTGACCCTCCCCTGCTCATGCTGTCCCTCTCTCCTAGAAATAAATAAAACATTAAAAAAAAAAAGAATCATGCCCTCAAGGAGCTTACGGTCTAGTTGTGGCTAAAGATGTGTTCACCTAAGGAGCAAACATTTTTAATGTTGGAGGTTGAGGGAAACCTACCAAGTTTAGCAGGTGTGCTTCTGGCACATGCTAGGAAGAAATCTCGTTCCTACTGGCTGATATACTTGGCATATTCTTAGTTCTCTGTTTTCCTCTGAGGCTTAGTTATGAATCTCAGAGTTAGCTTTGGCACACAGAACTCTGAGGTGTTCTGTTCTTTAGGAATTCAGCAGTCAGGTCTGTTGCTTGCTTTATAACATTAAAAAAAAAAAGTTAGGTAAACAGTATGCATGGTAATGCTGGCTTCCAGAATGTGAGTGAAAAGGCTAGAGCCTTGGATATTCAGCATGACTGGCTGATATTTGTGCTTTGCAGAGGAGTTGCAGATAATATTTCGGTTATTCTTTATTTCTTTTCTTTTGTTGAGATGTCAGAGATAAGCCCCGTCGTTGAATGAGGAGGCACAGATATGAAAGGTTAACTGCAAGTTTAATTGTAACTTCAGGACTTCAACTAAATTAAATTCCAAATAATCTGATAAAAATTATAGCGTTTCAGGACTGAGGAAGGTTAGAAAGTGAGCACGTTGGAGCAGTGATTATTTTTCACGTTTTGAAATAAACCCCAAATTATTAATGCTACTAAATACCATTGAACATTACTTAATACTTGTAAACATCTGAAAGCATGCCAGATAATACAGATTAAATCTAGTGACAAATGTGCTTAATGACAGTATAAATGTCATTTTTTTCTATCAGATAAACATGGCGTGTGTGTGTGCATGCACATGCATGTTTGTGTGTTGTTCTTCAAAGGCAGAGTGAGCCTATGTCTTTTTTTTAAGTTTGCTTATTTATTTTGAGAGAGACAAATATAGTGCAAGTTGGGCAAGAGAGAGAAAGGACCCTAAGCAGGGTCTAAACCGCCAGCACAGAGCCTGATGTGGGGCTCAAACCCACAAAGCCACAAGATCATGACCCCAGCCGAAACCAAGAATCGGACGCTCAACTGACTGAGCCACCCAAGTGCCCCAATAGATTATATTTTGGAAGAAGTGGTAGAGGGGTAGGTTGGTCTTTTCTGAAACCTAGACCGTCTATTACAAATGACATTTTGTTGATTTTTTTAAGTCTGTAAGTATATGATTAATATTTTGGGCATCTGAGGAAAAAAAACTATTTTGGGCATCTGAAATCTGTTTCTAAGGCTGCAGTTTAACATGTGATGTTTGGCTCTAAGTGGTGGCCAAATGATGGCCGTTGTTTCTGTGACTGGTTGAGCGGTTGTGTGATTCATGTGGTTATAGTTTCATGCCAGGCCTGGGTTTATAGCTACAGTTTCATAAGATTGGCCTGGCTGTAGAGAGCCTTAGTGGAAAAAAATGTACACAGGAAGGTGAGCCACATACACATAGATGAGCTTAATGTTGCTGGAGTTATGGACAAGGTGGGGTGTGCATCTTTTCCACATTTCCAAAAAAAAGTTTCATAATAACAGTTTCAATCAGATGAATCAGAATTCAGAAGTGTGTAGTAATCTCCTTTGAGAATTTGGAACCTAACTGATAGGACTGTAAAGGCATTTCAGAATGTCAATTAAATGGAAAAATATGCCTGGAATTGAATATAATTAAGAAATGTTGAAGTCTGGTGTCTACATATTCAGACACTGTATTAGATGGTTTAATTAGTGAACCAGGATTTGGATTTATTGACAGAAGGTCTCTTTCTCATGGCATGTTTCACTCATTAAAAGCTCATAATGTCTTGGATCTTTTTAGCTGTTGGAACTTGATCATTTGCCATTTTGTGCTTCTTGACTTCAGTGATGTGTGCTTTTTTTGACTTTTCTACCAATAAGCATGATTTCACTTCTCTCATTGATGCCCATCCCCATGGAGTGAGCCCATGATATTTTCTAACATTATGAAGTGTCACCAAAACATCAGGCAGAGCTTTGTACTTCAGAAAAACTAGGAATGGGAAGTGAAATGAAATGTGGACTTTTTGCCCTAGCAATTTAAAAGTAGTTTATGAGATTAATTTCTTCTTTGTAACTATTAGTCCTTTATTGTATTTATCTGATCACGGAGTTTACAATCTACATATCTCAGTTGTTTTTTTTTTTTTTTTTTTTTTTTTTTTTTTTTTTTTTTTTTTTTTTTTTAAATCCTTTTTCCTCCAGATTGTTGGCTTGGAAAAGTTTCCAATCATAATAAGAGATTGGGAAATTCTTTTATTATTATTATTATTTATTTACTTNGAGATTAATTTCTTCTTTGTAACTATTAGTCCTTTATTGTATTTATCTGATCACGGAGTTTACAATCTACATTTTTTAGTTTTTTTTTTTTTTTTTTTTTTTTTCAGTTTTATGGTTGTTGGGTTAGTGGTAAAATCCTTTTTCCTCCAGATTGTTGGCTTGGAAAAGTTTCCAATCATAATAAGAGATTGGGAAATTCTTTTATTATTATTATTATTTATTTACTTTTTTATTTATGAGAGGGAGAAAGAGTGCACATGCAAGCAGGGGAGAGGGTTAGAGAGGGAGAGAGAGAGAGAGGGAGAGAGAGACTCTCAAGCAGGCTCCATGCTAAGCACGGGGCCTGATGTGGGGCTCAATCCCGTGACCCTGGGATCATGATTGACAGAGCCACCCAGGTGCCCCATTTTTTTTTAAATATACTTGTTGTGGGATATATTTCTTTTGGAACTGCATTTGATAGTTATAAATGCTTGAAGGTACCACAATTAGTAAAGAAAGAACTTGGAAATGTTAACAAGGGAAGATGTGAGAAACACAGCTCATCAAATCCTTGAGGATTTGTCACTACTTGTTTACAATTTAAGTTTTAGCCGTCCCTTGTAATGGTCTTAATGGTGAACAGCTGGTTTTATAAGATTGCTTAATTCCTTGTCTTTATAGGTATGTTTCCTTAACTAGGAGCTGTTAAAAACACCCTACCGTTCCATCTTTTTTGCAGATGTAGTAACGTATTTGTTGTGTGGGTGAACTAAGTCTGTGTTACACTGTTAGTCTTTCTGAAGGCCTATCTTCAAGTCCATGTTCTTGGCAAAAATGTATTGAGTCCTCTAATGACCTTGGACTGATTTTGCATGAAGCATATTAAGAAAATTCGGTGCCCAATCCTTGAAAAGTTGGCTTTCTCAGTTGGATGATGTTTACCTAGGTAGGCCCAGAAAAGAACAGAACACATGGGTGCCCTAAGTCAGAAACACGACACAAGCATCTTTTGTTGGGTTGAAGTGACCTCATATGCTCAGAAGAGCCTGGATGAACAGTGAGAGCATAGTCCCTCATTTACATTCAGAAGGCAACTCCCACAATGAGGAAATTATGCAATGTAGGCAATTGATTAGGAAGTGTAAGATGAAAACAGACTATAGTGCCAAATCAATTTCCTAGATCTTCCTGAATTATCCAATAATTGGATAATCTTCTTTTCCTTTGGAAGGTGTAGATTTTGTATGTGGAATTATTTACATTCATCACTCTGTTCCCAAGTTTTATTCAGTAGTGTACACAGTCTGTCTGATTTATGCTCTCTGTATTTCTTTTCAGTAGGTAGGATTAAAAACATATTATGCTTCCTCTTCAAAAAGAGAGAGGGAGATACAGGTATTTTATGAGATATGCCATTTTCATACAGCTCATCAGTGGTTATTATAATAATCAAAGTGAATAAGCCTAGATTGCTCTTTTACAATAGATACGTTTTTAAACATGAGTGCAAATCACATTTTTCAAAGCAAATCACATTTTAAATGCATTCAATTAGGGAAAACTCACTATTTATGCAGATCCTGGGGCACATTATTTTATAAGGAACATCTCCTTTCTTCTTAATTTGTCTGTTTCTTAACTTTAAATTTTTGTATATCAAATTTCTTAGAGGCAAGAGTCCACATGTGAGTATATTTTATTTCAAATATGTGATGGCCTGAAAGTTACCTTTTCCTTCAGCACTACTTTGAGGTGAGGGGTCCGCCGAGAAGCCAGAGGGACAAGGTAGACTGGGACTGGGGTTAGGAAAGAACTCCAGGGATGGGCCTGGAGTTAGGATGGAAAAGCCCACCTCATTTATGGAGAGGTTGAAGAAACGGTAAAACTGAAGAGTTCTGCACGGTGGGCGTAGGCCATTTCTACCCAGGATTACACCTCTGACGGTAGCAGCTCTTTCGTGAAGATATGAAATAATGATCACTGCTATTCCTAGACTTTGGAACATGCAAAAAAGTATTCCCTTGTAGCTTGGGGCTTGTAACTTCCTACCGTCCACCTTCTTACCTCGTGTTCTCCTTGGTGCTTGTTGGCCCCTTTATATGCGCCCACCCTGCCCAACCTGTGTAGTCACTAGTTGGAGTCCTATCCCATCTTGCAGATTTGATTAAACCTTACCTCCTGTATTGCTTTTCCAAATCTCTGCACTCAGGTCCCCACTGCAGTTTGTATTACTGTCACGCCACTTAACACCATCTGCCTTGTAATGAAATTACCTGTGGTGGTATCTCTTCCCCACTATAGACCATGATTCCCAGGGCCGAGGAGCATAACATAATCTTTAATGCCCCTCCCACTCTTATTATTGCTGGATATTACCAGTGTTCAATATGTAAAACTGACCATTTCTTTTTATATTCAGCTTGCATAGTGTATCATGACCTTCACAATGGAACATTGATGGCCAAATACTGAAAAATATCACTGAGGCGTTGGAGCTGCATTATGATTCTGATATTGGTGGGATATAATATATTTGAGGCCCACATTTTCTATTCAAAAGAAAGATCCGCCAGGCATAGACACCCAGGTTCTTGGTTGGCTGACCTGTCAACGCTGTGGCTCTTTCCTGTGTGTTTTCTTTTCTTTACTTTGAGAAAGAGAGCACACTGGAGCAGTATAGAGAGAGAGAGGGAGAGAGGGAATCCCAGGAAGGCTCTGCCCTGTGAGCATGGAGCCCACTGTGGGGATGGAACCCACAAACCGTGAGATCATAACCTGAGCTAAAACCAAGAGTCTGCTGCTCAACTGACTGAGCCACCCAGGCGCTCCTCTTTCCTGTACATTTTCTTTTTTTTTTTTTAATTATTTTATTAAAGATTTTTAAATGTTTATTTTATTTATTTTTTAATTTATTTCTAGGAGAGAGAGAGACAGCGTGAGCAGGGGAGGGTCAGAGAGAGAGGGAGATACAGACTCTGAAATAGGCTCCAGTCTCTGATCTGGCAGTCAGCACAGAGCCCGACGCGGGGCTCGAACCCACGAACCGCGAGATCATGACCTAAGCGAAAGTCGGACGCTTAACCGACTAAGCCACCCAGGCGTCCCTTTCCTGTACATTTTCAATGAGTGTGGTAAATACACCAAAAAGGCATGTTAGATACATCCAGGTATCTGCTTACCTTTCAGTAGCACCACTTTGTTTTCGAGGCGGTCCTGATAGAGGATGTTGTACGTAATGGAAATTAATGTTCACAAAGCTAAAATACACTGGGAGGTGGGAGCACATTTCTGTTCTGAGTCTTTTCTGTCTTAGGAAAGCATAAAATATGTACATAAGAATGTTGCTATTACAAGGATCCTTGGAGTCTTTCTAATTTATATTTAAAAATCAAGTCATTTGTAGACACTTCTGCCATAAATATTGTTATACTAAACTACAGCTAACACACCATTCTGGTGTATACTGAGACATGGAAGTTCCCATGGGTACTGTTTACTCAGTTATGACCTTTGTGGGCAAGAGAATCTTGCTTTAAAGCGTTAGATTTACAGTGTCAGGCACAGTGTATATAAATGAATGTATGAAATTACCTGGCTGATAGTAATAGAATAGATTAAAACGCAAGTCTTGTTAAATTCCAAATACCTAGTTGTTTTTTTTTCTTCTTATTCTGCAATAAAGCATTATTTGAGGGGCAGGCTGGTACAATCAGCATGTGAACAGGTGTGTGTTTCGGGAATGTCATATTACAAAAAATGCTCAATAACTGTTTCTTGAATGAATGGAAATTAGAAAAGGCCGTGTCTGTCTTTTAGACACTTTGTCATTCTGTGAGCTTAACAAACAAAATCTCATTAACACCAAATCCACGGGAGCATGAGAAGTGTGTAATGCTCTTAATTTCTTATTAAGTGATTTGTGTTTATTGAAAATTGGCTTGAAGGTACACTGAACATAATTCATAATAGTAGATTTAGATGGGTCTAGATTCCTGAATCTTTTCCACACTTAGAATGTGCTCTCACAGTTCTGTATTGAAATAGATAGAGGGTGAGAAGAGTGATATCTTATTTCTGGGAGGATTTACTGAAATGAGAAGGTGACGGGTTAGACTTTGGAGACCCTTTTCTTATGCTCCTGTGTCTTTTAGGCTTGTGTGATTATCCCAGGCCCTTATTTCTCCAGGCGCACTTTGTACGTACGTGTCTACAAGCAGATGAGAGAGAGCGAGGGCACTTAGGGGCTGGTAGAGACAAATGTGAATCCCGTTTTTTCCCTATTAACTCACGAGGCCTGCTGGGTAGCAGCAGGCATTACCAGACATTTAATTGTGTGCTAGGTAAGGCTGGCACAACTCCAGCATCATGGTGGAGCAAGAATTACACTAATCAGCTGGGATATACTGCATATATTGATTAGAGTTGGATTTTGTTATGCAAAAAAAAAATCCTTATAAAGAGTGGGAAAGTAATTGAGAGTAATTAAAAAGGCAGAGAGTTAATTCACAGTTCTTTAGATGAAAAGGCATTTTGATCCTTTGCTTCCATGCAGATTTCCGGGCAGGCTGGAGCAGTCTGAGTGCTGAGTCTAAATGGTGTGATCGCTGTCACCACTGAACTGGAAAGCGAGTAAGTGGGCAGGCTGCAGAGATGAATCACTGGCGACCAAGTTCCAGCAGTTTCTTCTTGGTGGCTCTTTGCTGCTGGAAGCCTTCTTCTTTGTTTGCATCTGGGGGCTTTTCATTTCTTTTTGTTGGCCTCACTAATAGCTTTTGGTTATTATTAATATCCCTGATGGGAACTGAATTGGGTCCCCAGCATCCTCTGAACACTGGTGAGAACATGAAACTGTGCTGGAATTACCTGGGACACCAGCATGTTTTGTCATTGGCTTCTCTCCTTCCCCCAGCTGAGAAGGCTTTGTAGCCATTTGCTGTCATGAAAAACTTCATCTGTGAAATGATGACCTGGATGGAATGGTATATTTTCACACTGTTTCCTGCCTCTGGGGCCTTTGAACTCATAGACAGTGAGTGCCACACCATAGATGCTTAATGCATATTTGTTGAATGAATACATGAATTAGATGCATGGATTTTTGATGCTGAACTGATTTAGCATCTTTGAGAGAAGTTCTAGGTGGTGGCTGGTGGAATTCCAAGCATCATTATGATCTAAGATCTGTAATAACCCATAGGAAAGGGGAAATGGCTGGGGGAGAAGAAAATGGCTAAGATTTATTGAACCTCTACTGCATCAGGCTTTTTGTATGTATACTTTTATCCCAGCATTGACTGTATTCTAACAGGTAGATGTTAGCATCATTATTTCTTAGGTGACAAAGATAGGGTTAGGAATTGAACCAAGGTCATGGAGCTTAATTGGCAAGACCGGTATTGGAACCCACAGCTCTTGTCTACAACCAGAGTTTCTCAAATGAAGCCACACAGATCCCTGTACTAAAAGAGGAGGATGGTCTCCAACTCTGAGAGCGTGGTAGTAGTGTGCAAAGATAGGCCATGGCTATCAGTCAGATTTCTTTTAGGGTGAGTATTTTTTCTAAAAATTTATGTGACTTTTACAGTCTATTCATAAAGTCTTTATTTCAACATGAAATAAACAGTTATCAATATACTTAAAATTTCTCCTCTAAATCTTTAATTAAAATTGATACACCTGCATGTTGCTCCAAATATATCCTCTGGGACATCTTTAGAATTTCCATGTAGAGAGAATCAGAGGTTGCAAGTGTGTTGAAAGAGGGGCTGGGGAACCTAGTGTGAAGTTTTGTTTCCATGGCAAGTAGACAGTTTACTTCCATTGCATGCTTATTTGCCAGGGCCTGGGCTGTTAGAGATGGGGAAGGTATTAAAACTTCCCTTTGGTTTAGGTGCTTTGAGGACCAGTGATCTTACTACTGTTAATGCAGGTTTGAGAAGCAAGCACAGAGCTGTACTGCCCTGCATTATTTGGGTAATAATAAGGACGACAATGACAAATACCAGTCATATAGTTAACGCTACAGAGGGCTGCTTTATGATCCCAGTTCTACTGGGATACTCAATTCTATAGGAGAAACTTCAAAAACGGAAAATGTGGATAAAGAATCCTGAAAACAGAACACTCCCAGGTTTTCTGCTGGTCAGTAAGCATTGAATCCACAGAGTATTGAAAAGAAGTTCTTGACAATGTTAGTAATAGTAACTTGCATTTGTTTATTTACAGTTTCTTCATGCTTTTTTGTATTTGTTAATAACAACTAACATTGAGAAGAGGCTTACGTATATTCGTATATTACCTCGTTTACCCCCCACAACTGTATGGGGCAAGCATTATTATTTTTAAAAAATAAAGTTTACTTATTTATTTTGAGAGGGAGAGAGCAATTGGAGAGGGACAGAGAGAGAGGGAGAGAGAGATTCCTAAGGAGGCTCTTCACTGCTCTGTTCAGAGCCTGATGTGGGGCTCGCACTCCCAAACTGTGAGCTCATGACCTGGGCCAAAATCTAGAGTCAGATGCTTAACCAACTGAGCCACTGAGGCACCCCAAGGCAAGTACTATTATTATCTCTATAGATGAAGAAATTGAGGCACAGAGCTGATAAGTGACTTGACCAAGGCGACATGGCTTTTATAGCGCTTTACCCCCCTTGCTGGCCCAAGAGCTGTTTCTCTCCTTGGTGGAATTCTGAGTTCCTTGCCTCTCCCCAGCCTTACTCAAAGTTGTCGTGACCTCATAGTGATCCTGCTGGAAGCTTGGAATCTTCTCCAGACTACATTGCCCCTGAAAACACCTGCCAGTCCATGGCAAATATGGCTTCATTTTTTAAAACTTCCGTGTGTACCCAGGTCAGCAGGAAGCAAAGTAAGTGCCTCCAGAGAGTCATGGCAGCAGTTTGGATTCTCCCTCTTAGAAATGACTTTTCCCTTCTAGGCTCCTCTGATAACACAAAAGGAGCCAGAAAAGTTAACCAATGCTCAGTAAATATGACGCTCTGCGTGAGTCATTTGCCACTGGCTGGAATGAACTTCAGAATCATTGGGATGCTCCAAGTTCTGTTACATTACTCTGGGAGTGGGCTGTCAGACTTCCAGTGACTGCCAGTCATGCGGGTTTCCAGGGCTGTTCTTGCATAGGACAGGTTGGATCAAGAAACCGGAAATTTGCTCTTTTCTGATTTTGGCTTCTCAGCTGAATGTAAATAAAAAGATGGAAGATAAAATGTAGAAAATTGCATTAGCATGATTAGGGGTCCTATTTGCATAAAAGAGTCTTTGAATCACAATTGCCCTCTGGCTTTGGACCCTGCTTTTCTCTCCTTTCCTATTATCTGGTCCAAGGTCATTACTAAAAGGCTTCCTGTTTCATGGAAGAAGACTTACTGAAATATTAATTTCATTGCCCGAAGTAGATTCATATGGTTTGGTGAACAACTTGGGGTTCTCTTAAAATCACAAAATAAGAGAGTTATCTTTTATACCTTTGGAAAGGTAGTTCAGAAATTTGAGTAACAGGCAGCTAAAACTTCATTTTGCCTGTCTTTGTGAAAGAAGTGAGTAAAGATTTCTATGTGCTTCGGTAATTAATTCAGGGAAACAACCGTAACTGGGTAAGTTGCGTGTTCAAGGCATCAGGGAGGAGGTTTTTTTGTTTTATTTTGTTTTTGTTTAATTGCACTGTGACTGGGTTTGAATTTGGTATGTAGTACTCTGGGAGTGAAATGAACTGGTGACACTTGAAGCTTGGAAATATTACCCTTTTTAAAAAAAAATATAGATAGAACTTGAGTATTCAAGATTTTGTTGAATGCTTTTTTTCATTTTGTAACTGCTTTAACACAAAAGCTTGATTTCAATTCTGTTTCCTTGTTTTCTTTGCAGCCTCAGCTATATGTGTAATTTAATCCAGCATTTTAAGAAGTTGCATTCCTCAATGGTAGAGGGAAAAAACCCTCAATTTCCATTAGTATTAGCTAGTGATAATAATAGTTGCAAGCACAATTCCTTAAAACAAAATAAGACAAAACAAAAACAAACCCCAAACTGTAACTGGTAACTGAAGGGCTTTGCATCATTATAGGCAACAGCCTAAGGCTGTAACAGATACACTTTGATGAGAGTTTGGCTCATTTTACTGATGTTTTGTCTGTTGTGAGTAGACATACATTATTCTTGGCCCCAGTAACATCTATCAGTTGACAAAAGCCAGCAACTTACTTACCTGGTCTCACTTTGGAAATAGCCTTGAAAGTTGTTATTTTATTGTTGTTGTATTCCACTGGTTTTGCTCCCAGAGTGACTTTGTAGCTCTTTGCATAGCTACTTTCCAGCCTATTTTATAATTTATACTTGTTCTCCCTTCCCAGCGCCCTCCCCCATGCCTGATTGCTGGAATCATTTCTGTTTTACTTTAAAACGCAGTTTGCTTAATGTCACAACAACATAAAGCATGGATTAGAAACAGCATTGCAGTTTCAGACTTAATGCCTTTGTGACATCTCATTGCCATGCAAATGAGATTCAAGGAGGTCATCCCTTTAGCAGTCGCTGTAGCCCCGGTATCTACTTGATATTCGTTGGCCAAACTTACTAGGCATTCATTACAGAGCTAGCCTAGGTGTTTAACTCTTTGTTGGCTTTGAACCTGCTATTCTGAGGCCACTGAGCTGAACAGCTCCTCCCTGCATGCATGTTTTCATTTCAGGGACTTCCTTGTTTCTCCCCTCTGCACTGTGGGTACCCGAGGAAGTCTAATCACTCATATTTGCAAGATATGCTTGTTTGTATGCCAAGACGTGTTGGAAAAGCTCATTTGTGATGTTTCCATTGCCGTCTCAAGTATTTTTATCAGTGCTAAATGCTGTATTTTTAGATAGATGTTTTATTCACTTGCATCTGGGACAAGTTCTTGCAGGTATTTCGTAGAAAATGGGGGTCTGTGCTGCTAAGTGTTCATGTAATACTTATTTTAAATAAGTATAAATTAATTGTCTGCAATTCAAATTTGATTTCATCTGATTTAACAGCTGTGTTAATAGTAAGTCGTTACTGAATGTGGAGGAACCTGATTTTAATTCAGTAAGAACCAGCTATCTTTAATGAGTACAGATTATTGCTGGTGTTTCATTTGCTCTGGTAAAGGATTTTTTTTTAACTCACTAGTTTGCTAGGTTTTTATTTTTTGTGGTTATAAAAATATCCATTTATTTTGTAATGGCAGTTATGAATGAGCTTTTGACAGTTTGAGCAACTGGCCATATATATATATTTTAATGTTTATTTTTTTAGAGACAGAGAGTGAGAGAGAATGCATGTGGGAGGGGGAGGGGTGGGGAGGTGGGGAGAGAAAGAGAGAGAGAGAATATCCCAAATAGGCTCTGTGCTGCCAGATCATGACCTGAGCCAAAATCAAGAGCTGGATGATTAACTTAATGAGCCACCCAGGCGCCCCACAACTGGCCATATTTAATTACGTAATTATTCTTTCAGTGATTATTTCATTACAGTGGATTTTCTTTACACACCTGCTTATACAGTGCTCTTTAGATACTGAGTTTGTTCTGAGATTTTGGATAAATTAGTGCTGACTCAAAGAAAATATACTTTAAACTTGGGATAGAGGCTTAGGAACAAACTAAGGAGAAGAAAATTGATTGTACACATTAAGGAAGATCTCCTACACATTAATAATTGAAATGATGGCATTGATGGAAGGAATGATTCGAGCAACTTTGTGTTTACTGAGAATTCTAGAATGTGGATTTGACCCTTTTCAAGGATTAAGAAAGTGTCTCTGGATTAAGGTATTGCATCAGATACGGATATTTTAAAAAGATGCTACTTTGGCCTTTATAAACCAGCACCTGACTACAAGTGCCTTATCTGACTGCCTACTGGTGTGAAGGACTGCTTAGATATCTGATAATGACAGGCTATCTTGAATGCTGAGAGTGGCATTACTTTTATGATTTTAATCAAGGGCAGTAGAAAACTATGAGTAGTTAAAATAGTAGAACAGTACTTGCAGGACCAGTTAAGTGCAGCTTCAAAGTGAAGGCTTAGAACTATCCCTCCCCCCCCCCTTTTTTTTAAAAAAGAATGTTTTCCTATTTTTAAGAATTTATTTAATAATTCATAGATACATGAAAACAGAAACAGTTGGTTTTATTTTTTTTAATGTTTTTATTTATTTCTGTGTGTGAGAGAGAGACAGTGTGAGTAGGGGAGGGTCAGAGAGAGAGAGGGAGACACAGAATCTGAAACAGGCTCCAGGCTCTGAGCTAGCTGTCAGCACAGAGCCCGATGCGGGGCTCGAACCCACAAACGGTGAGATCATGACCTGAGCAGAAGTCAGATGCTCAACTGACTGAGCCACCCAGGCGCCCCAGAACCACCCTTTTATGTGGTTCCCCCCTTCTTGTCCTCTGCTTTACTGGCTCATAAATATTCACGGGACCCTATTATCCTGTGACATCTTGCTGGCTGCTGGGAGGGTCAAGGAGATATATACAACACTGTTCTTGACCTCAGGGAGTTCAAGGTGTGAGGATGAGGAAAGGCCTACTGGTAACCATTGAGGAGTAGATAGTGGTATTGCTGTTAGTGGGTGTGTTCTGCTGGTTTGGACTCAGAAGTGTCCTCTCTGAATGCACCAGGGACTTGGTTGCACACCTGAGTCGTCCAGTCAGCTCTGGGAAAGCGGGACTCTCCGTTCCTGGTAGCACATCCTGGTCCAGGAGCTGAGGGTGGCTCATTACCCAGTAATTACCGCTTGAAGAGCCAAGGTTCTCGACTTTATGCTTCTGATATGTGCTGGCAATTCTCATTTATTCTCGGAACAAGTAGAAGGAAATCTTATTTTATTGAGTAGATGTGTTCTGAGAAACAATGTATGGCTTGTGATGAAATCTTTTCACTCAAAGAAGCCTTACAACTTATACTTTTGCAAAGAAACAAATGGAATTTATGAGTTGCAAATTTGGATTTACTGAAACAATGTTGGGAATTTAAAGTCAGGGAGTAGTTAGTGGTATTCAGTTTGCAGATTATCTTGGTATCTGGGAGCTGCCTCTTTGCTCTTGTCTTCCTTTTTCCACCTTAGCCAGATGTTGAGTGCAAGACTGGCTGAATTGAAATCAGCCAGTATTGATGAAAATGAGAAGGGGAGACAAAGGTAGAGTATGTATTACCAAAAATGAGAGAAAGTCTGAATTTCATTTGTCTCTGCTGTCATTGTTTCCATCACCACTGCTAATTCCATGGACTGTGTTCAAGTGTGGATGTATTATAACAGCAGTACGTTTTCTTTGGGGGCTTTTGGAGAAAGTTTTAAAAATGAGTTTGCTCAGAGTTAGATGGAAATGTTCTCTGCCTGAAGCCTTGATTTAAAAAAAAATGGCCATGCTCTATGTTTTAGGAAATTCTTTTTTTTTTCTAATTAATAAATGGTCAGAAATTTTTTTTTAATTGGTAGGTCAGATATTTTGCATCCCACCCAATTCATTGTTTTAAAAATCTACTTTCTTGTTATATTTTTTTTATTTCTGAGAGAGAGAGACAGCATGAGCAGGGGAGGGTCAGAGAGAGAGGGAGACACAGAATCTGAAACAGCCTCTAGGCTCTGAGCTGGCTGTCAGCACAGAGCCCCATATGGGGCTCGAACCCACAAACTGTGAGATCATGACCTGAGCCAAAGTCGGATGCTTAACCGACTGAGCCACCCAGGTGCCCCTCTACTTTCTTGTTATAGAGGATGGTTAATAGAGTGCTTTACACTCCCTGTTGTCATTGGAGTTCACATTCCCAGGGTGGAAGAGTTCTTCCTGGAACCTTGGCTGGCCAGTGGGGTAAAATGCTACCAGATGAGCCTCAGTGCTTTGGTTTGTGGTCTGGACCATGAGCCAAGGACATTAATTTTAGATCCAGATTCCAAACCATGAACTTTTCACTGTGTATCGTTTTTTAAACAAAGGATCCAAACTTTATTAAAATACCTTTCAATAGTAAATTTCAACCAGGTTACTACTTGGTATATATAAAGGCGGAGAAAGATCAAAGTTTAAAGAAATGAGCATCCATGTATATTCAAATTCTTTCTTATCATTCCATTGTGATTCATATTGCAGTCTGTTTCTTATGCACACACTTGATTAGAATTTTCCTCTCTGCCTTACAGCTTTTCCCTAGACTCCATGTCAGGGTCAGAATCCCCTTTTCTGGGTATTTAGAAGAGGCTTTTGAAGTAGCTTAGCCCCCAAAGACCTTGCAGCTGTTAACTGACATGAGAAGAGGGGAGAGAGATTTTTGAAATGTGAGATTTTGAGGTTATCATATCGTTTTGCACTGTGTTTATATCATTGGCTCTCTGGATGAACTCTGTGCTACTTTCGGGTAAAAATTCCTTCATGTTCACCTTATGGTGTGCATAGCATTGCTAGATTGAGTAAGTAAGAATACAGATCTCTAGATAAGGTTGAATTTCAGATAAACAATGAACAATTCTTTAGTATAAGTATGTCCCAAATGTTGCATAATACCCATTTCTCTCTGGCAACTTGACTCCTACACGGATGACAGCTTATGCTATAGAGTGTTGAGAAAGAGTTTGTTGAATGAAGAGGAAGGTACCTCCAGGTGGAGGTATCAGGTGGTTGAAAATACTAATTTAGAGCATATTAGAGCTTGATTCAAGAGTCACCATCATGTGCACGGGTGGTCCTTGAAGCCCTGGAGATCGTCCAGCATCATCGTGTAGACTGGTGGTTCTTAAATGGGAGTTGAGCATCAGTCTCTTGGAGGGTTTATAAAACATAGATCCCTGTGCCCACCTCCATTACTTCTCATGTATTAGGCTTCAGGTGGAACTCAAGGACTGCATTTCTAACACGTTCCCAGGTAATGTCAGTGCTGCTGGTCTGGGACCACACTTTGGGAGTCCCTATGTAGACTGTCTAGAGAGGTATCAGCAAATGTTTTATGTAAAGGACGCGATGGTACATATTTGAGGCTGTATAGAGCATACCATCTCTGTTACAACTACTCACCTCTGCTTTGGTAGCTTGAAAACAGCCATAGAAGATATGTAAATGAATGGGGGTGCTGCTCAACAAAACTTTCTTTACAGAAACATGCTACTGGCCCCATTCGGCCCCTAGGCCAGTTATGGTTTGCAGTCCCTGCTCTAGGGTGAGAATTGGTGAGAGTTGAGGTTGTTCAGTTTTAAGAATTGGGCAGAGGAAAAGGAACCAGAGAAAGAGCAATTTGAGCAATGGTGGAACACCCAGGGGAGGGGAATGTCCACAAAGCCAAGGAATCCAATTTTCAAGAATGAGAGCGCGAGTCACTCTCACCTACTGTTGCCGGGTAATCACAGATGTAGCAATGGATGGCTGCTGAAAAAGGCCCTTAGAGTTGGCAGTTAGGATATGATGCTAACTGGTGAGTAGAGTGGAGGAGGGGGATGCCTGCCATATGGCAGTGGGCTGAAGTGAGGGAAGAGGTGGAGGCAGCAAATTGTGAATACTCTTTCAACAAGTGTGGCAATGGAGGAAAGGAAGGGGGTGGGGCTGGAGCCTAAGGAGAAAGTTGGGTGAAGGAAGGTGGTCATATATATAACATACGTATATGAACATAAGCGGAAAATGAATATAGTAAAACCTTGGATTGCAGGCAACTTGTTTTGTGAGTGTTGCCCAAGACGAGCAAACATTTCTAATAAATTTTAACGCGATAAACGAGTGATGTCTTGCAGTACGAGTGGTACGTGACACTGCATGTCACATGATCACAACTGAGCCCATGGTTCTTTCTCTCTCTGTGGAACTGTGAGTGATCATCTCCCATGCTCGGATGGTCAGTCTCAGGCTGCAGTACTTGGCAGAAATCAGTGATTTTTCTGAATGTTGGAAGGTGCCCACAACTGGTACTAGTGTGTTTTTTGGTCACTTCAAAGCACTTATGGACAGCCCTTTGCTTTTCCGTACCAGCGTAAGCTTAGAAATGCTTTGCTTCATTCTAGGTCAGGCTGCCTGTAGACATAGACCCTTCCCTCCGCTGCCTTATTGCCAGTTACGTGAAATACAGTATGTGACAAGAGTTTATTAACACTGTACTGTAGTCAGCATCTGTGCAAGTGTGTACAACAGCCCCCACGCAGAAGATTCCATTGAGCCAATAGATAGCACAATTCCGTTAGTGATAAAGCCGTCCTAAATAATAACCCTCCTCTCTTTTGTCTCCCTCACACCAGCCACAGAGGTTTTCAGAGGAACTGCAGGTTAATTTGTTTATTTTTCTTTATATTTTGTGTTTTCTTTATAGTTTTGTATTATGTTTTCTTTATGAATATTTTTGGGTTGTGGAACGAATCATCTGAGATTCCATTATTTCTTATGGGGAAATTCACTTTGATATACCAGTGCTTTGGATTACAAGCATGTTTCCAGAATGAATTATTCTCACAGACCAAGGTTTAACTGTATATTTAGAGGTGGAGAGGAATATATTTAGAGGTAGAGAGGAAAGAGCCAGTAGAAACAGAAACCTGGGCTGCAGACATGCTGTCTCCTAAGAAAATGGTGCCCCAGGAGTTGTGCATTGAAAAGGGAACAGATGAAAATACAGGAGAGGGGGAAGAATTCATGAAGAAAAGTTCTTAAAAGACACAGGATGGGAAGAGATTAAGCCAGCCTTGCAGGGATTGCACCTTGGACTGCAAAAGGGCAAGTTCTAAGACCAGAGAGGGTGAGGATCACTCCATGTAGAGGAAGGAAAGTCAGGGTGTTCCCAGAGGACTACCTCTGTTTCTTTGGGGAAGCTAGAAGGCTAGAGTGAAGAGACTATGGGAAAAGTAGGGATCTTAAGGAAATTAGTGAAGAGTAGACAGTGAGGCAGAGTGCCAAAGACGAGTATCAAGTTTGCCAGGTAGCATTGAGGGCTCTCCTGGGGTTAAAGCTCATAGATCAGCACACGTACATCACACTGTTATTTGGAACCCTCCTCTGAAACTCTCCTCTGGTCTGTGGCAGCCTAGGAAGCCGTAGAATACAAAATAAATGGAAGGGTTTGGAATTGCAGGTTGCCAAAAGATATGGGTCAGAAGGACATGGAATGATAGAATTTAAGATGCCAGTGAATGGGGATGTTAAGAAAAACTAAGGTACAAGGGAATGATACCAAGAGTTCCCCCTGCGCCACAGGCTGAAGTCCTGATGAAGATAAGTAGAGGTTTAGAAAGAGATGTGAGGGAGTTGGAGAAGATGGGAAATTATGAGAGATGTTGGGATTTCTTAGTGATTTCAGAGATGGGGCATCTCCAGGGAATGACAGAGACCATTCTGTGGCTGTGCAGTTGGACTGTGAAGGAGAGTTGAAGGCTCTGTGGTCTGGAATTGAGTATGTTGGGTAGGTTAGCAAGGTGGACCTCAGAATCACGGAAAGTGATGGTGGGAGAGGAGAGAGCTCTTGCCACAGCAGAGAGACCTACTCCTCCACCTGCCTTAACCTTTGCTGCCTAGTTGAGCCTTGAAACCTTGTCTTCTCTTTCGATTTTTAAAAAAAAATATTTTTAATATTTATTTTTGAGAGTAGAGTGAGTGAGAAGGGGGACAGAAGATCTGAAGTGGGCTCTGCACTGACAACAGAGAGCCCGAAGTAGGACTCAAATCCTTGAACCGTGAGATCATGACCTGAGTCAAAGTTGGACGCTTAACTGACTGGGCCACCCAGGTGCCCCCTTCTCTTCTGATTTTTATAAGGTCCCTAATCCTTGTACATTTTTGTTTGCTTTTGCCCTTGCTAGGTATGACATACCTCTTTCTGTGACTACTGAATCAATTTGCTGCATGTTTTCACTCTCTCTTCATTGTTTCTACCTGGCAGAAGCATGAAGAAAAAGTTTAGACATATAGGGGACCTCTCTGTTGGTAACTTGAACTTCTGTAACTGTCCTTTCCAAATCAGAAAGGAGTCATTTTCCAGTCACTTCTATAGAAGAGAGAGTAAGTCTTCCTCTCTACCAAGGATTATTAGTTATTAGGTGTTGCTGAACATTTGCTGTCAACTTCTAGTCTATACTATGGCTGACTTCTTTGAAGAAGTCTGTCTGTCCTAAAGTATTTGGACTCTGCTGACTTTTATATTTAAGCTTCTGATTTCAGTTTATCTTCTGAAATCAAGATGGATCCCTTTCCATGAAAAAATTCAAGCTCATGTAGATGACACCTGTAATAAGTGAAATAAGAATAACATTCAAATGAACATTTAAGAAGAGTTTACAACAAGTGGTTAAAATGGTTTCACCAGAGAGGATCCATGCTTCAAAAGGATTGTATTATCTCCCTATTCCTCTAATCCTTTCTTTTCCCCTTTCTCTTACCATACAACCATTTTCTTTTACCTACAGGAAAGGGGGTGAGGTTTTAAATTTGTCTTTGTCTGTGAAGCTTTCCCTTTTTTACAAGAGTGGCTTCATTTATATCTCATATGCTGCTGTATCAGTTGAAAAATCACAGAAAATGAATTGGAAGAGTGTATCATTTTTTTGTATTTGAATCAACACATCTCATGCTAGATTTCATATCTCATGCAGATGGCATTATCCTCCGCATATTTTCCTTCCAGTTTGGAATTGCCAAAGGAAAGATGTAAATATGAAAGGTAATGGATATTGGAGAAAGATTATTAGAATAGCTGTTGTGAATACCCTGTTTTGCTGGAATGTATACAAGTTTACCTTTAGACTAAATCTCTACAGAAAAGTTTACCATGTACTTGACATCCATCATTATTGTTGAGAACTGAAACATTAAAAACAAATTTAAACTAAAAAAAAAAAGCCCTCTAGCCCAATTTTGTTTCCTAAATTGTCATTGTGGGAACTAATCAGTATTGGTAAGAGATGCACAGCTGATGGGGTAGGACTTGGCAGTCTGACGTAGGGTCTCAAACCCTACTGCATGACAGTGACATTTCCATGTACATTTTGGTAAGGCATATAGCTTGGTATTTAAATAATCTGTCATAGATAGACAATTTCTAAGTTGCAAAGTGAATTTCAGTAACATAACTACATTGATGATCCTGGAAAGATACAAGAATCAAGGAATGTTAGGACTGGAAGAAACTTTAGAGTGAATCTGATTTAATCTCTTGTTTTACAGATGAGCTGAGGTTCAAAGACGGCAAATGAATTGCCCAGGATCAACATAGCTAATTAGGGACCTAGCAAAGGGCTAGAATCCAATATTCTAAAATCCGAATTCCGCACTCTGTCACCAAATGGCTACCTGATTTAAATACATCGGCATTTTCAGCATCCAAGGCTGGATTTTAAGGTTGCGTTGGGTATTTTGGAAGACTTGTTTGTGGTTTAAAAGTAAGTTAAAATACCTTCATTTTGCTTGTGAAATATGGAAACATTTTGGCAGCTGTGTCACTTTGGAAACAAACATTATCACCTCGGCTGAACTTGCAGGGAGTAATTTAGATAAACATAATGAACTAAAGGGGGGAATGGGAGATTGTAATAAGGCAGCCTGTGCCTGTAAGTACAGACCCACCACCTGTGACTCAGAAGTGAAAGCGCAGAGACACATGCAATCTGAAATGTGTCTCTCACTCATCAATCAGTGTTTATCAGAATTGGAGGTCTTAGTAAGTGAACTGAATGCTTTCAATCCAGGCATGTCAGTAATTGCCATCGACCAAGCGCTCTGTCACACCTGCCTGCTTTTCTTTCTTTTTCTCTTTACTTCATTACATATTGATTGACTTCTTGGGTTTTACAAGTTCATAAATCACCTTCTTTTAAGAGGCTTTTTGGCTTTTGTGTGTGTAGACTGAGAGTACTGGAAAAGATGGATACTCGAATCACAGTAACAAAGAACTTCATCTTCCCTCCTTCAGCTTCATATGCAAGAGCAAAGCATCAAAAGACAGTGTCGTTATGATGAAACCGATTTAAAAGCAGTGCAAACACCTTGTAAAAACGTGGGGCACTAGTGGCAGCTCTCGCCTCTTGCCTTGAACACGTGGAAACCATTGGAGAGCACTGGAGAGGCTTGACAACCAAGAATAGGTTTTAGTATTCATTACATAATGAGGTGCCACCCTTGAAAATAATGGCAGATTATCACCCAGGTGCAAATCTATAATCCTGGTACAGAATAGAATAGATTTTCATCTGTTTTGGAGGTGTACGTTTTACATTGCCTACAAAAGAATCATAGATGGGTGGGTACCTGTGATCTCTTCTGCTCCTAAAATTTTCTGATCACATAAATCTTGGGAAATGAAGTTTTGTTATCATTTTCATGAAAAAGTTCATTCTTTTTTCTGCTGTACTCATTTTAAATTCCCGGGTCCTGAAACATTCCTTTCTTACTGTTTTAGGATACAAACTGATATATAAACTCTATTTTTAGTATCTAAGTGCTTGTGGCTATAATATAAACCGGTTGTATGGCATTTTAAATTCTTGTTTTATAGATGAATCCTAAAACATTTGTGTTTCCTGTTTACAAAGCAGAGTTGTATATGAGCATTGAAGGGATGGTTTTCTATTTTTGACATCTAAGCATTTTTATTATAATATAAACCAGTTATATGAGACTTTTTTTCTGGCAAAACCTATGCAGTTATACAATATTAATACCCATTGTCCTCTTAAATAACAAGTGAGTCAACTTTGTAGGTTGGTGAGTCTAGTATTAGTAACAAAAAAATCATATTCCGCGCAGTTCTTAACAGTTGATTTAATTTGGAGATATTCAGTCATTCCTTTCTGAATTAATTTAATTTCTGACAGCCAGTTTAATACATCAAAAGAGAAAAAAGAAAGAAAAACTGCATTTGAGGATGTCTGTAATTAATAGAGCTGACTTGTGAAGAACTCCAGACTGTGAAACCCTTACATGTGAGAAGTGGCTTATTCTGAAGGGATAGTGCTTTGAAAGAACAAAACAATTGAAGCTTGAGGAGAGGGTCTCTTAACCGATTTCCATTTTGGTGAGTCAGAGCCATTGCTTCTATGTTCTCTGTGGGGGTGAGGCAGGGAGGAGGCCAGACAAGGCTCTCAGAATAGCTGTCATTTCTTAAGAGAGTTTGCAAACAGAATTCATAGGCATAAGTGTGTCTTTTGCACTAGTTTAGGAGAGTGACATTAACTTTCACAATGTTGCTACAGAAAGTCAAATCAAACAAAGTGATGTGATAAAGCTAGCCATATTTACTGTGTATCACTCAGTTTCTACAGTACATGTGGTGTTTTCTTGAGACACTTTTAGTAAACACACAGATCCAGAGAAATTTCCTTTAAAACACAATCTAAAAAACCCAAATGAAATACATTTCAAATACTTTATTTATTTGTTGATAGAGAGCATGAACAGGGGAGGGGCAGAGGGAGAGGGAGAGAGAGAATCCTACACAGGCTCCACTGATGTGGGACTTGATCCTACTACCCTGGGATCATGACCTGAACTGATGTCAACAATCTGATACTCAGCTGACTGAGCTACCCAGGCGCCTATTTTTCCAGTACATTAGACAAGCAACTTGAGCCTGAGGAAGGCTAAGTAACTTGTTGATGATTGCACATACAAATAGCAATAGAGCCCAAGTATGTTAGAGATCATAGTTTTCCTTTAATGACCGTGGTATATGTCATGTTACACTAATTGAATTCATGCAGTTATTTTTCTTAATTTCTTCAGGAACATTTAGAATGGTACAATTATACAAAAAAGCAGGTGCTTCATTCTTTAATGAATGAAAAGTAGTTGATGAAATTTTTTTTTTTTTTTACAAATAGTTTATTGTCAAATTAGTTTCCACATAACACCCAGTGCTCATCCCCACAAGTGCCCTCCTCCATGCCCATCCCCCCTCCCCCCTACATCCATCAGTTCTCAGTTTTTGTCAGCATTCAAGAGTCTCTCATGGTTTACCTCTCTCCCTTTCCCCCACCATTTCCCCCCTTCTTCTCCCCCTTGGTCCTCTGTTAAGTTCCTCCTAATCCTCCTATACGTGCAAACATAGGATATTTGTCCTTCTCTGCCTGACTTATTTCACTCAGCATAACGCCCTCAAGGTCCATCCATGTTGCTATACGTGGCCAGATTTCATTGTTTCTCATTGCCATGTAGTATTCCATGGTATAGATAAACCACATCTTCTTGATCCATTCTTCTGTTTATGGACACTTAGGCTCTTTCCATGTTTTAGCTATTGTGGAGAGTGCTGCTATGAACATTGGGGTACATGTGCTCCTATGCCTCAGGATTTCTATATCCCTTGGGTAAATTCCTAGCAGTGCTATGGCTGGGTCCTAGGGGAGTTCTATTGTTAATTTTTTGAGGAACCTCCACACTCTTTTCCAGAGGGGCTGTACCCGTTTACATTCCCACCAACAGTGTAAGAGGGTGCCCGTTTCTCCACATCCTCGCCAGCATCTCGTGTTCTCTGATTTGCTCATTTTAGACACTCTGACTGGTGTGAGGTGGTATCTCAGTGTCGTTTTGATTTGTATTTCCCTGATGAGTAGGGATGCTGAGCATTGTTTCATATGTTTGTTGGCCATCTGGTTGTCCTCTTTGGAGAAGTGTCTGTTCATATCTTCTGCCCATTTCTTTACTGGGTTGTTTGTTTTTTGGGTGTGGAGTTTGGTGAGTTCCTTATAGATTCTGGATATCAACCCTTTATCTGATATGTCGTTTGCAACTATCTTTTCCCATTCCGTTGGTTGCCTGTTAGTTTTGTGGGTTGTTTCCTTTGCCGTGCAGAGTTGATGAAATTATTGAACTAAAATGACCTCATGGTGATGTGATTGTAGCTCTTTCACAACCGAGTATTTTTCCTTTCCTAGTTACCTTACCTCTTCTCCGATAACATGCTGAAGAAATTCATATTTATTGTAGTATTAATTGAAGAAGAAATCTAATTTAACAAAGATAAGTCTGCTGGATTTAGGGCCACAAATTATATTTACCAATTGCAAATTACCTTTTTCATTAATTTGTTGAATAAATAAGAAAGGGGTGCCTATTCTGGGTCAGGCTTTTTGAGGGAGCAAGAGATGTGTTGGAGACAAAGACAGGCAAAGTCCTGCCCTCATGAAACTTACATTTTTTGTAGGGGAAAGATAGCTAATAAACCAGATGTGATTTGCTTTTATCCATTTTCGAGTTATTGATGACCTAGAAAGACCCTATAAACAAACTCATGCATTGAAAGAGCTGTTGGTTTATTCATTCCCAGCCATTTTGCTTTAACAAACTTGAAAGTTCTACACAAGGAACTTGCTGGTCACTTTCAACAATGTGGTTAGGTTATCTGGAGTTATATATTATTCCATTTTGAATAGTTATCACTTTATGAAATATGAAGGCTCTCAGGGCCTTGACCTGATCAGAAATGTGTAAAGGGATCGGAAACCACTTGGCTGGGGGGAGCTTCCAGAGAGGCCCCAAGGAGTCAAGAACTATGGATCTAAAGAGAATGAAGGGCCAGAGGCAAGAATGCAGAAAATAAATTTATTGACTTTGCCTAAGACCAGTTTTCTTGCACTGTCCTTGGGACTGAGAGCTTGTTCTACTATGGTGGGTATCTCAGTCTGTGTTGCGTAAGTGAAATGGCATCAGATGGGCTGAAATCCTTTTAGGCTCAGCTGCCGTTGTGACCATCTCAACCACGTGAGCCAACTGTGTTGCCCCAAAGTGACATGATTAAACAGCAGCAGAGTGAGGACTAGAACTTTATGACCATTTTTCAGGATTCCTGTCCTTACGGATGGCTTTTCTTTGAGGTGACATCAAGGAGAGAACGGTCTACCTCTACATCATGTTAGCTGAACACCTCAACGAATTTACTTGGCCTCAAGCGCTGCATTGGGACCATGTATCATTTCCTTGCCTTCCTCCTGATGTTTCTGGACTCTATCCACTTTAGTCTCTGGCAGTCTCGTGCTGTAAGAGCTGTTTCTTAAGCCATGGCTCCCAAACCTGGCTGTGCCTTAGGCTCAGGGGGCTTTTATACACAGATTCCTGGGTCCTGCTGACTTAGACCTCTCACTTGGCCAAGAAGAAGCACGTAAGTGCTGATAAAGCTTCCTCCGGTAGCAATCTATAGTTATTTTCTCTGAACCCCCCACCATGAATCTGCCAGAAGGACCTCTCTTCACCAGCTCCCTTCCTCCCCTCCGGTCCTATAGAACTTTAGGTGAGGAGGAGTAAATTAACAATATTCCATGTTGCTTTTCCCAGGGACTTGACTGCCACCCTCACATCAGCAGTCAAGCCTGAGTGTCTCCCACTCGTTTTGGAATTATTGCCGCACTTTTCTTCCGCCACTGCTTTTTTGCCTGGCTCATGCAGTGGTTGCAGGAACCTGGGTTCACTGTAGACTCTCTCTTTCCCCCCTTGCCCAGAAAGCAGCCTTGCAGTGTATCTTTTCTCCTCTTTAGGCAGTGTGAGGAGGCCCTGGGCAGGATCTTCATAAGTTTGGCCAAGTTTTTCTCTGTAATACTTAAGCTGGTCGTCCCTGTCCTCTGTTGAGTGATCTGGGTAATCTGTGCACACAGTGGGAGCACAGTTGGTCCTTCACACACAAGTACAGGGCTGTATTTCTTCCTCTCCTCTCTCACCCCCTGGACAGGTTGTGCTTCCCCGTCTCCCACTAAAGCACTTCAGATTTGGTCCCTCCTCTTTTTTTTTGGTTGGTCTTGTTAGTTGACCTGTCACGCAAAGCAACAACTTCACGGTTGACAGCATTGTCCTTCATTCTTATTCATTCTTCCTGCTCATTTCCTTGGTTTCTGCTCTGAGTTTTTCCTCTTTGGAATGGGACTCATTTGCCAAGGGCACCTAGGACATATTTATTGGTTCTTTGGAAAGGAAACCAACTGGAAAGCTTAAGCATAATTATTTAGTACTTGGGATTTATAGAGAGTTATTTCTTCACAGTAACTCAGGTTTCTTTTAATGTGAGGTAATTCTGCTCTTAGACAAAAATTGTAACCACGATTTAGCCATATTTTTTCCTCCCAGTTCTTTTATAAGAGGCGTGTCTTAAGAATTCCTTTGTGAGGAATTTGTTTACTGCACAGATGTCCAAGGTAGTGGTCCAGGCTGACAGCAGATTCACTGAATTATAGAATCTCAAGTTGGAAGAGATTTAGAAAAGATTTCCAGTCTTTACTATCAATGAAGTCTGGACCGAAAAAGATCACATTGCACATTTTTAGATCGCTCTGAGATTTAATTCATTTAGGTTTGGATACTTGGACTAATTCAAATCAGGTATTAGTAATTCTCTAAATCTTTAAAGCAGTGGCATCTCTTCTTCATACTGAAATCCTCCACGGAGGCTCCAGGTTTGAAATCGATAGAAACAAGCTTCTCTGCTTGGAGGAAGGGCTTTGTACTATGGTGGGCTCTGGGTGAAAGGTTGTACACCATGCCCTCAGCCTTTCTATCTGGCTTACTGTGCTTCTTGCTGAGAGAAAGAAGGGGGAGGCAAAGTAGAAACCCAGGGACTTGGCCCTCTCTCTGTAATCTCTAAAAACTATACTACGTTGTCCCACCAAGGGCCCTGTTCTCCACATCCAAATATGGGCAGTGACAGAGGATTAAAGACATGTTGATATCCTGAGAAATCTCACAGAAGCATCCAAGAGCCTGAATTTCATTTTCCTCACCAGACTGTTACTAAGATAAAACATTGTATTAATGCATTTTAGAAAGATTTTAAAGGGCAAAGTATAAAAAAAGAAATTTCAAACAATAAAGTTCCTGTTGGCTGGAAATATTAACCATTGCCACTGAGCATTTGAGAAAAATAAGGCTTTTCTTTATATTAGAAATTTATGTATGAAAACTTTTAAATTATGAGGCAGAGAGGAGTCTTAGGTAAATTACAAACCAATGTTGGATGCCAGGTTAGAAAACAGAGAACTGTTTAAAATTTGGGGGCTGGGGAAAGCAATTTATGACGTTACCCTATTGAAATTTTGTAGGAACTTATCTAATTTCTAGGCATACACAGATAGCCACGGGGAGGTGGAAGGAAGGTTGGCATTTTGAAACTTTGTTGGCAGCCATCTTGATTATTTAAAAAACAGGCAGTTGGCTGAACAGTTTCACTGGGCAGGACTTGGGAATCCAAATGTTATAGAAACAAATCCAGTGGCTACTTTGTGTTTATAATTTTTTTCAACGTTTATTTTTGAGAGAGAGAAAGAGTGCAAGTGAAGTCACTTTGTGTTTAT
Organism: Hyaena hyaena; assembly: GCF_003009895.1. Classification (NCBI taxonomy): domain Eukaryota; kingdom Metazoa; phylum Chordata; class Mammalia; order Carnivora; family Hyaenidae; genus Hyaena; species Hyaena hyaena. The sequence goes on along the minus strand of NW_024081470.1, from coordinate 308,918 downwards.
AGATGCCATGGCTAAAGTTAACCCTGGCTAATAGCCCCATTAGCCACATCAGAGATCTATGTTTCCTGGTCCTCCAGACCAGGATGGGTCCCTTGCTGTATCCTTTCACACCTTTCACAGCCACCTCCAAGAGGTTGCAGCACTGATACTGACTATTTGACTAATTATGTAATTTTTAATTTTAGAATATTCTTTGGTAAATTTTATTTAATTATGTGGATAATTTTTAATTTTATATTTCCAAAGTTTATTTATTTTTGAGACGGAGGGAGGGGACAGAAAGAGAAACAGAGACAGGATCCCAAGCAGGCTCTGCACTGTCAGCACAAAATGCGACGTGGGGCTCGAACCCATGAAACGTGAGATCATGACCTGAGCTGAAACCAAGAGTGAGGTGCTTGACTGACTGAGCCACCCAGCCACCCCAAGTTTAGGGTTTTTTAAATAAAAATTTCTTATTAGCTTATAAACACCTTGTGGGCAGATACAATGTTTGTCTTCATTACTGAATTCCTACTACCTACCACAGTCCTTGCCATAAAGTTGGGACTCAGTTCAAAAGCATATTGAATGAGTAAATGTATGAATGCATGCATGCTGAAACAATCAGATTTTTACATTTTTATCAGGGAAGAGGAACTACTTTGGGCACTTTGGATATTAAGGAGGAAGTCTAGTGGAGTAATAGAGTACCTGCTGCTCTGGGTTGAGTGTGGCTCTGCAAGTCCCCAGATCTTAGAAGACTGGGAATTTACTTAACCTTCCTGTGCTTTAATGTTCTTTTCTGTAAGAACGTGATAACAGTAGCACCTATCTTTTAGAATTTTATGACTATGGGTTAGGGATCAGGCATATAGTGTGTGTTCAACATGTGAGGAGTGGGTTAAGTATGAATGAACCTCCTTTAAGACTAGCTCTTGTCAAACACTGACCTAAAAAATATAAAAATCTATGCTTTTTTTCTCCCTAGATATTGATATGTAATAATGGATAGATTTTTGTTGTTGAGCCTAAATGACACTGAGTGGTTTTGATGGTGGTTTTGGTGGTTTTGTTTTGGTGGTTTAGTTTCTACCTTTCCCCGTTCTGCTTTGAAAATATTTGACATCTGTTGGCATGGCAAACAGATCCTTTATGGAGTAGGGGTTGTTGTTGCTTTAGGAAGAATATGGATATTTGGTAGAGGCTACCCTAGGGAGAGTGTATGTTTAATTCACATGTACTGGTAAATTGCTCATGGTTTCCCTTAGCTGCAGAGGGAATGCCTTAAATATTTGGAATTTATAGTCAGGAAATTTATAAGTGAACAAGATTATATATGACTCATTTGTAAACTTTATATAAAGCATTTGGGGTCAAAAGATGTCCTCCAAATTATGGTTGTTAGTATTATAAACAAATGAGAAGATAAAGAAATAAAGAAGGGATAGAGAATAAGAAAACTCAGTATAAAATTTAAGAAAAACCCAAAAGTCAAAAAAAACCAACAACTTGAGCATGATTTTGCATCTGTGAATTGAGCCATTTCTAAATGCAAGGTACTGTGGCTCTATTAGGCTTAATAGTAATTTAAGTGCATTTAATACCATTAACATTTACTGTGGATTTACTCTGGACTACAGGATGTTTTGGACTACAGGATGTTTTGTGCTAAGTATTTTTAAAAAATTTTTAAAAGCTTTTTAAAAGTTTTAATTAAAAAACCCTTTAGAATTTATTTATTTTGAGAGAGAGTGAGCGCACAAATGAGGGAGGGGGAGAGACAGAGAAAGAGAGGGAGAGAGAGATGGAGAAAGAATCTCAAGTAGGCTCTGCACTAACAAATGCAGGAATCGAACTTGAGAACCTTGAGTTCATGACCTGAGCTGAAGTCAGACGCTTAACCGACTGAGCCACCCAGGTGCCCTTCTGATAAGCATTTTTATATGTGTTGTGTCAAGATCATCAGAGTTCCATGATGTAGATATTATTATGCTGGTTTTATGGTTCAGAAACAGGCCTAGACACATCACTTAATTTGTCTGAGATTATAAAGCTAATAAGTTGTGGGGTCAGAATTGGAACCCAGATCTGCCCCAATTCCAGTGCTGTTCTCTTGACTACAGTTAAGCTATAAATCATATAGTCTCAGTCTTTGGGCAATTTGGATTCTTTGTAACACTAGCAATAGGTCTTAGGTTGGTTATTGAACCTTGCTCTTCTACCTTACTAATTCGTTGAGAGTTTTAGGAGTCAGTAGCCTGGTTTTGACCATTCTGGTGGTGAAGAGGAATGCCAAATGAAAACCTCAGGCCCTGGCTCAGATGTTGTGACTTCTCAGAATGAAGATACTAAAATTCGTGCGTGTTGAGGCTTGCTGGGGAGAACAGCTATGGTGAGGTTAACTCAGAGATGCATGCAAACCTGATGTGCCTAGGATTGTTTTACCCCATTGCAACAAAGCAGAGATCCTGGTTTTCATAGCTGTTTGCAATTTCAGCTCAGGTCTTGTTATAAAGTTTACATTTAAAGCTTTACAGTGGTACCAGGTTTGGGCTAAATCTGAAAGTAGCTGTGGAGGAGGCCACTTTAACATTTCCCCAGGGAAGTGGACTGGAAAATTGCTGGAGAGTGAACTGTAGGGAACAGTCTTGAATTGGTCTCTCGGGTTGGTCATAATTACCTAATGGATTTTCCATCTCTCAAAATTTTAGGCAGGAAAAAAATTCCCTTTAAAAAAGTGAAACTCCATTCTCTTCCATTTCTCCTTAGGACTGTGAACTTCTGGCCTCTTGTCTAGCCTTTGAAGAATGAATGAAGGGGCGTGTACACAGATAGAGACAAGTGAGGAAGGTCAGGTGGAAGAGAACTCAGACTGACGTGTGATTGAAAACTCAGGAATACATAGCCCCACTTCCCCCCTCGGAATCATTGCTGAATGCTAAGATTCAGCTCCTCTCAGGCTTGCTTTGGGTGCAGCTGGAACTATGTTTTAATGAACAATATAACCTAATTATGACTGAGCATTTTATTTTTCCATGCGCTCTAAAGGTATCTGTTCAGTGGCTTAACTGTCTGCATATCAGGGTTTCCTGGTCAAAGGGGCTCATTATGTAATCAGTTTTTACCCAGAACACTCCCCTTCCTCCACCCCCACCTTGCTTAGAAATTGAGTATGGAACCAGAAACATTGATGCCAGCCCCCTCTACCCATCCCGGATATGTCCCAATACTTTTTCTATTTTAATGTGTTTTTTAAATTATTATTATTCAGGTTGCCCCAGGATGACAAAGTATCTACTCGCTCTTCTGCTTCTCTGACTTTTATGCTCATTGGCTCGTGTGTTAAGACTGTGCTTGGCACCAGGAATACAGATACTCTGATAGAGGAAGCCAGCCTCTGGGATCCCAGATGCATCCATGGGAACAGTACACGTGAGTGCTTGCTGTGTGCCTAATGTTGTGTGAAGTCTGGGACGGACCCACAGTGAAGCGAACACGGACTCGCTGCTTTCCTGCTTGGGAGAAGCAAGTCAGTTAGAGAAGTGAAAACACCAGGTATCCTATGGTAAGAGCTGTAAGGGGTAAAATGCTGTGAAGTTCAGATAAGGGAGATTGCACCCTGGCCTGAAGTGTCTTGGGTGAGATCATCTGAATTAGCCCCAGTCCTGGCTGTGCTACAGCATGTCCCAGCTGCGCACAGTAGCATGAGCAGAGGCCCAGGACCAGGGAGCACAGAGGTGACTGGCAGGGAGCCGGGCATGGTTTCACTGGATTAGACTATTGGTTGTATGGAGGATGACAGTGGAGGAGAAAATTGGAGCCAGATTTTGAAGAGTCCTGGATGTCAGAGAGGGAGCTTGGACTTTATTCATTAGGCCGTGGAACTTCACTGAAGGAATGTGAGCATTTGGGCATCATTATGGAAACCATGATCAGGGAAGAGTTATCTGGAGGTAGTAGTGTAAGCAGTGTATCAGAGGGACATGGGGTAGAAGGAGACAGACGCAGAAGAGGCAGGTGTGTTATGCAGAGGATAATAAGGAATGGACCTAGAGCAGGGTGGATGGAGATGGGGACCAGAGTACCAAGGAGATTTGGAGGGAGAATGAACAGTTGAGCCACTGATGAGGTGTGGGGTGCGAGGATGAGAGTTTGGATGTCAAAGAGAAAGATGGTGGTCTTAACAGGATTAGGTGAGAAAAGAGAAGTCAGTTTGAACGCGTGTGGGATATGTGTGTGTCTGTGTGGCGTTGGGCGATGTTGGGCGGGGAAGAACTGTGGCCACGCGATCTGACGTTCCCATTGCTGTGTCATCATGGACAAGCAGCTTCACCCCTCCTAACATGCTCCTGCATCTTTACTTCTTATGACTCACTATTCCAAATAGTATCTGTTTGAGAAAAATAGAGAATGGAATTATTCAAGCAGTTCTCAGAAAGTAAGAAAAGGGAGGAACAGGAAATACAGTATGGAAATCTTCTAAACTTTCTGCAGCTGCATAAGATTTAGGCTCTTGACATTTAAAGCGGAAAAATACAATTTAAATGAATGACAGAAGGGTATGTTAATTAGTTTGTGAAGAGGAAGTTTTCCCCTTTGACACTGAAGATGGCAATAATTGGGGGTAGCACCTACACTGGCCACATTTATAATCAAGGCTAATTGTTCAGTGGGTAATAAGTAGGAAATGGGTTGAAATTTCTAGGGGCGCCTGGGTGGCTCAGTCAGTTAAGCGTCTGACTTTCCCTCAGGTCATGATCTCCTGTTTCGTGAGTTCGAGCCCTGCGTCGGGCTCTGTGCTGACAGCTCAGAGCCTGGAGCCTGCTTCTGATTCTGTGTCTGTGTCTCTCTCTCTCTGTCTCTCCCCTGCTCACGCTGTCTCTCTCTCAAAAATAAACATTAAAAAAATTAAAAGAAATTTCTAAAGAGACCACACCTATGGCCATGTAGTGAATATTAGAAACTATAAAAAGAGAACTATAGGTCATGTTCCTGTTTTACCTTGATTTGTGGTAGATGACACAAGAAGTCTACCTTGCAGTGGTGGGATAGGTGTATTTGGTTCTCAGAACTCGGCACTTAAGAAAGAACCGAAATCTTTCTCTATATCTCATAACTTGCACGTTATCTTATGGCGTCTTCATTACTTGAAATTTTGTTGAGTTGAAATGAATTGGAAAGGAACCAGACCTATCACTGAAGACTAATGGACTGAGCTTTCCTAAGTGCTGGAGGAGCCCGGAATGGCCTGCCCAGTCTTTAAAGGAGAAGGTTCTCGGCGTGCTTTCATCTCCTCTTCCTCGGGCTGTTTTTCACCTCTGGGATGGAGAGCAGAGGATGTGGTCAGGGTGTTTTTAAGGTGGGACTGCAGTTTGCCCTCAAGTTTTTCAAGGATAAGACAGTTTTACTTAACCAGGGATAGGTTGCATTACACCCTGAGCTGGTACTATTTTTGAGTCAGGAAAGTAAAGCTGGAGCTGGAGAGGTTTGTACAGCTGTCATCCAGAATTCTAAGCACCCATTTTATAAAACCTGTCAATGTCACCCGATTTCTTGGGCAGATGCAGCCTTTGGCTATGGCCTCTTTCCCTGCTACCCCTCTTTCATCAGTTTTGTTTTGTTTCCTGTTAAGGAATGGTTCAGATTTAGCTTAGAAGTGGTGTGTGTGTGTATTAAGAATATTCATTTATGTGCTTGAACTTAGACTCCTATTTGTCTTCCAGGAGTCAAATACAAAAAAAAAAAAAAAAAAAAAAAAAAAAAAAAAAAAAAAAAAAAAGGAAAAAGAAAATTTAACCAAAAAGGAAAAAGAAAGAGAAAAAGAAAGAAAAGAAAAAAGACTCAGGGCTCTGGAAATTTTGCCCTACAGGGAAAAGGAAGAGCAGAAATCCTTATCAGCTTTCTTATTTGTTATAAAAGTGGTAAGGCATGAAATTGGAACAGATGGCATAAAAATAGCTAGGCTTCTCTCCTCTAGTAGAGTTTTGCTGACAATTAAAGAAAAAATCTTTGTAAACTCCCACTTTCAATAGTTCTTTTAAGGGCCTTTAAGGCCCTGTGGGTAAATGCATCAATGTAACATGCTCTCATCCGGTATGGTACAAGAAAAAGGCCATAAACTCATTCAGGACCCAAGATCTACACTGGAAAAGATTGTGTGTGTGTGTGTGTGTGTGTGTGTGTGTGTGTGTGTGTGTGTGTATCTGTAATAAACAGATGGTAAAGTTAATGTATCACCTCATCCCTTATCTGTCCTGAAGTTGAGACAGTGTAGCTCCCATCTCTGGTTGTACCTAAGGGGGTAGATGCAATAGATGGCCTGTCTTTGATGAGTTAAAGTGGACCTTAGAATATCCTTTAACAGAAGAGTAGAGAAGATTTGAGAATTGCAGGCTGAGTGTTCCAGCATGTAGGACATCAGATAGACAGCAAAATAACTTAAGTAGTGGGTATCCTATTTGCTTTTTCTCTGCACATATTAAGTAGTATGAATAGCTGGGAAAAATTGTTACATCATTATCTGTGGGTAGTGTGGTGATAGTTTATTATAGGGCAGAGTTACTGAAAGAGAAAGAGCTGTATCATTACTCATATTAAAAAATGCTATGACAGTGTACTACTTCAGATGAGTGTTGTTTCCATAAATCATTTCAAATCCCCATACTCAGGGGATTTTTGAAAAGATAGTATTTTCAGAGGCAAAATTACTTCAGTTTCATCATGGGAGGAATTTCAGAATGTAAGGAGGAATTCACCCAAGCAAGAAAGCCATTTAATGAGTTCATATCATTAAGTAGGAAAGGTAAGGAGGAATATACTCTGTTTAAAGATGTCTTAAAGTAACTCTCTCCAACCTGGAGCTTCAGACCTCAGGGTAATTGGAGTGTGGGACAGACTTGCATATTTGTAGACTAAAGGAATAAAAACTAGATTCTTCTCTATGTTTTTTTTTTAAGTTTATTTATGTTTGAGAGAGAGAGAGAGAGAGAGAGAGAGAACGAGTGTGAGCTAGCACAAGTTGGGGAGGGCAGAGAGAGAGGGAGACACAGAATCCTAAGCAGGCTCCAGACTCTAAGCTGTCAGGACAGAGCCCAACATGGGGCTCGAACCCACAAACTGTCAGGTCATGACCTGATCCGAAGTTAGACACTTAGCCAACTGAGCCACCCAGGCACCCTAATATTTTGGGTGTTAAAATGACCTCATACCCATCGGGTTGAGAATTGTTCTCTAAGGTGAGGTATTTTAAGAACAAAGCTTTTGTTTGCTCTCACTTTTTTTGTCTTTTAATTTGGCTGTTATCTTATTTGTGGAATTTACGTCCAAGAATCTTAGTATGTAACATTTCAGCCCAGCCGAGAATAGCACAAATTATGGCCACCGACCGGACTCAGTTCAGTGCAACATATAACCTATGAGCCTTGTAGCTTCCAAATGTTTGTATTATTCCAACCCCTTGGTGGCTTACACATTAATACTTGATTCCTCAGGATATTTCTTTCTAAAAGCAGAAACACCACAACTAAGAGTTAAGTGCAATATACTTTGAATCTCCAAACCATTAACTCTTTGACCTACTCATGCTGGCTGGATGCCAAGATATTTTAGCCATTCCTTTTATTAAGGAGTCTTCAAATTAATGCCTTCTAATTAATATCCAGTTAAATTTATTCTTTCCTTTTTTCCCTGAATCTCACGTTTTCTTATTCCTATATCGCTTCTTTTTGATGCATATTGACTTTTTTCTTTGCTTTTTTTTAAAATTAAAAAAAAATTTTTTTAAATGCCTAAGTCTCTGGAAGACTAAATGGACTCAGGCATTAATTTGCTCCCATGTAACCGAAAGAAACTTGGACAAAGGCCACCATATTAGATTTGCTTTTGCTTACCAGAGGCATCTGAAATGATGGAATAGTGATAAGAACCTTCTGAGAAGGAACGTTTAATTGGAAATTCTACTGCTGAACAGATTATAAAATAGGAGACCTCTTGAGCTGCCTTCAGTAGGTAATAACTGCTCATGGGTAGCTTTAATAGCCTTCAGAATTCCTTGTCTTTCCTTCTCTTATATCTTCTTGAAAGTCAGTAGTCTAGAAGTAGTTTCAGTGAATCTTTTGAGTACCAAATAGGAAAAACAAGTATACACCCACTTTTCCTTGAGTTCAGAGGAGTCTTTTGACGTATCAAGCTCTTTCCATCAGCTGATAAAAACGTTAGCTCCAGATTTGGGGAATCAAGCCCCAAATGAGTATGAGATACTTTTAAGGCATCCGTGGCATGACCCTTGTCAGAGCTCAGAAAAGGTCATCAGACACTTTAATAATACATGGAGAGTCTCAAAACCAAACAAATCTCTTTTTCCATCTAGTGGAATTTTTGCTGGTTCTTAATGAGTAGGGCAGAGCATGCTATGTTTTAAATAGTTTAAATTTTAAATAATTTAGTGAAATAATCGAAACAAATTTTATTTTTATAATTATTTGGGAGTTTAGTACATATCTTTCTTGAGAAAATTACAGATGATTCCACATGGGACTGCGATAAGACCAGGATTAGAAACATCCCCGTAAAAAAAGGTTTGGGTGGCAGTATCGATGTCTCTGAAGCTGTGCTACCTGGCCAAACGGCGCGTGATGTCAATGCTTTGGAAGGAGGGCTGCCAGCTCTGTTCCATAAAGAACAGAATCATGGAGGTATAGAGAGCCAGGGGCAGTCACTGTGGTCGGAGTAGCGACTGAAATGCAAGTATTCCTCTTTGCGCCCTTCTGCTTCTACAGCAATGTGTTTTATCTTCCTCTTCTTTTCCTCCTTTATTCCTCCTCACTTTGTAGCTGGTTGCTATGCCCCACATTGTTTATTGTAATAAATGGAATATTGCTTTCATGCACCTGGGAATCCTTCGTGGCCTTGTTCCCAGTGTTCCTGGTGCGGTGCTGAAGAGCTCGTCATGTGTGTGGCGGAGCGTCTCTGTGAGCTCTGCTAGGTTCCCTGTGCTCCACATTTCCCCAGGTTCTGTCCATCATTTTCTTTGTTCATTTAACTTGGTCTTTCTCAGGGTTTTGGGGTCATATAAGAACCTGGAATTTTATATATCTATATGTATATACACATAGATACATATATAGACACACACACACATACATACACACGTGTCTATACGTGCATATATGAGATTAATTTGTTGAAAAATATTTCTTGTCGTTAATACTGTGGTGGCAGTAACCGTATCACTGCATATAAAGATTTTAAAGGTTTCAAAAAAAAAAAAAAAAGAAGCTGTTTAGCCTTCCTCTAAAATTTCCTTCCTCATGTCTGCACAGGATGTGAAGTGTGGATCTGCTAAGTAAAATTCCATTTATTCTAAAATGTTGCATGATAAGGGTGGTATTTGAATATAAGTATATACACAGGTTATAATTTTAATTTTGAATTCTAAATGCTTGAAAGTGAACAAATCATGAAACATTTCCCCGGTGTGTCATCTATTAGCATTGATCATATCCTACTTTGTATTGCTTTTAATCTTCTCTCTCTCTCTTTTTTTTTTTTTTTCGTCTTGACTTACTTTTCCAGTGACATGTCTCAAGCTCCCAAGAGCAGGGGTCTGCATTTGATATTAGCTTTTAGAGAGAAAGCAAGCTGACACATACCGCACAGCCACTGTCTTCTGGGCATTGTGCTCGGAGGCAGTGTTCAGGAAAGTGGGACAAGGCTGGTATCATTACCTCCATTTTACAGATAGCGAAACTGACCAACAGAGTAATTGAGTACTAGAGAGACATAGTTATGTTTGAGCTACTGACCAGTCACTGCCAAGCCCACAGTCCCATTTTATCATTATGAGATTTTACCATTATTTCTCTTTACCTTGTGTATTCTAGGTGTCATTTTGCTGACTGTAGCTAACTTAATTATAGAAATGATAAATAATAGAAACCAGGGTACCTTGACATTTGCCCCTGTCTCATGACAAGCCAAAGGACATTACAGTAATGCAGATATTTACTTTAGATTTGAAAGTGGAACAACTGGAGCACCTGGGTGACTTGGTTAAGCATCCGACTTCGGCTCAGGTCATGACTTCATTGTTTGTGAGTTTGAGCCCCGCCTTGGGCTCTGTGCTGGCAGCTCAGAGCCTGGAGCCTGCTTCAGATGCTGTGTCTCTTTCTCTCGCCCTGCTCCTCCCCCACTTGTGCTCTGTCTCTCGCTCTCTCTCTGTCTCTGAAATAAATAAACGTTAAAACATATTTTTAAAATGAGTGTGGAACAACTTGAGACTTATATTTGAGCCTTATTTTCTTTCTTAAAATTGAAGTGTCATTGATATTCAGTATTATATTAGTTTCAGGTGTGCAACATAGTGATTTGACATTTATATAGGTTATGAAATGACCACCATAATTTTAGTTGCCATCTGTCACTATACAAAGTTAATACAGTGTTATCTATATTCCCTGTGCTGTGCATTACATCCAGGAATTATTCATTTTATAAGTGGAAGTTTATCCCTCTTGATCCCCTTTACCCATTTCATTTACCCCCCAATACCTCCCTTCTCTGTCAACTACCAGTCTGTTCTCTGTATCTATCAGTCTGATATTGTTTTGTTTCTTTCTTTTGTTTTCTTAGATTCTGTAAAGAAGTGAAGTCATATGGTATTTGTATTTCTCTGTCTGATTATTTATTTTACTTACCCTCAAGGTCCATCCATGGTGTCGCAAATAGTAAGATTTCATTCCTTTTTATGGCTGACTGATATTCCATTGAATATATATGCCACATCCTTATCCAGTCATCTCTTGATGGATATTTAAGTTACTTCCATATCTTGGTTATTGTATATAATGCTGCAGTGAACATAGGGGTGCATATATATCTTTTTGCTCTAGTGTTTTGTTTTCTTGGGGAGAAAAAAGATCCAAAAGTGGAATTTCTGGGTTGCATGTAGTTCTATTTAAGATTTTGAGGAACTTCCATGCTGTTTCACATAATGGTTGTACCACTCAGTTACATTCCCACCAAGAGCGCATGAGAGTTTTCTTTTCTCCATGTTCTCGCCAACAGTTATTTCTAAGCCTTGTTTTCTTGTTGTACATGTTCCAGGAATTCCACATATGAAGAGAACATGAAATATGGTTATTTATAGTGTAAGTAAAGTGTGTATTGAAATGGTTAAATTGTAGAAACCAATCTTGGGTTGTTTTAAGGACATTGAAGTCCTTTCTGCCCCTTGCCCTGTAGAACAAACTATGCCTTTAGAAGGAGCTTAACCAGTAATTCAGCAGACCACTATCACATACCATACACTTACCGTGGGTGAATACAGGTTGCTATGACAATGGAAATATTTTTCATTTTCTCCTTTTCAGAATATAAACACATGAAGCTTGAATATTGCTTAAGTTTGCGATTTCATATTTATCTTTTCTGACTTCGTGTGACAAAGAAGTGAGGAAGACACTAGCCATTCTTCTTCAGAGTTATGCAATTGTCTCTCCCTCCCACTGCCAGCTCCTAGTGGAGGTCCTGGCACTAAATGTGGCTGTCACTGGGCTACGCTGACATCTTACGGGCAGTTATGGAGAGAGATCAGGTGTCTTTCCTTACTGTTATTATTCAGAGGTTAACATGTGTTTATTTCAACTTGGATTTGAAACCCCAGTCTCTTGAGTAAAGAGGGTTCAGAATCAGAGATGCTCTATGACCACCTTTTAGATTGTTGGGACTTAATTCTGTGACTATTTTGTGGGGCCCTTTTTGGCATTCAGTGAAGAAAAGAAAATAAGTAGAAGACAAGAGCAACAAAACAAAACAATTGCTAAGCCAAAGAGTCTAGAAATCACCACCAGCTCCCTGAGGTTTTTGGTTTGGGGTCCCTTCCTGGGCACCCACAGTGTGACTGGGGATGACCACTCAGGAGTCAGAGAACTATAGATGGCTCAGCATGTTTTGGGGCATCCAGGAGCTGAAACCCCGTATTTACTTAAAAGATAGACTGCGTACTGCCTTCTCCTTCACCAGGCTAACAAGAAAAACTGTTGGAGATTTTAAAAAGAAACAACTCTCCCTTGTGTTTTCATACTTCCCCTCCCTCCAGGACACCCTCTCCCTTTTTTCTCCTTCCTTCCCTACCCTCCCATACTAACTGAGAGCCAGGCTCTGTACTGGGCGCCACAGATAAAATAGTGAATGGGGTGGGCCTTTTGCTCTGCCTTCATAGGGCTGCAGGCCCATGGGGAAGGCAGATGAGGATACAACCTGGTACTGAGATTTGTCGGAGAGGGCAAGGGGCGCACCCCCTCTGGGGACGCCTCTAGTCCTGAGAAGACTTCACAAGGGGTGGCTAAGGCTGTGGGGAAAGGCAGGAGTCCCCAGTGTCTCTTCCCTCCTTCTTTCCCCTTTCCCTCCATCAATTCTCCGGTTTGAGGATTAACTTTAGCAGTTGTCCCAGCTGAAATTATGGTTTCAATAACTACTTTTTATTATTAAACATAAGACACGGTTTGTAATATTCTCCAAATCTTTAACTTGGAAGGAGATTTATCTCCGGCTCTAAATGTCTCTTTTAAAGAAATACCGACTACTTTTTCATTAAAAGAAAGGAGTAATAAATAAGCTACATTTCTTTTCCAGATTCATCAAAGGAGCTCCCTGAGCAATTCATGCTGTTTATTTCATTCTCTAGTTAGGGAACCTGGCCTCATAATGAAAAATTATGTCCAAATATCCTTGAAACTGTATTTTCTATTTAGCATGGGCAGCAGCTAAGGAAGTGTCTTCCGCACCAAAATGCTATTTATTCCCTGTTTGACACGTACAAATCCTCCTTGTTAAAATGTCATTAGGGAGGCATACGGAGCTGTGTGGCCTTGGTTGATAGGTACTTTTCAGCTTTTATCACTGTCTCTGTCAGAAAATTAAGTGTAATCTAGGGTGCTTTCATTTCTTTATTAACTCTAGTGGGTATATTTTATATTAGGGACTATAGTACCACTTTTTGCCTTGGAGAAATCCATGTCCCTTTCCACTCCAACAACTTCAGCTCTCTGGTGGTGGTGGTGGTGGCTGAAAAAGCCTCTTCTGCCAGCCCTGTGGTTGAAAGCAGGAATTGTTCTCAAAGACTCACCTCACTTCTGTTATACGGAGAGACTGTATCTTCTATTTGTTGGGTGATTATTTGCCAGAAGGTTTATGGAAACCCCGTTTGAAAATTTGGGTATGCTTTTTGGGTGCCTCTTCCTGATTTCACCTGATGATTGTCATTCTCTGTGACCCCTGCTCATAATTCTCTGGTAATGTGAGCACATCACCCACAGAGCTGTATTCCAGTGGCACGTGGCTCATCGGCACGCTGTGTGTGCCACCCTGTGCTGATGTAAATCTGCTGGGAAGACTTTGGATGTTGCCAGTGCCCCAATCTGGTGTGGAAGGGCCTGGAAAGGCTGCCTGCCTGACTCTGCCATACCTGTCACCCGCCACTGCTCCCTGAATTTCCACTGTGCTGATTCTTCATACGACTCATTTATTGAAAACATCTACTGGAGAAGAAATCTGCTTGGCATAGTGAGTTTACCATATTACTTGTGACTCAGGAAGGAAGAGCTGGGACCAAAAACAAATTCTTTTTTTTCTTTAATTTTTGTACGTAGCTATACTTCTCAAAACGAAAATAGTGTAGAAGTTGCGCATTGTAAGGACATTGCTTCAGGTTTGTAAATAATTTCTAATACTGAAATCTCCTACCAGAAATCTAAAGAGTTAATTAGTTCTAATGAGTTAACCTTAGGTAGAAAAAAAAAAAGTGGTAGATTTCCTTTGGCTGGAGACAGGGGAGACAACACAGAGGTAGAGTCCCTTTAGCAGCTCAGAACACGCGTAGAGTTTGGAGAGGGTCCTTGGGCTGAGAGTGGCATCATTACTTTGAGGAACGAGCCGCCAGAGGGTTTGAATGTATGGAAGAAATCAGTGATGGTGATGGGAAGTGATCCCAAAGAAATAGACCTCTCACCTCCTGTCCTTTTCTTATATCTTCTGATCAAGTGGCTAAAACATAGTTTTACCTAGAACTCTCTTAAAAGAAAGTAAAAAAGTCATGTTTAATTCTGACGCTTCTCAACAGAAGCCATTAGTTCACATTACTTATTTGGAGATACTCCTTTTTTAGGCTAGCATCCTGCAATTCTTAAGTTATCTGAATTTGTGAAAATCCTTTATGGAACTTGTGCACAAGTGTATATGCTTTTCAGAATGACACATACGGGCATTTCTTTGTTAGGCTCTGGGAGCTGGGTCTTCAGACGTTGTGCAGTTGCTTAGATGACTGAAAATTGAGGTCCTTCTTCCTTCCGTGTGCTTTACCACCACTATAGGCTTTTAGAGTATAAAGAGAATTTAGTTGTCTGCCCTAAATCCCTCATTTCAAAAAAAAAAAAAAAGAAAGAAAAAAAATAAAAAGAAAAGAATCAGTTCAGAGAAAGAAAGAGATGAGGAAGAAACCCTGGTATCAAGCTCTGTTCAGATTGTTAATTTACTTAATCCTAGCCCTGAGGGACAGCTATTATCCCCATTTCACATGTGGGGACATTGGTATTCAGAGAGGTTAAGAAGCTTGCCTGGGGGGACACAGTGCTAGGCAGAGGGGTTTTTAACTTTAGATCTTCCTAGGGGCGCCTGGGTGGCTCAGTCGGTTAAGCATACAACTTCGGCTCAGGTCATGGTCTCATATAGTTCGTGGATTTGAGCCCTCCATCGGGCTCTGTGCTGACAGCTCGGTGCCTGGAGCCTGCTTCAGGTTCTGTGTCTGCCTCTCTCTCTGCCCCTCCCCCACTTGTACTGTGTTACCCTCTCAAAAATAAATAAACATTAATAAAAATTAAATTTAGATCTGCCTAGTGCCAATGTTCCTGTTCTTTCCACTACCAAAATTAAGGCCATTCCGCTGCTTAGTGATCAAGAGAATGGACTAGAACCCAGGCATCTTAACCCCCTAAGCAGTGACCTTTTCAACACCCTGGAAGAATTTGAACATACCAGCCAATTGTCAAAGAGATTTGTATGGCATTCCTTTTCTTAATTTTTTACAGAGCAAAAAAGAATTTCCTTGAGACTGTTAATTTCACAATTCCCTCTCCTCTTTTTAAAAAAGTTTGGTTCTTTGCAAAAATGAACTTTCAGACGCATCACGAACTCAATTTTAATCTCTGGGTTACTCTTCTGTGTGTATTTCTTTTCTGTTCAGATGGTAAGTATGCAATTGCGGTTACCCTGATTAATGTTTTACATATTTCTCCAGGCATTCATAGAGAATTGACTAAAATATAAGTTACCCTTGGCGTCAGAAACTTCTGGCATTTAGAAACATGCACAAACTATACCCCTTGGTGAATAGTGTTCCAACTTACAATTTTCTTCCTTTTAAGGAAGAGGTTGGGGGTCAGAGAAAGAGAAGACATTTTCAGGGGAGATTTTACAATAAAGAGAGACTGTGCTTTAAAACCATTACTTTTTTCCACCTCAGCCTTTTACTCTGCATGGGAAAAATTAAAAAACTGGTTGTGTTCAGGTGTTTTTATCATCATGAGCTGGAAGGGGAAGTAGAATCAGCTCTTTTCTTCTCTTTATCTCACAGCAAAAATATCACCATATCTTAAATTGCCTTGGGTCAGAACAGTGTTTGTTGAATTATTCAACAGTTGGAACTGGTAGAATTAGAAGATTCATTAGACTGAAGGTCATAAGTTAAGTTAAAAACATTTCCTTATCATTATGATGTGACTCGCAATGTTGACAGATTCCAGAAGGGCCTCGGGAGCTGAGATGTGTGGTCTTAATGAGCAGGAAATACTCTCTTACCTGTCTGGTTAGCCCCCATCTCTATGCCAAGGTGTCCTGAATTCAAATCATTTCGGTCTGTGTTCGGATCTGTAGGCAAGTGTGTGCTGGGTGAGACTCCTCCTGATTCTTTTCACAGAAATTTAGGTAAGAGTGAAGATTATCCCCTTGATTTAGTTTCATCTTTATTTTATCCATATCCCATGAAAACATGAATCTGGGTTATATAATTTGAACAAACAGAACTTGTTGCTCTTCAGTTAGTCTTCAGGTCATTTTTCAGAAGAGCCTATGGCTTGCAGTCATCAGATGAGAATTAGATGGGATTAGATTGAATGGATTTCTCCTTAAAAGTGGTGGCAGGGGTGCCTGGGTCTGACTCTTGATTTCGACTCAAGTCATGATCTCACAGTTTGTGGGATTGAGCTCTGTCAGCACAGAGCCTCCTTGAGATTCTCTCTCTCTCTGTCCTTTTTAATCTCTCTCTCTCTCTCTCCCTGTCTCAAAATAAATAAATAAACTTAAAAAAAAGCTCTAGCAAAAGAAAGCATATTAGTACTGTGTGTGTGCAGAGTACCAGGAGCTTTTGGGTAATGAAATATTTACCTACCTTCTTCCTAATTCGTGTGTATATAGTGGGTACTTAGTGTTGAGTATCATCATATCAATGATAGCAATGGCGAAGATGATTTTCAGAAAAGAACCCATAATATCTATTCTCTTGACTTGCCTGTCCACAGTACCCCACTTTCCCTTCCCATTTGGCAGCCCACCAGGGAGGTTGGGCTTTGGGGGGTGTTCTACCCTACTCCCTCTAGTGCCACCAAGAGTTCACTTCTTGTCTGTTGAAGTCCACTTCTTTTTAACAAGCATGAAATTATTGGTTTGGACACTTAAGAAATAATTGATGGTGAAGCCATCTGAGGAATAAGATGTTCGCTTACCACTTTGGCTGTGGCCACTTTTTTCCTCCATTAAGGCTCTTTTTATCCAGGTGATTGATGACATCTTGTTGATTCTAAGCTGCCAGAGGGGGTGAGATTTCTCAGCAGCATTTGGTATAAATGACTGCTTCCTTCATCTTGAAACAGTTTGATTTCTGGTCTTCACTTACTTTATCCTGCCCTCGTTTTTCTCCGCACCTTACAGACCATTCTGAGAAGGCCTTTATTGAATTCATTTTTGACCCTCCTACCCATCTGTAAACATTGAGAGTATCTCAGGGCTTGAACTTGGATCTTCTTCTTCCTTTATGTACATTCTTTTTCCTTACCCCTAGTGATATCATTTAGTCCATTGATCTTAATACCATCTATAGATTAATTACTCTTAAGTTTATGTATCACATTGACCTCCCACTTAGATGTCTAAGGGGTATCATCTACATACATGTCTAGAGAGAACTAATGTTCTCTCCATCACCGTCCTGTCTTTCCAATCTCCATAAATGGTACCACTATCCATGCAGTTGTTCAGGCTAAAACCCTAGGAATCATCCTTGGTTTCTCTCTTTTCCTTCTTTCCCATATCTAACCCATTGTCAGTTTTACTTTCAAAATATATACCTAGCCTAACCACTTCTCACTCTCCTGTTGTAACAACCCTTGTTCAAGCCATCTGTATCTCTCTCCTAGACTGTTGCAGTGGCTCCAGTGCAGACATGGACTGCCGGCCTCCAGTCTTGCACTTTTATAGCCCAGCTTCCACCCCGAGCCAGAATGGTTATTAGGCCACATCACTATCTTGCTTAAGGCCTTCCAGTGGCTTCCTATTGCTACCCAGTCTAAAATTTAAATTCCTTACCATAGCCACCAGGTCTCACGTGACCTGGTTCCTGTATATCTCTCTGATTTCATTTCTCTCCACTGTCCTTCTATGTTTTGTGACACACTGGTCTTCTCTTTGTACCTTAAACCTCTGGAATGGTCTACCCCCGACCTTTGTCTCTGCTGTTTCTTCTGTTTCCTTTGCCTTAGCATGACTCTATTTCATTTTCTTTACATACATACATTTCAATACTTTAAATGATCATGTTTATGCACTGCACCCTCTGTCTTCCATCATAAGAACATCCTGTCCTTGGGGCAGGGAATCTGTCTGTTAGATTCACTGCTGTATCCTTAGTGCTCAGTGCTTGGCACAGTGCTTGGCACATAGTTGCTGCTCAGTAAACAGTGGCTGACTATATTTGCCTCTGGTAAATTCTGGAGCTCTTTTGATTTATCCTTTAAAGAGAGAGGTAACAATTCCTTTGATATGCTGGACTGAGTGAATTGAATTTGCCTCATTCATCTGAATGAACAATCTTGCCAGAACCCATTAATCTTTTCAGTGTAACTTGGCTCTTTCTGTTTTCCTCTAGGTACCCATTTTGGAAGTAGATTTACTCTGATGTTGCAAAACTGTTGTCCCATTGTTTAACCCTTGAGTGACAACTCTTGGAAGAAATGTTTACTGATTCCTTTCACTTCTTTGTTGGGTTGCGAGTGGTTTATCACGAGGCTGCATTTTTTTTCCCGTTATATGGCTGTATGAGAATTAAGAATAGCTCTCTCAAGCAAGCATTGTCCTTCACCTTACTTCTCCAGGATTACTAAAGGAAGAATCCATGGCTTATGCATCAAAGAGAGCCTTTTTATTGATGTTTTTCTAAATCCCTGTGCATGTCAGGTGTGGAGGTGAGGATGGGAAGGAGCAGCAAAGCCACTGAAAAGGCATTAAAGGGGAAAATGGTGGGGCGGTTACTGTTGTTCATTGTGTCCTGCAAAGTTTATGCTCCCATAGAAATGGGAGTCCCCCCTGGTTGCACATCACCAGGCAGCACAGAAGTTTAGGAGGTATGTCTGTGCCAACTGTCTGGTTAAGGATTCTCTGTTCCAGCATGAACTTTGCATTCCCATGGCATGATTAAACTACTTTCCAGGTCCCTAATACATGTATGACATTTTGTGAGTTACTGAGTAGTGGTGGTAACAGTGACTGGAAAGATGAATGAGACATGAATCGTGTGCTCAAGGAGCTTAATTAATACATATGAAGATAACTGACATAAAAGCCAGAATACTATTTGGGTCAGAAGAAAGAAACGCAGTGGCCACAATGCAGTGGGTTTTTAAGGTGTGTGTGTGTGTGTGTGCTCATGCACGCCTGTGTGATCACATGTAGGTTGTGGGGGGATGGGAGAGAATAGAGAGGGAGGGCTGCATGGATGATGGATCATTGGAAAAGCTTATGTCATATGGGGTTGGATAACCCAGGGAAAATGTGCTTCAGATGACTGAAATGTTAAAGGAAGGGTAATCCCCAGGCCTCCTTCACTTCTGTTCTTGTCCATGACCTTGGACAGCCTTGTTAAGGAAAGGATTGCCAAGGAAGCCTGCTTAGACCTTTTGTAAAAGTAAGGTCTGTTGCGCCGAGTAAACTGTTCATCTGCAGACCTGCTGCCCAATTGCCAGATGGAGATCTGACCCTGTGTCTTGTCCAGTGTTGTGTTTATAACAGGGAAACTGGAGGAAGCCCACCCAGTGGGACTTGGAGGGCTTGTTTCCTGTACCTCAGATTTTCACACCTCACCTTCTGTTGACCTGCCATTGTTTGGTTCCCCCTGTATCACTCTTATTTCGTATATATTTTTTGGTGCTTGTTTTTAAGAGAGAGAGACAGAGAGCGTGTGTGCAGGGGAAGGGCAGAGAGAGTGAGACAGAGGATCTGAAGTCGCCTTTGCACTGACAGCAGAGAGCCCGATATGGGGCTTGAATTCACGAACTGTGAGATCATCACCTGAGCCGAAGTCAGACATGCAACCCAGTGAGCAATCCAAGTACCCCATATTTTTAAAATTGATCTTCTGTTTTACTTAAATAAATCAAATCCCATCCCAAATAGTAGTATCTGTGAAATCATGAGCCTGATGTCCGGTGTTATGTTTTCCCAAATTATATACCACCTACATTTACCTCAAGTATTTTGCGATGTTAATTTATGATAACATGTTTTATTTGTTTATAGAGAACCTCTGTCTTCTGCCTTTTGAAACCATTTCAGCTTTTGGGGAAAAATAAAAGTATTTCTTCAACATCTTTGTAGCAATCCTATTAAGACTTTTCCTTCATCTCCCTTCCAGCTCATTCCCCGCCCCCAGCTTCCAGATTCTGTAACATTCTGAGCCTGCAGGGATTGTAGAGGACATAATAAAAAAGATCTTGGGTATTTTAGGATTTGAAGTGCAATGAAAGGAAATTACCAACACACTGAATCGTCATTTAATGGGAGATGGTGATATTGATCTGGTAATGTTTCTTGCGGTCGTAGTTGTGATAACTGTATAATATCATACACTTTATCAAAATAATTTAAAAGCCAGCAAATGAGGTTGTTATGGAGCTTCTGTGTAAAATGAAATGCAAGGCACAGGGTCTAGAAGATGGTGAGGGAGGAAGAACAGAGAGGCCTATAGGACAAAGTTAGGGGAAGAGTATAAAGTTCTGTAGCCAGAATAGATTTCTGAGGATTAAGTAAATGCTCACGTGGGGTTTGGAGTCAAGGACCTTGTTACTCTACAGAGGGCAAAAAAACCAATGCCTTCATTCCCTCGTTTGCTTTAACCATTATAATTCTTTTGAGCTGATGGAAGTTAGCACACAAAGTTGCTTGATTTGTAGGATATGATTATGTTTATTAGAACATTTCTGGTATAATAAACCGACTTTATGAGGGGTCTGCTATCAACCGGTTGCAAGTTAGTGCATAGCTCGACACATTGGTTTTTATAGCCCATAATGAAATGTCTACTGTTATCAAAATTTTAATGAAAATTATGATGGTATTTCTCAGCTTCCTTATTAAAAACTCAGGTCTCAGTATTTCTAAAACTTTCATTATTACTTTAATCAGTTTGTGCTCCCATTATCTTTCTTGGGCACTAAAATTTTTGAAATTTCAAATCTCTTTTAATATCCTTTCTTCACATACATAATCTAGACCATGATTATAGATAGAGAAATGGTTGGGCATAATTAAGAGTTGTCTTTCCTTTTTTGGAAAATTAGCATAAGTTGGAAAAAACACTCTCCGTGTTTTCCTTTACTCTCACACGACTGCCACCCTTCACTTCACTTCTGACACCAGATGTGCGGGTTTTCCACACATCAAACAATTCTGACACCAGCTGGGTGTCCTACAATTCAATTCCTATAGATTAAGGGCTCAGTCTCACAAGACAGCCCCCACTTGCCAATTACAAGTCTCGGATTGTCTCCTGTACTTCGGACCTAATGGCAATAAATCATTAGGGTTCCCTTAACCCCCTCCTTGGGTTCAGTAATTTGTTAGAATGACTCAAAGAACTCGGAAATATTTACTTAGGTTTGTTTACTGGTTTATTACATAATAAAGGATAAAGATGAACATCCAGATGGGAGAGATGCATGGGCAGGGATGTGGGAAGGGATGGGGAGCTTCCATGCCCAATCTGAGTATGTCGCCTTCCCAGCACCTCCACGTGTTCACCAAGCTGGGAGCACTCCGAACCCCGTACTTGGGGGATTTTTATGGAGGCTTAATAATGTAGGCATGATCGATTATTAACTCAGTCTCTAATCCTTCTCTCCTTCCTGGAGGTGGGGAGGTGGGGTTGTGAATTACCAGCTTCTAATCACGGCTTGCTTTTTCTGGTGACCAGCCAGAAGCTATCCAGGAACCCACCAAGATTTGCCTCATTAGAACAAAAGACCCCCTATCATTTAGGAAATTGTAAGGGGTTTAAGAATTCTGTGTCAGGAACTGGGGCCAAAGACCAGATTTGAGAACAAAAGATATTCTTAGTGCTCTGATCACTTAGGAAATTATGAGGGTTTTAGGAACTCAGTGTGAGGGACCAGCAGCAGGGACCAATATATATATTTTCGATTATTTCACAAAGCAGCTATTCTTGTTATTACTGTAATAAAAAGGCAAAATCTTGATTTGGGAAACCTGTGTGTGTGTCTCAGTCTGTTGGGGGCCTGGCTTCTGATTTCAGCTCAGGTCATAATCCCAGGGTTGTGGGATTGAGCCCAGTGTCAAGCTCCACACTCAGTGTGGAGCCTGCTTAAGATTCTCTCTCTCTTCTGTCCCTCTGCCTGGCTCTTGCTCTCTCTCTCTCTCTCTCTCTCAAAACAAAACAAAAACAACCCTTGATAAATCCCTTGATTTGGTTTCCAGTTGAAATTTTCTGATAACTTGGTGAGTCACTAATGTTTGATTTTTGAATTCTTGATACAAAGGGGGGTTTTGGAAGATATTAAATAGTATTGTAAGTAACTGCAATTAAATAGATTGCAAATGTTAGTTTTCACTGGAGACCTAGATGTTAGCACTTCAGAAACATTACTTGACCACTTCAGGTTTACTTTCAAATCTAATCTTTTGTGAATATGATACATCAGTTACGAAGCATTTTTAAATAATTAACTATAGAGGTCTTATTGGTCTAGAAAACATTTTGGCTAAGAGTGGATATATTTTTAAATTTCAAAAAATATTTTACATTTAGTGGAAGCTTTATGTTATTTCTTTAGATTTCTCTGCTTCCTTTACCAGTTTAGGGAAAGAACTGTATAGTATATTGATCTTAATATCATCTTACCAGTCTAATTTTACTCATTTTTTTTAACCCAGAGGAAAACAGAACACTGAGTTCTTGACTTTTCCTGTGACTCTATCAGCACCCACATTTTTCTAGCCTTTCTTATACATTTATTTTGCTGTGCTATTTGCTCTTATGAATGTTTAATATAGAGAGCTTTTCACAGCTGTTGGAAGCCCTGAGATCCATATGAAAGAACAGTGACTTTGTAAATGGGGGTTGTTAGGAGACAGTTCTTCCAACAGAGACCCATTTGCACACATATGTGATGGTTACTTGCATATTTTAGTGTGTACGTGAGGTATTTAATGTAATATACATAAACACGGCAACAATAACAGGAAATTGTGCTGCAGGATGGGCCATGATTTCTTTTTTTTAAAAATAAATGTTTATTATTTTGAGGGAGAGAAAGAAAGTGAGCAGGGGAGGAACAGAGAGGGAATCCCAAACAGGCTCTGCACCATTAGTGCAGAGTCCGGTGCAAGGCTCAATCCCACAAACTGTGAGATCATGACCTGAGCTGAAATCAAGATTCAGACGCTTAACAGGCTGAGCCACCAGGTGCCCCAGATGGTCCATGATTTCTAAGCCCTTGATGCTCTAGTCTTCCTTCCGGGTGTCACCCTGCAGATAGGAGCCTCTCCATCTCTCTATCTGTCCCTGAGGGGGCTGTAATCCTGGACCAGTCCCTCCTTTCCTTGTCTCATGCTGCAATGCGGGTATCACCCTCTGCAAGACTTACCTTCTTTCTTTCTCCCCTGCAATCCATCCATCCACATACCTTTTCACTTTCAGCCACTTTCAACATTTAACTATCTCATCATGTCAAATTCAAACTTTCATGTCTGGATTTCAAATGCTGCCATAATTGACCTCAATCTCTTAATTCAGCCTCCCTTCCCCCACCCCCACCCCCAAATACCTACAAGCCTCCCTGTTCATCTCTGGTTCCACTGATTGGCAAACACACCATGCTTCTTCTTCTAGCCATGCCATTTAATTATGACTCCCTTTCCTCAGCTTTCCATGAATGTGTTTCTTTATTGTCCTTCATTTCATCAAAACCCACTTCTCCTCCAAAGTCTCACTTGATTCTTCTCTTCATCATGTATCCCAAATCACTGCTTTTCCTCACTTTGGAAGATAGCATGTCTATGCCACTAGTCTAATACTTATCTACTAATTGATTACTTTTCAGGAGCACACATGCTGTGTAAAATAAGAAATACCTCTGAATGTTCATTTTGATGATAATGATTCTTAAAATTGAAATTTATGTACATTTATGCTTATTAATCACAACCTTTTATAAAATTTCCTAATTCCACTTTTGCAGTAACCTTCCTAACTTGTAAAATGAAGGAATTAGATTTGGTGTCTCATCTTTAGAATATTTTCATGATTAAAATTTGAATCAAATCAGGGCACCTGGGGGCGCCTGGGTGGCTTAGTCGGTTAAGCGTCTGACTTTCGCTTAGGTCATGATCTCGCGGTTCGTGGGTTGGAGCCCCGCGTCGGGCTGTGTGCTGGCTGCCAGCTCAGAGCCTGAAGCCTGTTTCAGAGTTTGTGACTCCCTCTCTCTCTGACCCTCCCCTGCTCACCCTGTCTCTCTCTCTCTCTCTCTCTATCTCTCTCTCTCTCACCTAGAAATAAATAAAACATTAAAAAAATTAAAAAAAAAAAAATCAGGGCACCCGGCCAAAGTTGGCCGACTTTGGCTCAGGTTATGATCTCATGTCTCGTAGATCTGAGCCCTGCATCAGGCTCTGTGCTGACAGCCCAGAGTCTGGATCCTGCTTCAGATTTTGTGTCTCCCTCTCTCTCTGCCCCTCCCCCACTTGCACTTTCTCTCTCTCTCTCTCTCTTTCGAAAGTAAATACACACTAAAAATTTTTTTGGAACCAAATATAAGAGTGCATAGTTTGTCATATGTTTATGATGTCAGATGTATATAATACCTATAGAGTAGCAGTATTTTCAAAAAGAACCCATATCATTAAATCAAGTTTTGAATGCTAAAAGGAGGCTACTTTGCTGTTATATCATGGAATACTTTTTCTGCTAATTTGTAGTTCCCTGTGCTCAAATCTGCAGAGGTCATAGTTCTGAACAAAAATGTTTTCTTTAGCTCAGACCGTTTAACAAAACAATATCTGAAACACTGATCATTTTTGTTTCTATTAACATTCTCATAGTCTATCATTACATTTTTATTAAAGCAGTCACAAAATTGTAACACCATAGAAAGAGCTGAAAGTGAGCTTGAAAATCAATTTTAGCTGGAATTTTGACATATTCAGGATCCTGAGTAAGGATTTCGCTTTGGTCTGTGTGGTATAGTAGATTATTGCTGAAAATATTCACTCCCTTCCATGTCTCCCTAGGAGAAGTGTATTTTCTTACTCTAGGAATTCAGACTTGGCCTTTGAGTTGCTTTGACCTCAAGGTTAGTGAAGTTGGCTACCTGTCCTTGATGACTAGTATAGTCATGTGACTCCCTTTGACCAGTAGGATACTGGCCTTTTGGATGCTGTCTTATGCTTTGCCATGGCCATGAGCAGAATTTGCCCTTGGCTCTACTTCCTCTTAGTGCCTGGGTGCCTGAATATGTATGTGTAGAGCACACCCAGTCCAATCTGAAATGAGGAATCAAGTTTAGTTGATCCACAGCTTAAACCAGAGGTGCTCACCTGCCTCAATTATAGCTGACTTGGGGACTCATGAGCATGAGAATAAGTTGCTTATTATATGTCACTGAATTTGGGTGGTTTGTTATTTAGCATTATTGCAGCCATAACTTATATAGTTTCATAGGATGACCATATTTGTTGTTAAAAAAATTTTTTTTAAATATTTTAATGTTTTATTTATTTCTGAGAGAGAGCATGAGCAGAGGAGGGTCAGAGAGAGAGGGTGATACAGAATCTGAAACAGGCTCCAGGCTCTGAGCTAGCTGTTAGCACAGAGCCCGACACGGGGCTTGAACCCACGAACCTTGAGATCATGACCTGAGCTGAAGTCGGATGCTTAACTGACTGAGCCACCCAGGCGCCCCTGTTGTTAAATAATTTCTAATTGTGGCAGAGACTTTCTTACCTAACCCACTGAAGTTCCTGTCCAGGTTCATAGATACTCCCCTAACTAACCCACTTAAGTTCGTATTGGGACTGGTGCCCATGACTCATTGATTGCCTGCAGCTGGTAGCTTATTCGTTTGGTGTGCCCAATAGCTGTTAGGTGCTTTATTAAGTTTTAATTGTGCTCAAACTTGCTGATACCAGTTGGACTTAAATGTTTTAATTAAATACTATGTAAATTAGTGTACCGTATCATCATAAAGATCGTTGTTTCTGGGAAACTAAGTGAAATGCTGAGAAAAGTATAGTTTCCAAAATATTTCTGTCAAATTAGGCAGGTGAGATAACTATGAGAAGGGAAAAGACTGTCACATCTGGAAGTTACTGTGTAAGTTCAATTTACATTGAAGAATGGATTTGGCCCAAGAGTCGCATGCTCTACCAACTGAGCCATCCACGTGTCCTAAGAATGGATTTGGGGTGTCTGAGTGGCTGAGTTGTTTGAGCATCTGACATTTGATTTCAGCTCAGATCACCATCTCATGATTGGTTAAGATTGAGCCCCGTGTTGGATTTTCTCTCCCTCTCTCTTCTGCCCCTCCCCCACTCCCTCTTTTAAAGTAAGTAAATAAACTTAAGGAAAACAAAAAGAATGCCTAACCAGGAATCGTAGGTAATGACCTAATGTGTGCCGTTTCAGAGCTGAAACAAGCCTTAGCCCTTGTCAAATGATTGGTAAATAGAGATATTTATATATTTTATGTTAAAATTATATGTTTAAGACTTTTTTTTTACTTTAATCACCTTTTTGGATTAATTGACCAACTGTTGGATTATTATTTTGGGATTTATCCCAAACTTTTGTTTGGGATATTCCATTGGAGTTCTCTCCACGTGAAAATATGTTGGGACATTCATGAAATGTTTTGGCTGCATTCCTTACCTTTGTGTTTCACTGTTGCCCTGATAGGTCTTATAGGTCAGCATATATTTGGTTGTTCCACACATTTAGAATTTGCTGATTCTCCTTGGATTTCTCATATTCATTAAGGGTTATAATTTTTGGTTGTT
The DNA here is from genome assembly GCF_003009895.1 of Hyaena hyaena. Taxonomy (NCBI): domain Eukaryota; kingdom Metazoa; phylum Chordata; class Mammalia; order Carnivora; family Hyaenidae; genus Hyaena; species Hyaena hyaena. The sequence continues at coordinate 282,329 of NW_024081470.1, read as the reverse complement.
AAATTCAGCAATTCCATCTGACTGATGGAAGCTGTGGGGGTGGTGGTGGATAACTTATATATATATATAAATACACACACATATATATTCTGTCTATATTTTTCATGAAGTACATACATAGTATGTGTATATCCATATGAATATATATATATATATACACATACTCATGCATATATATACTTTATAGGTTTTGTTTATATATACGTATGCATATTTTCTCTTAGGCAAATTATAAGCAACAGTGAAAATAAATGGAAGAATAAAAACAAAAAGTGACTCAGCTCTTTAGTTTTCAATCCTATTTGCACAAAGTTAATTTGCAACATGGAATGATTCATATTAGGTCCCCCCCCCCCCAACCAGTGCCAATTTGAAAAGATGGAGGGGGGGCGCCTGGGTGGCTCAGTCGGTTAAGTGTCCGACTTTGGCTCAGGTCATAATCTCACAATTCGTGGGTAGGAGCCCCACATCGGGCTCTGTGCTGACAGCTCAGAGCCTGGAGCCCGTCTTCAGAATCTGTGTTTCTCTCTCTCTCTGCCCCTCCCCTGCTCATTCTCTCTCAAAAATAAACATTTAAAAATTAAAAAAAAAGAAAAGAACAGATGGAGAGGGGTGCCTGAGTGGCTCAGTTGGTTGAGCATCTGACTCTCGATTTTGGCTCAGGTCATAATCTTATGGTTCATGAGATCAAGCCCCTTGTCAGTCTCATCCTGACAGCATGGAGATTGCTTCAGATTCTCTCTCTCTTTCTCTGTCTGCCCCTCTACCTCCCCAAAAAATAAAAAGGATATGGAGGTAGAATGAGGAACTTTTTCTGGAGATCAGCCCATCTCAACAGATAGTCTATCTTGAATATGATAAATACAGTGTTTGTTTATTAAGTGTGCCCTGTTTACTCCTGTGTGTTTGTGGGTGGCTTTCTGTCCTCTGCTGGGTATTATTGGAATACCTATAGGAATGCTAGGAGAAGAGGAAAGGGAAACAATTGTTCTGAATTCAGAAATGTGCTTACCAGGCTGATGAAATCCTAGCATGAGTGGTGTAGAGGTGGGTCCAAGGAAAAGTAATACCATTTAAAGTAATACTACTGTATCCTTTACCTAATACTTTAATTATACTGTACATAAGATGACCTTAGGGCATGTAGGTTCCACCTGCCTCCTGTCCAGGTGTGACCCAGCCCAGTGTGTGGCTCAGGCCCTCCCTTCACTGACTGCTGGTGAGGCCATCATGGCCTCCATAGGTACAAAGGGAGGGTGTACATTCATTTAGAGAAAAAACTTTAAGGTACTGAGGGGATTTCTTCTGTCAGAAGTTAGTGGGAACATTGATAATTTGTTGACATTTTTGGAGAGAACCTAAAGAGCATGTTTGACATGAAGATGTGTGGATCCCCATTATAACTTACATCAGTCCATCTCAAATGGAAAGGGCCACCTATGCTTCTTTCTGATAGGAGTACTTCACTGTCTTTGAAATTAGTGATCACAGTTGGTACTTCCAACAGTTTAATATCCTTTGTATGTATCCCTTTTGGTACATTTCTGTTGCCTTGCTCCAGGCCATTCTTAGTATCCTCCTGGATTATTACGGTAGCTCTCAAGGGCGTCTTTTCTGCTTCAGTGTATCTCCATCTGTCATTGCCATAAATGTGGCCTCTCTAAATCACAGATATGATCGTGGCCTTCTTTTCCTTAAAATATTTCAGACTTTCTCATAACTAACCCCGTGATGGAGTCAGATCTGTATAACACAGTTTCCAAGACTATTTATGTTTATGATTTGGTTCTTGCCCATCTCTTGAGCTTCATCTCTGTTCAGCCACTCCCTCGCCTTAGCATACACACCTCTTTGATCCAGCCTTACCAAATTACTTGACATTCCTGGAGGCTGTCGTGCTGTTTCATGCCCGTGAATCTTCATACACACTATTCCTTATGCCAACACTGCCCTCCCTTTTCCTATTACTTCTTTTGATTCTTCAAAACTCAAGCCTATTTAAAATAATCATGTTCTCTTTGACCTAGTAATTCCACTTCTAAGAGTTTCTTTTAATGAAACAAATAATTTATGTGTCAGTATGTTTATTGCAACTATTTATAATAGCATAAATACTGTATTTGGAGTAACTTAAATGTCTAATAGTAGGGAAATGGCTTAGTAAATACTATCCAATATTGCATAGCCATTAGATTGATATTTTTGTAGATTTTTGATAATGTAAGAGAAGATCTATAAGATAATTTTAAATTAAAAGCATATGAAGCACAAACATGTATACATATATTCTCATTTATATGTTTTAGTGTTTACTATATTTCGCGAAGAAGACAAAAGAGAGATTGTAAAATATCACTGGAAGGAGGGGCGCCTGGCTGGCTCAGTCAGTAGAGCAGATGACTTTTTATCTCAGCGTTGTGAGTTCAAGCTCCACATTGGGAGTAGAGGTTACTTAAAAAAAAATTGAAAAAAACCTCACTAGACAGAAATACCTTGAAATTGGTAGAAGCTCTTTGGGTGGTAGGATTATTTTATTTTTTCTTTATAATATTTTGTTTACCAAGTTTCTATCAGTCTGTGTGTATTTTACAGTCAAGAAAACATTTGTAATGGAACACATGCAAGTGGATTCAAGGATCTACCCACCAGGGAAGACTTCTGTGAACTACTGATTGGGACGCCTCTCTTCATATTCTGAGGGCAAACATAAGTCTTAAATGACTTTTTCTCAGTGCCCAGCATAGTAATTGCTTTGTGGTGAGTGCTCAATCAAAGGTAAATGAATCAATAAATGAGAAATGAGGCCTCTTCTGGAGTAAGGCAGACACCCTAATCAGTCACTGGCCCACCATGTGATAACAGGAGCCCTGGAGAGTGTGGAGTCCTGTGAGAAGAGCTTGATTGTCTGGATTACTTCTTTTCTTAGAATTTAAACTAGAGTCTTTATATTCGAGGGCCTTACGGTTCTTTTTGTAAAAAAATCTTTTAAAAATGTTTTATTTATTTGAGAGAGAGAAAGAGACAGAGTGTGAGTGGGAGAGGGGCAGAGAGAGGGAGACACAGAATCTGAAGCAAGGCTCCAGGCTCTGAACTGTCAGCACAGAGCCCGATGTAGTGCTCGAACTCACAAACCATGAGCTCATGAGCTGAACTTGGTTGCTTTAACCGTCTGAGCCACACAGAAGCTCCAAGGGTCCTACTGTTCTAATCCCCCTCCCCACTCTCTGACCTGTACAAGCTGCCTCCTTTTTGTGGTCTCCTTCAGATGCCATCAGCTCCTTGAAGCTCTTCGTGATCTCTCTCTTGTGGTGAGAGATTTTAATTCTCTTTGGCTTGTCTCCTACCCTGTATTAGTTATTTTTGTCTGCATCTTCTCTGTCAGGAGACTGGAAGGATCCTCAGGGATAGGAAGCATAACTTTTTTAGATGTCAGTATTTAGCAGTGCCTCATGATATTTTGGTACATAGCTGGTGCTCTGTAAATGATTGTTACCTTGTGTCACCAATTCTGCCTTATGAATTTTTCTCACTTGGGCCTTCCCTGACCAGTCAATTTAAAATTGAACACTTTTCTTTGCCCTGGAACTACACATATCTCAGATCTGGTTTTTATTTTATTTTGCTGTATAGTGATCATCACCATCAGGCATACTAAATAGTTTACTTATTTCTTTGTAACCTCCAGTCAATAATAGAGGTGAATATTGGTTTTGCTCACACTGTATCCCCAGAGCCTATGATTGTGCCTGGCCCATAGAAGATATCCAGTAAAATTTGTGGAATAAATAGTTGGAGGATAAATACGTTTAGTTCCATTAACTTCGACAAGCAGGTACCAAATGCTTACTATTTGGTAAAATGCAACAAAAAGAACTGTGAATAAATCAAAGATGATAAAGCGTTGCTTCTCATCCACAGAATTCCTTTTCAGTCTCATATGAGAGAAAATATTGCAGACATGATACAGAATGAACTTTGATAAGTACAATGATAAAAAATATTGACGGTGTTCAAGGGGGTTTGAGGAATAGGAGACCTGATTCCCACTAGCTCTGTGTATAGAGGCTTCTTTTGAAACCTTGAAAATATGAGTTGAGTCTTGAAACATGGGTAAGATCTGAAGAGGAGAAGAGAAAATTGTGGACACGTGGGTGGCTGGAGTAAGAAGCAAAAACAGGAGCTGGCAAGATGAATTCTGAAGACCGTGAATCGTCATTTGTCTGCCTCATAAAGAAGGGGATGGCAAAGAAAACAGTTTGGAATTTTACTTAAACTCAGGCGCATCCCTTTGGATATTGAACAAAGCCATGTTGTAATGTCTCGGGAAAGGTACTTTGTAGTGAGGAAGAACCGGGATCTTGGAGAACTACAGAAAGCAGAGATCTGTTGGGAATCTGCTGAAATCTACCTAGTGTTCATTAATACAAGGCTGGATTTGGTGGTGGTGGGTATTGTGTCTGTGAAGCTTGAAAGTTTATCATGTGAAGTGCTGCACAGATATGTTTTGAAGATAGAACCAGTATGACTCAGCTTCTTGCTCTGTTTCTTCATTTGTAGAACAAGAATAGTAATTCTGCCTGGCTGACTCTAATGAGGCTGTTTAGAAAATATAAATTAAACCTTGTTCAGTATTAACTTTTGCTATGAATGTAGGTAATCTCAGCACTGGACAGGACTTCAATACCCAGTTGTATCTTATACCCACTGCATTTACCTGAAATTTACAATCCTATTTAACTTCTGTAAATTAAGACTTTGAGGTCAACATGCCTATTCTTGTTTTATAGATGAGAAAACTAAGGTATAGAGATTGAATGATTTTTCCATAGTCACACACCAATGAAGTTATGGGGCTGGTACTTGAACATGATCTTTGGAAACCTGCTCCTGTGCAAATCCCAGCTCAGTGCTCTGTCTGTACAACCCAGGCCGGTTCTCTGGGAAATCATCTTGGTGTTATCTCCCCAGAAAAGATCACACCACTCGTCATTTTATTCCCATTAAAGCAGAATCACATCTGAGACCTCCTTATCAGTGGCAAGCTTTGCCCCCTGAGTTGGGAGGTGGTCAGGTTTTCTACTTGACTTGTAGTTGGGAGTGTTATAAAGTTCATCAGTCAAAAGTTTAGACACGAAACTGCCACCTCAAGCATTAAACTTTAAATCATTTTTTAAAGCATCCTCGGTGCTGTGACAGTCAGGGAAGCCTGTTTCTATCAGTTCTATCAGGACACTGGCTCTGTTAACACCTCCTAGATTCTCCAGTCATTAGTTTTCATGGGTTTGGGTTTCAGAGAGTTTTTAGCTAGCATTCAGTGTATGCCCCGAAGAGTTGAATACAGTTTCTTTTGCAGCTTTTACAGTTAATGATGGCCTATTCACTTGAATAAGCTTCTGGTCTCACCATCAATTCAGGAACAGCCAAGTGATATACTTCTATCCCTTCTTATTGAGATTGGAATCCTGGTGCTTTCTGGAAGTTTTTGTTGAAATGGGCCTGCATAAAGTGAGAGCCACAGGGTGAATTTGATATGTAATTCATTCATCCGTGCCTTCATTCCTTTATTTCAGTGACTGATTATTGGGCTAGTCCTCTTTGAGGGACAGGGACTAGATACTGACCTTGCCCTAAAGTAGCTTTAGAAGGGATGCTAAGACCTCTTCCTTGAAGCCTTTGCTGACCCATTGAAGCAGATGGTATTCTTTCTTTTGTGTCTTGGGACACAAAAGGGTTTTGGGACTTTATTAAATCTCTCACCCTATTGTATTGCATTTCTGTACTTGATGTCTCTGTGAGTGTCCTGAGGGCCTGGAACAAATTCTGTCCATTTATCTCTACCTCCCTAGTACCAGACAGAGCACAGAACAGGTTTTTAATAACTGTATGGTGGATAAATAAGTAAATAGGAAATTTAGGTGCAGAATAACCCTGGGAGGATGGGAAGGAGGTGGCATTTGAGTTGGCTTTGAAGGATAGATACATAAAAAAGGGGGCGAAGGCCTCACAGCAATGTGTGCAGTGTATCGATGATACAGAAACGGAAATTAAAGCCTCTGTGATTCCAGAAGTGATTCCTTTTGGATGGACTGTGGGGTTCACAAAAGCAGAGACATGGAAATAATGTTGGGAAAGGAGTATTTCATTTGTTTCTATTTCTAGATGGATTTCATTGCAAGGATATACTTTAATTTGTTTATCCCTTCATATGATAATGAACATTATTTGGTTGTTTACAGTTTTGACCATTACAAATAAAGCTGCTATGAACATCAAAAGAAAAATAAAGGAAATAATGTTGGAGAAGAAAGCGGTTGGGGTCCAATATGGGTTTTGCAGAGGAGGCGATGAATAGCCAATAATGTTGCTGCCTTTGCACCATTTCTAAAGATTCCACCTCTTGTTTTGTTTTGTTTTTTCAATTTTTTAATGTTTTAATTTATTTTTGAGAGAAAGAGACACAGAGCGAGTGGAGGAGGGGCAGATAGAGGGAGACACAGAATCCGATGCGGGGCTTGAACTCACAAACTGTGAGATTGTGACCTGAGCCCAAGTCGGACACTTAACTGACTGAGCCACCCAGGCGCCCCTCATCTGTTGGGTTTTAAGGGAAGAAAAGTAAGGGGAAGAATGGGAATATCATGTTATGAAGATTTGGCTGAAAAATCTTTGACGGAGCTCAGGACTGGGTCTGGATAAGATGGAGAGGTAGCAAGGGCTTCTGGAATGGGCCCTGGGGTTGTGAGTGTTTTTTTTTTTTTTTTTTCCGTTGTTAGTCTTCAGGCATGCTGTGTTTGAACAAACCTGTATTGGACGTTTTAGCTGAACGTTGCAGAGGCTGAGTGCTAGGAGGGCTTCAGTGCTGTACCCCTTCGCAGCTCTTTGCACATGCCCCCGGCATAGTACCTCAGCTCTTGTCCCAGGAATGACTGCAGGTCAGTCTTCTCGGCAGATGGCTGCAACTGGCTGATGCTTCTTCCTTTCCCCAGATGGAGTGCGGTCCTGGCACATGGAAGATCCGCTATAAATATCATCTGAGTGGAATTGAACTGCTGAAATAGAGCCAAAGATAGTTTTACTCACCTCAGGGATATCAGAAACAGGGGATTTCATCTAGATTCAGAGTTAAATGCTCACAGCTTATGGGTGATAGAATTTTCTATTAGGAAAATAACATTAGAGGTATTATCTTCTTGGTTTTTATTTTGTGCAGTGGGCATGGGAGGGAGCAGAAGTAGGAAGATAGAGTACCCTCATCAAATTAGTGGTTGTGTCTGGGACATGAATTAGGGAGTGTTCAGGAAAGTTGAGGTTGTCTGGTGAAGTCAGAGACTGATGTCTCCCATTTTTAATACAATAGGTATGGGAGAGTGCAGAGTATTCCAGACAGCTTTGGGGGCCCTGCTGGTGAGTTGCATGTGCACAGCTAAGATTACAACTTCTGAAAACTCACCCAGTCTGTTTGTCTTTCCAGTTAGGCACACACTTGTATACATGCGCAGTTTTTAGTAAGGGCAAGCTGCTATTAACATGGTGGTATTATTATTAGTAGTAGTATTAGTTTGCCAAATGATTAGGCTTTCTCGAATGGAAGTAAATTGCCTATGCTGCCTAAGCTTTTATGTGTGGTGGGATGTGAAGGGGCTAGGGGACTGGGTAGAAGTAGTACATGTTACAGATTGAGAAGGGCTGGCCATGTTCTGTTCAGAGGCCTCACCCCTCTTACCACTGCACTGCAGCTCATTTGAGGTATCTACTCAAGTGGCTGATCATCTGTGTGACATCTGGGGACCGGCAGTTAGGTCTCTGTTTTTATGAAATTATCTATCTTAGCCAAAGTTGAAATTATTTCCTTTATACTTAGGAGTAAGCAGTCATCTTGGCAGAAGGCTCCTATCTGGTTCTGTTGTGCATGTCAGTGTTTTGTCTCCTAGAGAAGGCACTTGCATATTTATAATTCAGTGCCAAAATTAGGAAAAAAAATCTTTTTCATCAGTTATATATTTTTGAAAATGTGCTTCACTGAGGCAGTTGAGGATGGAAATGGCAGCGTCACTTATTTGGGGGCTTCTGTGTTTTGTTTTCTAGAATGTTCTACCTTCTCCCTTTCCCTTCCCAGAGGATAATGAGTGTGGTGGGCAGGATGGCAGGCAGTGGGTAAACAGCTTGGCAGCACTCTTGAGTGCCACTGCTAATGCTCTTCCCCAAGATGAGAGTGTTGGCAAAAATTGCTGCTTAACAACAGCGTGACTCCCCTCCTCTCCCTGGAGACTGACTGCTTCCCTTTGCTGTTGGCTCGGGGCTTTAGATCAGAGATGGTTCCTAATGGGAAACTCTCCCCGGTTTTGGCAGTGGGGATACACATTGCTGGTGATGCTTTGTCATTCCAGCAGCTGATTTATTGGAGAGATTCAGTATGCGGTGTCTGTGGATTGGAAAAATTTCAGAGTTCAAGTCTGTTTTATTGACTCCTAGGCAGGAAATCACTGCCAGTGAGTGACAGGATCAGTCCAGGGTTTTTGATTATTCTAAATCTCATGTCTCAGAAGCCAGGATAATCTAGCGGTGAGTAATGGATGTGAGGGCCCAGATCCTGGAAATAGCTTTGAGAAACCTTCCCTTATACACATGCAGGGAACTTATTACTCCATTTGCTCATGGAGTCCTTTGAGTAATCAGCAAATAGTTACTGGAGCGGAATGGGTCATGTTATTCAAATACAGAATGTGTTTTGGGGTAGCTGTTTCCCTGAATGACCACACTTGAATTAGCGATAGTCTCTGAAAACTAGTTCATTTAGAAAAGCCTGCCTATTCCCTTGTCTTAATAATACATAAACCGCTTAGGACCTGGTTATGAGCATTTTAGTGTAGTCATAGCATGGAAGAAAAAAGTCAGTCATTTTTTGGTTCTGCTCTGAGAGCTCACTTGCCGTCTGCTCTTAAGGCTTGTGGCATCTGTTAGAGAGAAGCTGCTTCTGGTGGTTTGGGCTGCACGAGGGGTGTCGCCTCAAGTATTCAATGCATCAGACTGTGACTTCAAGTTGGCTTGTTACTCCCTCTTGAGCAAAAGACAATATGTGAAGAATTCTGATTACAGCTCAGATCTTCGGCTTTAAGAAGTTGCCCTTTGAGCTTGTTCAGTAAATACTGATTAGTTGCAAACCTTCAATTTTGGTCCTTCACCACCCAGAATGGTGCCTAGGTAGTGAAGGAAAGTGCTTTTCCCACTGCAGAAGCACTTTAAACAGTAGATTCTTTTGCGGGGAGACGAAAATAGGTTTCCTATTGTTCAGATGGGTGTTTTAAGTGCTTTGCAGGTGTATCTTAGAGAATGGAAGTATTTATTTTTAATGAGAAGAACTGAAGAATAAAAACAATCACAGCCTTGGAGAATTGCAGATCAAAGCTTTTTTCATTATAAAACAAATGAGGGCCTCCATCCTAGGAGCTAGTAAATTCATTAATTTTTAATAGAGGAATAGGCTATAAATGGTAATTTAATTCTTTTGGGAGAAGATCATTTAAGTGGTGTTTAAAAATCTACATACTTAGGTGGTTTAGAGTGAAAACCTGCTGTGATATCTAAGGTAGTAAATGTATGGTGTGGTTGAGCAACTTATTCACAAACACCAAGGGTCCTTTCTAACTATTCTCTTCCTCCTCCGTGTACAGTATAAATGGTGTACTATGAGCTGTATTTAGCCCTTACCTTGGACCTGGGTTTTCTGTCTTGCTGTTTGAATCAGAAATGCCTCTGTCAAGAAGTAAAACTGTGTGCAGAAATAATAAGCAAATCCAAAACCTTCCAAATCTCCTTTCAGTTTTTTTTTTTTTTTTTTTTTTTTGCAATTGGCCAAGATCTCTCCTCAGCCTTCCAAATACTTGCACTCTTCTCTGCGTGATCTGCATGCATTCTTTCTTTTAATCTTCAGCTGACAGCCATGATATTTATTTAAGAAGCAAGCCCTGTTCTCCATGAGTGACCTTGTTGAGTTGAGTTCTGTAAGCTGCTGGTTTTTGCGACCATGGACTCACCCCCTCATCTTCTTCAACATTGTGGGGCCGGCTTGGAAAGAGTCTTTTGGCTGAGACGTCCCACATGCGCCAGGGGGCAGGCGGATTGGGGGCAGTTGTTAAAGTGGCCTAACTTTGGAGCCATCTGGCAGGCATGGAGAAGTTGCAGAGCAAAGGAGCTGTCTGTGATATAGACGTGTTCATGGAGGCAAGCGTTGTAAAACTGAAGGCACTGCTGGGCTGAGAAACGCCTTGGGGGAGAGAAGATGAATTGCGAAGTCAAACAAGTGTTGAGGTAGAGTAGGCCCTGAGATCCTCTGGTTCTGTCCCCTGTTCTGGAGATGAGGAGGCTGTGGCTCTGAGTGTGTAAGGGCATCCCTGGAGCCCAAGACTAATCAGGACCCCAGTCTCCTGTCCTTTAGCTCTGTGTGCTGGCCTATTTATGCGTTTCCTCATCTTGAATCTTTCCCGGAACAAGGTGGCACGTAAAGAAGTGAATGGGTTCATGCGTTCTGTGTTTTAACATGCTCCTCCTTATCAATCTGTTTGTTTATCCGTATCATAGGTCTGCACATGTTTGCCTATCTTGCTTGCCTTTCCTTCTCTACCCCTCAAATTTGTAGGAAGACGAGAACCTTGTTCAAACTAAAACAAACTACAGCACCGATGGGGCCATATCATGTGCCCAGCAATTCTCAAAAAGTGTTCCTAGGGGACGAACCTCATAAATCACATATTGGCATTTTTTATTTTCTAGGTTTGCTGGAGCACACCGGGCTGGCTCTTTGGGGAAGGGTACTTGGTGTCCCACGTTACTGCCTTCTTTTCTGTTCCCTGCAAATGTGCTGACAGCCCCACCTCAGAATCGGTGAAGCCTGAACAATTATCTGCAGTTAGTGTCAGCCGTGCTCTCAGGGCTCAGGAGTCAGAGGGCAAGGTCAGGCCCCGAGACGGGTGCAGGGCTATGGAAACAATCATTGATAACCCTTCTGGCGTCCATCCAAGAGCCTGTGTTCTCTAAATGATCTCTTTGGCCATTTTATTCACACACATTGGGTGGCAGTCTGGAAACTTCCACCGTTTGAAAGGTTAATCCTACAGGCCCGACTCCCAGGCTTGCCCAGGTTGGGGCAGTCGGTTTTCCTTGCCTCTTACCTGTGTTTTGCTGCAGGCTCAAGTTTGGGGGCCCATTTCTGACCCTGTTAATTCTGAGTGGAAACTCCTATCGCACTGCCTCTCTCCTGTGTTATTCTCTGCTTTCTCTTGCTTCCTAATGGCATGCACATGTGTTGTCATCCCTCTCATTGTTAAAACATATTTCGTTTGATTTTATGTATGTCTCCCTGCAGACACTGCATTTTATGTACCCCTTTTCAGCAAAACTCCTTGAAAGAGTTGCTTATCCTTATTTCTTTCACTTCCTTTCCATCCAGTTTCTCCTAGCTCCCAGCCAATCAGATTTGTGGTCTCGTGGCTTCACTAGAACCGTTTGTGGCTGTGTCCATCAGTGACCCTCGTTGCCATATGCAGTGGTCAGAGCTCAGCCCTTTTTGTGTGAACTGTCGGTAGCATTTGGTGCAAATGGCCATTCCTTCCTTCTTCCATGAGACATGTTCTTTGTCAAAAGACATACCCGTTTTCTTTTCGACATTCTGCAAGGACCTTCTCGGCCTTCTTGGCTGGTGTCTCCTGGTCTGCTTATCACTGACCATTGGAGTGTCCTGGGGTCAGTTCTCCAACCCCTTCTCTTCTAAAACAAGACTCACTCATATAGTGATCTCCTCCAGTCTCATGGCCTTTTTAAAAAAACTATCTATCTATCTATCTATTTATTTATTTATTTATTTATTTTTACAAATAGTTTATTGTCAAATTTGTTTCCATATAACACCCAGTGCTCATCCCCACAAGTGCCCTCCTCCATGCCCATCTCCCCCCTCCCCCCACCATGAGTCCTCAGTTTGTTCTCAGTATTCAAGAGTCTTTCATGGTTTGCCTCCCTCCCTCTCCCCCACTATTTCCCCCCTTCTTCTCTCCCTTGGTCCTCTGTTAAGTTCCTCCTAATCTCATGGCTTTTTTTTTAAGATGATTTTTTTAAAGTTTATTTATTCATTTTGAGGGACACAGACAGCACAAGTGGGGGAGGGGCAGAAAGAGAGGGGAGAGGAAGAGAGAGAGAATCCCAAGCAGATTCTGAGCTGCGAGCATGGAGCCCGATGTGGGGCTTGAACCCACAAAACACGAGGTCATGACCTGAGTTGAAACCAAGAGTTGGATGCTTAACCCACTGAGCCACCCAGGCACCCCAGTCTCATGGCTTTTAATGTCATCTGTGCATCCTAAATGCAGAGCCCCAGCCTGACTCTCTCTCATACTCCAGACTCCTGTACTCAGTAGTTTATTCAACATTCAAATGGGATTCCTAATGGGAATCTGAACCGTCACATACCGCACACACTTGGCTTTTCCTGCCACCTTTGTTGTCTCATCTCAACAATGGAAGTGCTACCTTTCTTCCAACTCAGTGTCTCCAAGATATAGACATACTGTAGTACATTGTAAATTTCTTTTTTTTTTTCTAATACTTTTATTTATTTCTGAGAGAGAGAGAGAGAGAGCGAGCGAGCATGCGCAGGAGGGGAGAGTCAGAGAGAGAGGGAGACACAGAATCTGAAACAGGCTCCAGGCTCTGAGCTAGCTGTCAGCACAGAGCCCGACTCGGGGCTCGAACCCACAAACCGTGAGATCATGACCTGAGCAGAAGTCGGACACTTAACTGACTGAGTCACCCAGGCACCCCTACGTTGTAAATTTCTAATCATATAATAGTATATTATATATAAGTGCAGTATATTACAAATATAATTAACTGGCTTCCTTGCTTCATCACTTCTTTGCTGTGGTCTGTTTTTAACACTTCGCTCAGTAGTATTGCTAAACATTGGTTCGATTGTATCTTTCCTCTGTTCCAAACACTAATGACTTCCTATCTAACTTCACAAAGCCCACACAGAATCTGGTCCCTTGTTTTTCTTGGATTTTACCTTTGCCATCCTATTGACTCTCATTTGCCATCTCATTGACTCTCGCCACACTGCCCTCCTCTTGTTCCTTGAGTGCCTATTCCCATTGGAGGGCCGTTTGCTAAATCAGCTTGCTGTGCTCTTCCCTCACATGCATACACGTCCACTCCCTTACCTCCTTCATATATTGATTCAGGTGTGTCTTTCTCAGTGACAACTTACCTGAATGGCCTGTTGAATATTGTCACCTGCCCGCAGTGCTATTACCTTGTACTGCCCTCTTTCCATACTCCTTCTTATCATATATATTTTATTTATTATCTTCCTTTTCTTTTCATTCTCTCTCTCCTAGAATGGAAACCCCTTGAGGACAAAGATTATCATCTGTTGTTTGTCTGATCCTGTATCACTAGCTTCTTAATGGTGCTTGGCCCATAATAAGCCATCAGTACATTGAATACATGAATGAATACTTTCCAGCAGAATCTGCCTTTTCATGGTTCAAACGTTCTGTTTTCTCTGGTGTTAGTATTTAATGAGGGATATTCCAAGCTTACCAGCATAAGGAATGGATTTAGTATATGTGGCTTTCTTCAGCTGCACACCAGACACCTCGGAACGCCAATGTGATTTCTCTTGTACAACTAATCAGACAATTTTCACATAATTACTCTAGTGATGTCATAAATGCTCACTTGAAAGGCTTGGACTTGCAAAGATATATGAGAAGCTGAAGGCCCCTCTGCTGCCTTTTTAAGGGACTGTAACAAAAATACCTAACATTTACTGAGGATTTACTCTGGGTTTTGCTTTGCTAAATGCTGTTTATTATCTCTGTGTCTGTCTCTCTTTCTGTCCCTGTTTCTGTCTCTCTCTCTCTCTCTCTCTCACACTCACACACACACACACACACACACACACACACCTGTGAGGTAGGTGTTTATTTTCTCCATTTTGCACATGAAGACCCTGAAGTCCAAAGGTTTAAAGAACTTGTCAAGTTCAAAGGTTAGTAGGTAGCAATGTCAGGAGGCATCTGAATCACTCTGTTCTCTTCAGGCATTCATTGAGGGGATCTTTCCTTTCTTCCCAAGTGGGTGCTTCTGTGTTTTTAGGGAAGCCTGATGCTTGCGCTCGGGAAATCAGGCCCAGCCAGAAGAATAGAGAGAGGGCAAGGAGAGAATAGTGTGTTCTCAAGTCATCCAATCTGTACCCTCAGCCTCGGGGCCCAGCTGAGTGCTTCAGGCTGAGGAGGGGAGGGACATTAGCTAGTTAGAAACCCAGATGGAACAAGGAACCTCGAGTCTCTGTCTTTCCTGGACAGGGATATAGCATGTGCATATTACCTCTGGACAAAGAAATCTGGTCTAAATGCATATTCTACTCTGATGGCCAAAAGTTATTTCTGATTTCCTGGATCTGAGCCACAGAGAAAACCCCAGTGTATCCAGATCTCCAAAATCAGAGGACTTCAGAGCTAAAATGTATTTTAGAGATTGCGTAGCACTTCACTTACCACGTGTGCTCCTGCCATGAGGAGGACATGTGAATTCTCTACTGCGTTGTTTTCCTCCTCACCCTGGATCTTTATGTGCTCTGCCCCTCTCCTGATAAACCTTCCTTCCATGTTCCATGCCAAATTCTATTTACACTTTAAGATTCAGGCCTAGCAGAGGGGCACCTGGTGGCTCAGTTGATTAAGCATCTGATTAGGCTCAGGTCATGATCTTGCAGTTCATGGGTTTGAGCCCCAAGTAGGGCTCTGTGCTGACAGCTGACAGCCTGGAGCCAGCTTTGGATTCTGTGTCTTCCTCTCTCTCTGCCCCTCCCCTTCTTGAAAAAAGTAAACATTACAAGAAATTTAAAAAAAGAATCAACCTAGCAGAGAGAATGCAATTGAAAATTTGCAATTATCTTTTTAAGAGAAAGGAGGGACAGTTAACAGTAGCATGGTTTGGCTCAGGTCATGATCTTGAGGTTCATTAGTTCCAGCCCTGTGCCAGGCTCTGTGTTGACAGCTCAGAGCCTGGAGCCAACTTTGGATTCTGTGTCTCCCTTTCTCTCTGCCCCTCCCTTGCTTGTGCTCTGTCTTTCTCTCTCTCAAAAATAAATAAACATTAAAAAAAGTTTAAAAACCAGTAGCATGGGGGCGTCTGGGTGGCTTAGTCGGTTAAGCGTCCGACTTTCGCTTAGGTCATGATCTCGCGGTTCGTGGGTTCGAGCCCCGCGTCGGGCTCTGTGCTGACTGCCAGCTCAGAGCCTGGAGCCTGTTTCAGGCTGTGACTCCCTCTCTCTCTGACCCTCCCCTGCTCACACTGTCTCTCTCTCTCTCTCCTAGAAATAAATAAAACATTAAAAAAAAAAAATAAAAAAAAAAATAAAAACCAGTAGCATGGTTTGCTTTTATGTTTACAGCTTGTTCCCTGAAGCAAAATATCAATTTATGTAAGTAATACTTCATGTGGATGCTATCATATGAAAGTTTGGTCCAACTTTTAATCTCTCTTATTTATTACAAGGCAGAATTTAACCATGAATGTGAAACCCAAACAAGTGTATTTATGAATAAATATCGATGGCCTGTAATCAAAGCAGAGCCTGTTGGTTAAACATATTTTTCGATTAATAATAAACAGAAGAATAATTATTAAAATATGCTAAGTGCATATGTTTAGCATACGTGTGTGACCATATCATATGGGTTTATCAATATTATCCTTAGGGAGACATGGGATTAGGTTATTTTTTAATGAATCCAGATGTCCAACACTGTATTTTCCCTTAAGTTTTAAACATATCTCCAGTGGTAGTATTAAAGCTAGGGCTGTTGAACATGACAGTGGGGATAGTAAGTGAGGTGAGACAGCTGCTTTTGTCTGTGAGGAAACTTAATTTGTGTTGCCTTCTGCCTTCTAGAAAATTAGCATGCATAGTTGTAAAACAGAATGGAGACACTGCAGTATTTATTAAGCAAACCCAGTTTATGTCTATGCATATCTTTGGGTATAAAAGATTTTAGACTGTACTACCTATGGCAAATATCTATGCACTTGAGATGACACTTTTATTTAAAAGGGACATGTAGGGGTACCTGGGTGGCTCATTCAGTTTAATGTCCAACTCTTGATATCAGCTCAAGTCATGGTCTCATGGTTCGTGAGATCAAGCCCTGTATCAGGTTCTGTGCTGACATTGCAGAGCCTGCTTGGGATTCCCTCTCCCTCTCTCTGTGTCCCTCCCCTGCCTGCCCTCACTTTCTCTCTCAAAATAAATAAGTAAACACTTAAAAGGGACCTGTAAGTGGCAGGGAGGCAGTAGGAAGGACAGGAACCGGAATTGATGGAGCGACTTCTGTGTTCCTGGCAATGGATTAGATGCATGCTTTGTGCACAGGCTGGCATTTCCTACTGTACGCCAAAATCAGAGGTATTTTAAGAAGGGCACAATGTTGGGGCTGGGACGTCCTCAACTCTTCTGGGTGAAATCAGTTTCCAGTGACCTGACCTGATGAAAGAGAACAGCACTTTGGGAACTGTGGCAGGTGTTTTCCCAGGACCTTTCTGATTTTCTGAGAGAGAGTGGGGATGGTGAGCAGAGATGAGAGTAAGGCCTTGGAGGAGGGGTGAGGGTTTCCACTTGCATCATGTCCCACCCTCTTCTATGTTCTTGCAGCTTGGAGATTGCTGGGCAAGATATCAGTCTTGTCTTTTGGAATGTCAAGAGCCTTTACCCCATATTTATTTTTCTTTCTCTTAATTCAAAAGTAATGCAGTTTGTTGAAAATTCAGAGTGGATGAAGCTGATTTTAATTATCCACATAACCACCTGACCCTGATACAACTACTGTTATCATTTTGAAGTGAAGACTGAGATGTTACAGAATTTTTTTCCTTTTCAAATTTGAATATACAGTACATACCCTTTTACTTAACATTAGCTACCAGTTTTCTTAATTGAGCAAGTAAAGAATAATGGCCAAAGAGTGGTGTCATCAAAATGGTGAACTACATTGTTCCTGACTTCATTCTCCATCTTACGAACAACCAACAAGAACAAGTATTCAGGAACGAGACGTCATTGAGAGAATCCTAGAGCATGGGGTGAGTCTGCAGCACCTCTTGCACTAGAGAAACGCAGACAGAGTGCGTTAGGAAGGGAAGAGAAGCAGCTTTATGTTCACCAAATTGCCCCTTCCCCAGACCAGTGCAGCACCTTGCAAAGAGGTGTCCCCTGAACCTCTAGCTCCTCCAGTGAGAAAAGAGAACCCGGGGGGACAACCAACCCCTGTCCCTAAGCATTGGGTTTGCTTTATGGGAGCCACTACTCTGATCTTGCACCATGGAGATTGCAGGGGAATCTCTAGGGACAACCACTGGGAATCTGACTGTGACAGAGAAGTGGGGAGAGCCTTACAACAACCAGCACTGGGATGTTGGGCAAACTGAGTTCATGCCTGAAGTACCCAGGTAGTAATTCCAACCAGTGGCTCTGCTCATTTGAGGAACCAAATTGGGGGCTCACTCTGACCAGGAAACTTGGCAGGGTGCAGATCTGCCTGATTCTGAAACTTAAGTGATTTTTACCAGCCCTCCATCTTGGTTTGTCCACACCCAGACGGGGAGCTGAATCAGAGCCCTACTTCCTGGGGAGAGTGCCTTTTAGTCCCATCTGACCAGAAGGACTAGTGATAAGCCCTTGAAGCTGTGTTGCCCACTGATAATTCAACTGAGAGGTGGGTGGGCAGCGCCCACTCCCAGATCACTCCCAGAGCCAAGTTGATACCAGGATTGGTGGGTTCCTGTTCTATGCCCAAGCAAGGGAATTAATTCATAGCCGTGGCTGTGGGTAGCTCCCATTCCCTCCCGAACAAAGAGTCTTTTTGGGAAATTGAGAGTAGCCTGGAGTGGACCCTCCTTTTCCCTCCTAGGCAGAGAACCTGAGACATAGCCCTGCCCTGTGTGGAGAATGTCTTCCAGCCCCATCTGACTGGAAAGGCTGATGACAGCTCCTAGATGGTGGGCAGTCTGGCAGTGCTTGAGCCCAGAGAAGGGCAGGCAGAATTGGTAACTTGCAAAGCCAAGCCAGTGACCCGTTCAGACAAGGAACTTGGGGAATGGATTGGCTTGACCTTTACTGGTTTTAGAGTGGTTTCTCCAACTGTACCAGGGCAGGGATTCTAATCCATAGCCCCACTCATTGCTGAATACAGTCTGTCTGACCTGAGAACCTAACCAGAGCACGTGGGAAACTGCCCATTCATTGGGCCTTATGTACAGTGGCACTTGAACAGAGAGCAAAATTCATGGTTTCCCTCATCTGGAAAGCAAAATCAGTGGCTTCATCTGCACTTAATTCCCTAATTAAGTGCGCACCCTGGCCTGATTTGGGCTCCCAAGCAGGCTTTGGGTCCCATTGTGTTGCCTGCCAAGGCAGAGCAGCTAATTCACAGACCCAACTACTACTAAATATAGTACCCAGTTATGTCCATCTAGTAAGCCTGACCAGAGAATCCATCCTACTGCCAAGCCCATCCTACATCCTCACTTGGGTAGGGACCAAGCCAGCATTCCTATCCAACCAGCTGTTCTCAGCCAGATGTGCACTCCCCCATCCCCATCCTCAGAGTTCAAACAGTTGTCTCACCCCAAAATAGAATATAGTGGCATGTCCCAAAGACATTGCCAGCAGACACACTGAGAAACCCAAACTGAGTTCACTGGTGAAAAGTTGTCTCTGCCAAAGCAAACCTCCAAAGTCTGAAAGAGGAGTCTAATTACTGAAATGTGCATGTATCAGTGTAAGAAGTCAATGATCACAAAAAAATTAGGTAAATGTGACACAACCAAAAGAAGCTAATAAAACTCAATAACTAACCTTTAAAAAATGGAGATCAAAGGATTCAAAATAATCACCTAGAGGAAATTTAATGAACTACAAGAAACACAGATAACTAAGTGAAATTAGGACAATGCATGGGCAACACAAGAAGTTTGACAAGGCACTAGCAACCATCAAGTAAACACTAAAAAGGAAATCCTAGGGTTAAAAAATACAATAAATGAACTGAAGAATTGAATGGAGTTTCAAAGGTAGACCGAATATGCAGAAAAAGAATTGGTGACCTGGAGTATAAGACATTAGAAATAACCATTAATAGGACTCATTACACTCAGAGAAACAAAAAGAAGAAAGAACAAAAGAAGTGAAGAGGGGCACCTGGGTGGCTCAGTCAGTTGAGGGTTCAGCTCTTGACTTTGGCTCAGATCGTGATCTCACGGTTTGTGAGTTCAAGCCCCACATTAGGCTCTGTGTTGACAGCGCAGAGCCTGCTCAGGATTCTCTCTCTCTTCCTTTATCTCTGCTCCTTCCCTGCTTGTACACTGTCTCTTAGAATAAATAAACAAACTTAAAAAAAGTGAAGAAAGCCTATAGGAATTATGGGATGCAATGAAAGGAAACAATATTTGTGTTAATGGGAATTGCAGAAAGAGAAGAGGAAGAAAAGGTACAGAAATATGTAAAGCATATGGACATAGAAACCCATATCCATTAGTCCAAAGGATGCCAAAAAGATGAGCCTGAGTAAGGTTACACCAAACGCATTATAATTCAGTCATCCAAAGTCAAAGACAAAGAATTTTAAGAACAGGAAGACAAAAAGTAGAAGTTATGGATGAGAGAACCCCCATAAGAATACTGGTGGATTTCTCAACAGAAACTTTTCAGGTCAGGAGAGAATGGGATGACATACTCAAAATATTGAAAGAAAATATCTGGCAAAGCTGTCCTTCAGAAATGGAGGGATAAAGACTTTCCTAAACAGACAGAAGCTGAGTGAGTTTATTACTACAGACCTGCCTTACAAGAAATGCTAAAGTCAGTTCTTTGAGTGGAAGTAAAGAGCACTTGCTAATGTCATAAAAATATTTTAAAAAGTAGTGTAAGTCCTACTGCTAATGGTAAATATATAGTTGTGTTAGATTCTGGAATATGGCAGTAGTGGTGCATAATTTACTTACAACTCTAGTTTAAAAGTGAGAAAAATAGCAAAAATAACCATAACTACAATAATCTGTTATTAAATGTACAATGTAAAAAAACATGTAAATTTTAGGAATGTGAGGAAGAGGAGAAGTAAAAGTGTAAAGTTTATGAATTCTATTGAAGTTAAGTTGTTACCAGTTTAAAATAGGGTGTTATAAATTTAAGATATTTTATCTAAGCCTTATGGCTTTCCCACAAGGGAGAATCCTGTAGTAATTACAGAAAAGAAAATGATAAAGAAGTCAATGCATACTGATACCCAGAGACATCAAAACACACAAAAATAGAGATCAGAATAAGAAACAAGGAACAGTGAGTAAGTGCTTACCTATCAATAATTATGTCAAACATAAATTACCTAATTGAAGGATGGCTGAGTGGATATAAAAATCAAGGTCCAACAATATTCAGCTTACAAGAGACTCACTTTAGCCTTAAAAACACACATAGACTGAGACTAAAGGGATGAAAAAAAAATTCAAACAAATGGTAATCAAAGAAAGCAGGGGTAGCTATACTTATACCAGACAAAATAGACTTTAAACTAAACATGGTAAAGAAGAGAAAAAGGTTATTATGTAATGATAGAGGTCAATACATCAAGAAGATGCAGTTGTAAGTATGCATTCACCACCAGAGCACCTAAATAAATAAAGCAAAAACTTTATAAAGAGAAATAAGTAGTAATAAAATAGTAGTCTGGAACTTTAAAACCCTGCCTCAACAATGGATAGATAACCCAGACAGTGAATTAATAAGGAAACAGTGGATGTGAACAACACTGTAGACCAAATGGACCTACTAGACATTTCCAGAAGATTCTATCTATCAACAGAATACACATTCTTCTCAAATGCACATGGAATATTTTCTAGGATACCCTATGTTAGATCGCAAAATAAGTTTTAGCAAAATCAAGAAGAGTGGAATCATACCAAGTGTCTTCTCTTGACTACAGTGGTATGAAACTAGAAATCAGCAAAAGAAAAACTGGAAAATTCACCAGTGCATGGAAATTAAACAATATTCTTCTGAACAAACCATGAATCATAGAAGAAGCTAGCGTAGAAATAAAAATATTTCCTTAAATAAAAATGGAGACACAACATGCCAGAACTTAAGGGATGCAGCAAAAACAGTTTTTAGAGGGAAGTTCATAGCAACAAATGCCTACATTAAGAAGCAAGGAAAGATTCTCAAACACCTTAACTCTTTGCTTTAGGAACTAGAGAAAGAAGAACAAACTGAGTGCAAAGTTAGCAGAAGAAATGAAATAATAAAAAGTAGAGCAGAAATAAATGAGATAGAGAACAGAAAGATAGTAGAACAGACTAACCAAACTAAGAGTTGATTCTTTGAATTTAAAAACATTTAAAAAAAAATGTTTATTTTTGAGAGAGAGAGAAAGAGAGCACAAGCAGGGGAGAGGCAGAGAGAGAGGGAGACACAGAATCTGAAGTGGGCTCCAGCCTCTGAGCTGTCAGCACAGAGCCTGACACGGGGCTTGAACCCACAAACTGTGAGATCATGACCTGAGCTGAAGTCAGATGGTTAACTGACTGAGCCACCCAGGTGTCCCTAGAGTTGATTCTTTGAAATGGTAAAGAAAATTGACAAACCCTTAGCTAGGCTAGCCAAAGAAAAAGGAGAAAGGGCCCAAATTAACAAAATTATAAATGAAAAAGGAGACACTAGAACTGATACCACAGAAATTCAAAGGATCATAAGAGGCTACTATGATGATGACAAACTAGACAACCTAGAAGAAATGGAAAAATTCTTGGAAACGTACAACTATCAAGACTGAATCAGGAAGAAAAAGAAAATATGATTAGATCAATCATAAGGAGATTTAGTCAGTAATTAAAAATCTCCCAATAAAGAAAAGCCCAGGACCAGATGGATTCATTGATGAATTTTACCTACCATTTAAAGAATTAACATCAGTCTTTCTCAAACTCTTCAAAAAATCAAGGAGAAAAGAACACTCCCAAACTTATTTTACAAAGCCAGCATTATCCTGATAGTAAAGGCAGAAAAAGACATTATTAGAAAAGAAAACTACAGGCCAATATTCCTGATGAATATGGGTGCAAATTTCTCAATAAAATACTAGCAAATGGAATTCAGCACATTCAAAACATCATTCACTGTGGTTAAAGTAAGATTTATTCTGGGGATGCAAAGATGGTTCAACACACATAAATCAATCAGTATGATCTATCACTTTAATAGAATGAAAGAAAGGAATCATACGATCATGCCAATTGATTCAGAAAAAGCCTGTGATAAAATTCAACAAACGTTCATGATAAAAACTCAAATTATGTATTGAAAGAATACATCTTAACATAATAAAAGGCATATATGACCAGCCCACAGCTAACATCATAGTGTTGAATGGTTGAAAACTTTTCCTCTAAGATCAGGAAGGAGACAAAGGTACACCTTCTCACCACTCCTATTCAACATACTACTGGAAGTCCTAGCTAGAGCAGTCAGGCAAGAACAAGAAATAAAAGGTATCAGAATTGGAAAGGAAGAAAAAAAAAATTGTCTCTATTTGTAGATGGCATGATCTTATGTATAGAAAATCTTGAAGACTCAACCCAAAACTGTTAAATCTATTCAATGAATTGAATTAATTATAGGGTACAAAATTAACATACAAAAATCAGTAGTTTTTCTGTATAGTAACAGTGAATTTTCTGAAAGAGAAATAAAGAACTTGATCTCATTTATAGTAGCATCAAAAACAATAAAATACTGACACTTCAGAGCCTGGTTCAGATTCTGTCTCCCTCCTCTCTCCCCCTCCCCTACTCATGCTCTGTCTGTCAAGAATAAACGTTTAAAGGGGTGCCTGGGTGGCTTAGTTAGTTAAGCGTCCGACTTTCACTTAGGTCATGATCTCACGGTTCGTGGGTTCGAGCCCCGCGTCAGGCTCTGTGCTGACTGCCAGCTCAGAGCCTGGAGCCTGTTTCAGTCTGTGACTCCCTCTCTCTCTGACCCTCCCCTGCTCACGCTGTCTCTCTCTCTGTCTCCTAGAAATAAATAAACATTTAAAAAAAAAAAGAAAAAACGTTTAAAAAAATTAAACAATAAAATACTTAGGAATAAATTGAAGTAAGCAAGTGAAAGATCTCTATTCTGCAAACTATAACATAGTGATTAAGGAAATAAAAAAAGACACATATAAATGAATAGTATCCTTTATTCAGGGATTTGAAAAGTTAATATTGTTATAATGTTACTACTACCAAATGCCATCTATAGATTCAACGCAATCCCTATGAAGATCCCAATGGCAGTTTTTACAGAAGTAAGAAAAACACTCCTGAAATTTATATGCAAGTACAACAGACCCTGAATAGCCAAATAAATCCTGAGAAAGAAGAACAAGGCAGGAGGCATCATACTTCTTGATTTCAGGTTGTACTATAAAGCTTTAGTCATCAAAACAGTATGGCACTGGCATAAAACAGACACATAGACCAATGGAACAGAATGGAGAGCCCAGAAATGAACTGAAGCATATAAGGTCAACTAATTTTGACCAGGGAGGCAAGAATAATCAATGGAGAAAAGACTGTCTCTTCAGTGAATAACGCTGGGATAATTGGATATTAAATGGAACTGGAATAGTATCTTATGCCACTAACAAAATTAACTCAAAATGGATTCAAGACTTAAATGTAAGACCTGAAACCATGAAGTTTTCAGAAGAAAATGAAGGAATAAAGCTCCTTGACATGTGTCTTAGTAAAGAGTTTTGGATATCGCTCCTAAAGCCCAGGCAACAAAATAAAAAATTAACCCGTGGGATAATTTGACAGTAGGTTAAGATCCAAAACATATAAAGACCTTATACAGTTCAATAGCAAAATAAAACAACCTAATTCAAAAATGGGCAGGATGTCTGGCTGGCTCAATTGGTAGAGCATGTGACTCTTAATCTCAGGATTGTGAGTTCAGGCCCCACATTGGACATGAAGCCTACTTAAAATTAAAAGAAAAATTAAAAAAAAAAGGCGAAGGACCTGAAAAGACATTTCTCCAAAGTAGATATACAAAAAGCCAATAGGTACATGAAAAGGTGCTGAACATCACTAGTCCTTATGTAAATAGAAATTAAAACCATAATGAGATACCACTTCACACCTGTTAGAATGGCCATCATGAGAAAGTGAAGATATAACAAATGCTGGTGTGGATGTGGAGAAAAGGAAATGTTGTGCATTGTTGGTGAATTTATAAATTGGGACAGCCACAATGGAAAACAGTATGGAGGATCCTCAAAAAATTGAAAACAGAACTACCATATTTTCTAAAATTTCCACTTCTGGGATTTATTCCAAGGAAATGAAACACTAGCTTTAAAAGATACCTTTACCCCAAGTTCATAGCAGCATTATTTATAGTAGCCAAGACGTGGAAACAATCTAGATGTTCATCAGTGAATGAACAGATAAAGAAATGGATACACACAGAGAGAGAGAGAGAGAGAGAGAGAGATACATAATGGAATGCTATTTAGCCGTAAAAAACAAATAAGGAAATACTACCATATGTGACAATATGGATGGACCCTCAAAGGCCTTATGCTAAGTGAAGTAAGTCAGACAAAGACAAACACTATATGATCTTACTTGTATGTAGAATCTAAAAAAGGAAAAGACCAAACTCATAGACAAAATTAGAGACCAGACTCTGGTTTCTAGAGGCAAAGAGCAGGGAGCAGGGTCAAAAGGTACAAACTTCCACTTATACAATAAATAAGTAAATCCAAGAGATGTAATGTACAATATGATGACTATAGTTAACACTGATGTAAGATATATAGGGAAGTTGTTAAGAGAGTAAATCCTGTGAGTTCATATCACAAGGAGAAAATTTCTTTTTTTCCCCCCTCTTAATTTTCTTTTTATTTTATATTTATGAGAAGACGGATGTTAGCTGAGCCTATTGTGACAATTTCACAATATACGTACATCAAATCTTCATGCTGTATGGCTTTAATTTATAAAGCAATATATGTCAATTATTTCTCAAAATGTAGAAAAATGAAGAACCTTGTTATTAAACCATTTATCGTTCTTGGGAAAGAAATAGTGGCTGTGTGGGTAGAGAGAAGCCTCAAGAAGAGGATCGGAAGCCATTCTAGTGTTCATGGCCCCTGGAGACCGAATATCAGAGCATGTAGGAGAAAACCCCAGCTCTGTTTATAACAATAACGCCACACACCCCTGTGTTCATATGGCTATTTAATTCTTCAGGAGGCCTTTGATTCTTGTAGTCTTACTAACAGTATATAAAGGAGATTCTCTCTTGTCCATGTTAGAGATGAGGAAATGAGGCACTGGGCTATAGCACTTCTTTTGTTTTTTTCTTAAGCTTAGTTAATTATTTTGGGGGGGGGGCGTGTCACAGAGAGAGGAAGAGAGAGAATCCCAGGCAGGCTCCACGCTGTCAGTGCACATGTCATGATTCGTGCGATCATGACCTGAGTTGAAATCAAGAGTTGGACCAGCTTAACCACAGCCACTTAACTTTGAAGTACATAGTTGGATAGAGATCCAGATTTCTAATGAAGTAGCTTTTCTGTGACATTATTATGTTCTTCAGTTTCTTGCTGTCTTAGCTTGGACTGTCATAACAATACCATAAACAACAGAAATTAATTTTTTCACATGTCTAGAGAGCTGGAAGTTAAGATAAAGGTTTTAGATAAATCTGTTTCTGGTGAGAACCACTTTCCATGCTTGCAAATGGTTGCTTCTTCCCTAGTTCTCATGGGGCCTTTTCTTGATGAGTGTATATGGAGAGGACAGAAGGGTGAGGGGAGGGAGATTGTGAGCTCTCTGGTGTTTCTTCTCATAAGGACACTAATTCTACTGGATCAAGGCCCCACCCTGCAATTTTGTAAATTTTCTAAATCATACGAACCCTCTACATTATCCCTCCCCCCAGTTTTGGAAAAGTGAAATATGAATAAGTAAAATGCAGAGCCTAGAGTCCGGTGGTCATTGTGATGTTAATTCCAGGAATGTATTCCTATCTGTATCTGTCTTCTAAGTTCACATATTTCGTAGAGCTTGCATAATCTCTATGAATCCCTATTGATCCCTCATAGTTTAGTTTGCTTGCTTTATTCAAGGGCCATAGGCATGGTTTCTTCTCTCAAGGTGTTTCTGATCACCTTGTCAGAAGCAAACATGAAATCTCGTTTGCTGAGAAAAGAACATCAGAGTGCTGGAGATTTTCTGTAAAATGAATTTCTTCTTCACTGTCCCATTTACTCATTCAGCTCACATTTACTGAGCATTTACTACCTGACATACACTTTTCTAGGTGGACCTAGTGGATGCAAGGTAGGATAAAATAATTCTTCACTTGGAGACGTGTGTAGGCTCGCACAGGAATGGAAAATGCTGTTCAGCTCATATACTACCTTAGTTCCAAGGCTTTTAGGAGTACCCACGTTAAAGGTTTCTAAGTCTGCCTTCAGATGTAGCCAGGAGACTGTGCTAGATTAGTGGTGCCACTAAGGGCCAGGGGCAGGCAGTTGAGCAATAGACAGTAGTGATACATACCTGCCATCTGAGCTGGGAAGTATCTAAAAACAGTTCTTTCACTGAATAATGGATGGAGAGTCAAGCAAAATGCATCTTAGTTGGAAAAAAAAAACCATCTCCCACCATGACTATTTATTTTCTGTTTAAATTTTGGTTGGAAATACATTTTAGTCTTCTGAAAAGTTTTGCCTCTATTGCTTTTTTCCTCCTTCCTGTTTAAATTTTAGGTTACAGTTCGAAACTTGTTCTCTTCTTGAGAGAGCAGTCCATTGTCAGCAGGGATATATATTAATGTGTTCCACAAAAGCAGGAGATGAAGCCAGCTGTTGTGCTGCCTTTGGGAAGAAGGGGCCTCAAACCCTTGGCTTTTTTTCTTTTAACACGATAATTTCCATTCTTAGATGCATAATAGAACCTCTTTAGATATTTTAAAAATTATCTAGGTCCCACTCTGGACTGGTAGACTTTCTGAGGTGGCACCCAGACACGGTTTAGAGCCACCAACTTATCAGAGCAAGTTCAGGTTTGGGTTGCTTGGCTGTTGGTCTGGTGCAGTTGCTCCTGACAAATGTGGGGTTAGGACAGACGGAGTAGAGGGAGGAGGCCATGTCAGTGATTCTCCTGGTTCAGTGGTCAGGGGCGGATGCAGACAGAGTATATGAATGTAGTTGAGATAGTTTTATTCAGCTCTACACCCACAATTTTTACAGTATCCCCTGAGTTACAAATTCAGAATTGCATTCTTTGGGAAGCAGTGCAGAGTTGTGGCTAAGAGCATGTGGTTAGGACCATAGGCTGTGGATGGGAAAGAAGTGAATTCAAACCCTGACTTTTATACTTAGCAGGTGTGTGGCCTGAGCAAGTTACTTAATGTTATCCTGGCTTAGTTTCTACCTCGAAGGAATGGCAGAATAATACATGCATTTAAGAATTGTATAATGGTTAAATGGGACTGTGCCCAAAGTACTTTATCTTACCAAGTACATAGAGAGGGTTCACTAAACATTGGTTGTTGTGGTAGCTGCATATCTAGTGGAGGGTCAACCACAGATCTTGGTCCATGAGTATCACCATAGCACCAGCAGTGCTGGGGTGCCACAGTCTATCTAATGACTGAGGGGTGGGAAACAAGTTTAAGAACTTGCTATTGGTTAAATGCTGTCAGGTCCAACTTGTCATAGCCCATGTATTTCATGAGCCTTTAACAATCAGTGGCATAAATGGATGAGTTAATAGATGTTTTGAAGCCCAGAATGAAATGGAGTTGATCTCAGTGGTTAGCCTGCTTTTTCTACTTCATCACTGACCTCCCTGTTTGTTAGGGTGGAGTGTGAAGGGTTGGCTCCATTACACGAACTGTTCTGAGTAATGACATTCCCAAGGCTTAGAGCCTAGAAAGAACGTTCTGACTTCTTTCCTGGATTTGAATGTGCTTCCTATGCTAAATATTTAGACCACTCAGTGACCCAGAGCAGTGCATACTAAGTGATCCCTAGCTTTTGTTTTAGTAACTAAAGAATGCATCAAAATTACCCAGATTTCAAACAGGCAACAAAATTGGAGCTTGAATTTTAGTGATCTTCTGGCCTGTTCTCTAGAAATAAGCAAAGCCAAGTAGGAGGAACAAGCAAAGACTGGATGGTCCACAGCACTGGAAGAGTAGTTGACTGGATATAGTTCATCACTGGCAAACCCTTCTCCTCCATGAAGCTGTCCTTGAATTTCTGTCCCTTCTTCAGCCAGGTGCAAGATCTTGTCCCTGAATTCTCATGATATTTTGCTGACATTTTGATGCCAAATTTTCTTTTATTGAAAGTGTTTATGTATATATCTCTACAGCTTTTTATAGGAGAGGACTTGTATTATTTTTGTATCCCCCTTAACATGTAATACAGAGCCTTTTACGTAGTAAGTATTTGGTGTTTATCAGCTAAAGAAGTATATGCTTTGGACAAAATCACAAGAAATGAATGTACCATCAAGACTCATCACTATAATCCTGACCATTGAATTACAACTGTCACTTATTCTCCAGATATTTGTGTGTGTGCGCGTGTGTGTGTGTGTTTGTGTGTAAGGAGTATTCATGCATAGTTTGGAGCCGAATTTGGGGCTTGAACCAACGACTCTGAGATCAAGATCAGGAGTTGGACACTGAACCAACTGAGCCACCCAAGCACCCCTATTCTTCAGATATTTAATGACATTACTGATAATGAGACCTTTTAGATTTTTAAAGAGCCTTTGATACTACTTTTTAAATGTCCACTCTCTAGACAAAACCTATGGGTAAGAGCAGTGGAGAGTATCCACTATTATTTTTTTCCTTCCAAATTCACAATGGATATATAAGCATGCATTTGCAAACATACTGTTTTCTGGGTTCTGCTGGTGCTTGAGTGTAGTTATCATTTAGAATTCTCCCACCTGCTTCCTGATGTCAAAGGGGGGAGGTAGATTGCTCTTGAGAGCTCATCAATTCTGCTTCAGTGGACGCTGGAAAGATGCATGATGTAAATTTTCTTTTGAAATCTTAAATTGTTCACAATCTGTGGTAGCGCTTGCTTTATTTGAATATGTTGGGACGAAGGGATGGCAGTGATTTGAGTTAGAAATTCTGTCCAGCAGAAGCTGGACATAAAAAATGAGCGTATGCCTGCCTGGTGGTAAGCTCTTTTTGGAAGAGTAAGCTTGTTTTTGTGTGCACAACAAGGAAATGGGGGTGGTGAAGACATCCAGGAAAAGACAAGTGGTGATTGACAGCCCAGCTGGTGGAGATGGGTAATTGGAAATTCATGGCACATAAATCTCCCAACACTTATCTTGAAGCACAGGAAGAGAGGAGATCTGAGCATGGGAATGTTTAACTCTTTCAAAAGATCTAATAATGTAGCAGATCTTTAAGTTCTTCATTTTAACCTTAATTAAATTATGGTTTTCTGTCTTGGAGAGATAAATGCATTCTGCTTAAGGAAATGACTCTGTGCATTGCAAATGGAAATCTGTAGAACTGTTGGAGAACTTCTTCGTTTGTTAGTTTCCCTAGAATATTCAGCCCTGTCCCATGGGTTCCCTTTAGAGAGCGGTGGCTTCCCCCTCTTTTAATGGGTTTCTGGTTTCTCTGTGTACAGTGATATCTTCTTTATGTGTCTTAGCTCTCTGATTTCCAAACTAGTGTTTTATGAAATGAGGTGGTATTAGATCATTAACAAGTAACATGAATTAAAAATAGTGTAGTGTAAGGGACCTTTACCATGCTTGTTGAAGTCTCTTGCTTTTTCTGATGATTTGATTTTTGGTTCAACATCTGAGCTGCACAACACTTTTCATTATCTTCCTCATGCTAACCCCATTGGACTATTAAAGATGGTGATTAATTTACCTCTTCTAATTTTCTTTTTCTAAGGGAGACAACCCCATATAGCATACATTATTAAACTTTGTAAATCCCAACAAACTTGAGTACTTTGGATTTATCAGGATATGAGTGAGATTGGCAACCTCGAGAATGTCCAGTTCGTATCTGAACTTACTCCTTTCTATACTTGGGATGGATCTTTTAAATAAATGGATCCATTTTATCAGCTGGGCTTTTACTGTCTCTGCTCCATTTTTTTTTTTTTTTTAATATAAAGACACTCATCTAATCACAGTGTCTTGTATGCTTAAAGATGTGTGGCCACATCTGTGTTATTTCTGGCTGCCAAAGTGTTGCATCTGTTGCAATGCCAGAGTTCTTGCTGGCGAACAGAGCTCCTCCGTAGGGGGCCAGCTCTCTAGATGGCTTCCACACTCCCATGAACATACTGCCCTGACATCTGGCTGAGGCCTGAAAACGGAGTAAAGATTGGAGAAGTACACTTGGGTACACAGACTGAAATGAAAGTAGCTATAATGGTGGGGTACAGAATGGGTTAATGAATCTGAAGGAATGCATTAAGTTTTGGAAGTGTTGAATACTTGTGTTAGGCATCCTTGGAAATAAGAAGGGCAAAGTGTGGTACCCTGATGACCTGAAGCTGGGAAACCCAGGTCATCATCTGAGCTCTTCCAGCAGCCAGCCTAGTTACCTGGGTTGAACTAAGTTTTTTAAAATGAGTTGAGAAAGATAAAAAATTATAGTGGGGACAGAAATGCCGTAAGCTTTCTTGCCCTTTCCAAGGCTCAGTGTTCCTTTCACAAACTGATGTGTGAAGAACATGTTATCTCACACAGTGCTCCTTGCTGTACACAGAGGAAGAAGACAATAGTTACATATGGATTGACTGATTCAATGTGGAAGAGGTAATGCAAGGGGGGTGGGTAACAAGAATGGGTGAAGACTTATATTTGACAATCACAGTAGGAAACCTTTAGTAGAAGTGATTATCAAGCTTTTAAAACTGTGTTTCATGTCTTAAAAAGCACCATAATTAATATATGTCTCTTCAGTGAAGGAAACAAAAAGCCACATCTTCATTTAAGCAACATCAGCAGCAGCTGTCAGCACTACCAATACAGCCTTTATATGGGAAGGCTTCTGGGTTCAATGGTAGGTTAAGTTTATTTTTGTCATCCTGAAGGTTTGTTGTGAATTGTAAAACTTTTGATAGCCCCCGCACCTACAGA
The DNA here is from genome assembly GCF_003009895.1 of Hyaena hyaena. Taxonomy (NCBI): domain Eukaryota; kingdom Metazoa; phylum Chordata; class Mammalia; order Carnivora; family Hyaenidae; genus Hyaena; species Hyaena hyaena. The sequence continues at coordinate 251,066 of NW_024081470.1, read as the reverse complement.
AAGAAGTCCAGTTCATAGTCTCATCCATTCCAACCTTCACATATGATCATTAACCTGTCTCTCTATTCCTCATCCCACTCATTCAATACATATTAATGGACTCTATGTGCCAGGCTTTGTACAAGAAGCTCGAGATTCAGATTCAGATAGATTAAGTTTCCTGTTGTCAATGGATGAACGTTCTAACGCTGGATGAAAGCATGAAACAAACCCATACAATTAAGTGCTTAAATGTTCTAAGAGTAATTTCTATAGGTTGCAAATGTGAATCTTGGGTGTGTCATATATTTTCTTATTCCTTTGCTCATTATATGTCTGCTGCCCAGAATGTTGTTTCCATGGCAGAAAAATCCAACTTTTCCATCAAGGCTACCCTCAAGTACAAAGGGGACTTTATAGAAATCATCAAGACTCTTCCTATTGGTTTTTGCATGGGTATTTGGGTGTGCACTTGCTGCGTCACTGGGTCAGCATTGCCCACTACACAAGGGAACTTTAAACGCAGAGGATTTGTCTTGTTTGCTTTTGTGAGAGTTTACAGGAACACAGGCAGGCTGTTATGGCAGACTTACCAGTGTTCTGCCCTCTGTCTCGATTCTTCCCAAATCTTTGAATTAATGATGGTCTCAGAGAGGCCTCCGACTACATTATCTATAATAGAGCCTTCCCTTTATCCATGTTTCTCATTCTCATTGTCATGTTGTTGCATAGCACATGTCACTCTATACAACCATCTCCTATTTGCTTTTTTCTTTTGCTACCTGATTTCAGCTTTCTAAGAGTGGAGATCTCATTCCTCTGGTTTGATGCTGGATTACTTATACCCAGAATGGTGTCTGACCCAGAGAAAGGCTTCAGTATGTATTTGTCTAATACATGAAAGACATTCTATTTCCTTTGTTACCTGGTTTGTGTTTCTGATAAAGCACATGTTTTTATTATTAAAAAATAAGCTCTTCACAGTTTGTCATGGTGTTTTCTCTCTCTGGGCTTGTGTTCTTCTGTTTCCTTGAAGATAATGGTGGCCAGATGACACATTTGGCACATTCGGCTCTGTGTCGCGGACCTTTCTTGGAGTTTTCCTCAGCAAGTGCCATATGGAAAATAAGTTCTTTCCGAATTGTGGGGGCCCTAACCATCTTCTCCTGTGCTTTTGGTGGCTGGCAGCCTGGTGTCAGGGCTGGGCTTCTGATTGCCTTTGTCTTTCTCAGTTATTTGTCTCCATCAAGTCAGCTGCCCAACCCTGATGTGTGAATTATATTTGAGAAAGAAGAGAGTGAGTTTCTTCTTTCCTCAAGAACTGCTGACTGTTCCTTAAGGAATAAGGACTTGGAATTGAAGGGAGTGGATTGGGTAGATGGCAAAGGAGAGAGAATGCTGTAGTCGATAAGCATGTGACTGAGAAATTCTGAGGTTTCAGCCGCTTGAGCATCGTGAGTGCAGAGGGCCCTACTCACCTGACTGGAGGTCTCTCCCTCCCCCTATAGAACCTGCTTCCCCTCCCCAAAGGAGGAAGCAGCATAGGCAAAGAAAGCCTCACTTCTGGGCCTGCATCTCTGCCAGGCCGTCATCCTCCCTTGTCCACCGTCTTCTATGTAGTCTAGAGATGGAGAGTAGGGTAAGGGTGCAGAATTAGCTTTGCTAGATGCTGAGTTCAGCACCACTCTCAGTGGATCACTTGTACCTACTGTTCTCAGCCTTGGGATTCACGGTGGCCAGTTAAGCTATTATTCTTTTATTGGCTCCCTCTGCTGAGTGAGCTTATAATGTGTTGCACAGTTATTACATGGGAACAGGAAATCACAATGATTAAAATGTCAGATGTCGTGACCGGGTCATCTTTGTGTGCCTCATATTATGTCTTTGTGTGTGTGTGTGTGTGTGTGTGTGTGTGTGTATACACATGTATTTCAGGTTAAGATGGAAGTACAAGAATTCACAAAATCCCTACCTCTTTCCAAAGAGCCCAAAGAAGTGCTGAATCATTCAGTGTATAGCCTAACTCTGTAGAACCTCCTAGAATTCCACTTGCACATCCTAATGAGATGTCAGTGTTAACCTCTCTAGTCTGCTTCTGGAATGGAGATGCACACACATACACACACACATACATAAATACATCTATACCATAATCCTCTCACCATAAGAAAATACGGTTGCCTTAGTTTTCATTGGTGATCATTAGCATGAGTGGTATAGACTTCCTGACAAAAGATGAAAGTATCTTTCTAAAAGTTTTAAAATACTATTGGATAACATTCAAATCTTCTGGTGGTTTTATGTCACAGAAACTGAGATTCTAAGGAAAAAATGGCCCTTGTGTGTAGCAGGGCTCTATAATGAACTAGAGTAGCATTTAGTCAGCTGGAAAACTCTGGTAGTTTATTGTGTAGATGTAAATTGTAATTATCTACCTAGCCTTTTCCCATGTTAAGCTTGTTATTGAAAAGGTTGTTGTATTTCCTAAGTTTTTTTTTCTTTTAGTCTTGGCACCATTTATGTGTATATTAAGTTTAATTTAGGGGAAAAAAGGAAAAATGCTAAAACCAATTGGTAGAAATCACCCCTTTGTTGAATATCATCTAACCTCTATAGTAGCATAGAATGTGCTGCATTTACAAACAGTCTCCACATTTATAAACTTTTTTTATGCTGGCAGGAAAATCCAAACAGAACTTATAGACCTGTTTTGAATGAGGAATAGTCTCAAGTTGGAATTTATTATTATAATCACAGTTTTTATGAATCTAACAAATGTATAGTGATTAATTTTCTGGCAACATTATGTTAATAAGATTTCAGGGAAGGGAAAGAAGTCATTTCATATATGTGGGTTTAGTTTAATTTTATTCACCAAAATAGTATTTACTTAAATAACAACTATGGAAATCAGCACAGATTCGGCTTTGTCGTCTTCTGTTTTAGTGCAGAGCTAATGAACAGAGCGGGTGCTTGTGGAAAAATAGGTTGGTAGAGCTGTCCGGGGTGTGAGTCACAGGGGTGCGTTCTGACCTCATTAGAGTGTTTGCAGTTTGGATCAAAGATGTTTAGTTTCTGCCGTAGTGTGATGTGTCCACGGATGCTTGGTCGAAGTGAATTAATGAGGATTGAGAGCCCCTGTATAATTTTAAATTTGTGCTGATTCTTAATACACAGATGAGGAAACTCCTTTAAGTGGTAATATCAGTTTACTGAGGAGTTTATTTATGAATTTGGAGGTAAACATTTATTTTTAAATTAGGATTGGTCTCTTGGTACTAGTTTTTAAATTCTGTTTGTGTTGTTTCCTCTTCCATTTTTTTTCTTTCTTCAATGCATGATGATGGAATTTTCTTTTCCCTGTTGGTCAGAATGAAAATCTAGATCTCCTATACCAGCCCTTGTGGTTGTGTCTTGTGAGTGTCTTGAAATAAGTACCATCTGGATATTTAATGCTTTGAGGGCCTAACATAGTCTTGATCACTCTAGGATTTGAAGAATTCAGTCTTACATGTTGAACTAACTGGTAGGCATTGCTTAAGTATTTTGCTCTTGTAGAGTCTAGACAGCCTTTGAAATTCTGGCCATAAAAATGAATTTAAGAATAATAAATTTATTGTTTAGCTCAGAGTTCCAGTAACAGAGCTTAGGTGCTGAACTACCTTTCTAATTATTTTCCTTTATGAAATATTTATAGTTTGGGTTGGATAGTCAGAGGAACAATGGTATCATATCAGGAAGTGGGCCAGATTCACTTCATCACACAGTCATTTCATTTTGGATGTAATTTTCACACCTGGTGTTGCAAACCTTGAGTAAATGTTGACAGCCCACTGAAGTACAATTGTTTCACATTCCACTACTAAGTAATACATATAGACTTATTTTTAAAAATTGCATGCTTAAGTAAAGATTTCAGTTGAAAGCCCATGGGATTTGACAGTTCACTCTGGGGTTTTAGTGATTTTAAAGAGCGTTTGTAGAGTATATACCTGGAAAGTAAGGGAGCTCTGTAATGTGGTTTTCCAGCCACTCTCTGACCTTTTCCTCCTAAAATTTTTCCCAGCTTAATCCTGTCCAGGTGGTTTTCTGGTCCTCTGAGGCTGCCTGCTTGAGGAGTGTGCCTTAGTACACCTCTCCATCTAGTGGGTGCTCAGAAGGGGTCTAGGTAGCTCCTTTGTCAGCCTCCAGCTTTCTTCGCGCATAATAAATCAGGAATCCTCCAGGGTTGGGATGCCAATTCCAGAGTGATTTCTCTGGGAAGCGATTAACCCGTGTTTTGCTTCTTAGTCCTCTTTCTTGCCCTTTCCAGCGAGAATGGGATAGAGGCCCAAACCTCTACTTTACACATGCAGGAAGAAAGGATTGGTGAGGACTTGTGTACCGGGTGAGAGCATGCCCTGATCTAGGTAACAGTGTGGTTATCTGTTCCTAGAATGAATATCGACACTTTGTTTTCACAGAATTTCCTTTTGGCTGAATTTATCTTTATTCATGCGGTTTGCATGACTGAAGTTTCCGTCTAAAGCTGGTATGTTAGATCAGCTCTGCATTTGTCTCTGTCGTTTGTAGATGTGAAGGGGCAAAGATGGCTAGTAGCTGGCTCCTGTCTGTGATCAGGACACACTACAGTGGGAAAGGTGAGGTCTGGCCTGTTCTAACTGGGAGGACATGATTTGAAGAATGAAACTTTAAGAGGACAGCCTCAGTCTGAGACTAGAGAGAAACCAGATCTTCCACAGACCTGGAGGGGGCGAAGTGAGGCAGGGCCAGGGCGGAAAAGAAATATAAGTGTGAAGGTCCCTGGCACAGGGAGAGCTGATTATCAGATACAAGGGGTCGGTGGCGGCCAGCCTGTGGGGCCTTTTGTTAAACAGGTGCCTCATGCTGATCCTTCCAGTGAGTCAGATCAACCCAGGCATGACAACTAAATGTAGGGTGCATTGCTGCATTCAATTCTGGACCACAAAAAGACATAAATGGGACATGTTGGCTAAGTTTGCTTAATAGACATTTGTAAGAACAGTTACCCATTTGTTTCAAAGCTCTTTCATTATAAATCATAGTTGCTAAAGGGAAACTGATGACATTTCTCTGTCCTGTCTTTGCTTATGCCCTGTTCTTTACTGTAGCAGAGCTGCTGAAGTTTCTTGAAATACCACCAGAAGGTTGAAAGAGAAAGGTTCAGAATTTTCGCATCATCAAAAAATTGGCACAGAGAGGTGCTATTTTATAGCTAAATCAACCATGTCAGTTTGGGGGTAATTCAGTTTTTATAATTTTTTTCTTTTAAACGTCTATTCTAGAAGGAACAGTTCATTCTTATAGTAGTATTCAAATTAATAAATGTGGATGGAATAATGGAAATAGAAAATCACCATTTGGCCAACACCACAGCAGTAATTGTTATAGCCAAGACTCATTAATAAGTATTAAAAGTAATGGGTGAAAGTATGATGAGAAACTGTATGTTTGCATAGTCCCAAAGTGTCTTCCCACAAGGAATGTATAAGTTTAAAAGGGAAAATAATGAGGTGCCTGGGTGGCTCAGTCGGTTAAGTATCTGGCTCAGGTCATGATCTCCTGGTTCATGAATTCAATCCTTTGTTATGCTCTGTGCTGATAGCTCACAGCCTGGAGCTGCTTTGGATTGTATTTCTCCCTCTTTCTCCATCCCCCCCCCCACCCCATCATGCTCTGTCTCAAAAATAAATAAACATTAAAAAATTTTTTTAATGGAAAATAGTAATTTTACAGTGGAGAAACCTAGCAACTGTCACTGTAACCAAATGATCAGCCAGTAATAGGACATATCAATATCTTTTTGATATGATGCAGGAGAAAGGGAACATCATTTCTATGACACTCTTTATGAAAATGCACGTCCTGAATTAATCATGAGAAGATATCGATAAACCCAAATTGAGAGCCATTCTACAAAGTAACTCACTAGACTCTTCATTAACAAGGTCATGAAAGACAAGGGAAGACTGAGGAAATGTCATAGATTACAGGACACTAAGGAGACTTAACAAGTAAATGCACTATGGGTTCCTGAATTACATTCTGGACGTGTGATCTGTGGTAATTGGCAAAAAATGAGTAGTCTGTCGGATAGGTAATAGTATTAACATCAATGTTAATTTCCTAGAATTGCTGTATGGTTGTATAAGATGTCAACATGAGGAAAAACAGAATGACAAGTATATGCAAACTCTTTGAACTAGTTTTTCACCTGTTTTGTAAACTTGAAATTGTTAAGGAAAAAAAAAGCAAAACTCTCCTTTCTTTAAGAGACATTAAGCTTCACTGAATAAATGGATTCCTTAACTCGCTCCTATCTTATCTCTGCACAGGCAGTCACTCATCTTGCTAAGAAAATAAAAGTCCATGAAGACTTCTCTTTGATGTTATCATTTTAACTATTCAGTTTATATTTTTTTTAGCTGCTCAAAGCACTCTCTCCTCTTAACACCACCAGTAAGGAAAGGTACCCCCCACAGTAGGCAGAAGGAAGGGCCTGCTTTTCCCCAGGGTCTGGATCTTCCCACCCTCCACATGCTATGGAGGAGAGGGCATCAGTAGTAGAGGCATGTTTACTGTGAAGTCATTGAAGCTTAAGCTTTATTTTTATTTTTAAAAATTTTTAATGCTTTATTTATTTCTGAGAGAGAGAGAGGCAGCGTAAGCAAGGGAGGGTCAGAGAGAGAAGGAGACACAGAATCTGAAGCAGGCTCCAGGCTCTGAGCTGTCAGCACAGAGGCCGATGCGGGGCTCAAACCCATGAACCATGAGATCATGACCTGAGCCGAAGTTGGATGCTCAACTGACTGAGCCACCCAGGCGCCCCTGAAGCTCAAGCTTTAGAACCCTTCATTCTCAGGGGCTTCTTCCAAGCTCTCTACTTAGTTTTGAATTCATCATTTCATACTCTTAAAGAGAGCCCTCCAAATGGTATAAGCCGCAGGCCCCACAATCCCTGGAATGCTCCCGCTTAATGGGAATATTTTGCCTGGGGCAGCCCCCTAGAAGACAACACAGCCCAGTTGCATCCTGGCTCTTGTTTCAAAACAGCAGAAAAGAAAACAACATCAAGCAGAAGCTAGAATAGAACATTGCAAAAGTTTTCCTTTGTTTGATTTGGCTCACTACCTGGCTTAGGCTAAATTGCAGTCAAGTCTAGCAAAAATACATGTAAATGGAAAGCATCCTTGTAAGCAGGCTGAAATTGAGCACGTTTCCTCAGAAGCTCAGGTTTGCCACAACTAAAAGATCACTGTGCAGAGGAATCCGCTTTGGGACACTCGGAAACAACATCCCTTAGACCAGGACTCGAGTTGCAACTGTAAACACCTGCTAAGACTTGCAAACTGCCACCCCCCAGTGAGGCGCCCAGCTCACCCCTCTTCATTTTCTCTCAGATTCTCTAAGAGCCCAAGGTTCTTTAGCCTTAGATTTTCAAGTACCAGACCTCACAAGAAGAGTGAAAATATTCATATGCAGAAATGTGTGTTAAATAAAATACGGGATCAAGCCAAGGAGCATGAAATTTGGAGTTGGTGTTGACAGCCCCTCATTCCTATCACTTATTAATTTTATTTCCCTCCTCAGCTGTGTCATTGCCTATAAATTATTTAAACACAGGTTTTCCTAGTCTGTGCTTTAACTCTTTAAGACCTTTTGTAACACATGGGAATTAAAGATCTTTCTCTAGGAAGAGCTTAAATTGAGCTTATTCTTATGGAAATGTGATCTTTAGTAATTTTATCAGAGCAATTTTTTTTCCTTTTTCTTTCTCTCTCTCTCTCTTTCCTTCCTTCCTCTTTCTTTCGTTCTTTCGTTCTTTTGTTCTTTCCTTCCTTCCTTCCTTCCTTCCTTCCTTCCTTCCTTCCTTCCTTCTCTCTCTCTCTCTCTCTCTTTCTTTCTTTCATCCCTCCCTCCCTCCCTGTAAATCTAGCTATTCCAGCCCTGAATTTATCATGGGCATTTAATTTTTCTGGTCACGCACTTCTGAAATCAGAAGTTTGGAATTACAACACCAGAAACAAAGCACGTATTTTAAAGTTGCCCTCTTGTCTCCTGACTTCCACGGTTTTCTTTTGTGTGTGTGTGTATGTGTGTATTTTTGGAAAGTTTTACCACCATCTCTTTTTTCACAGGACTGGCTGAATACGTTTCCAGAGTAAGCAGAGGACACAATATAGAAGTGGGTTGAAATAAAAAAAGTTAAACTCGTTGCACTAGAAATGAAACATTGTTTTTTTTTTAATTAAAAAAATATTTAGTTTTGAGAGAGAGACACACACACAGAGTGTGAGCAGGGGAGGGTCAGAGAGAGAGGGAGGGAGACACAGAATCCAAAGCAGGCTCCAGGCTCTGAGCTGGCTGTCAGCACAGAGCCCGACGCGGGGCTCGAAACCTCGAACCATGAGATCATAACCTGAGCCGAAGTCAGACGCTTAACCAACAAAGTCACCCAGGCTCCCCAGAAATGAAACATTGTTAAAGGAAGAGCTTTAGGGTTGGAGGTCCCACTTGAAAATGGTTCCTTCCTCCCTCCCTTCCCTCTCCCTCTTTTCCTTCCTCTCTCCTTCCCCCTTCCTTCCTTCCTTCCCTCCTTCCCTCTTCCTTCTTTCCTCCTCCCTCCCTCTCTTCCTTTCTTTCTCTCTTCTCTCTTTCTCCCTTTCTTTTCTCTCTTCCTCCCTCCCTTCCCCTCCCCCCTCCCTCTCCTCCTCCCTTCCTTCCTTCCTTCCTTCCTCCCTTCCTTCCTCCCTCCTTTCTTCCTTTCTTTTCTTTTCTTTCTTTTCTGTTTTCTGTTTTTTCTTTTCTTTCCTTCTTTCTTTGTTTCTTTCTTTCTGAAATAATTAAATCCAGCAATGTTGTTTTTGATATTGTTTTATGTCTGGGCTTTGGAAAAAAAAAACAGTGGTTTGATAATAAAATGAAACCAGATCTAGGGAGAATGCTATTTTTAAGGGAGACTTGCTATGAAAGTTATCAGGGGGAACGAAGTCAGATTTACCAGACAAACTTCTATAAAATGTATGAGTGAATCATTTGCCCGAACATCAGAATTATGTTATGAAGAACCCAGCAGACATTTGAGTCCCTTGTGAGCTAATGCATAGAAAACCTCATAGGAGAAATAGTGTGAAGGCCGTCAAAGACTTGAGGAGGATACAGTTGAGATGATTTCATCGACTTCAGAATTTTATTATGCTTAAGGTTTTTTTTTTAATTTTTATTTTTTAAGTTTATTTATTTTGAGAAAGAGAGAGAGAAAGTAAGGAGGGGGTGGAGGGAGAGAGAGAGAGAGAGAGAGAGAGAGGGAGAGAATGGATGAATGAATCCCAAGCAGGCTCCGCACTACTAGCGCAGAGCCCAATGTAGCACTTGAACCCAGGGATGCTGTGATCATGACCTGAGTCAGAGTTCAATGCTTAACTGACTGAGGTGCCCCTATGCTTAAGGTTTTAAAGTATGTTCAACCAAGTCATCGTGCCTTTATCTCACTTCATGCCTGATACGTGTGTGACTCTTGCCACCCCCAGCCTCCCCAGTTTGGCTGTCACTCTACAGAGGAAATAAAAAAGCAGCAGACCCAGTTTCCAGGCTGTTTTATTTTATGGAGATGCTAAAAGGCAGCTTATTTCATATTGATCCTACTGGGGAGCTAGCCAAGTACGGTGTTAATTGGGTCCTCTGGAATTCTAAACCCCTGGGACCAAAAGCTTTCTAGGAAGGAGGGGAAAAAACCCCACAAGCTGTATAAAAATGAAATCCAGGAGCTCACAGTATCCCAATGGCTGGTGATTTGGCCAGCTCGTTTTGTATCCAGTCGCTTATTTCAATTAGTTTGTTTTGTGTTATGTTTCCCCACACCCCCCTTTCTTGCAAAGCTGTGAAGCCTTGTTTTGAAAACTGCTGCCCCAGAGTGCACTGGTTTGGCTGTCCGGTCCTGTCGTCATTGTTCTGATGCTCATTCCATATGTGGGTCACATACTAGTGCTCTCCCCCCACCCCTCCACGTCCCTCCAATCCCTCCAGCCACCTCCCCTTCACTTCCCTTCCCAGTCCATGCACTGGCTCTCTTCCTACCCCCTCCCCCTGCCCAGTCTCTGTCTCTGTCTCTCTCTGTCACACACACACACACACACATTTTCTCCTTTCAAGAGGCAGAGGTAGGGGCCAGATTCTTTCAGGAGCTGGCAGCCAGAGCCATTCAAACCGAAAAAGTAGGTTGCTGTGCATTTAGTTTATGGCAAACACCACTTCACCTCCATGAAAGTAATTATTCTGTTCCTCTCCCTTTTTCCCTCTTCCCACCCCTTGCTCTTTTCCCCTTTTTCCAGGACAAAGGTTTTTTAAGAAACTAAGATTGCAGCTTCCTTCTGCCCTCTCTCGTTACCTTGGCAGCGAGAATCTCAGAGAGTGAGGGATGGAACAGGCAGGCTGGGGTTTTATGCACAGTTCTTTGGGGGCTGCAGGAGTCCGCTGAGAGATATGCATTGCGGGCATGCCTGCTGAGTTTCTTATGCTGGTTATCTGTCCCTTATTCTGACTAAAATGCAAGGGCTTCTGTAATTTGCTGCTGCAGAGAATTGGTTCCTTGTTCTATTTCTTTTTTCTTTTTTTATTACATTTATTTATTTTTGAGAGACAGAGTGAGACAGAGCAGGAGCAGGGGAGGGCCAGAGAGAGAAGGAGACACAGAATTCAAATCAGGTTCCAGGCTCCGAGCAAGTGTTCAGCACAGAGCCAACGCAGGGCTTGAACGCACAAACCATGAGATCATGACCTGAGCCGAAGTCAGACACTTAACTGACTGAGCCACCCAGGTGCCTCTACCCTGTTCTATTTCTAAGGCCAACTAATTGGCTCTTGAGAGAGATTGGAATGAGAGTTTTTGCTTGACTTCTGTAGCTTATCCTATTAGATCTCTCTGATTTTATGAAGATCTGAAGGAAAAATAATTTTGGCAATCTTATGGTCATTGATGGAATGTCTGTTTACATGTCTTTGATGAAAAAAGCCTCAACTTTTGATTCAATGATGTTTCCTTCTTTTCATTTAAAACTTTTCATTTGCCAATGAAGAGATATGGTACATATGAGGTCACCATTTTCAATGATTTCTGTAAACTTTGGGTATAGGAGTTATGATCTCCTCTCAAGCAAGATAAGAATATTTTAATTCAATGGATAGTATTTTTACCAATTAAAAATCAGAGTGCATTTGAGTAGTCAGAGTAAGGAGGGTTTGAGACTGTTTAAATTAGTAGTAACATTTACAGTGATTGGTCAGTTACTCTAGCATGGATAGATATTAATAAATATAAATCACCATTGATGCCTCCTTTGTTTTATGTATGTTTAGAAGAAATTTTCTGAGAATTCAGATTAAACTACACGCCAAAGAATCTGAAGAATAAGAACTATTGTAAAAGTATATAGACCTTAAGTTTATGCTAATTAAACTTACCTACTTAAAGTAAATGAAACTAGATTATCAGTTGCCTGTTATCTCTGGGAAAATGTTACCTTTGGTTAAGCAGCTTAATTCCAAAAACAGATGTACATCACGATGGAATTTGTACAGTTGGAAACCAGCTGAGCTTTATTGAAAGAAATGATTACACCTTATTTTCTTTAGCAGTGATAATTTATGGAAACTCTTCGGTAGAAGTGTAGGATGTGTTTTATTGTAGATGGAGATCCCCTTAATGATATTTTCTTTTATGGCTGCTAATCAGGGCATGAGATGGATGTTGCGATCTAGCTCTGTTTATCAATCTGTCTCATGAGTCATAAATGAAGGAAAGGTGTATGTTTGGATACCCAATTTAAGTCAGCTTATTTTATTTATTACTGTATAAAATTTGGGTTGAAGAGCATGTGGAAAATGTTTCCTTCCAAAGGGCATGGTAGTGAGATTAACAAAACAAATTGTGTGTGTGTGTGTGTGTGTGTGTGTGTGTGTGTGTGTGTTAGTGATTGATTAGACTTTGAGAAGAGAGAACTAATGCGGAGACTGAGGAAAGATGGTATCTGTGAAGGAGAAAGGTTTTAGTTTTTTGACTCTGGCTCAGAGGTTCTTACCAGAACTATCAGTGATTAAGTAAAGTAAGGCCTAGATTTTATAGTCTATTTCTCTCCCACAGATATCCCTCACCCTGATTCCCTATTGCCAGGGTCTTTGTCAGTAAGTCCCTCTCCTTTCCCCATGTGGCAGCAGGATGGCTTTACATTCCATTCAAAATCGATAGAAGATAGCTTGGATGAACACATACTCATGTGTGTGTGTTTTCCTTCTCATGTTTTATCCCAAATATCTCCTTAATACAAAGCAAAAAATAAACAAGAGGAAAAAACCCCACACCAGATACTTGTTCATATGCAACTTGTCTTCTCTTCCAAATTCTCAAACTTTCTAAAATTCCAACCAGATCTATCCCTTACATAAAATGTGATACCTTTTCATGTGTTAAATCAGTGACTGTCACCCAGAGGCTGTTCAGAGGACTCACGTGTGAAATATTTAACTAATGCAGGCTCTAGTTGCCACCACCAGGAGGTTTGTTCTGGAAGTCTGTATCCATGCCTGATTCATGGTAGGTGTTCAGTAATGGTCACTGAATGTGAATTACTGAAATGTTTTCCAGGTAGATTCTAACAGGCCACATTGGATAAGACACTGCAAAATCTTTCCCTCTTCCTCTTTAGTTGAAATTGGAGAGGGATGCTTTCTAACTTCTGTGCTTCCTACTTGTATATTGAGAAAAGCAGGCCTCTTCTTTTGCAGATGTTTTTCGAAACCCTGAAAGTAAATGAATCACCATTACAAAGCTAGTAGGGTCCTCTGATCAGTTCCCACTACCCAAAGAGTCCTATAGCAGTGATACTAGCAGCATGACTCTCAGGAAGTATTAATGTGTACCCAGGCCCATGACTCTCTTAGGAATCTTGAAATGATATCATGGAGAGAACCCAACAGACTGAAAACATTCTTTTCATATGTATGTTTTTGAGTTAGATATATTTTCTCACTTGCACCTGTAGGAATGTGCTTCTTGGATACTAATTATTATGTATCTCCTAAATAACACCTAAGGTACCCAGGTTGACAGTGTATATCATATGAGGGACTGTATCCATGGAACTGGAACTGGTCTGTGTCCTAAGCTTTTGATTTTCCTATCAAAGCTTCTCTCTTCCAATATTTTCTCTATCTTAGACTGAGTCCTGAAAGATTACTAGACCCTAAGCTATAGAAGCAAGACCTTAAAAAAAGAGAGTTCAGCAGCCCCCCCATGTTTATTTATAATTTATTTGTAAAGCATTATTTACAGTAACCAAGAAATGGAAGCAACCCAAGTGTCTGTTGGTAGATGAATGGATAAAGACAATATGGTATTATATACGGTGGAATATTACATAGCAATAAAAGGAGACCTTGCCATTTGTGTCAACATGCATGGGCCTAGAGAGTATTATGCTAAATGAAATAAGTCAAATAGTAAAAGACAAATGCCACCTGTTACTACAAAACACACACGCACACACAACAGAAAGAGACTCATAAATACAGAGAACAAACTGGTAGTTGCCAGAGAGAAGTAGGATTGGGGAATGGACAAAATAGGTGAAGGGTGTTAAGAGGTATACACTTCCAGTTATAAGTAAGTCATGGAGATGAAAAGTACAGCTTAGGGAATAAAATTAATAATATTATAATAACTTTGTATGGTGACAGATGGTAATTATACTTACCATATTGAGTTTGCATGAGTTGCATATATTGCCTGATCACTATATTGTACACATGAAACTAATACGTTGTATGTCAAGTATACTTCATTAATAAAAACTAAAAAAGGATGGATTTTTTAAAGAAAAAATTCTAACAAGATACTAATATCTTAATATTATCTGTAATATGAGGACTCGAATTAGAATAGATGATCCTTAAATCATTCTTGATTTCTGATCTCTGAATTTTAGTCTTCATTTCTTTTACAAGTTTAATCAACTCTCAGTAGAGTCAGTTCTGCTATAACACTTGTTTTGAAAATGAGAATTTATCTCAAAGTAACTAATATATTAGAGAACAAACATAAAGCAAATGGTTTGCTTTTGTGACATTTCTTTCTAGAGAAACATTACATGAATACAGGAAAGTGCAGCTAGCTGAAACCACTAAGGACTACCCAAAATGCACATGTGTGCACATCCCAGTCATCTCTAGCCTTAATTGTCTTGTGCATTATGAGCCTCACCTATATCCACATTTGGTGTTACAGCTTTCTGGTTGATAGCAGATCACCCTTGTACCATGCCTGAGAGCAACCCACAAGATGCATCTCTTTCTGCACCCAATTCTAAATGCACACTCAGGTTTCTATTTTTAATTTTTAAAATGTTTATTTATTTTTAAGAGAGAGAGAGAGAGAGAGACAGAGCATGAGTGGGGGAGGGGCAAAGAGAGAAGGAGACACAGAATCCAAAGCAGGCTCCAGGCTCCAGGCTGTCAGCACAGAGCCCAGTGCGGGGCTCCAACCCACGAGAGGTGAGATCATGACCTGAACTGAAGTCAGACACTCAACTGACTGAGCCATCCAGGTGCCCCAAACTCTAGGTTTTTTTTTAATGAGATAACGTGCCAGTTTCATACATCAAATTGTATTTGATGTGTTTCTTAACCATTTAACATGTATAAAATTGCTACTGTTTTTATTAAGATCCTGCTTTAAAAAAAATGTTACTTGTATCCTTTTGGAGTGTTTTACCCCTAACCACATGCTCCCCATAAACCCTACGGTCTTTATTGCACAATTTGCATAGCATAGAGATTTTTAGGAATGCATATGTTTTGTTGTAGCAGAATAGGCTATAATGGATATTGGCATGATAAAATTCTTGGAGGCAAGGTGCTAAGGACATTTAGCATATCCTAGCATTGTTTTCTGTGAATGTGGTCAACTTAACATGCTTTTTCCTGCTTTGCCTTTTTTCCAGTGGCTATCGGATTGCCTCACAATAATCATTTTTGAAACCTCTAAACCTTAGGGAAAGTTGTATAACATTCTCAAAACTGAAGACTCCTGCAAGGTGATTAGATATCTGGTCCAATCCTAGAAATAAGAAATTTGTTGTCTTGGTTAATTAGCATTTAAGATCATTAGATCATATCATTTTTCACAGATTCTAAGGTTCAGATTTTTTTTCTGTGACCTATAAAATGTACTGCCACATGACAACCACTGTCTCTCCAATATATATATACATTTTTTTGATGGATTGTGTATTTTTATTTCATTCACCCAATGGACATTCAAAGTCAGAGTCAGATGTGAAACTTGAAAGGTTTTATTTCCTAACCACAGACAGCTTTCAGAGGCTGACTGTCTGGGGTTATCACTGCCTGAGCGAGCAGCACACCCAGGCTGGGAGGTAGCAGGAGTGGGTCGGGGGAGAGAGGGCCTTGGGGTTGACTTGCTGGGAAGAGAAGCCTCTGGCCCCGCTGTGCGTCACTAGCCCTTCTTGTGGGCGCTCTTGATGATGGTGTTTTTGAACAGCGTCAGCAGAGGGGTCTGGCTCTTTCCCAAGGTCGTGAAGCCACCGCAGGGCTTGTCCTTGGGCAGGCTACCCCAGCGAAAGTGCTCCTTATAGGGCCCTTTGTCCTTCCTCTGGGCCACCTGGCCTCTGCCGCCAGGCCGTACTCCAGGTGGGTCAAGGCCGTGGGGCCTGCCCGCCCTTGGGCCGAGCACCGGCTCCAGCTGCTCCCTGGCCAGCTCCCTCTTGAACTGGACGGGGAAGATCTCGGCCGACTGGTCCTCGGCGCCATTGGGGGTGGCTCATTGGGTAGAGCATGTGACTCTTGATCTCGTGGTTGTGACTTCAACTCCCAGGCATGGTGTGGGGTTTACTTAAGAAAATTAACTTAGGGGCACCTGGGTGACTCAGTCAGTTGGGTGGCCGACTTCTGCTCAGGTCATGATCTCATGGTCGGTGGGTTCGAGCCCCATGTTGGGCTCTGTGCTGTCCACTCAGAGCCTGGAGCCTGCTTCGGATTCTGTGATTCCCTCTCTCTCTGCCCCTCCCCCACTCAAGTTCTGTCTCTGTCTCAAAAGAAAAATAAAGATTGAAAAAATTAAAAAAAGAAAAAATTAACTTAAAAATTAAAAAAAACAGCAACAACATGGCAATGGTATCATACTTTTTTGGTAAAAATCTTTATCAAAGGTGATCATTTTTACATTTACCAAAAATCGCTTAAGTTTTCATTGTTTGAAACCAGGAAGAACACTGGTCTGGTTTGGTAGAAGGGAAAGGAGATTTCAGCCTTCAGAAGTGAGAGAGAGAGTATAGGCTGCAAGCTTGGTTTTAGCGTCTGCTGATTGTGGTCTGGGAATTGGAGCTTGGGCTTTGGTTGCTGATTCTCCTCAGGTTCTGACTTTTGGCCAAAGCAGTTACAGCCTGATGCTGCTCTGAGCATTTTCTCGCTTCTCTCTGCTGGGGTGATGTTTGCTTCGATGCTGAGTTTGCCCTCCAGCACACTGCCGCTGAAGTTCTCCAGGAACTGGACAGGAATGGGCTGCAGTGTGGAGCTGCATTGGGACTGAGCCGTCCTGGGGCCCCTGCTGTTTTCTGGCTGTGTCATCTGTTAGGCCACAAGGCCAGGCTCTTTTGTCCAGAGTTGTAAAATGGAACTTTTCTCCAGCCCCTCAATTGAACTTTTTTTTCCCTTTCAAGTGCAACGATTTGAAAGCTTCCCGGGCATATCAGGTAGTTAGGGAAGGTCAGAGGGTCAGGCTCAGAATTTATTCACTTGTCTGGTGCCTTGAGCATTATATACTTAAAGTATGTTTACTCTTTTTTTTTTTTTAATATTGATTTATCTGGAGAGAGAGAGGGAGAGAGCGAGAACGAATGGGGGAGGGGCAGAGAGAGAGAGAGAGAGAGAGAGAGAGAGAGACACCCAAGCAGGCTCCTCACTGTCAGAGCAGAGCCCAACGCTGAGCTCCATCTCCCGAACCAGACTGTGAGATTGTAACCTGAGTGGAAATCAGGAGTCAGAGGCCTAACTGACAGCCACCCCAGGGGCCCCATCTCAAGTTTATTCTTAAACATATACTTAGGGGCTGTGTGCTCTCCCAGTTCATATGCTGAAGTTCTAACCCTTGATGTGACTGTGGAGATAGGGCTTGTGAAGGGATTGGTAAAAGTTCAATGAGCTCATAAGGATGGAGCTCTAATTCGGCAGGACTGATGTCGTTTTGAAAAGAGGAAGAGACACCAGAGTTCTCTTTCTCCTCATGTGAGGACACCATGCAGAGTGGATTGCAGTCTGTAATCTCAGAGGAGAATTCTCACTAGGAATGCACAGAGTAGGCATGTTGCACTTGAACTTCCCATCATCATCCAGAACCATGAGAAATAAGTTTCTGTTGTTCAAGCCACCCAGACTGTAGTATTTTGTTAGTGTAGCCCAAGTAGAGTAATATACATACACAGTTTAATTCATAACCTTAATGGACTTCCGGTAGAAGAGAGGAAACATACGAAACATTGATGTTGGAATAAAATTTTTAACAAGGAGCATGAAAATGAAAATTCTGCTAATAACCTTGAGATTGTCCTGGGTACATGGATCCTCAGCCCAGTGGATCAGGGTTCTTAAGTCACACATCAGTTGCTAAAATTAGAAAACACAGTGTCTTCTCCATCTATTTAGGCTCTTCATTTACTGAAAATAAAAATTATTCATAGCCACTGCATGGTTATTTGTCAAGATGTATGCACAAATAGAAACCTGAAACCAAGAAAATTACCAAAGAAAAGTTGTTTAAGCATATAATTCAGACATACCAACTCTCTGATCACAAAATTAGTTTGCTTACTTTTGACATAATGTTGTATAGTTAAACCTCAAGGTGTATGTTCATATGTGATTGATTGTAAAGTAAACCTGGTATATATTACTTTATTTTTTCCTGATTAGTCATTTACTTTATCTCATATTACACACAGAATAACTGTAATAATACTACTTCCAACAAAATAGATACTCAGAACAGTTACTTTTTTTTCTTTTGCTAATGATGTTCCCAAACTATTTCATGCTCATACTTTGTCTACATTATTTGAATATATAGCACTTGTATACTACATATCTTCTTCTGTCTCCTTTAAGCCCCATTTTTATTTTTATGCTCACACAAGCCTTATGTTGTCTCTACTTATCTTGGTTGTCTGAAACTCATTCTGTAATAGAGTTTTAGTAAGATGTCATGTAACAGTATTTCCTGACTTAAGAGTTGTGAACTTTAGGGGCGCCTGGGTGGCTTAGTTGGTTGAGCGTCCGACTTTCGCTTAGGTCATGATCTCGCGGTTCGTGGGTTCGAGCCCCGCATCGGGCTCTGTGCTGACTGCCAGCTCAGAGCCTGGAGCCTGTTTCGGTCTGTGACTCCCTCTCTCGCTGACCCTCCCCTGCTCACGCTGTCTCTCTCTCTCTACTAGAAATAAATAAAAACATAAAAAAAAAAAATTAAAAAAAAAAAAAAAAGAGTTGTGAACTTTATACTTGAAAGTGATTTCTGTGAGATATTCACTCCTTGGCCAACATTTTTGTCATTGACTATCTTAAAGTTAATACTCCATTTTGATCTGTAATGAAGCATTGCTGTCAAAGAGTCTAATGATAACATCATTTCCTTCTGTTTATAATTCATTGTTGTTTCTAAATACCCACCTCCTGAATTTTTTTCTTGTTCTGTAAAGACCATTGACTTTTGTCAAAATAAATATTGAAATAGGCTTTTCTGGGTCAGTATTTTCATATTAAAAGTGTTTATTTATGAGGCGCCTGGGTGGCTCAGTTGGTTAAGCATCCGACTTGGGCTCAGGTCATGATCTGATGGTTCATGGGTTCGAGCCCTGCGTTGTACTCTGTGCTGACAGCTCAGAGCCTGGAGCCTGTTTCAGATTCTGTGTCTCCCTTTCTCTCTGACCCTCCCCTGTTCATGCTTCTCTCTCTCTCTCTCTCTGTCTCTGTCTCTCAGAAATAAATAAAACATAAAAAAAAATAAAAGTGTTTATTTAGTTATTTTGAGAGATAGAACAAGAGTGAGAGCGAAGAGAGCGCAGCACACAAGCTGGGGAAGGGCAGAGAGAAAGGGAGAGAGAGAAACCCACGCTATGTATGCTCTGTCATTGCAGAGCCCAACACAGGGCTACATCACCTGAGCCGAAATCAAGAGTCTGATACTTAACTGACTGAGCCACTAAGGTGCACCTCAATTAAGGTGCACCTAATATTAAGCATGTGGTATGTTCTTTTATTATGTAGGTTTTTTTTTTTCTTTTAATTTCAGGAATGTTTCTTCCAATTATGTATTTGGGCTTTTTTTTTTTTTTTTGGTTGTATTTCTTTTTTATATTATTTTATTTTTTTACATTGTTATATCAGTTTCAAATATAGGATACGGTGATTCAACAGTTCCATATTTCACCCAGAGCTCATCATGACAGGTACACTCCTTAATCCCCATCCCCTATTTCTCCCAACCCTCCATCCATTTCCCCTCTGGTAACCATCAGTTTATTCTCTATAGTTAAGAGTCTGTTTCTTGGGCTCTCTCTCTTTTCCCTTTGCTTGTTTGTTTTGTTTCTTAAATTCCACATATGAGTGAAATCATATGGTATTTCTCTGACTGACTTATTTCACTTAGCATAATACACTCTAACATGTTGTTGCAAATGGCAAGATTTGTTATTTTTTATGTGGCTGAATCATATTCCACATTTTCTTTATCCATTCATCTATAAATGGACAATTGGGTTGCTTCCATATGTTGACTTGGCTATTGTACATAATGCTGCTGTAAACATAGGGATGCATGTATCCCTGTGATTTTGTATTTTTGTATTCTTGGGTAAATACTCTGTGGTGCAGTTGCTGGACTGTAGGATAGCTCTATTTTTAACTTTTTGAGGCAACTCCGTACTCTTTGCTAGAGTGGCTGCACAAATTTGTATTCCTTCCATGGTGCAGAAGGGTTCCACATCCTCACCACCACCTTTTATTTCTTGTGTTGTTAATTTCAGCAATTCTGACAGGTGTGAGGTGGCATCTCATTGAAGTTTTCATTTGCATTTCCCTGATGTAAGTGATGATGGACATCTTTTCATGTGTCTGTTGCCCATCTGGATGTCTTTGGGAGAATGTCGATGTTTTCTGCTCATTGTTTAATTGCGTTATTTTTTTTTTTCGGTGATGAGGTATGTACGTTCTTTATATATTTTGAATGCTAAACCTTTATCAAATGTGTCATTTGCAAATATGTTCTTCCATTCAGTAGGTTGTCTTTTAGTTTTGTTGTTGTTTCCCTTGCTGTGCAGAAGCTTTTTATTTTGATGTAGGCCCAATAGTTTGTTTTTGCTTTTGTTTCTCTTGTCTCAAGAGACATAGAGAAAAGTTACTGCAGATGATTTCAAAAAGATTATTGCCTGTGCTCTCTTCTAGGATTTTTATGGTTTCAGGTCTCACATTTAGGTCTTTAATCCATTTCAAATTTATTTTTGTGTTTGGTGTAAGAAAGTGGTCTAGTTTCTTTCTTTTGCATGTTGCTGTCCAGTTTCCCAATACCATTTGTTGAAGACACTTCTTTTCTAGTTGAATACTCTTTCCTGCTTTGTCGAAGATTAGTTGACTGTATATTTGTGGGTTAATTTCTGGGTTTTCTATTCTGTACTGTTGATCTGTGTGTGTATATTTGTGCCAGTACCATACTGTTTTGATGACTACAGCTTTGTAATATATATATTGCCATTTAAATTTAAATTATAGGCATATCATTATTTTTCTGATAAATTTAAAGGAAATTAAGCCACATGTATTACTTATTAAATGGGGAAAGGTTAAAATTTGTCTTCATATGTAATGAATATTACTAAGATTGTATTAAGTGAACTTTATGAGAAAATCTTTAATAATGTATTGATCTCAGATGAGTGCTTTATTTTAAATCCCTTATCATATACCATGCAAAAAGAATGAAGTGATTAAAAGATTTCCTAAGGGGTTTCCAGTGATTATACACTATGGTAAAAAAAAAAAAAAAAAAAAAAAAGAGGGGGTTTCTGAATAAAAAAATGAATAGACAATGCTAGGCTGAAAGATTCCCAAAGGCCTCTGTAGAGACTTCAGTTTTCAGGTATGTCTTGAACAAAGCAGATTTGGGAATACAAAAATGGAGAGGAAGAAGAGATTACTTAGGAAGTGTAAACAAGACACTTCACTTGGAGCTCAGTAAGTACAGAAGGTCTCATTCAGCTGAAAAAGAGAGAGGTTTCAGTTTTCAGACACAGTCTGCATCCTAAGATAACAGACTTGTTGGCAGCAGGGTAACTGTTGGTTTTTGAAGAACTATATACAAAATACATATTTATTAGTTGCTTTGATTAAAAACAAAACTAATGTAAATGTCTGTTTCTCTTTTCACAATGGTCCTCTTAATGTCATGCCAAAAATATGCCCCCCAGCTAGCCATGCTTAACAAGTTTAATTGGAGATGGTTTACCTCTTGAGTACTTCCCAATTAACTGCTTTAGTTAGTGTTGGCAAATTATGTAACCAAATTGTGGATCTGTTTTCTAATGTCTCTACAAAATTATGCTGAAAAAATGTATGCAAAGTAAATTGCAGCTGGAATTGCATGATACCCTCGTTCTCTTTGTATTGAAGTGGGGAATGATTATATCACTCTTTGGAATCATTCTGTTTCAGTCAACTTTTTGATCATGGGTCTTGGTTAGGGGTCACTATGTGGGACCTATATGCTGTTGTGTGCTAGGCTGAATATCTCTTTAATAGCCTCATTGGAGCTTTCAGGCAATGATTTCCCACATTTAATCTTTTTCCACTCTGGAGCCAAGCTCCTTGGGAAAATAGAGACCCAGGGTTTAATTTGAATAAAGAGGAAGTAACCAGTCATCATTCCAAATAATCCTAGTGATAAGGACATATGGAAGATAGAGCTGTGCTACCAAGAAGGTGGCAGTTGAGGAATTGGAACTTTAGGACTGATGGTTCTGAAGGTACTGGTGGGTAGGGGTAGGTAGGTAGGAAGGAAAGAAGAAGGGAAGAAAGGAAGGAAGGAAAGGAGGCTGGATTAAGAAAACTAAAAGCATGCAAGTTTAAAATGTTTTCCTCTTCCTTCAAACACAAGGCGTAGCGATCCAGTAAAACTCTTCCTCTCCTTTCCTTGTATCTTTTTGTTCTAAAGAATATAATGGTTATTTATCTATTTATTTTTAATGGAAGTTCTTTCATTTTGTCTGCCATTGCTGAGTGGCCTTAGGCAATTTTGCTGGAAAACCAAGGGGTTTGGTTGTTTGAAAGGTATTAGCATCAGAAAGGGAGGTTGCCAGGTTTGTGGGCTAAGGTAACCTTGCTGGAAGCTGCTGGGTTGGTGGTGAGGGAAGATACTGTTTGGAATTTCAGAGTGCTAGTGAGTGTTGAGCGATAAATAAAGCCTTGCTCTCAGGTATTGGTGATTATCAAGTTCTCTTTACTGAGGTGGCTGAAATGTGTTGCAAGTGTCTGTGGCTTCTTCATGGTTGTTGGTAACTGTATGCTTAAGACTGACTAGTGAGGCTTTACCCTTTTTTTTTTTTTTTAAGTTTTATTTATTTCTGGGAGAGAGAGAGAGACAGCGTGAGCAGGGGAGGGGCAGAGAGAGAGGGAGACACAGAATCCAAAACAGGCTTCAGGCTCTGAGCTGGCAGTCAGCACAGAGCCCGACGCGAGGCTCGAACCCACAAACTGTGAAATCGTGACCTGAGCCGAAGTCGGATGCTTAACCAACTGAGCCACCCAGGCGCCCCAAGGCTTTACACTTTTTTAGGAATCACAACTTTTTCAAATTTTTTTCCCATCTTCGGACTTCAAGAATTCTGTGATATGCAGGGGATGTGGTGGAAGAAAGAGTTCTGGCCCGTGTCAGGAGACTGGCCTTTGGGTGCAATCACTACTCTTAATAGACTGCTCTTGAGTTTTTCCCTTTGCCTATGTGACCACAGCCTCATTAAGCTATAAAACATGGTGCTTTGATTCTAATAGTCCTTACTTTGCCGTTTGCATTTATGAAGTACAACAGCTCCTGCCTGTGATGAAAGTTGGCCTGAAGTGATTGGAGGGAAAGAATTGTTCCAAGCCATCTGCCACTGCTGGAGTGGTTTTTCTTTGACAGCAATTGGCTGCCTTTACCTGGAAAATACTTTGCAAACCTCAACTCCTGTAACATCCTTTTAAAAAATTTTTTTTGATGTTTATTTATTTTAGAGAGACAGAGTGTGAGTGGGGGAGGATCAGAGAGAGAGGGAGACACAGAATCGGAAGCAGGTTCCAGGCTCTGAGCTGTCAGCACAGAGCCCGACGCGGGGCTCAAGCCCACAAACTGCGATATTATGACCTGAGCCAAAATCGGAAGTTTAACCAACTGAGCCACCCAGGCGCCCCATAACATCCTAGAGTATAGAGGAGTCACCATATCAGGCACTAATTCCTAGCAATGGACAGTTGAAACGTAAAAGGGTAGGGTGGAACCCCAATGTCCCATCCTGTAGGGCCCTGATGTGAAGCAGGAAGCAGTGTCCTCTTTGAGCTTGCAGAAGAGGAGTTAGCATTTCCCTAGGAACTCTGTGGCCTTTTGTGCTTCCACTTTCCCTTCCCCTTGCTCCCCTCCTCTCTTTCCTTTCTCTTCATCACTTCCAAGCATTCTCCCAAGTTTGCAGCTCTAACATTATGAGTGTTGTCCTTAGCCATGGTCTTGTATTTTTGAAAATAAGGGATATGTGGAGAGAGGAAGACATGGAGAGAGTTTTAACCCCGTGAGATTTGTATTTTAGGGTGTAGATAGTTCTAAGAGAAGATCCCTTGTCTTTTCAGGTTGTTTTTGGTAGCCCTAATTATCTGTTTCCCCTTTGCTCCTTGAACTCCTGCTAGGCTCCTTGAAGAAAAAGTCCAGCTTATGGAAAGAAATTCCTTTGCTCAGAGAGTGAAGGCATTGTAGTTTCTTGGGGTTGAAAGATCTATAAAGTATAAGCAGTATTTTTCATAGAGGCATTTGACACCAGTGACCAATGCAAAGGTCTTTCCTGAATTAATACAAGCTCCGGGAGGTCTCCGTGGAGCTTCAGTGTTTGGGGACACTGTCTGGGACACTGGTAGTTTCGAATCTTGATTAGCCAGGAAAAGAGGATTGTGGTGAAAGTGGGCCATGGAAGTAGACGCTGGTCCTGTAACCACATCTCCAGCAAGAGCATGTGATCAACAGGCATTCATTGATTCAGTCATCTGTTCCCTGTGGTTTATGGAACAGTGCCCTGGCACTCTCCTAGAGTTGAGGCTGCTGCATCAGTAAGCAAAAGGAACCCCTACCTCTTCTCCTTTCATGGGACCTTCATTGTAATGGGGGACTTTGATCACCTGCTTATATGTACACGTACACACAGTCTAAAACAGGATGTAATTTAAATGATTCCTGGACACCTCTATGAAAAGCGCTGAGCAAGGAAAACGGGTTCTCTCCCCCTATGTAACCAGTGTGTTTCACAAATAAGGAGTAGACCATCAAAAAGACGTCCTCTGGGTGTGTGTTATGGTTTTCTATAACTCTAAACTCTTCCTTGATAGGGTATAATTGGTTAATAATCTGGAATAGGTTGGGATAGCAAGTAGCGAAACATACGTGTCAACAGTGACATGAAATGACCAGAAACATGCCAAGTTGTAGACCTTAAAGAGTTTTCTTTGTTGTCTGAGATTTTAGGCAACAGTGAACCGTTTTTGCTTTAACTCGTGTTGTTTAAAAAATTCTTTGTAAACTGCTTTAATCCCTTCTTGTGTTTGGTATGTGTAGTAGTGTGAATCTTCATCTGAACAGCTCTGGCAACAAACATTGATTCATTTCATACCCTGTGCAAAGTGTTGCTGATGCAAAAAAAGTAAGAAATGATTCCCAATCCTTAAGGGCTTATAAAATGAGGATTTGGAAATATTGTGGAAATCTGCTTCTGAAAGTCTTTTTTTTTTTTTTTTTTTTTTTGCATAATTCTGTAGGTTTATGTGTAAGAGATAGGGAAAGCTCTGTGTATATCCAGGGAGTCCTTTTGCAATACATTTCTACGATAAACATGTCTGCTAATGCCACTCACCAAATCTAATCAAGGATACATAAAAATGAGATTCTAAGAATATGAGGGTTATGGGAACATTGGATTTGCTTATATTAGTGTTTTCTCAACTTTATTCAGTGGGAAAATGTAAATAGTTATGGGGGAGGGGGAGAAAGTGGGAATACCGAAGGATTTTCAATGTCAAGTGAGTTTGGCAAACATTGGGCAGAAGAAACGAAACAAGTTTTTTTTTTTTTAAATGTGTGATTTTCCCTAACTTTTAATTTGCTGATATGCATTGTGAATCTCCAATATGTGTGATAGTGGTAGTTTCCAAATCTGGCCTTGTAATCACAAATTCCCAGGCTTTACAGACTTACTGAATCAAAATTTGGGGAGGTGGGATCTGGAGATTTTCATTTATTTTATTTATTTATTTTTTTTTTAAATATTTTTTATTTATTTCTAGGAGAGACAGAGAGAGAGAGACACCGTGAACAAGGGAGGGTCAGAGAGAGAGGGAGTCACAGACTGAAACAGGCTCCAGGCTCTGAGCCGGCAGTCAGCACAGAGCCCGACGCGGGGCTCGAACCCATGAACCGCGAGATCATGACCTAAGTGAAAGTCGGACGCTTAACCGACTAAGCCACCCAGGCGCCCCTGGAGATTTTCATTTAAAACACTTTTGGGAGACTACCTTTAGGCAGGGAATTAGTCTGTTCCCACAGTGGTCTGAGGCACCTTTAAAATGTGGAAGGCAGCACCCCCAGCTTATTTAATAGAACTACTTTTATCCAAGAAATACATGTTGACATTTATGAACTAACAGTTTAGAAAATGCTGGCCCATGCATTCTCTTACTAAAGGCTGAACGAAAAACTGGTCCTTTGCAAGTTTATTGGTTTGGGACTTTTCTTTGAGTTGTGTATTTTACTTGTAGTGGTTGTTCAGATAACGCTAAAGATCAAGCCAATTTTCTAAACCCACAGTGATATGTTTATTTACTATTTTTTAAAGGGATACTCATTTCATCATATTATCCTTAGGCTTTTTTGTTTTTGTTTTTGTTTTGTTTTCTTACAACAGACATTCCTACAGAAGTTGAATGGAATATGTTCTCTTACTTTGCTAGGGAATAATACTTTAAGTTGTTTCATATATAAAACCCAAATCCCCAGAGGTAGGAAATTTTGTAATTAAGGTATATTTGCTAAAGACTGGGCATCAAATAGATGTGTCTTCAAAGAGAGGAGACAGTGGAAGATCTTAAAAAAAATCTTGCTTTTAGAACTGGATTCTAGAATATTCATTTATTTTGCTGGGGGATAACAGTGGCAAAATTAAAGTTATAAAAATAGACAAATGTAATATAAAAAATACTAGTCCTGGGGTGCCTGGGTGGCTCAGTTGGGTAAGCATCCAACTTCACCTCAGGTCATGATCTCATAGTTCATGGGTTCGAGCCCCACATCAGGCTCAGCGCTGACAGCTCAGAACCTGGGGCCTGCTTCGGATGCTGTGTCTCCCTCTTTCTGCCCCTCCACCTCTCATGCTCTGTCTCTCACTCTCTCAAAAATAAATAAACATGAAAAAAATACTAGTCCTGAAAATATAATTTTTATGGGGGAAAAAGAAACCTGGGAAAGCTCTCCACAGAGGTTTAATTTTCTCTTCACTAACGCCTGCTGCCACATTTGAGGATATGGCTGTGGAAAAGCCTCAGCTCACTGTAAATATCCCCATATGTCTGGACAGCCACAACAACACGGGGGTGTGACCGTATCTTGAATGGTGGTTAAGACAGCCATTAGCATCAGACAAGATCTAAATACAACCTTCTTTTCATTTTGAGTGTTCTTCCGTGTGGGACAGTTTTTAGTGAACCCACGTTTGAGTTTCTACTCCCTTCCTTCCAAGAGAGTGGAAGCCAGATTCCCACTTTTGTTCAAGCAGCTGAGCCTTTGAGATTATAGGTGCATGAAAAGGCTGTGGACATTTTTGTATGGCCATCATCAGAAACCTTAATTGCTGAAGTGCAGACCCGGGCCAAAGGTAAGCTTTGTCTTAAGGCCCAAGAAAACCACGTGAATGTTAGATAACAAAGCCATAACTGTACAGGAATGGTGGTCTCTAACGCATTTTGTGATGAGTGGGATGGATCTAAAGATCCTCTGAAGAAAAGATCAGTTATTTCTGACAGTCCTCCAAGCTGGACCTCTCCATAGGTTAGACAGAGGCCCTAACTGAACACAGCCACCAGGAATTTGAAGATGATTCTCGCAGAGCTATTTTAGGAACCAGGGCCTCTAATCTGATAACGTTTGAAACCCATTTCAAGCATGTTAGGTATATCATGTCAAGGCCCTGGGGAGGTATCTGCAGAATCTGAACATTCTCTGGGAATTGTTGTTTGACATTTTGGGGCAGGTGAGAGTCCTATACCTTGTGAAGTCATTAAGGCACCGTTATGACAAGCTTGACTTGATCCTTTGTGATTTGCCTGCCAGCTTTGACAGCTCCAAACAGTTGTGGGGACCTGAAGACACTTCCTCTCTGGCTCTGTGTAACACAAACAGTGGAAATATTCTGCTCCCTGTGGTTCATGCTGCATGAAAGAAATTTTTGCTCAGAAAAGGTGGAAGGCCCTCAGGTTGACAGCTGCTATTCAGTTAGAAACCTTGGCCCTATTATCAATAACTCCCTAGGTGTATAGAATGGATATAATTCCCTTTCTTCTTCTTTTTCTTCTCCTTTTCTTTCTGTCTTTACTCGTGCCTTAATTGAAGGCAGACATTTTTCTCATGCTGACAGGTAACTCCTTATATTAGGTCTCATTTGACGTGTGGCTGCTATGCTGCTTTTGGAATGCAGCATTGAGTGACATAGATTAAGGGTCATTTTTTATTTGTGGGCATGTGTATGTTTCTTTTGTGCGTGCCGGAGCCCTTGTAACTTAGGGTCTGGCTCTAAAGCCGTATCCATTGTTTCCAAAGTGGTTTAAAATGGGCACTACTTTCTGAATTGGAAACATAATGTTCTTATGATCACAGAGCACTGGGGTCACACAGGGTCCATCATAACTAACTGTGGGATTCAGAACAAGTAATTTATCTTCTAAACCTCAGTTTCCCCATCTGCCTATCTGAGAAAGCTGGCTAATGAAACCTATTCCATAAGGTTAGCTTAAGGTGAAATGAGATAGTGATTTAAAGCACCACTGTCAGGTACATAATAAGGACTTTATAAATGATACTGTAATTGTTGCTTAGAGTTAACAGCACTAACTCACATAAAATATATGCATTTTTTTTATCTTCTTGGAGAACAGGCGTCTCTTATTGATAGTCTTTGTGATAAATGATATAGATATGAACGTGGACTAGCATTTCTGAATTAATGCATCTGCTCTCAGGAAATTATCTTATGTTGATGGCGATGATTGAAAGCAATAACGAGATTGGCACTTCTCAGATAAGCAAGGTTTAAATTACTGGAGGGCTCATTTCTTAAGTCTTTGGTGTTCCTTAACTTCTCTTTTTTTACCTTGGCTATTGTTAGAGTTCTTTTCCTCCTTAGTTATATATAAAAACATTTTGTCTAATGCCTCATTTTGTAAGAAGATAGAAATTGTTTTTATTGTTTAGAAATGCATTTGGCAGCCAGTAATACAAAACCCAACTGCAGCATCTTAAGCAGATAGAGGGTGCTCATTGTAATTTAACAATAGTCCAGAGATGGCTGGTTGTTAGCTTTAGTTCAGGACCTCAGCAGTGTTAGGGTGAGTGATTCTGTGTTTGTTGTAGATTTCTCTCATTTTGGCCCTCATCTGGTTGCAAAATGGCTACTGCATTCTAGATATCACATACTCATTCAGGGCAGGAAGAAGGAAAGCAGAGAGAAGGGTCATGCTTTCTGCCACCTCGTATCTGAAAAACAAACAAACAAAAATCACACCCTCTCCTCCTTCTTCCATATATCTGCTGGTTTCATTGGCCTAAACTGCAGCATATCCTAGGCTACAAAGGAGAACAATTATCACCACCCGGGGTTGGGCATAGTCTCTCAAAAGATTTATGGCGCTATTGAATCAGCAGTGGGATAATGAATATTGGGTAGGCAAAAATTGTCACTATACTGCAGACCCTTGTTTAGTTTTTATGCAAACTGTCTTCTGAATTAGAGGAAGCAAATATCAGGGGAAACAGCTGATCCCAATCCTTCCAACCTCCTTCCTGTGAATTGGCCATGCTGAAGGTCTATATTATTTATTTGGTGCGATGGGCAAAGAAGGAAATATTTGAATCAGCCAATTGCCTGCCCCAGTATCCATCCTTGGCCTCAGGACACTTGGTCTTACCTTTATCACATCTATCAGGAAGATTATAGTTGATGGTGGATATAATGGATGCGAGGTTGGGCCATGTTGGCGATGGTTGGGTGCTCACCAAAAGGCATCTGAACAAACAAACAAGGATGAAGCCTGTTTTCTTGACCCAAACTCTTGGGACCAGGCACAGCCCTTGGTGTGTTTTGCTTGTATCATCTGTGGTCATTAAGCAAGAGCCCGCCTATCCATATCCCTATTCCCTCCCCTCTTCCCCACCCCCGTTTCCACTCAGATCCCCACTCCTTTCCTCCACCCCTCCCTACATTCCACCCCTATCCTTACTTCATCAGAAACGGGAACTTTATTTCCTTTTGACGTATTTACTTCCAGGACTCACTTAGAAATAGGGACTGGGGCACCTAAGTGACTTAGTCTGTTAAGTGCCCAACTTCAGCTCAGGTCATAATCTTGTGGTTCGCAAGGTCAAACTTTGCATTGCGCTCTCTGCTGTCAGCAAGGTGCCTGCTTTGGATCCTCTGTACCCTTCTCTGTCTTCCCCTTCCCTGCTTGTGCTCTCTCTCTCTCTCTCAATCTCTCAAAAATAAAATAAACTAAAAAAAAAAAAGAAATAGGGACATATATTGACTCAATATCTAGATTCGTGAGTCAAAGTTGAATAATTCTGTATTTTTAAGGGCTAAAGCCTTCCTAGAATCAGCATGGACTAGCTTAGTACAAAGTGGCCGCTTTCGAATCCTGATACTACATTTGAAAAGCAAACTTGAAGTTCACTTTCCTTTACTCAGTTATTGTTCAAGGCGAAATAGGAATGACAGAAACTTTCAGATATCCCTTGCGCAGCACAGATAGCTTTCCAATAATATTTGTGAAAAGATATACAGTTGCTTTTGCTTATCATGCAGCTTGCTACTGAGTTTTTCTTTTCTGCATACAAAGAAAAAAAAAGATTTCTGTAGGCATCCTATTAAAAGGCACCTAAGCTGAATGGAAGATTTCCTTTTATTATTATTTTTTTCTACTTGCAAAGCCAGGAATCAAAACCATAGAATCAGAGAATTCAGGTTTCTTTATAGTTCAAGCAAAGGGAATCAGAGAATGGACAGAAGTAGGTCACGTTGTGTTCGCAAGACCGGGACAATGAGGAATTTCTTGGAGTGGTCAGACTCTGATGGGTTCTTCTTTTGGGGAAGCATGTTCCAGAAAAGTCAGAAGACAAGATTTATAGTGTAGGGCAACCTGCAAGATGCTTAAAAAACACCAGTCAGTGGTTTTTGTGCCTTTGTAGTAAAAGGAAATTATTTGGCAATTTTCTTTAATCATTTGTCAAAAAAAGAAAAGTGCCTTTTCCCAAGATTATTAGAAGGTGGGTTAAACATGTCGTGTGGTTGCTTGCAGCCCGTAAGGGGCTTTGGGCCATCACCGACTGCCGCACGCTCAGGACAGGGAGACGGCAGCAGTGCCCTTGGCGGAGAGCTGCACCTCTAGCTGCGAGTTTTGCCAGTTGCTTACTAGCCATTTGGCAATACTTAGAGGAAGTCACTTATCCTGAGAAGGTTTTCACCAATAAAACAAATGGGGCTGCTTGGCCTCTTCAACTTTTAAACTCAGGGTGTTGCTCTCATTTTGAGGGGTGCAGTTTCAAGATAATCTCGAATTCTTGGGTTATTGCTCGGGTCCTAAACAAATACTGTTAAACCATGCTTTGTGAGCATAATCCGTTCGGGAGACATGTTTGTCATCTAAAGCACTTGTATATCAAAGCGAATCTCAAGAACCATTGGCTCAGCTGTGATCATGGGACATTTGGCCTCACGTACCACTCATAGTGCAAGGCATCATGCGTGTATCAAGTTAAAATGTGTTAGGAATGTTTGCTCGTCTTGTGGAACACTCCCAGAACATGTTACTCGCAATCCAAGGTTTTACTGTGGTAAAAATGAGAGAAGAGGTGGTGGCTTTCATGGTCCCTGTATCTCCCTTTTGTTTCTTCTTTCCCACAGGAGGACAGGCTGGTACCCGGGAAGGCTGTGCTTCCCAGTCTTTCATGGTTTCAGTTTTCCACGGACTCTACTTCTTGTTCTTACTCTTCTTCCACCTGATATTTAGGGACATTATCCCCTTTCCCTTCTCAGTTCTCCCCAGAGATGAAATGTTTTGAACTCCTCTGACTGAGCCAGGCATGCCCTCCTGCTGCAAAATGCCACTCCCCCCCCCCCCCCCCCCCCCCCCCCCCCCCCCCCCCCCCCCCCCCCGGCAGCATCTCTGCCCCCTGGACACAAAACCAAACTCAGCTAGTTGCCAGATTATTTGACTAAAATGGCGGACATTAGATTGTCATATGACGCTGAACTTCTTCAGCACGGGTGCCTGGCTTTATAAACAGCATCGTGCTTCCTGAAAAGGATCTCCAGTTGGTGGGATATGTGGAGGAGATGAGAATAACCCTATAGAATCCCACTAAGTGTAATAAGCCAGTCAGAGAAAGACAAATACCACATAATTTCCCTCGTGTGTAGAATTTAAGAAACAAAAGGAAGAAAAAAAAGATATGAACCAAAAAACAGTCTTAAGTATAGAGAACAAACTGATGGTTACCAGAGGGGAAGTGGGTGGGGGTTGGGTGAATGGATGAAGGGGATTAAGAATGACTTACCTAGATGAGCCCTGAGTGATGTATAGAATTCTTGAATTACTATATTTTACACCTGAAACTAATAGAATGAACATAATTAACACAATGTTAATTATGCTTGAATTATATATACATGTATATACGTATGTATATAAAGAATACTCTATATAATTCTTTGTCCATTGCAAAGGCTTTCATATTCAAAATCACTTTTATCACAGTCAGCCTGCCCTTTGGGATTTTATCTATTTCATTTTAACCATTGAGACTCAGAAAAGTTGAACTAAAATTGTTCAAAGTCATCTGGCCAAAAAGTGAGAAACCAAGAACTTGCACCAAGCCTTCCCACCTAGGGTGCTGGCTTCTTTAAGAGCCACCTCTCCTCAAGTACTCCTTCCTCCTCCTCATCTTCTTTTTCCCTGTTAAGTCAAGTGTACTGGCCACAGAACTACCAGGAATTTCACAGACTTGCTGACCTTAGCAAATGACTCCTGAGTTCGCCGCAGCTCGACTATGTGTAGGCTCAGCTTTGCAGCCATAAAATATCCATGACTATCTGCTTTTTTGGCTTTCTCCATCTTTAAAAAGTGGATTCAGTGAAGACAGGTGTTGAACTGTGTGGCATAGAGAAGCAAGGATATCTTATACCATGACCTGGGCAGTTGTCTACCGGGTGACAGAATGTAACATGACAAAGAAGGACAGTTCAGTGGGGCGATACAGGACCAGCACCTGTTTTCATTTTCTAGAAGACTGTGTTTAAATCACCAGGTAATAAATGACAATTCTTCGTTCTTCCAGTAGTATTCTTCAAACGATTCTTTATTCTTCAAACAACAGAGAATATAAAATACAGTCTACAATCTCTATCTTACTCCATTCTAATCTCTCTTTTGGGTTACTTTGGACTGATAATCTTCCAGATCTTTTTCTATACCATGCCAATGTATGTATGTGTATATTTTAAATAATAAATCCCAGTTGCTTTAAAAAAATCTTTCTGTTTTGGTAAAACAAGACTTACCTGATTTCTCTTCATGTCACTGCATGGATTCACCAGAAGGTATTTACTTTTTCTTTACTAAAAAATATTGAGGCTATCTTCAGTTCATCACTATTATAAATAATTCTTGCAAAAAGTATTATGAAAAATGTTTCGGTAGGTAGGTTCAAAG
This sequence comes from Hyaena hyaena, assembly GCF_003009895.1. NCBI lineage: Eukaryota > Metazoa > Chordata > Mammalia > Carnivora > Hyaenidae > Hyaena > Hyaena hyaena. The sequence goes on along the minus strand of NW_024081470.1, from coordinate 217,754 downwards.
AAGTGGCATTGCAGGGCCAAGGACTATTTAAAAATTTAATTTTTTTAATTAAAATTTTTATTAAATTTTTTTTAACATTTATTTTTGAGAGACAGAGACAGAGTGCAAGTGGGGGTGAGGCCGAAAGAGAGGGAGACACAGAGTCTGAAGCAGGCTTCAGGCTCTGAGCTGTCAGCACAGAGTCAGATGTGGGACTTGAACCCACCCAATGGTGAGATCGTGACAAGAGCTGAAGTCGGACGCTCACCGGACTAAGCCACCCAGGTGCCGCTAGTTTTATTATTTTTTAAAGTTTATTTTTTTGAGAGAGAGAAAGAGAGCAAGGATGGGAGGGGTAGACAGAGAATCCCAAGCAGGCTCCATTCTATCAGCACAGCACCTGACCTGGGGCTTAAACCCATGAACCATGAAATCATGACCTGAGCTGAAATCAAGAGTTGGACAATTAACTGACTAAGCCATCCAGGTGCCCCAGCCCATTTAAAATTTTAATAAAATCTGCCTAATTATCCTCTAAAACTATTACTCCAAATTATCCTTCTACTAGAATTGTTTGAGAATCTACTAGAATCTTCTTTTGCCAACACTAAGGAATATGAGCCTGTTTCATTTTTGCCTATTTTATAAACAAAAATAGGATCTTACTTAAATTGATGTTTTTCTGGCCATGTGAAGGTTATACATCTTTTTTATAGTTTTTTGGTTTTTGTTTTTTTCTTCTGGTAATTGTTTTCCTCTTAATGGTAAGTTAAGAGTTCTTTCTGGTCTGTGTTAGTTTTTATTTAGTTTATAGCATCTTTTGCTGCTCAGAGCTTTTTAATTTGTATGTGGCCGAATATGGTAGCCTTTTTCTTTATGGCTTCTAAGCATGTGTCTTTAAGGATGACTTCTCCATGCCAATATTATAGAAATATTGTAAAATAATTTTTCTTACTTTTAGAGTTTTTGTATTTTAAGTTTTGTTTATTCAGTTCCTGATTCATATATGACTCCAGGGAGACTTCTAATTTAACTTTGAAGTTCTAAAACTGGACTATTTAAGGGAAGAAAATAAGATATAAAATTCACCAGAAAACCAAGTGAACTCCTGGTGGCCCAGGATTGGGAGAACCATTCAGGGTGGAGTTGGGGATCCACATCACCCACAAAGTGCTGGAGTCCCCTGCAGTCACATCCCTACTGAAATCTCAAGTAGCTGTAGACTATATCCTGCCTCTATTTTAAATTCATCAAGGCATATTTTTGGACTGGTCCACAGGTTTAGTGATTTATGAGAGATACTGAGTCAGTCACTAGAATTGGTTCCTTTGAAGACAGTGTAAAAGAACAGCAGCCTTGAGGACCATGAAGATGCTTGCTAGGGGAAGCACTTTGAGATGAAGGAGAAAGTTGAGTGGAGTATAGCAAAAACCCCACTTAGGCTGGATTGCAGAATATATACTCCATTTCATGTGGCAGAGAATCCCACCAAGAAGTAAATGCATTGTTGACGATGCAGAATGGCAGGCCAGCAGAATTCATGGAAAGCGTGTACAAGTAAAGTGAATGCCTGCATGGCTTAGGGATCATCCGTAGATGATTGGCTTACAGGACTGCTTGTCGAGGTGATAGGGTCAGGAAGAAATGCGCATGGTAGGAATGTTTCCTCAGCAAGTCTTTCTTAAAAAAACAGAAAGCAGCTCTTAGGTTAGGATGGTGGGCTGCAAGTTAGTTGAGGGTCACTTGTGAAGTTCTGATCTACTTTGAATCCCCTTCTCCTTGAGTTGCCTTGAGATTCACGAAAGGGAGCAGAAAAAGGTATCAGGATATGCTAGATATGGCCTTCCCAAAGGTCAGAGGTGAGGGAGGAAACCATGAGTGTCACCTTGCCTCTGTCAGAGTGGAACAGCCATACACAGATGTGCTTGCATCCCAAAAAAAACATTCAGAGTTTGTCTTAAGAGAAATTTCCCAAGATTAAATTTTAACTAAACCAATTATAATGTAAACTAAAATCTACTGAAGAGAAAGTCACCTTCTCCATGAATTAATGCTTGTCTTTTCTGTCTTGAAGCACAGCAGAGGTCGTTTTGTTTGGTGTCTCTAACAATTGTGACCATTCTGAGGCAAGAGCGGTGATGTTGTGTCCTTGCTTAGGGCCCTCTGGGCTCATTGATTCGCCCAGGTTATTTACCCTTTCCTGAACCTCAGTTTTCCCACCTTAAAATGAGAAATGATGTCAGCTTCCGAGAGTTGCTATGGAGAAAAAGCTAGCTAGTACATATAAAAATTAACCTGAATAATTCGGAAATCTCTGTTCATATGGAGATGTTAATTACAAAGCATACTAGAGCTATGAATGAATGTGAACTTGTTTAGGACGTCTTTTTTTTTTTTTTTAAATGTTTTTTATTTATTTCTGAGAGAGAGAGAGAGGCAGCATGAGCAGGGGCGGGTCAGAGAAAGAGGAAGACAGAATCCGAAGCAGGCTCCAGGCTCTGAGCTAGCTGTCAGCACAGAGCCCGACAAGGGGCTCGAACCTACGAATGGTGAGATCATGACCTGAGCCGAAGTCGGACTCTTAACTAACTGACTGAGCCACTCAGGTGCCCCTAAGACATCTTTCTGATACAGGTCAAGTTTCTTCTGATATGAGTAAAATATTTATCTTGACTCATTGTGCCCTGAAGCATTTGACATTATAAATACATTTTATTTTTTTAAGTTTATTTATTTTGAGAGAGAGAGAGAGAGAATGCAAGTGGAGGAGGGGCAGAAAGAGAGAGGGAGAGAGAGAAAATCCCATCATCCCATGGGCTTGAACCTTTGAACCATGAGATCATGACCTAAGCCGAAGTTGGACACTCAACCAACTGAGCCACCCAGGCGCTCTATTATAAATACAATTTGAATTGTATTTTCCGTGCTATAAAGGAGGGTGTGGCAAATTAAGCTTTCTGTGGCAAAGATCCCATTGTCTCCTTTTGTTTATCCCTCAGTGTCTGGCTAGCATAGTGCTTGTGTACATAGAAGACACTAAATAGAAAGATTTGGTGATCGTCACAGGTCGTCACTGAGCTATGCTCCAAATCTCCCTGCAGTAGGAGAGGTGAGGTATTGTATCCCTGTTGGAATCTCAACTCAAATTAAAATACTTGAATACCAGCAGTGCCTGGGTGGCTCAGTCAATTAAGTGTTTGACTTCCACATAGGTCATGGTCTAATGTGTGAGGTATGGGCGCGAGTGCAAGTACGGAGCTCCTTACTTCTCCGCCATCTTGCCCCTCCCTCAGGTCATGGTCTGACGGTTTGTGAGTTTGAGCCCTGCGTTGAACCTGGCTCTTGCTTCAGGTTCTGTGTCTTTCTCTCTCTCTCTCTCTCTGCCCATCCTCCGCTCACACTTTGACTTTCTCTCTCTCAAAAGTAAACATTTAAAAAAATGCTAGAATTCCAGATGGATTGTCAAAAAGTCTCCCTCCCCCTCTCATTTGGGGAGATGAAGGGCTGTTTAGAGACAGACACTGGAGCATCCCTCCAGCTTCTGGTGTGTTCTCAGCTACCTGCCATGAAGGCCTCTGTCTCCTCATTTGCTCCAGAGCTCACATTTCTAAAAACTGGACCTTGGAGAATGGATCTTCACAGCCAATTTCTGAATGAGTCCTAGTGTTTTTAACTTTCTGTTTTCATACATCCTTAAGAATTATTTGTGCCTAACACAATCTTGACAATTGAAACCTCAAGCTATCCAAGCCCTGAGGATGTTGCTGGGGGTGGAATACTGCCTCTGAAAGTTGGGGGCCAACTGAAATTCTTCCTGCAACTGAAATTCTTCCTGCTGCGCTTCCGTTGCTGGGCACCTATCTTTCTTTGTTTCTTGTCTGAGACAGTAAACAGAGGGTAAGGGTTGCACAAGCATCCAATCCTTTTGTGATAGCCTGGGAGCTTCGTGCAAGGAGTCCTGAACAGTTTGCAAAAGGGAAACTGTTGTTGAGTGTCCAACAACAATAACAACAGGCAAGCAAACAACAACAACAACAACAAAACCCATGAAAAACAAAAACCTTTCCTGTTCTCGCTTGTTAGTTTTTTCCAAGCCGTTGTGAGTCTTCCCTATCTGTGAGTCAGAACCTTGATAGTTTGTGCAGTCATAAACTGCCAGGTAGGATTGAATCTTACACATTTGGTGATTTTGTAGGAAGTTATCACTTGTGTTTAATAAACTTCAGCCTCACTTGAACATATTTCCCACAGTTGCTGGAAAACAGGCATTGCTTTCTGAAAGTCAGACGTTGAAGTAGCTTAGTACTTTTAATGTTTTCAAGCAAAGGTTGAAAATTCTCAGCATAAGCAAACTAGCAGACTAATCCAAAAGCAGTTGTAGTGTAGAGGAAAGAGAACTGAAGGAAAAAGTAGAAGACCTGAATTATTTTCCTGGAGACCATTTAAGACCTTCAGCTGCTCCAAATATGGAAAGATTATGCTGTACTTCCTATCTATAAATCCAAGATGTTTTGGAAATCTAATAACGTTCCATGTATGCTGAAATTAAAATGAATATATTAAAATAAGTATTTCTAGATTGTGTGATTGCAGAATTTGGCATGAATTTATGGAAGCCCTTTTCTCCCCCTCTCTGCTTTGTGGGTGTCTCCTACCAGTTGTGAGTCTGCCTATAGGGGAATGAAGCACAGCTTTCTTGGCTCTGTTGCCCTCTGGCTTTTGATTTTGAGCAAGACATTTCTTTTGTCCCTGGCTTCCTTATGGGTATAATAAGAGCCAGTCTATGGATTACATTTTAGGGTGTTTTCAGATACATGATTTCATAGTAACTCTATGAGATAGATGAAGAAAAACAGGATCGGAGAGTAGGAAGAAAACAGTTTTTTAAAAATTGAGGAATGATTGACACATAACATTAGTTTCAGGCATATATCATGGTGACTCCATGTTTGTATACACTGAAATGATCACCACCACATGTCTAGGTACCATCAGTCACTGTACAGTTACAATTTGTTTTTCTTATGGTGAGAACTTTGAAGATTTACTCTTTTGGCAACTGTTTTTGGCTGTAGTCATCATAGCCCCATGAGTTACTCATTTTATAATTGGAACTTTGTACCTCTTGATCCCCTTCCCTGTTTTTCCTACCCCCATCCTTCCTCTGCTCTAGCCATTCTCTTCTCTGTACCTGTGAGTTTGTTTTGGGTTGTTGTTTTTCATTGGTTTTGTTTTTTAGATTCCACACATACGGTATTTTTCTTTCTTTGTGTCTGAATCCTTTCACTTAGTATATTTCCCTCAAGGTCCATCTAGGTTGTCAAAAATGGCAAGATTTCATTCTTTTTATGGCTGAGTAATATTCCATAGTATATGTATGTATCACATCTTCTTTACCCATTTATTCATCAAGGGATGCTTAAGTTGTTTCCGTTTCTTGGCTATTATGGTAATGAAGCAGTGAACATAGTGAACATTATCTTTTTGAATTAGTATTTGCATTTTTTCTAGATAAATACCTAGTAGTGGAATTGCTGGATTATATGGTAGTGCAATTTTAATTTTTTTGGAGAACCACCTTGCTGTTTTCCATTGTGGCTGCACCAATTTACATTTCACCAACATTGCACAGGGGTCCTCTTTTCTCCACATCCTCCCCAATCCTTATTATTTCTTGTCTTTTTTTTTTTTTTAATAGCCATTCTAACAGGTGTGAGGTGGTATCTCATTGTGGTTTTGTGTTGCATTTTGCTGGTGATTAGTGATGTTGAACATTTTTTTATGTGCCTGTTGGGCAACTGTAGGTCTGCTTTGGAAAAATGTTTAGTTAGGTCCTCTGCTGGTTTTTTAATCTGATTTTTTTGTTTTGGGGTTTTATGAATTCTTTACATATTTTGGTTATTAACCCCTTATCGTATGTATGATTTGCAATGTTTTCTTTTAATCAGTATGTTGCTTTTTAATTTTATTGATGGTTTTCTTTGCTGTGCAGAAACTTTTTAGTTTGATGTAGAAAACATAGGCAATAAACTTGACATTGGTCTCAGTGATTATTTTTTTGGACCTGGCTACAAAGGCAACAAAAGCAAAAGGAAAGCAAATGAGAGTTGAAATGTGTTGTCCAGGGTCACAGGGTGAGCAGTGAGCAGGAGTACAACTCACATTTACTTTCCAAATTCAGTTTCTTCAGCTCCACTGCTTTTCTGAGATTTTTGATAAACTATAAGGACATGACATTGGGTAATGGACAAAAATATGCAAATAAATGGAATACTTTATTGCTTCATTGTTATTTATTTGAGTAAATATTCATTTGAATGTTGCTGTTATGCCTCCAAAATGTGTAATTGTTTTATTATTGAGAATATTAGCACTTTTTGGAAGAAGGCTTTAAATATCTGATAAACATAGCAAATATTGAATAATGTGAAGTATTTTAATGAGTTTCCATTGACTTTAGTTTGCAAATTATGGTAATGTAGTAAAGGAAGGGATTTCTTTTCAGTGGGACTGACAGGAGCAGTGTGTGTGTGTGTGTGTGTGTGTGTGTGTGTGTGTGTGTGTGTGTGTGTAAAACATCTCCAACTACATTTACAGCTTCTCAGATGCTGTTATTGAATGCTGTACACACTTGTGTAAATATGTTATGAAAATAAAGCCTATAATAAAATCCTTTATCTTGGCAAATAAAATGTATACTTAGGAGTGCTATTTGAGATAAGTTTTCAGCCTATCTCTAGATGTAGTAGATCATGAGTAATTTAACGTTATTTAGCACTCCTGTTGCCCAGTTAAACATTATCTATGGCTGAATGGATAATGAAATGCAGTGCACATTAGGTATGTTTTCTTTCTTCACTTTTCTCCTAAATGAGAGTTCCATCGAAACTCCTCTTAGATATTAAAAGTCCTTCTCTGATCTGAATAAATATTTTCTTTTCAGGCAGGTCATATATTAGAGTTTGTTTAACAAAATAAAAGCTTGTGGCAGAGGCATATGAAATGCAGATAATGGCAAAATAGCAGTGGACGTTGCCCCCCAGGGCAGGTGCAGAATGTTATTTTAGCAGTAAACCCCTCCTTATTAAAGTCTCTGTCACCAGGTTTTAGAAGCAGCTGAAGTCCTTCTGAACCAAAGTGGCTGTAAAAACGACATCCTCACTTTTTTTGCCTTGATCATGGGCTGAGACACTCCAGGAGTGAGATGCTAACTTTCTTGTTTTGGGCTTTGTAAAACTCAGAATACAATGGAAACCGAGTGCATGAAAAAATGAATTTGAACAACGCTTTAAAAAATGGAGTTTTCTCTCCTTTACTTTTCAGATTCACTTGTTCCTTAATTTGTTGAACAAAGATAGTATTGAAAAAAAACCAAGGGGGATTGGTAAATGGAAAAACAATACACTAAACAATAATGTATACTTAAAATAGTAAAGGTAGGATGAATTAACTTGACGAAAGGCTATTCTGTTTTCTTAAGATAGTCTGTTCCTAACTTGTTCCTTATCTGGCCTCCCTGCCCCTTATCAATCTATTTGGTCAATTATATCCCACAAGCCTAAGCCACAAAGGTATAATTTTACTGAAGCAGCTCTTCCATCTTGAGGTTTCCATGGTCAACAAAACAGGGCAGGGAGTAGGTTCCACAGTTGTTGTTGAGTTAAAGTTCATGGTCTTCAGGTTGATTTTTAAGGCTTGGAGACCTACCTTTGAAGCTCTTTCCTCATTGTCTCCTCACGATGCCGTCAGCCCCACTAACCTGGGTCACTGAGTCAGTGGCCACACACTTTCCCACATCTGTGTCATCTGTGTTTTTGCTTCTTTTGTTTCCTTTGGAGTTGGGACTGAAATGATTCTAATCAGTCATTCAAATATTTTTCTGCCTCCTGTGACCCACCTCAGATGAGTGTATAATGCCGTGATGGGTGAGAGCCTGGGCATTGAAGTCAGACACACCCAGGTTGGAAATTGTAGCTGTGCCATACGTGAGAACATGAGCAAGAATCTTGAACTCTTCAAACCTCAGTTTCCCCATTCGTAAAATGGACATAGCCATATGTCATGAATTTATTGTAAGAATTAAATAAAATAATATAGGTGAGGCATACATGACCGCAATGCCTGAGATTTATTAGGCATTTGGTAAAATATTATCAAATGCCTCCTTCTTCGTGGTGTTTCTATTTTCCTACACCTTCATGGCAATTAGCACCCTCTCTGCATTCCCCTAATCCATTGTGTCTTTACTCTGTATTACTTGTCATATTCTGTTTCGTATTTTCCTTGAAGTTGATCTTTCCTTGAAGTTGATCTGGTAGGTGGTTCACAAATGTTGAATTAAGTTGAGTTGCTGCACCAGTGTACTTAATAACAGTGGGGTTTAAATGATTATAAAATAAATGGGAGTTTAAGTTGATTAATGGTTCTTAGGTCATGCCCCAAACTCAAAGAGTCATATTTTTATAGTATAATAACTGGACATTCAGCTGAAAATAAGCAAAATTGAAGAACAGATACTTAAGTTATAAATAGCTTCTGAAGAGGTCAAATAGCTGATGGAAAGTCATTCAATGTGGGTGTTTGGACTTTGGTGGGAGCTGCATCCTAGAGTTACAAGTATTTACTGTGACGGTGATTTCTCTGTGTTTTAGATTCTCATTAAACCATATACGCAATGTTACCTTTCTGTTAATCATAGCAATGGACTTACCTGAATCATTGAAATTCTATTAAAAGAGTCAAGCCGTCAAGTAAGGCAGCAGTTAACACTGGTGGCCGGTGGCCAGGGAAGAGGGGAAGTGAGTGCTCAGTGTTTGGCTGTCACTTCTACACCTTGCCCCCTCTTATCAATGTGTTTTCTCTCCAAATCCCCTTAGCTGGTGGGGAGTTTGGAGCCCTAAGTTCTGGAACATAATCAGAATCTTCCAGATTCTCATCTTGGAGTATCAAAGATGAGGAGAACCATGGAAGTTTATTTCCAACTTTGTGTTCAAATTATCATCCTCCTTGCTAATACCTCTAAATATATGTTTTAATGTAACAGAATTTTTGTTTCTCCACTGAGGCACCAGAAGGACATTTTTTTGAAGACAGGACAAGATGTCAGGAGTGCCCTCCGGTTCTGTTCCACACAACTTGAACTATAAAGAGAAAGGGCGATAGAGGATCCAGCCAGGTCCCACGTGGTCAGCGCAGAGCCCCATGCAGGACTTGAACTCACAAACCCTGAGTTCACATGACCTGAGCCAAAATCAAACCCTTAACTGACTGAGCTACCCAGGTGCCGCCTAAAGGATCTCTTTAATCATGACCCTTCCCTTATCCTCTTTACTCCTCAGAAACAGTGAAAAGAAAGAAAAACTTTTGATGTTTTAATTTTGAGAGAGAGAGAGACAGAGAGAGACAGAGCATGAGCTGGGGAGCGGCTGAGAGAGAAGGAGACACAGAATCAGAAGCAAGTTCCAGTCTCTGATGTGTCAGCACAGAGCCCCACACGGGCCCAAACTCACGACCGGTGAGATGATGATCTGAGTGGAAGTAAACGCTTAACCGACTGAACCACCCAGGTGCCCCCAAGAAAAACTTTTAATTTTGCCCCCGGTTAATTGGTAAGAGTTTAAGCTTGAACGTTAAGTTGCTAAGCCAACTAGTTGACCAGTATTCCAGTATTTGCATATTGCCTTTTCTTCTCATTCAGAATTACTTCAGTAAAACAGGAGAGTAATAACTTACGGAAGTAACACCGTTATATTTGGTAGATTACTAATGCCATAGGACTTTATCAGGACCCACTTTATCAGGATTCATTTTACACCCCCACAGAAGAGGCTCATCTGTTGCCTATGATTTTCTTTCCATCTTCATTTTTTTAATTTCAGTCATCTGTAGAGGGATTCCAGAAAGTGCTGTTGATAAAGGCATGATTCTTTCTATGGATTCGGAGGGCACCGCCTCTGTTCAAATAATGCCATTCATTTCTAGCTTATAATTCTTTCCCTGGTAGAATATGAAAACACCACCTTGAGGAGAAAAGATAGCTGCTTCAATTATGGAGAGACTTTGAAACAGCCCCAGGCGAGCATTTGTGAAACCTGTTCAGAGCTTTCCTCTTCTGTCAGTGAAGAGTTGACTCAGATAAGAATTGGTCACAATTAAATTAGGCTTATGTGAGGGGATGTCAAGCTGGAGGGACTGCCCTGTATGTTCACCATTGATTAGACCTGGTGGAAACTCTTATCCTGAAGGGACTGTGTGCCAGGATCTTGATGAACTCTGCATACATTAGAAAGGAGAAGCGCTTACCACGTTGGAAGTCTGAGGATGCCACAGTGGGAATGTTAGACACAAAGCCATCTCTGTCATCTGCTTACTTTGAATATCCCCGAGAGTTACTCTCAGCCTCCTTCCTCCCGTCCTGTGTGCTGCATCCATCTTCTGTTGATCTACATGCTTGTTTCTGTTTAAAAAAAAAAAAAAAGGCAAAAAGTCCCTGAATGTCTCCTCCACTCAGACACTGAATGTACGAAAAATTCCCAAATGACTTGAAATTGAAGGTTTTACTCCTTGAACTTTTTATTGAGGTTTAAGTAGTTGATTATGGTTTGCTTGACAGGCAGGGGAGTTTTGAAATCGATCAGATGATGGACAGAAGGTGATGTATTGGAGTTATTGTGTACTTCCTGGGGCTTGAGTAAGGTAATTGTTTGCCATTGTGTAGTCTACAATAAGTGCTCCTCCCGCCCCTCCAAAAAGACTGTGGCTCTGCTAAAAATCTAAGATGTTCTGCATTGTATGGCTGAATGTAAAATCTGCTATATAAAAAAAAAAAAACCAACCATAAAAGCCCTGACCTTGAAGAAGGCTAATGTTTTATTTAAAAGACTTTTATTTTAAATTGTGATAAAAAACATGTAACACAAAATGTACCATTTTATCTATTTATTTAAAAATTTTTTAAAAATGTTCTATTTATTTCTGAGAGATAGTGTGAACAGGGGAGGGTCAGAGAGAGAGGGAGACACGGAATCTGAAGCAGGCTCCAGGCTCTGAGCTGCCAGCACAGAGCCCAACGTGGGGCTCGAACCCACGAACCTTCAGATCCTGACCTGAGCCGATGTCGGACGCTTAACTGACTGAGCCACCAGGTGCCCCCCCATTTTATTTATTTTCAAGTGTACTGTTCAGTAGTGTTAAATATATTCCCATTGTTTTCCAACTGTAGGCTAATGGTTTTGGCGTGGTCCTACACTGTGCCACCCAAACTGTGACTATGTGAAAGAAAAAAATTGTGAGGAACTGAAATTAAAGTTGAATCAGTGGAGAAAGAAGAAGTAGCTAGAACAGGAAGGTCATTCTAAAATCTCCAAACCAAGGGGCGCCTGGATGGCTGCAGTCAGTTAAGCATCTGACTTTGGCTCAGGTCATGATCTCACGGTTTGTGAGTTCAAGGCTTGCCTCAGGCTCTCCACCGTCAGCATGTGGCCTACTTCGGATCCCCTTTGTCCCTCTCTCTGCCCCTCCCCTGCTTGTGCATGCTTTTTCTGAAAAATAATAAGTATGCATTAAAATAAGTAAATAAATAACATCTCCAAAATGTTAGATGGTAGACACTGAATTTCAAAAGAGAATCGATCTGGTACAATACTGACATGATATTATGCCTATACGGTCTGTACATGAACTGTGAAGGGCAAAATTATACAAATAATTTTCTGCTTCACTTTTACTTAGTGGAGGGGTTATGATGATCTAGACTAGAGCTGATTTTTTTCTGCCATTTTTTATAAAACAAATAACCAGTAACCATTTGGTTGCAAAGCCAAATAATCTTAAACTACCAAATAATGTTTCCTGACTGGTTCTTAGTGACATGTTGAATCCAAAGGTAGGGTCATAAACTCTATGGCTTTCATCTAAGATTCTAGGAGAGTAGGGTAAATAAGCGTTCTCTCTGGACTTCTAGAAACTCATTTTAAATGTTTTTTAATGTTCGTTCATTCATTCATTCATTCATTGAGAAAAAGGGAGAGACGGAGTGCGAGCAGAGGAGGGGTAGGTAGAGAGAGAGGGAAGCACAGAATCTGAAGTGGCCTCTGAGCTGTCCGTACAGAGCCCGAAGTGGGACTCAGTCTCACAGATCGCGAGATCATGACCTGGGCCAAAGTCAGACATGTAACCAGTGGAGCCATCCAGCCGCCCCTAGAAACGCATTTTAAAATATAATAGAATCATAACTGGATTTTGGTCTGGAGCTTGTGTTCTCATCCTGGCCCTGCCACCAGCTAGCCCACGAGACTGAATTTTGAGCACTGACGTTACACCCCGCCGTGGCAAGGCTGCTGAACTGAACTATTTCTGAAATCCCTTCCTCTTGATGTCCCTAACTCAGGAAACACCAGCCTTCAAGTTATCTTAGATAACGTAGCAATGCACAAGGTGTGGCAACATGGTCAGTACTCATTCTGTATTGGCTATCATTCCTCTTTCCCAAGTCAACATGTATTTATTGAATGACTGGTATTTGGTCTTGCAGATTATATGTGATGCCAAGGGTAGTTGATGCCTAAAATTCAGGTTAGGAATATTTAATCTAAGTAAGTTTTCACTAATCATACCATTTGCTCTTTCGCCTACAAACACAGAAGGAATGGAAGGATTGTATGGTTACTCTCAGGAGGGCAAGAACTATTGTCTTTCTGACGTGGAAGATGGAAGTTCTTGAAGACAATAGTGTAACCTAGTGGATTCTTGAAGCTCAGAACTGAAAGTGATTGGCATACAGACTTTTCTGTTGCTAAACTCTTTGTTAACAATATTTAGTCTTGTCTGTTAGCATTTACTAATAACACATGGACATTGAAAAGCAAACTTCTGGGCTTACATTTGTAATGGTGAAATGACATTTGCTCATAATGGTCAACTCACTAGGGCTTCTTTCTTTAGTTTAAAAAAACGAGGAGGGGAGTGGGAAAGGCATGTTAAGCACAGCAATTGAAATCTGTTGTAAAAGAATATTCAGATCTGAACCTCTTAGGTGCAGTGGTTTGGTAAAGGTTAAACAAACCTTCTCTCACTCATGTGGGACTTTAAAATAAATTTCATCTAAATTCTTGTCGGCTTCCCTGTACAGCTGTCCCTAAACATCTGCTGTGGATGCTGAGAATGGCTGCTTCCCCCTTTCCCGGTTTACTTATGCTTGTGTAAACTCTTTATTTGTAATACATAATTAGTGGCAAAGTATTCTTGGTTCTTAACTACATATACTCAGGGGTGGACTGGAGAGAGCCCTATTTACGTGGAATGAGAGTGCGTGTTTGTCCAGATAACAGTCACATTTGCTTTCTAGCAGCTGTTGATATTAAGGGGTATTTGAAAATCCGTTCAGGTTCTTGTAGCTTGGGGTACAACTGTGGGAGTAGTGCTCGATCTCTGCATTCAGGGCAGGGTTTGAAAGCCCCGCCTGTACACGGTGCTGCAGGGTAAAATGATTCCCCCCCAAACCCATGGAAAGGCAAGGCTGCTCAGAGGCTTGGGAGGCTCTGGACTTAGTCGTCATGCAGAGAAAATTATGTAAACCTCTAGAGAGGTGACCCTCTATTGACTTGGAAAGATCAATCTTGCAGGGTCTTGATTTTGTTGGCAGAATAAATGCTTCTGTAAAGAGTGAGATCCAAGTCAGGTTGGTGGAAAACTGGAGAACATTAGTCCTTGGGAGCAAACAGGGATTCTAGCTGTCATGGTGACTGATGGCCTTGCCACACGTGAATACTTCCTGGAGAAATCAGGTCAAACGGTTCCACCACCGAAAGGTGAAGGTTTCTTCATTCTGTGCTGTGGATGGGAGCTCAGAAGGCAGCCAGGTTCATATTGTGGGGATGAAAGCCATCCCAGCCCTAGTAGAGGGGAGCCCAGTTCTCAGCACCAAGTACCCAGAGCCGATCTCCCTGGGGCATATCTGGGGGCCATCTCAGTGGCAGCAGAAGAACTCTGGGCAGTGTCTCTGCTGTGAACCATGCTCCTTGGGAATGGTTTCTTTCTATATACTTGGCTCTGCCCTTCTGCATTTAATTGCTCTAGGTCCTGTAATGCAGTTGCAATGTCAGCATTATTGGTATTTTATTTTATTTTATTTTATTTTATTTATTTAAATTTTAGAGTTGACTTATTTTGAGTGAGTGTGTATATGTGTGAGAAAGAGAGCGAGAGGGAAAGGGAGAGAGTGAGTGAGCGAGCAGGGAGGGGCAGAGGGAGGTCCTCTCGTCCCAGACAGCCAGCACCTGGACCTTAGTGACACCCACCTTTTCTTCATGGGCCGTGAACTCTGATCTACTCCACAAGCCCTGGGAGCTCACAGAGTTCTTCTCTATTCATTTTCGTTTAGAACCTAGTACTTTTGCCTGCTTTCTCATGTCTGGCTTCCAGTTTCAAAAATGATATCAGGATTCCAAGAAGCGGGGTGAGGGAGTGTCTCAGGAAGCCACCTCATTAGCCATACCCACTACACGGGGTCTGAATCCTTTCAAAATTGCAGTGGTAGCATTTGCACAGATGCAGAGAGTACGTTAGTAGGTCTTAGCCCGAGCTCACCTGATCAGCCTGGTTTGTGTGTCCCTAGCAGGTGTTGTCCAAAAGTAGACTCTGCCTGTGGCCTTTGCCCCTCCTTTGGGACACCGCCCCCGGAGGACCAGCTGTGAGGTGCCGAGTGGTCTCCCACTTGATCTACTAGTGGCTTCTTTGGGGAGAGTAAGCCTGTCCTGGACCTAGTATATGAGGCTCAGGTTGGCTGTGCTGAAAATTACCAACTAGGTCCTCAGAGGTTCTCTGATAACTCCTTCATCCCGTATCTACAGAAATGTCTACAAATGCCTTGCACCCCCCGGCCCAAGAAATGTTTTCTTTTCTTTTTTTTTTTTAAATTTTTTAAAATTTATTTCTAGGAGAGAGAGAGACAGCGTGAGCAGGGGAGGGTCAGAGAGAGAGGGAGATACAGACTCTGAAACAGGCTCCAGGCTCTGGGCTGGCAGTCAGCACAGAGCCCGACGCGGGGCTCGAACCCACGAACCGCGAGATCATGACCTAAGCGAAAGTCGGATGCTTAACTGACTAAGCCACCCAGGCGCCCCAAGAAATATGCTTTCTTAAGTGAACATCAGGACCCCACTGATGCCTGATTCTGTAGCCTTGACCTTTTAGTTGAGATGGAGACTCATTGATGCTTACTTGTTCCTGTTGGCCTGTTCTCAGGAGTTAGACCCGTGTGCGTTGTCTCTTGTGGGTTTGAACCTGTGGCCCCGGTCTCATTAGCACAGAGTACTAATCCAGGCCACGTCGACATACACCCATCAGTCAATAATAAATAGCCTTAATGGGGAGTGTGGGAGAGCTGAAGCGATCAGATTTGCATTTTTGCCTTGCTTGCTAAGACCTGGTTGTCAGTCAGTGATGGCAATGTGAGGAAACGTGACTGATGAGATTTCTGGACTGTCAGCAAACTTCCAGGCTGTGTTTCTTATCCCACATGTGAGCTCTTTGAAATCCTGGCGATATTTATTGTAGGCTAGTCCCAGATAATCTTTGCCTCCTCCTGTAATGTGATTCCTACCTCTCTCCATAGTGTGCTCCTTTCCCGTGTGTCAAGCTGTTTTGTTATCTCTTCTCCCTGTTGAGTTTATCAGGATTGCTGCCTGAGATACCTTTTCTAGTTCTCACCCATTTCCTGATATATTGTTTCCTTATTTCTTACACGCGTATTCCTTGTATTCTTTTCCCCATCCTTATCTGCCCGTTCCCCAGCCACATATAGTATTAGACTATTATGCAGAGTTGAGTGTGTATCTCTTTTCTCATTACATTCATTCAGCAGTTCTATGTTGTATATAATATATAGAGCTCAGTGCTGCCGCCTTACATTCTGGGGAGACAGCCAGACATACAGACATTTCCAGCCCTTTGGAGCCTATGATCTGTTTGGTCCAGAGTAAGACCTGGTCCCATGTGTAACCTTGGAAAGATTAGGAATGGAGTCCCATTCTCCCAAAAGTCATCTGCAGTCTTGAGGATGTTTTGTCATGTATCACATCTTATTTATCACATCTTCTTCTTTTATTTATCACATCTTCTTTTGGCAGTTCATACCTTTCAGGAAAGGGAAGCCTGATACCCCCATTACCTTACTTAGGTCCTAGTGCTCTGTATACGTCACCCCCGACCATAGCCTTTGCACGGATTCTTTGCTTCCTTCTGGCCCTAATATTGCCATCACTTATCACAGTAGGAAAGGGGGGTCCTGAAGGAAGCTCTCCTGTGTCCTGCTTTCCTGATTCCTGTTTTTTCCTTGAAGGAGAATGACTTTTAAAGGAGAATGGCAATTGGGATGGCTACAGGGATGTTAACTTTTGGACACAGGACAGACCTCAGGGACTTAGCACAGCAATAAAAGAGGATTGTGTCGGAATGTAGCAAGCTGAGGGCACCTTTTTCCCTGGCCAGGATTTTGCCCCCCTAATTCCTGGAATAGACACTGCTTAAAGACATTGTTCCATATAAAAACTGTTTTTTTTTTCTCTTTCAGGCATTTATTCCACAGTGAATGCTGTTATTTGGGAAAGGTGCTTTCCCCCCCTTCCTTTTTTTCTTTAAAAAAAAAATCTTGAGTACAAGTGAATAGTAATGTGTTTACCCTTTGGTTTCTGTCAGCAAGGCCCACCAGAGAAAAATTGAAATTGTGCATTTTTCTGGAACATTTTCTCAGAGAGCAAAGCATAGGAGCAAATTATATCCTTCCCATACATTTTTTTTTTCTTTTACCCCGTGACGAATTTCTTTCTCCAGAGGGAGAAATGATTTTTTAAAAGGCTTGAACAACATGCTAATCTTTCCTTCTGATAGCCCCTGGCTGAATTACCCCTGAATTTGAAGCATTTACTGATGAAATGATACTTGACATTAACCAGTGTTGTATGGAAATATTTCTAGCACCCGGGGAGAAAATAAAGGAGGGTATTCATAACACTGCCACTGTGTGGCTGAATCTTCCATTTTCCTCAGAACCACCTTGAATTACACTTGCTTCATGCTGATTGACTTTTTTCCTGAGAGACACTTTTAGACAATAGAAAAATTTGCACCACTGGAAAAAATAGAATTTACGATATTATAATAATGAAAAAGGTTGCGTTTGGGTAATGGTCTGCTTGGCTGGCTGACAGAGACAACAGGGGGCTTTGGTGTAGGATTTTGTCCTTGTTTAGACTGACAGAAGGTGATATCATGGCCTTGGCCACGTAATACTCTTTCTGCTTGGGAGACCCTGCTTAGACTCAGGACTCACGTAGACAAGCAGGATTTTCTAGGGAGGAGCAAAATATGAACACGGTTTTAGGTTTTGTATCTCAGAAGTATTTTGGATTTGGCAAACTGCTTTTCAGCATTGACTTCAGTGACAATAGAAAACAAAAACTATGAAACTATGTGGATGATTGTTTACCATTAAAAAGGTTCTTCCCCTTATGCCAGTCTTTGTTATTTATAGGACTGTGAACATTCTGGGTTTTTAAAAAAAAATTTTATAGTTTATTTATTTTTGAGATAGACAGAGCATGAGCTGGGGAAGGGCAGAGAGAGAGGGAGACACAGAATCTGAAATGGGCTCCAGGCTCTGAGCCAGCTGTCAGCACAGAGCCCGATGCAGGGCTTGAACCCACGAACCGTGAGATGATGACCTGAGCTGAAGTTGGATGCCTAACCGACTGAGCCACCCAGGGGCCCCTGGGTTTTGTTTTTTAAAGACTTCATTTTTGAGTAATCCCTGTACCTATCATGGGGCTCGAACTCTTGACCCTGAGATCAAGAGTCCCATGCTCTACTGACTGAGATAGGCAGGTGGCCTTTTTTTTTTTTTTTTTTTTAATGAGAAAAGAAAAGTACATAGCAAACCATGGAACAATTGCCTCATTCTTCAGTTGGAACATGAAGATGTGTTTGTATAACAAGTATTGAAGCTATTTCTTCAGGGATAACTCCTGGCTTATTTGAAATGAGAATCCATACCCTGTGATATGGTTGAGGAAGAGTAATGAACTCGTCTGAAGAACTGGGATTGCATCCCAACTCCCAAGCTTTCCAGGCAGCTGTTTGACCTGTCTGGGCCACAGAGTCTACCTTGGACTGTGTCTCCCCGGATGTATTCCAGAAAACACTCTTTCTTCTCCTGCAGGCAGCTGTTGTGGGGGTGGGAGGGAAATTCATGATGAAGTAGATTTTAGAAGTTGCATATTTTATATCCCTTGGAATCACAGTTTACATAGTGTATTTGTGTGTGCCGCATATATTTACTGAATCCTGACTATGGCCAGAATCTTTACTTTGCTACTGCAGATAGACGACATACACTGTGCTTTCATAAGGAGACGGCAAAGCAGGGGAAATTATTAGAGGTGACTAAGGATGAAAGAGAGGGAACGTATATTTTGGAACATACAGAAGTTTCCAAGACGTTCTAAATTAACACACCCGTTTACCTTTGTTCATCTTGCATTTCCTAAACTGGTTTTTTAGTTGCACATCTATTCACATGTCCTGAAGTAATGTGTCATGGAATACAGTTTGGGAAATGGTGGACCAGATATTTACCCAAGATCTGTAAGCTTCATAAACATAATTCCTGATTTGTCCAATGCTCATTTTGATCTTCTCCCTGGAGCATGTTATGAAGTTACAGTGTATGCTGACCAGACAAATACTGCTCCACATTGATCCAGTTTTTGCCTTTTTTTTTTTTTTTTAAACAAATTTTATTTTATTATTATTTCTTTTTAATGTTTTATTTATTTCTAGGAGAGAGAGAGAGACAGCCTGAGCAGGGGAGGGTCAGAGAGAGAGGGAGTCACAGACTGAAACAGGCTCCAGGCTCTGAGCTGGCAGTCAGCACAGAGCCCGACGCGGGGCTCGAACCCACGAACCGCGAGATCATGACCTAAGCGAAAGTCGGACGCTTAACCGACTAAGCCACCCAGGCGCCCCTGGTTTTTGCCTTTTTTAAAGCATTTTGTCATATAGATACTGTAAGAAGGAGATGAAATAAGGGAGCTAACTGTCTAGTATGTAATTTAAAGACACATATAAATAACTTTATTACAAAGAAGAAAGTGCTGTCAGGGAGATTACAAATAGATCAAATACAGACAGAGTTCAGAGCAGTGGTTCTCAGACTATGGTTGTCCCAGGACCAGCATCTTTGGGGAACTTGCTAGAATTAGAAATTCTCCACCAACTGGTCCAGAAATTCTTCAGTAGAGCCTACCCATACCATGATTCTGATGTTTGCTAAAGCTTAAGAAACACCCCTTTAGAATTGGAGCTCGCTTCTGAATGGTTATCTCTGGGATTGCTTCATAGGGTAGGCGGCATTTGATTTTAATCTAAGATGAGTCAAGTGTGTAGAGATGAGCATGTAGAGACCTGTATTCTTGGAAGAGGTGATAGCAGTGAGTCACATTCACGATAGAGACCTGAGGTCCAATTTTAGCTTTTTGCTGGCAATTTGTGTGACCCTGCCCAAATCACTTAACATCTCACAGCGTGTTTCCTTCACTTTAAAACCAGGGTGTTGGACTAGACAACTTTATGATCTTTTTGACTGTAAAACTCAGTGAGTTTATGTGGCGCTGGTTTCGTATATCATGATATAATCTGAATAACAGCAGGACATGAATTATTTGTGACCTGAATGCCTACTCTAGTCTCCTCTGCACTCTCCAGCCACAATGGTTTATATTGAGAGAACTACATTTTTTCTTCTCTTCAGGCAGCCATTAGCATCAGCCAGAGAGTAAAACTTTATTCCCAAATGTGTCATACCGGCAGTCTATAACTGATTTCAAGAGCAAGGACCCAGAACATAAAGTAGTGCCATGAGGATGGTAATTTGAGCAGTGTCAGAATAGGCTGCTCTGGAAGATAGGGTTTAGCGGTGTCTGGCTGTTCTGGGACTCATCGCAGTGAGGAGAAATCCTGATGGAACTTCTCAGGAATTCAGTGCCAGGTCTGAGGAGGAGCTCCCTAATGCAGCTATGGTTGCCTGACTTATAAAGTATGCACGCAGGCATTGGAGTAAGTTACAGAGCTGTGGCAACACCCCTCGACCCTTGCCACCAGGCACAGGCCTTTTCTGGCACTGACCCCAACTCAGGGTGGGAGTCTGGGGTCTGCGATAAGGGTGGCTTTCATATGAGGGTTGGGCTATCCCAGGGGTGGTCTCACTCTTGACCCTTTATCCTTAACCCCATTTCATGTGATTTCTGTTTGTATCCCTTCTTCTTAACACCTTAATGATTGTAATGTCAGTTAATGTTGATGGAGCATTAACTGTGTCCCAGACACACTTGCAAGCCTGTTATGTGACAGTGGGAATTCTTATAATCCCTATTTTATTTTATGTATTTATTTTTAATTTTTTAAATGTTTATATTTTTGAGAGACAGAGACACAGAGAGCAAGCAGAGGAGGAGCAGAGAGAGAGGGAGACACAGAATCCAAAGTGGGCTCCAGGCTCTGTGCTATCAGCACACTTGGGGCTTGAACTCACGAACCGTGAGATCATAACCTGAGCCAGAGAGGGATGCTTAACCAACTGAGTCAGCCAGGTGCCCCAATTTTATTAATTTTTTTAATGTTTATGTATTTTTGAGAGAGAAAGAGAGGGAGAAAGTATGAGTGGGGGAGGGCAGAGAGAGAGGGAGACATAGAATCTGAAGCAGGCTGCAGGCTCTGAACTATCTGCACAGAGCCCTATGTGGGGCTCAAACCCACAAACCCTGAGATCCTGACCTGAGCCGAAGTCAGACGCTTAATGACTGAGCCACTCAATAGTCCCTACAATCCCTATTTTAAAGGTAAGGAAGCTGAGAGTTAGAGAGGTTTAAGTATCACCCCAATGTCACCTAACCGGTAAGTGACAAAGTCTGGATTCAAGTCTGGTTTCTCTGACCTTTGGGTCTAATATGGTTATCATTTGTTTTTAGTAAAGAAAAGACATCTTTACCTTTGATGTGGCTTTTGCTATTGATAAAGAAAATGTCAGAGGAGGTTGTAAACTCCTTCTTATCCCTATCTTGTGACTCACAGATTTTGTCTTCTCTAAAAACTGCCTTAAGTTAGTGGTATTAATAGCTAACTCTTGTATACTTAACCATGTGACATGAACTGTTTTTTAAATGCTTTCTATTTATTAACTCAAATCTTATTTGGTAGGCACTCTCATTCCCTTTTTAGTGTAGAAGAAACTGAGGCACAGAGAGATCAAATCACTTACCCAACATTACACAGCTAGTAAATGGAAGAGCTGGGATTCCAACCCAGGCAGTCAGGTGTCAGAGTATGTGTTCTGGAATCACTGCGCATTCAGCCCTTGTGTGGGTTTCAGACTCCCATCACCGTGAGGGCTCTAACACAGATCACCTTCATCAAGGATGCCAGTGAAGGGAGGCCCTGCACGTACTGACTTTGCCCTTTGTTTTACAGCCTATCATAGCACACTTCCCAAGCACTATCTCTGTCAGCCAGTAAAACCCTTTCATAATATACAAGATAAGAAAAGATGGAGTGAAAATAGAATGTTTTCTTAAGATGCCTTTTCTGGTGTTCAGAAATCTCAGCTATTTAAGGAGGCCAGTTTCATGATGGAGGAAAACCACATCGCCAGGTTACCAAAGCATGCAGAGGCACCCACTGAGTCAGGGCGCTCTCAGAGAGGAGGCCTTCCTAAGAGCTATTCCTGGCCCCTGGGGTCACTTATTCACCCCTGGAAAGAAAAATCTGCATGGCCTTCCATCTCGTGCTAAGATCCGCTCTCTCAGAGTTCACTGGGCAAGGGAGGCACATCCGACTGCTCTGAAAAATAAATGTCTCCAAGATTGATGGCTTGATGATTTCTTTGGAGATTATATCAAAAAATATTGATTGTGTTACTAAGTTGTAGAAAATAGGCTCTGAGGTTGGGAACTAAGTGCTTTGTTTAAAATAATCCAGAAGCAGGATAAATCAATGTGCAGAGCATCTAAAACACTGTAACTATCATATTGGCTTTGCAAATAGCTTGGCTTCAGTGTGGAACATACTATTTTTTTTTAAGCAGCGTAATAGTTTTTTTTTTTAATGTTTTTTTTTCTTTCTTTTCTTTTTTTTTCTAGGAGAGAGAGACAGCGTGAGCAGGGGAGGGTCAGAGAGAGAGGGAGTCACAGACTGAAACAGGCTCCAGACTCTGAGCTGGCAGTCAGCACAGAGCCTGACGTGGGGCTCAAACCCACGAACCGCGAGATCATGACCTAAGCGAAAGTCGGACGCTTAACCGACTTAAGCCACTCAGGCGCCCCAGTTTAACAGTTTTCTTAGCATGCTTAAAAAAAAAAAAAGCCAGAATCTTATTCTGGTGTTTACTTTTCAGAATTTTACAGAATTCCTCACTTTTAGTCTTTGTTTATTGTCTAAATCCATGGAGAAAACTGCAGGTTTTAAAAAATGTTTATTTATTTTGAGACAGAGAGCATGAGTGGGGGAGGGGCAGAGAGGGGAAGGGGAGGAGACTCTCAAGCAGGCCCCGCATTCTCCATGCAGAGCCAGATCAGACACGGGGCTAGATATCATGAACTGTGAGGTCATAACCTGAACTGAAGTCAAGAGATGGACACTTAATCGACTGAGCCATCCAGGTTTCCAGAAAACTGTAGATTTTTTAAATTAGTTGGTGCCAGATTTTTTTTTTCCAGGAATAAAGATACCCAAACCTTGATGACCTATTTTGGTTTCAACAACTGAAGCTGACAAGCTTAGTCCTGCTCAGGTTTTTAGAGTTCACTCCAGATTTCTGCACGCAGTGATACTGTTCCATTTCAGTGTGGCTTGTAGTATTTCCTATTCACATTTAAGACCACTGATCCTGTTTTGTAAGGAAAACATTGTAGCTGAAAGAAAAACTCAGTATGCAAAAGTACCAATTTTCGAACAGTGAAATTGAATGATGTGTTTTTCATGTTATGACAGCATTCTGTGCTTCGGAGGATTTACCAGAAGGATTTGTAGAAGTAACTGTCCCCCAGGGCACTTAAATGTTTATTTACAGTTAACTACTTAGAGGAGGGAGTAGCACCAGGGAAATTAATAAGGTGTCAGAAGACAGATATCACTGCAAAGTGATGATAAACCCCAGCCCTAAGATTGTTACATAACTCAAAGAAAAACTAATTCAATTGACACATGTTTGCATTTGGGATGAGCTCTGAACCTGGGAGTCCTGAGACCTGGATTAGTCAATCTCTTCATCTTTCTGGGTCTCGGTTAACTCAGGAGATCAAATCAGATGATCTTCTTTGAGTTCATATAATTTCTTGATTCTGTTTCCCAAAGTAAGATGTGCCTATTTTTTGGGATTTGGAAACTGACCACATTAAAGACCTCTGGGCCTCTGGTTACATCAGCACCTTAATGTTCTGCTCGGCAAACCAGTGCTGTGTCCCTCCTCCGTGGTATGTACTGTACTGGGTGCTGTTAATAGATCGATGCACAAATGCAGCTTGTCTCTGCAGTCAGGGTTTAAAATGGTGGTGAGGGGTGGACTAAGAAAAGTTGATTTGAGCTGAATTTACCTTCAGGGCTGTTTTCTTCCCTGCTGATCACAGAGTCCAGACTCCATGGGCAAAGTATCTGCAAAAGGTGTGCCCTCAGCATAGACTAGCGAGGGGGAAATGAGGCAGAAACGGAATTTGTATTTCCCTGGAGATGCTGGGAGTAAACCCAGTTTTCTAGTTTGCGAGACTATACGTGGCCTTAGATCATTTCCTAGAACAGCCTTATTTCCTTCCATTATGTCCCTAGTGAACCTAAAAATACCTCCTCTACTTTGGAGCATTCTCCAGTGATGAAATAAAGAGTCTATGGAGTGATATGGAGTATTAATAAAGCTTCTTCTGGTTTATATCTGTGAGACCTAAAGAGGGCTCTGTCACTCCCATGTGTCAGCTGAGTGTGCTCCACCAAGAGGCAGTTCTAATTGCACTGGCCCTGGGGGGCTCTCCGTTCTCCTGGGTACCGCATTTCAGCCTCCAGCATCCAAGCTCCTGCTTCTCATATTTAGCACGTGAGCCATATCCTAAGGACGGACAGCCAAAGCAACTGCATATGAAATTAACTTCCCTCCTTTTATAAAAAGTTGCCTTGTTTTTCTACTTTTCATTTGTACTGTCTGTTCTGCTTATGAAACCCCTATATTAAACTGCACTCTTTCTCCTTGCTACTCTCTTTCCTTAGTTGCTTCAGCAGGTGACAGCAGGAGATCATATCTCATCCTCAGCCAGAGCCAGGCAAACGCGTGCCCAGAAATTTGCGTTAGAGTCTTCTGTAAGACAGGGTTGGAAAAGAGATGAGAAAGCCTTGTGGGAGTGTGGAGAGGGCTTGGGTTCTAATCCAGACTCTGGTACCAGGAAAATGAAGTTGGACATTTCTCTTCTACTAAAAGGGTATGATAACATGTGCCTTGCCAACCCTGGGTAGGAAAGTGTTCTATAAACTACACTACACAATATAAGAGTTTAAGATGTTAAATGTCCGTGGGCTATTTTTCAGCTGATAGCTAGCCGGTAATTGTAACTAGTTTAGAAAGGAGATAACAAATATAGACGCTAAATGGGTTTCATGCTTTTCCATCAATAATGAACGGTGACTAGTTCAACTGATTTAAATTATCATATGTGTTTCTAGAGGGCCTTAATTCTTGGTGATTTAGAGAGAATGATGATGTGACGGGAAAAAGCACGCATTTTAGGAGTAAGAAAAACCAGAGTTTGGGACCCTGCTCTGCTCCGTACCAGCTGGGAAGCATTGATTGGGCCAGTGCTCCCACCATGCAGGTTAACTTCTCTAACTTGCAGTTTCCTAACACATAGGTGGGTAAAACTGAAGCTGTCGCTTAGGGCTGTTGTAAAGATTAAATGCAACAAAGTGGGGAAATGCCTGATACAGTGCCTAAGTCAGAGAGTGTACAAAAGGGTTCGTTTCCTGTCGCTTCTTATTTCCACATTCCCTACAGAGGAGAATGAGAGGGTCCCACAGTGGCTGTTTCTTGGTGGAAGAACTCCAAATTGGGGGATTCTAAAAAACCCAAGCTGTCGGAGTGTAAAAAGATTTAGCTGTTCCTTGTGAAATTAGTCCTTTTATCCACCCTCTATTTTAAAGAATTGACAGATTTTATTGGTTAAAATAGGAAAGTGTTTTTATCTCTTAATCTACGTGGTCATGGAGCTGTGGCAACTATGAAAATATAATAGTGACTGATGAAACGAATTGGAAGTAATTTTTAAAATTAGTTTTGAGAAATAAATCTCTTATAATTTAGATTTTCCTGGCATGAAATCTTCCCCCTGTGTTCTGGGTAGCACGGTCCACACATGGATATCTCTCAGATCATGTACCTCCCTAGCTATTGTCATCTCTGCTTTCTTTAATCAGCCTCATGGTATTGGGTTGTGTATAAATCTTGATCAGTTTTGAAGTCTGGACAACAAAACATGATAATGCCTTAGAAGCATTTCTTTAAAAGTTCAGTTATAAAGGTAATTATGTAACCATTGATGAGCAATGTTAATTGGAAAAATATTAGAAACACAAATAACCCCCAGCTTCCACAAGACAGTCCTTTTTATTTTTATTTCTTTAACGTTTATTTATTTATTTTGAGAGAGAGAAAGAGCATGACCAGGGCAAGGGCAGAGAGAGGGGGAGAGAGAGAATCCCAAGCAGGCCCCGCACTTAGTGTGGAGCCTGATTTGGGGCTCAATCCCATGACCCTGGGATGATGAGCTTGAAATCAAGAGTTGGATGCTTAGCTGAGTCACCCAGGCATCTCAGTTCTTTTGAAATGTAAATTTGCAATTATGCCTTTAGGTATTTAAGTAATAATGGAATCATAATCACATATACTGTTTTTTTTAAATATTTTATTTATTTACTTTGAGAGGGAGAGAGAGCAGGGGAGGGGCGGAGAGAAAGGGAGAGAGAGAATCCCAGGCAGGCTTCACTCTGCCAGCACAGAGCCTGACATGAGGCTTGAACTCACAAACCATGAGATCATGACCTGAGCTGAAATCAAGAGCCAGATGCTTACTGACTGAGCCACCCAGGTATCCTCACACATACTGTTTTATGGTCTTTTTTCCACTTAGCAATACATCTTACCATATTTGAAAACATATTTTAAAAAATAATTTTTAATAGCTGCATCGTATTTCACTTTATGAATGCGCTACAAAGTATTTGATTGATAATCAGTTAGTGTCTTTTCAGTTCTTTTGCCTTTTAAACTACACTGTATTTTTTAATGTTTACTTATTTTGAGAGGGACAGGGAGACAGAGAGAACATGTGCGAGTGGAGGAAGAGCAGAGAGAGAGAGGGAGGAAGAGAATCTCAAGCTCTGTGCTGTCAGCACAGAATGTGACACGGGGACCAATCCGATAAAACATGGGATCATGGCCTGAGCTGAAACCAAGAGTTGGATGCTTAACCGACTGAGCCACTCAGGTGCCCCTAAACTGTACTTTTAAATGTACACTCGTTTAATTATATCCACTGGATAATTGCCTAGAAGGTAATTCTAAGTGGTAGGTAAACGTATTTTTTAAGGCTTCTAGTACATATTTCTCAGGTGACCTTCAGAATGCAGGAAATGTCCCAATGAACAATTGGAGCAGCAGCATAAAAGTGATTTAAAAACCCAAACAACATCAGGTTAAATCCTAGTGATTTTGAATTCCTTGTACAATGGTAATTGTACAAAAACCTAGTACAATGAGGTTTCTAATGCTTTTCCTGCATTGATGTTTTGGTAAAAAACTTTATAATGAAGTTTTTAAAAATACTGTTTCACCACAGTGCATTCCTATACCTTCTCCCACTTTCCTGTAGATTAATTTATCTTTTCTCTCTCTTTCTCCCCACCCCGCTTCCAGGATGGAGGTATGATACGATGGATATAACTATGGGATACCGTGTGGGTACACGGCCTCCTCCTTCTTGCCTCATCCTCTTGCTTCTCAAGCTTTTGGCCACGGTCTCCCAGGGGCTGCCGGGGACCGGGCCCCTGGGCTTCCATTTCACGCACTCCGTGTACAATGCTACCGTGTATGAGAACTCAGCAGCAAGGACCTACGTCCACAGCCAAGGTAGAATGGGCATCACCTTGATAGATCTGTCCTGGGATGTCAAGTACAGAATTGTGTCTGGAGACGAGGAAGGCTTCTTCAAAGCAGAGGAAGTCATTATAGCAGACTTCTGTTTCCTCAGAATAAGAACTAAGGGTGGCAATTCGGCCATTTTGAACAGGGAAATTCAGGACAATTATTTATTGATAGTAAAAGGTTCTGTCAGAGGAGAGGATCTGGAAGCATGGACCAAAGTGAACATACAGGTTTTAGATATGAACGATCTGCGACCTTTGTTTTCACCCACAACGTACTCCGTTACAATCGCAGAAAGCACACCTTTAAGGACTAGTGTTGCCCAAGTGACAGCAACAGATGCCGATATCGGCTCCAATGGAGAATTCTATTACTACTTTAAAAACAAAGTTGACCTCTTTTCAGTTCACCCCACAAGTGGAGTCATCTCTTTAAGCGGACGGTTAAATTATGATGAAAAGAATAGGTATGATCTGGAAATTTTGGCTGTGGACCGGGGCATGAAGCTCTACGGAAACAATGGAGTGAGCAGTACCGCGAAGCTTTATGTTCACATTGAACGTATAAATGAACATGCCCCAACTATCCACGTGGTCACTCACATTCCTTTCTCCCTGGACAGAGAGCCGACCTACGCAGTGGTGACAGTCGATGACCTTGACGAGGGGGCCAATGGAGAGATTGAGTCTGTTTCCATTGTTGCTGGGGATCCTTTAGATCAGTTCTTCCTGGCTAAGGAAGGCAAGTGGATGAATGAGTATAAGATTAAGGAGAGAAAGAAGGTTGACTGGGAGAGCTTTCCTTATGGCTACAATCTCACTCTACAAGCAAAAGACAAGGGGTCACCTCAGAAATTTTCATCAGTAAGGATAGTCCACATTGCCAACCCCCAAAGAGACAGTGTCCCAGTTAGGTTTGAGAAAGAAATGTATGATGTGAGCATTAGTGAATTTTCCCCTCCTGGTGTCGTGGTTGCTATAGTAAAATTAAGTCCCGAACCGCTGGATGTGGAATACAAATTATCTCCTGGCGAGGATGCACAGTACTTCAGAATTAATCCTCGGTCAGGTCTGATTGTCACAGCACAGCCACTGAATACTGTTAAGAAGGAGGTTTATAAACTGGGCGTGACAAACAAGGAAGGAGATTTAAAAGCACAAGTTACCGTTGGCATAGAAGATGCGAATGACCACACCCCAGAATTTCAGCAGCCGCTGTATGATGCTTTTGTGAATGAAAGTGTTCCGGTGGGCACAAGCGTTCTGATGGTTTCGGCTTCTGATAAGGATAAAGGGGAAAATGGGTACATCACCTATAGTATTGCCAGTCTGAATCTGTT
This sequence comes from Hyaena hyaena, assembly GCF_003009895.1. Lineage (NCBI taxonomy): Eukaryota > Metazoa > Chordata > Mammalia > Carnivora > Hyaenidae > Hyaena > Hyaena hyaena. The sequence goes on along the minus strand of NW_024081470.1, from coordinate 189,213 downwards.
ACCATTTGCCATTAACCAGTTTACAGGTGTTATTAGCACAACTGAAGAATTGGATTTTGAATCCTCTCCAGAAACCTACAGGTTCATCGTAAGAGCCTCTGACTGGGGTTCGCCATACCGCCATGAAAGTGAAGTAAACGTGACCATTCGAATAGGAAATGTCAATGACAACAGCCCTCTCTTTGAAAAAGTGGCTTGCCAGGGAGTTATTTCATATGACTTTCCGGTTGGGGGTCACATCACAGCTGTCTCAGCAATTGATATTGATGAACTTGAACTTGTAAAGTACAAAATCATCTCTGGAAATGAACTCGGTTTCTTTTATTTAAACCCAGACTCTGGTATTTTACAGCTTAAAAAGTCACTGATGAATTCTGGCATCAAAAATGGTAATTTTGCCCTCAGGATTACAGCAACCGATGGAGAGAATTTTGCAGACCCCATGTCTGTTAACATTTCAGTCCTGCATGGGAAGGTGTCTTCAAAGAGCTTCAGTTGCCGAGAAACTCGTGTGGCTCAGAAGCTGGCAGAGAAGCTACTCATAAAGGCAAAAGCAAATGGGAAACTGAATCTGGAAGATGGATTTCTTGACTTTTATTCAGTTAATAGGCAAGGGCCGCATTTTGACAAGTCATTTCCTTCTGATGTGGCTGTGAAGGAGAATCTGCCCATTGGTGCTAACATCCTGAAGATCAAAGCCTATGATGCCGACTCTGGCTTTAATGGAAAGGTGCTATTTACAATATCTGATGGGAATACGGATAGTTGCTTTAATATCGATATGGAGACTGGGCAACTTAAAGTCCTTCTGCCTATGGACCGAGAGCACACAGACCTCTATCTCCTTAATATCACCATCTATGACTTAGGTAAGCCACAAAAATCCTCATGGAGGTTGCTAACCATCAATGTGGAGGACGCTAATGATAATAGCCCAATTTTTCTTCAGGACAGCTATTCAGTTAATATTCTTGAAAGTTCAAGTATTGGTACCGAGATTATTCAAGTGGAAGCCAGAGACAAAGACTTGGGTTCCAATGGTGAAGTGACTTATTCAGTCTTGACAGATACACAGCAGTTTGCTATCAACAGCTCAACTGGAATCGTTTATGTAGCTGACCAGTTGGACCGGGAATCTAAAGCAAACTACTCTTTAAAAATAGAAGCCAGAGACAAGGCAGAAAGTGGCCAGCAGCTATTTTCGGTTGTCACTCTCAAGGTTTTTTTAGATGATGTCAATGACTGTTCCCCGGCTTTCATTCCCAGTAGCTATAGTGTGAAGGTTCTTGAAGATCTCCCCGTTGGCACTGTCATTGCCTGGCTGGAGACCCATGATCCAGATCTTGGGCTAGGGGGTCAAGTGCGCTATTCTTTGGTCAATGACTATAATGGGAGATTTGAAATAGATAAAGCAAGTGGTGCCATTCGCTTGAGCAAGGAGCTGGACTATGAGAAGCAGCAGTTCTACAACCTCACGGTTCGGGCCAAAGACAAAGGGCGACCGGTCTCTCTGTCATCTGTTTCCTTTGTGGAGGTGGAGGTGGTGGATGTCAACGAAAACCTCCATACTCCCTATTTCCCAGACTTTGCTGTTGTTGGATCTGTAAAAGAAAACTCACGCATGGGAACAAGCGTACTGCAGGTGGCGGCCCGAGATGAGGACTCCGGGAGGGATGGAGAGATCCAGTACTCCATCAGGGATGGCAGTGGTCTTGGACGGTTCAGTATAGATGACGAGAGCGGTAAGTTTAATATTTTGTGCCGGAAGTACTGTTTTACCCCTCACGAATTGTAACATTGGAGAAGAGAAGGAATATTCTTACGGTGAAGTAGAATGACAAATGAGGCTGCATTCGGTGCAGAGATGACACAAGCGAAAGCTTTACCTCAGAACGCATTGGTTTGTGAGAAGACATGTTTATACAGTGGTTCCAACCATGGTTTTCAGTGGGAAACCCTGTGTTTTGTTTTTCTTGTTCAGCACTATTACCAGCTTATCTTTTGAGAAGCATAAGTAATTTTCACCTCTGTTGATTGCACTTCTGACCTTCACTAAATTAAAGGCCCTGATAAAGTAAATTACATTTGGATTGGCTTTAAATTAGAAGTGTGAAATGGATTTTCAGATGGCTCTTATACCCTGGTCTTTCCTGTCTAGTAGAGCTTTGCTGGAGTGATATTGCAGCAGTTGCTCGGCCTTTCATGTTTCACAGGCACATCTGGCCTTTGAACGACAGGCATTTACTGTGGATACTCAATTAATATATGGTAGTATGCTCCCGCCAGGGTTTTCATGATCGGCTAGAGGGGACATACTGTGGATTTTGCTCATAAAAATTGGTTTTGAGATTTTATTTGTGAGACTTGATGTATAGAGACATTTTAAAATATGGGGCAAAATTGCCCCAATATTTTCACTGTCCCCCACCTATTATATTCACACACACACACATACATTTTCTGTTCTTGTTATTGTCATTATTTATCTTTAAATGTACATGTGCCCGGACATGTGCATATGTGTCTATGTTCCATGATGAGCACTGTGCATTTTATAGTGCTCTTCAGATTGTAGTCACCTCAAGACAGGGGTTGTGTCTTCTCTATTCTCACATAGATGGTACTATTAGCACTTCACAGTTTTCAGGGTACATTTATATATATTAACTCATTTTCTGCAATACTCACCGGGTGCTTTGCTCCCAGTAATGATAATGATGATTAGAACAGATAGTGGGAGGGTGTTATTATAGTGATAGAAAAAGAATTTGAGAAATTGTATTAAATATTGGATAGAAGTTGCAAAACTGAATGTACTATCACAAATTTAAACTGTTATTTTTGTATACATGGGCTCTAACTATGGTCAGTGTAAATTGTAAAATTGGTCTCCATGGCCGTAATGAAGGTGAATGTCCAGAAAATTGTGTTCTGATGTAGCCACACACTCTGTTTTATGGTGTATCACTTTTCATTCGACTGGAATGTATTTTCATTTTTGAAATACACAATGAGAAGGGAAGGGAAGTATCTTTATCAAGTGTCTACTCCGTGGTAATACTTTGCACTACTACCAATGACTGCATGGAGTACTAATGGTGGGCACCACCCTATATGAAGGCTTTTATCGTATGGTCTTATTTAATTCTCCCAACTGCCCCATGAGGTACAACTAATCATCGTCAATTTGTGAACTGATATGCAGAGAAGATAGATGATTTAGAGCCTCGTTTCAAACTCAGCCGTAAGTAGCTGCAGTATTCTATGCTATCTCCCATTTATTTTATTTATTTATTTTTTTAATGTTTTATTTATTTCTAGGAGAGAGAGAGAGAGACAGCGTGAGCAGGGGAGGGTCAGAGAGAGAGGGAGTCACAGACTCTGAAACAGGCTCCAGGCTCGGAGCTGGCAGTCAGCACAGAGCCCGGTGCGGGGCTCGAACCCACGAAACGCGAGATCATGACCTAAGCGAAAGTCAGACGCTTAACCGACTAAGCCACCCAGGCGCCCCAGCTATCTCCCATTTAAAGACATGCATGGACTTCCTCCCATTCCTACATACGCTTGAATTTGGTGTTGATCTGAACTCTGTTAGGTGATAAGTGTTAAACTGTTTTCAAAGTCCTTACGACCTGGGGTTCATTGACTGATGGCACTGGCTGTTAGTCACCCTTCCTTTTTCAAAACTCTTAGTCTCATTGTTTGTGGCTCTCCAGTGAGAGAAGCTTATCAGTGGGACTCAGGGGGAGGTGCGTAAGGTGGGTCAGACAGGAAGGTGTTGCGTGGAATCATTAACCACTGCTCCCTAGAAGACTGTATCAGCCACGTTGAATTGTTTGTATTTGGAAACTTCACCTTGGTGTAGCTTGATGCAGAGAGGAGCTGGAGCAATATAGTGACAGTGGCCTAGATTTTCCCTACACATGCCATGTTATTTTGTCCTCATCTTGGGTGTGATTTCAGAAAATGTGTGTATTGTTTCATCTGATGACATAGCTTCCCTTATAATTTTTGACTCCAAGAGTCTGGTATTCTTTGCCTCTGTTAAAAAAAACAAAACAAAACAGAAAACAAAAAACTCACTGCTCTGACTTTGTTCCGTTAGCTGGATTGTATAAAATAAATTTTGCCATGGATGATAATATTGCTACTTACATTTTGACATTGTCTTTTTACTTAAAATGCTCTCACTAATAAACAGTAACTCATTTGGGTGAAAGACTAGCTAAGTGAGTTGTGGGAGGTCACACACCCATTAGTAAGATATAGATGGATATAGAACCTACTTGTCTCCTCCTTCCTAACTTGGTGTTCCTTTTTTTGTGTTCCTACACATTCTGCTTTACTTCCCCAGAGGATTTTTAATTTTTGAAACTATTGTAGCAGTTTTATTTATTTATTTGTTTTTAAAAAATTGTTAATGTTTGCTTTTGAGAGAGAAAGAGAGTGCAAGCATGAACGGGGGCGGGGGGCAGAGAGAGAGAGAGAGAGAGAGAGACAGAATCCCAAGCAGGCTCCAGGCTATGTGCTGTCAGCATAGACCCCTACACAGGGCTTGAACTCACAAACCGTGAGATCATCACCTGAGCTGCAGTCGGACGCCTGACTGACTGAGCCACCCACGTGCCTCTATTGTAGCAGTTTCTTACCCCCTTTACATATCACTCTTCTGCTCTCTTAGAAAGTATAACTATGTTTTTTTCTGTATTATAGGAAAGGTACATTATGGGACTGGATGTTGAAATTTTTTATGAAGTTCAGAATTTCCATATGATACTATCCTTAAACATCTTACTTGCTCCCCTCTCCCAGGGGAAAAACGCAAGCCCAGAAAACCGATGAGGAGTGATTGCCAGGACGTGTGCCAGGGGGATGTGGGGGTTGAGGAGAACTTTGGCCAATGTTATGTCCAACAGAAGAAGTCATCACCATGGTGCTGTTGGATCTGCATTATTGTTGAAGCATCCATCAGCTCTTTACCTCCAAGTGCTAAAAATCATGGCCTGAACTACTGGCAGAATGAATGGCTATTTAGCCCTGCAGCTGTTACAGAGTCTCAAGTCCAGACTCTATTGTCTTCCTTGGTCCTTTTGGCATAGAATGGGCTAAACTTGTTTGGGTTTTTGTCTTTCAAGAACCTTTAAGTTAGCTGCCAAAGGTTATTTAATGGCTTGCATTGTCTAGTGGTTCTCAAATTTAGGAGTGCACATGAATCAGCTGGAGAGTTTGTTAACAAATGCAGATTCCTGGGCCCGTCCCCCCAAGATTCTGATTCAGTAGGTGTTGGGTAGTAGCCCAGGGATCATCATTTAAGCCCTCCAAGCATTCTTTCAATAGGTGCCTTGGAAACCTTACCCTGAATTTACTTGGACTCCTTAGAGAATGTCTCCCAGATTGTATCTTTTCTGTAAAGTCCTTTTCCTTATTCTTTTGAAAGGCAGGAAATTGAGCTCATATTTTAGATAAATTTCCTTCCTAGTCAAGTTTTACAATCCAAATAAATCTTCTATTATTCATTAGTGGTGATAGTTTTCTGAATGCCTTCCCGATGGATCAAAAATCTATTTCTGTGCTTCGGTAATTGTAGTGCTCCTGTTTTGTGAAACTGCATATGCCAGGATTAGTTGATCCATTTAGTAGTTTTATGTTCCTGACTTTTTTTTTTTTTTTTTTTTGGTGCTCAGTGAACAAAACCATACCTTTGAAATTTTTTACCACGCACAGGCATTTAATAAATGTTTAATAATGTTCACAGTAAATGGATTAACTGGGAGGCCCCCAGCTACAGTGGATTTGATCACAATTTAAATTACTAGTCTGGAAGATGCAATTTAATCATTTTTCCTTCACAATGAATGCATTCTTATTCTTTGACACAACAGGAATTCATATTCTTGACGACTCAAGTTTTAGAAGGTTTAGAAAGAACACATTGTATGTTTTTTAACTCTGATTTTCTATTAGAGTCCTTTGTAAGCTGCAAACTAGAGCAGTGATTTCATTGTTTTATTTACCTGAGGTTAAGGAAATATTTTAATTGGGATCGACACTTTCTAGTTCAGCGCATTAGTCATGGATGATTGGGGAGATATTTTTGCTGTTCATTATTGCACATTATATTATTATTATTTTTTATTTACTAAGTATCTATTATGTGCCAGGCACAGTGCTGCGGGCAGTTTTGTGGGTGCTGTTTCTAATTGTCACAGGAATCCAGCAAGGTGGGGGTTCAAGAGGCTTTTTCAGTCAGGGTGATGTATCTGGGAGTTTGTCAGAGCTGGGACTGGCGGACTCTAAATCTCGTGTGAGCTCCTCTCTGCCACGTTAGCATGCCAGAGTAACTTTGTTAAGCATGTGTATTAGTCAGGTTTTTTGGTATTATTTCTGTGTAACAAACGAGCACAGAATCTAATGGCTTCTGGAAACAGACAGCTGTTCTCCTTGCTCCCACGTCTGACAGAACAGTTGAAGTAGCAACTGTGGATTGAATTCTAGCCTGCCCCAAACATGCCTGCTTATTCCAGGACCCAGGCTGAAGGAATACCAATACTGTCTGGGATGTGCTGTTTTTCTCAGGGTGGAGGTCAGGGGCTCAGAGGACCCATGGAAGCTTGTGGTGCCTCTTCAAGCCACTGCTCAAAACATTCTGTTAGCTGAAGCAGGCCATAGGGCCAGACTTGAGGCTGTGGTGGGGCCCAGAATGTTTCTCTTACAGAGGAATGGAGAGGACGGAAGAATTACTGCATACTAATGCAGTAGATTGGGATACACCAGTTCTCACCACTGCCTCATAATCTGACATTAATTGTGTGCTACTTGTGCGTAACGACAGGGCCAGACACCTAGGGACACAGAGCTACAGGTGTAAGACTTCAGTCTTCCTTGGTCCGAAGTTTCCCAGGCCATCTGAGAGGTCAGAACGCAGCTGCAGGTGCTGATGCTGGTGGCGATGGAGGCAGTGGTTGATATTTACTGAGCACTGTCTATGTGCCAACTTCTCTGCAGATGCTTTATGATACTCTTGTCTCATTCAGCCACGCCACGAGGTAGGCACAGTTGTTTCTTTATTTTTATACATCTGGTGTCTTAGGAGAGAGAGTACACATGCACAACACATGTGCATCTATATTTACCTTTCTTTCAATTGAAACTCCAGCCAGCATTTCTCCAGCATATGTGAGCATAGAATGCTCTCTTCATTCCAAATGTTTAGGTAGAATTGACTTGAGGCTTAAGGAACCTAATGGGAACTTGGATTCAGTTGGACACCCAAAAAGGCTTCTCTCGCTTCTTGAATACTGTAAAGCTAATTATCATTTCTTCCAGCAGTAAGCAAATATAACATTGTAATTGCACTCAGCGTCTGTGCTAGTGGTCTCCCATTTACCTCTCCAGATCCGTTTTCCACTCTTCTTTCTGCTTTGTGTCCGGGTGCCTCAGTTCCTTGGCCGGTGGGCTCTTTGGTTCCCTCACATCTCTTGGGAACGTAGAGAAGAAGAGAGTCAGGGCAGGGGATGTATCCCTTTGATTCTTTCCACACCAGCTACTGTGGTCTGGCTGCGTCTCTTGTGGTGACAGGCACAGCTCCCTGCTGTTCCTGACCCTAGCGCTGTGGGGGAAACGTCATTTCCCCTAAACCCTGCCCGCACCGTTGTGAATAGTCTGTAAATAGTCTGTTTATTAAATGCTTCTCAGTGACCCTGTTGGAGTGTGTGTCTTCCATTCTCTGTCAGGACCCTGACTGCTACCATATTTTTTATGTAAAGATTTCTACAACAGATTGTAAGTTTAAAAATATTTCTGAGGCTGGTGTTTTCCAGCAAATCCTATTCATTCCAGTTTCTGCAGCGCTGCCTGTGTGTCGGCACATTCCACCAGAGGCGCGGAGATACCGGTAGAGAGAGAGTAATTTTACCCATTGCTTTCATTTTGCAAGGAAAGAAAGTGAAACCAGAGGACTTCGGGTCCCCAGCTACTTTATACTTTCCATCTATTGTCTGCAATGGGAAGACGGTTTTTGCTTTGCTGAAGACCGTCTCCCAACAGACAGAGGAAGAAGAGGGATATGGCCGGATGGTATGCTACCGGGATCTTTCAGGCTCTCACATGTTGTAATGCTGTACCTTGATCTTCTCCAGCGAGAAGGACCCCTTACAGTTGGTGGCCAAGGGAAGAATAATACAATACAATAATACAGGAATGCAACTGAGTACCTTTTGTTAAGCTAGTTCAACTGAAGGGTTGTTTGCCAGCACCAGTGCTGAGCCCAGTACTCTTTTATCTGCGGTCTCCAATCATCAGATAGTCAACAGGGGGTGAGTGAAAACTGGGAACGGGAAAATCTGTGTTGTGTGAAAAATGAGGAGCTTTTGTCACTGAAGAAACCATTAGTCCTAGCCCACATATTTAAAGGGGTAGATAATTCCTACAGTAGCATGTCTCTTACCTAATGTAATAAAATATAAGCTTTCTTTTTCTTACATTCAGAGGTGCCAGAAATCCTATTTTATCTTCTGGATGGCTGTTAATCTTTCCAACTTCTTTCCCCCAAACTTGCCTGTTAACTCCTTTTTGACAAGCTGAGCCGTAAGACAGACGTTTTTTGGCGATTTGGGTGCAATTCCTGATCATACCGGACTAAATGGCATTCTCCATCCTCATTCTTTTTTTCAAGGCCATATTTTTACCTCCACCCACCGAAGTCAAGAGAGACTCCCTGAATTTTGGCCCAAGCTTGCCCCGAAAATTTCCCGTAGGGACCAGAGCAAGCAAAGGAGGGGAATGAAGTTATAATCAGTGACAGCAGGAACTTTTCCTGGCTCTGGATTTTTAACCTTAGCTCTAGACTTTTGATCATAGTTATTAAGGGAAAAATAATGTTTCCCGGAGGAGCCCTGAACATGGTGCAACATTCAGATGAACTTAGTAGCTATCATATAAGCCAGGTGGGAGAGAGGATTAGAAGCTTCTGGAAAATAATGAACAGCATGTTTTTATGACTCTTTTCAGCAGGTGCCTTCTTCTTGACCTTTTCTTAACTGTTGGCTGAAGACAATTTAGATTTTAATGGAGGATTATTGGTCCAAATCTGTAATTATGTCTGTGTTGTGTATCAAGTTGGAGCTGTTGTTATCCTTGGGCAACTAGCAAATGATAAAAATAATGACCACCATGAAGAGGAAATACAAATAGTGTGGCAAACCAACAACCTTCCTTTTATATGAATATGGAAGTTTTCAGTGGCTCACTTGGCCCTTCATGTCAGGGTCCCCAGTGCCAAGTGATGCTGAATTATTTTTATTTCTTAAAAAAATTTTTTTTAATGTTTGTTCTTGAGAGAAAGAGAGAGAGAGAGGGAGGGAGGGAGGGAGAAAGACAGAAGAGGAGAGGAGAGGGGAGGGGAGGGGAGGGGAGGGGAGACGGAGTATGAACTGGGGAGGGGCAAGACAGTGAGACACAGAATCCAATGCAGGCTCCAGGCTTTGAGCTGCCAGCACAGAGCCTGATGTGGGGCTTGAATTCACGAGCCAATAGATTATGACCTGAGCCATAGTCGGATGCTTCACCGACTAAGCCACCCAGGTGCTCCCTTATTTTTATTTCTTAAGTTAACAGAGAGTAAAACTTGAGACACCTGGTAAGCAGAGGTTACAAAAACTATCAAATGATGACTTCATCTATTAGTGCTTCTGATTTCAGATAGCTTGCATCCCATTTCGGTCTTCTGAAAATGTTTTTTGCAGGTGTTTTGTATGCATGTTGAAGGATACTTTCATTTATCATTACATTTGGAAGAATTATAGAGTTTGATAAATATTTATGTGATGCCACTACATTCACAATGTTTCATTGAAAAGAAAATGAAATGAAAACGAAAATGGGATGTAGTCTGTAGTTTTAGCTTGCCGGGTTTTCTGAAAGCATGTCTTATCGACAGACAGAATCTACAAAGAGTTCTGTGTAGGATTCAATTCAATTCCATTTATATTAAATTATGGGTACCGGTATACGACTTACTGAATATAATAGGAGTCTCCAGTTTTCTCTTTGGACGTTGGAGGATTTAGTGTCTCCTCTAGGGCCACTCTTTGTGATTAAATTCACATTTTCATTTGCATAACATAGTTAATATTCTAGTTGCTTTTAAAAAGCAGTATGGTAGTGAGAATAAGACTGAGCTAAAGTAGCTTACGGATATGAAATGCCTTGAGTAAAAAAGTGAATAAAAGTTGAAACAGTTAAGCTAAAAAGTTGAGGTGTACAAGCACACATACACACACACACACGCAGAGATACTATGGTAAAAACATAAAGCCTTTGTGGTTTATCCCCAAGATTTATAAAATACAGCTTAAACCATTTTCAGTTTTTTTTCTTCACTTGCTTCCTTAAAAGTCTCCTTTTTCTCCTCTGTTTTGCTTCTTCCTTTTTTCTTGCCACCTGTTTTTTCCCCTCATTTCCACATTTGTAGTTCCCGGATTCCCTCTGGGCACTGGTACTTTGCCGTAGAAGAGGATGCCGAGATGATTAAGTCAAGGGCTAGCTGTACAGACAGAAAAGCATGTAATTGCAAACCGTGTGATGTGGAAGTGACACAAAGTAAGTGAGTGCCTTGTGCTAGCCATCCATCATGTTTATTGTGGCCTCAGCATCACCCTTTGGCATTGTGGGATGATTTTTACAAATTCCAATTGGAGGCAAGACAGTATGAGAGATAACCAGAGCATTGAAGTGAGAGTTGATGATGATATATAAGCAAGGCTTAATTGTCATGGAATGCCTAACCCCAGAAACGGATCCAGGTTTTGTGAGGCTTGAAGTAGCTACCTCATATCATTTGTTGGTTGCCTGCTTTGAGAAAAAGTATAAACATTTATGACTACAAAATTGCTGCATTTGTTTGAACTGAGGAAGAAACTGTTGTGTAAAACTCAACAAACACCACAAATGTCACAAAGCTCAGAAAAGTAATATTATATTTTGTTGACTAAACTCCTGACATACCTCTCTAATAACATTCCCCTACATTTTTTGGTTGCACGTTTGGCTTGATTGCCTCTTCAGAGGCTAATAATTTTATAATTGTTACTAAAGAAAGTGGAGAAAAATTATTTAGTTTTCTTCCAGTGCTGGTTGATTGAAATTTGTTTTTTATTGTTGAGAGTTTAGACATGTTACTCTGTGGTCATGACTTGTTATTGGTAAAGCTGTGTAACTTTTTTACATTGGTGTCGAATTTGAAAAAAAAAAATCTCGATCGAGTTTCTTTTTCGTATGAGCTATAACAGACATATTTGCTGTTAATACTGCTACATGTCTGTGCTTGGTAAACAAAAAGAGTCCAGTAATTTCCATTTCTGGGAATCTAATCATCAAAACAAAAAGATCATGGTGTGTTTATAATTTGTTTGTTGCATTTCAGGAGAGAATTTTCGTTATGACTCTGTAGGCAAGAACGAAATCGTCCAGTTACAAGTGTACGTATCTAATGACTGGGGAGTTTTCCACAAGCTAGCTTCTGGCGCCATACATTTGAGCTTGGTTTTCCTCTCCCCACCACAATTGTTGTCCCGATTCTGTCCACCGCAAGATATGTTCATATAGTGATGTAAGTTCTAGTCCTTCATATCCATGCCATACTGCTGGGTCTCTTGGTTCAGTAGGTGGTAGGGGTGTTTTTGGAAGCCATTCCTGCAGTGGACAGCTAACAACAATTTGTCTATAGCTGGGATTGTTGGAGAACCATGTAAATATATGCCACTGAATGCAAACCTAATGTATCTTTAACTCCACTTTCTCTTATGCCTGCAGCCACGCTACCTGATGATACAGAATGTAACAGAGGAGTCGGGGGGAAAAGAGAAAGATGTGTTAAATTATTGTGGTTAAAATATATTACTTTTGCAAGAAAGGTATAAAAATGTATAACCATGTGAACATTGTCAGCATCCTCCCTGGGGCTTGGAAGCTTTGACTGTAATAGCTACGTGTTAAATTGGCATCTGCCGAGCAATGCTGGTAAATGAACATTTTTCTGAAAGAAGTACATCTTCAAGGTCAATGCAGGGAGTGACTGAGCTGGGCCAGGCCACAAAGGCTAGTTCTGATTTGAAGATGGGTGCCAGTGACACCCGGGCCAGGTTTAAGGGCTTTATCGCTCTTAGGTACTATTGAAGCAGCAGACAGACAGCACAAAGGGTATAAGATCAAGGTTGTGTGTGAGTGGATCTGGCTCCCTGGTGTGTCCCTGCATCTCAAGGAAGTGCTCTGGAAGTTCTGTAGCCAAAACAGCCCTTGAAGAGTAAGAAATCTGCAAGGTCAAGAAGTTTAGAGTCTTGGGCTCACTGCCTTTTTGGAACAGTTGGCTGGCATGACAATTGCATTGTTCCTTGGGCCTATTCTGTTTTATAACACCATTTGGGAATTCAACAGTAAGATACATCGGGTTCCAGAAACAAATAAAAAGGGCCTTTGAGAACTGTCCTAGTAACTACTGGAGTTCTTTTATTTAGACTCATTATCTATACCCTAAAAGGATGACTTGGGGGTTTCTCCTGAATCATGAGGGATTTTGCTGAGCCATAATGTCCATATTATTATTAAAATTTATTATATAAATTATAATTTATCACGATTATAATGTATATATTGGTAGTATATCTCACAGTTCATAATTTCCATGGGCTGTTGGCTTTGGTAGTATGCTTCTGATTTCATTGACTGGAGCCTTGATAAAATCCTGTGATTATTAAAAAATACACATTGTCTTAAGGTCAGTTTTGATAGGGAATTCTATAGTTGGAACATCATATCAGACTTGAGGTAGTATGAGGCCCTGAGATCCTGAATGAGTTCATGGAAATGGAGCACAAAGTTCAAGTTTTCTCCTAAAAATCCACCCTTGCCCTCATGCTTATCCTATAGCTCTCCCGAGATCAGGGGAGAGTTCATGTATTTCTTTCTCATCCCTTGAGGATACTTCTAAAGGAGTGTTTACCACATGGTTAAACTCAATGAGCTTGGAGGGTCGCCTGGGTAGCTCAATCGGTTGAGCACTTGACTCTTTAATTTGACTCAGGTCATGATCCCAGGGTTGTGGGACTGAGCCTGGTGTCAGAGTCCATACTGAGCATGGACTGAAGCCTGCTTGAGATTCTCTCTTTCTCTCTCTCTCTCTCTCTCTCTCTCTCTTTCTTTCTCTCTTTCCTTCTGACCCTCTCTCTCATTTTCTCTCTCTAAAATAAAAACAAAACAAAACCCATGAAATTGGAAATGAAAACACAGCAATTAGATTTTGGACAACAATTTCATAAAACATTGTTCTAGTTGCTGAAAGTGTAGGTATAGTCTTATCTGTCTGTGGTTTTAGCCTAGAGGGCAAATAATCAGAATTGGAGTGAGTGAGAATTCCATTCAGGATCACTGAATTCTTGTGTTTCTTACTTAAGTAAGATAGTGTAGGCACTCCAAGGTGTTAACACTAAGTCAGAATTCTGTATTCCACAGTCATACAGCATGGCTGCAAAATGTATAATAATACCTTGCTAATTGAGAACTTCATAATTTGGGAGGATACACTCAAGAACTAGAATGTAAGCAAAAAAATTGCTTGGGGGGCCTTGTAAATAGACAATTGAAAAAGAATTTCCACTGACATACCTGAACTCTTGTTTTTTGTCCCGACCTTATTTACTTTTACTTTGCACGTAATTCTAATAAGCTAGATTTCCTGATATCTATCCTACAGTATTTTAGAAATTACGAAGCAGAGATATTGCTGTAGAAAGGCTTGATAACAACAGTGAGAAGTAATCCTGGTAATCAGATAACAAGAGAAGTAAGTAGCTAACCCCTATTGTGTTTGTTAAATGCTAGGCATTAAATAAGTATTAACTCATTTACTTTTCACAAGGATTCCATGAGATGGGTACTCAACTATCCACATCTTATGGATGAAGAATCAAAAGCTAGATTTTAAATGACTGAGTTTTCCCAGCCCTGGTAGAGCTGGGATTTAAATGAGGCAGGCCAGCACCAGGGTCTGAGCTCTTAATCACTACACTTCAGATGCTCTCTGGATACACAGCCCTAAGTGTCTCCGTAAGGGCTGAAACCCAGAGGGAGCCCATTGCTTCATTACTATGCAGTGTAATAGCTGATCATTACCGAATAGCACCAGACATTGTAGAGGCCCAGGTTCCCCAGAAAACAGACCCTGGGGCGAAGGTTACAGTGGAGCCTAATGTTTTATTAAGGGTGCAATCTCAAGGGAACACGGGTGATGGGGAAAAGGAAGCCAGGTCTGAAGAAAGGGAGACCAAATATAAATTGGTATGTTATTAAATTGGTTACAGCTTCACAACAACATGCAGCACGTTTCTCAGGCTCCCTGTGTGTCTCCAGGGAGATTGCTTAGAACTTTTGCATCCTGGACCCCCTCGGCCTGGGCTCAGAGGGGAGGACAAGCGGTTCTTCTGCTGACTCTTTCCCATTTTTGACCTCTTACGGATCAGCTTCAACCACCCGGGCTTTAAGCCCGCAGCTCTTCTGGGTTGTGCTTCGCGTGCCTGGCGGCTGGAGGAGCCGGTATTTGTTGGCATATCTCTCTTCACAGTCAGTGCCCTGGGAGAGCTCATTTTTCTGCTGTAGTTGCAGGTATTCCTGTCGGGAGGCTAGGGAGCAAGTAGGGACCTGGAGGGTGGCGGAGAAGGCTGGACTGAGTGAATCTCAGCACCATGCAAACTGGGCTCAGGCAGAGAAGTTCAGTGCATCTGGGAGTTTTCATCAGAACAACACATACGCGGAACAAAACTCAACCCATAAGATTGTGAGGGCTACCTGAGCACAGCCTCTTAGAAAACACAGCTACACAGAAGGACACATTTCACACGCAGCTGCACAGAAGGACACATTCCACATGCAGCTGCACAGAAGGACACATGTCCCAAAGGCTCTGATTTGTCAAGGCATTATGATTCCTGTTTCTCTGGACCCTGGAGTGCCTAGATCTACAAGGGAAAAATTCCAGCACTTTGTATTCTTTGATTGACGTGGGCAAAACACCTTTTTAGTATATCTGCTTTCTTGTGAGTCTGTGACAGCTGAGTGCTATTTTATCAAATGCGCCTGCATGATTCATGGGCAGGAAGTGCAAAGAGAGGCAGAGAGGGAACCAGACATGGGCGTTTTCTGAGTTTTGTCTGCTGAACTGACCGCCCTGTCTTCATCAGTCGTCACAGCGTAATGGTCCCTTTTTTTAATCCTCCTTATCAGCAGCATCACCGCCACCATCATCGAGCCCTTATGGAGAGTCTCTCTGCTAGGTAGATACTCTGCACGGTGTCCCACACACTTGAGCTCACTCAGTCCTCATGTGAGACTTACGAGGCAGGTACTCTTACATCGCAGATTTATGGATGTGGCAACTGAAGTTTAGAGAGGTTGAATAACTTGCCCCATTGCACAGTTAGTAACAGAGCCAAGACTTCAACTTGTCTTCAACTTCAGCCTTGTCTGACTCCACAGCCCTTGCACTTGTCCTGACCACACACTGCTCCTGGGGTCTGCATGTCTGGGCCCTCCTAGAAAAATGCCGCCCCCACCCCACTCTGCATCCCACTTTCTCATGGGCCTTTGTTGCTAGGAGCTTAAAGGGAATATCTGCAATATCTAATCATTTATTATAATATACATTGTGTATTATATACATTGTATATTATATGTAATATACATTGTATATATACATCGTTCATTATATATAATGAACATATAATATAGACTAAATAAATGTATTCAACATAATAAATACATGATATATAATACTATATATATATAAAGTACCTAATGTAAAATAACATATTACATAACATATCATAGTAGTGTATATGTTATACATCATTTATGGTATATATTTGATATTTAAATATATGATATCTCATATGTTATGATATATACAGTAAAATCTTGGATTCTGGGTAACTTGTTCTGTGAGTGTTCCGCAAGACGAGCAAACATTTCTAATAAATTTTAACTTGATAAACAAGTGATGCCTTGCAATATGAGTGGTAATGTGACACCGAATGTCACATGATCACCACTGAGTTCCTGAAATTTGCTTTGATATACAGGTGTTTTAGATTATGTTTCTGGAATGAATTATGTTCACAAATCAAGGTTTTACTGTGTGTTAAATATATTGAACATCAACTCTGTGCCGGGCATTGTCCTAGGCAGAGTTAGACCAGTGAGCCAAATAAATGGACAAAAGTCCTTTTCCTTGAAACATTCTAATGGGGAAGTAGATCATAGTCAAGTTTAGTGTGGAATATGTTAGATGGGTTTAAGTTCTAAGCAGAAAATAATGAAAGTAAGGGAAAAAGAAAGTATACACGTGGTAGTGGATTCCAAAGAATGCATCACTAAGGAGATGACTCTGGATTGTGTCCTGAAGGAATTTTAGATTTGTAAACTGGTTATTTCAGCTTGGGGGGTGACAACAAAAATGGTGAACAAACTTGGTTGACTGCTTCAGACAAACTCAGCTAAGTATGCTTTGTGATTAACAAAACCACTGTGAACTACCTGTAGGAAGAATATAAAAGACACAATTATTAAAAATGCAGATTTGTTAGACACAGAAGCATCCTGTTGAAAGTATTTCCCAGTTAGTCAAAAGTCTTAACATCAATGACCCCATCTCAAATTCCCTTTAACTCCACCTCATCTGCCTCAGAAGAGAAATACGTTTTTCAGTTCCCTCTGTCTTGTTAATTATACTTATTTCCTGTCTTCCTTCTGGAGTCCCATTTTTCTGAGTACTCTTTTGTAGCAATTATACTTTTATTTAAATTATTATTATTTACACAATTAATTATTAATTATATATAAATAATATATAAATATATAAATATAAATATATTTATAAAAATATAAATATATTTATAAAAATATAAGTATATATTATAAATTATATATAAAAATAATATATTAATTATTATTATTACACAATTATTATCAGCTGTGTTGTCTTTAAACCTATTGGATCAAGCATCTGCTGTGTCAAGTGTGACGTCCCAGCTACTGAGCATGGAGACTTCCATCTTCATCAGGAGAGTAGGGCATGCAGGTGGGAAAAGTGGAAGTGTTTTTTCTTGTTTAAAAATAAATACACATACATGTACTCTATGTAAATTACTGATTTTCAAGGAATTACAGTACCTTTGTTTGCTTTCTGCTAAAACTATAGTTGAACTGGATTTTTTTTTTTTTTTGAAGTACAGTTACCTTGGAGTTTATTTAAACTAAGAGAAAAAGGTCATGATGTTTTCATGCAATACACACTTGGTCTTTAACAGTTGTGACAAACAAGAAAGAATTATGGAATGCTGCACTTGGGATCCACACAAAACACCGATGTTTTGGATTATACATTGTTTAAAGAAATGTGATAAATCCTTTTTGAAATACTGTAGTAGCCAATACATAGAGGCATGTCTTACATGGGCATAGGAATGTAGGTTTTGAAAGAGAGAAATATCACACTGAAACTACTTAATTTCTTTAAAATCACTGAGCAAGAAAAGCGACATTGAACTTCCATACTGATTACACATCTTCTGTATGATACCTTGGCTTAAATCCGAGGGTAAAAGCTATAACTCTCCTCTTCTGTTTTTGGTAAACAACTTCATGGTACACTTGGATGACTTTCCCCCTGAATTTTACCTGTGAGAAGGCTTTTCAATTTTTTATTTAAAAGGACTAGGTTTGTCACTTTTGTAATGATATCACAAATGTTTATAGTTCTTGGGATCTCAGGAAGAGTCATATTCTTTTTTTTTTTTAAGTTTATTTATTTTTGAGAAAGAGAGAGAGAGAGAGCGAGCAAGAGCAGAAGAGAGAGAGAGCAAGAGAGGAGCAGAGAGAGAGGAAGAGAGAGGATCCCAAGCAGACTCCACACTGTTCGCACAGAGCTTGACTTCCGGGCTCAAACTCATGAACCATGAGATCATGACCTGAGCTGAAATCAAGGGTTGGACACTCAACCGACTGAGCCACTCAGGCGCCCAAGGACGATTCATATTCTTTACAGCATGGAGCTCCCGCTAAGCCATCTGAGAAAAATCTTGACTGATACAGAATAGGCTGGTGAGAACTGTTACCTCAGATTTCTCCAGTTAATTTTGTGCATCAGTTTGTGGAGCCATCTTCTTCATGTTGGTCTCCAATGCCATTAACCCAGTCACCATTTTTTGCACGAATACTAACCTTGTTTACATGGAAAATTAAATCCAGTTCACAGACATTTTCAGAAAACTTGTCTAATGTTTCCTGGAACCTTGAGTTCAAAGGACATTATGAAAGATTTTTAGAAGGCAGGGAGAGATGGGTTTGGGGGTCATATCTGGATACATATTATGGTTAAGAAATCCATGAAATGTGTGGGCTTCTTGCATGATTGAATGAGATCTAAAATGTCAAGTTCACTCTGAAGAATCTATACAGAAGACAAACTATAATGTTGCATAATGTCTATAAATCAGTTTGTTATCTGATCCTCCAATTAACAACCCTCCTTCTATGAGATCACAAATATTTTCATGTCTCTGAGATACCACATGGAATGTTTCACTGATGATTTGTTATTGTGTGTCTTCACTGTAGGGCTGGTAGAACATGGAGAGCTGTGCTTCCCTTAGTTGTTGAAGGTGAGGATCACCTTGACCTTGAGCTGGATTTTTAAAAACTCTTTGATGATTCTTTGGAGCATGGTTAGCCCAGTGCCTGAGTTGACAGCTGAGGAAGGTGAGATTTACTGAGATAAATGGCTTTCCCATGGTCCGTGGCTGGTCAGGGAACCTTGAACTCAGGACTTGTGAGGAGCAGTTTTGCTCAGACCTGTCATGATGGTTCAGAAGGTGTTTTTAATGCCTTTGATTGTCACCATTAACCATATTTATTACTGAGAGGTATGATTACTGGCCTGGGTCTAAGAAACAACACTTCTTACTAGAGTGGCTGATGTCAGAGTTGACTATTTGTGCATCTTATATATGGAAGGTTTTTAGATGACCATTCTTTATGGTATTTTATAGCTTAGTATTTTACATTCTGTTATTTACTGACCTAAAAACATCATGTATAACATTTGAAGCAAAGATTAAAGCACACTTTTTTTTGAAAATCCTACATCCTCAGTTTTTAGTCACAGAACTCTTTAAATTAAATCATTAGCATATGCAAACACTCCTTTTCCCAGAGTGGTTTTTCTACTCTGCAATTATTATGTTGTTTTGGGTAAGATAAATAAACCCAACATTAAAGCATTAGACACTGAAATGAGAAACAGTAGCATTATCATTATAAAGTATTAGGGAGCCATTAAAACCATGAATGAATACAAACCATCTTCCTGTGGCTCCTGGCAGGGCGTGTTGAGCAAAGTGATGCCCCTGTGGTACCCTAACATCCATGTGTGAACTCTGGGTGTTAAAAGTTCTCTGCTGGGATTGGCTGGCCAGGCCCCTCAGCTAGGGGTGGGTGGGAAAGAGAGGCTTCTGCTTCCTTTTGTTCTGATCCAAACAATGCACTTTCTCCAGCTGTAAGATCGATTTTCTAGCCCTTTTGTAAAATTAAATTGTCTGCTTTGTTTAATGCTGTTCCAGGCAGTTCTGTTTTCAGGCAGACAGCACTGCTTTGGGAAATCTGCCCATGTGGGGAAGATGCGTGTGGGTTGGCTCTTGGGCAAGCAGTCAATCATTCTGGGCATCCCGGATGCTAACTTAACGTGTAGAGCTTGGTCACCAGGTTGGAGTAGATGGCTTGTCACTCTCAAGAAGATTTCTCTCCATGGCAAGGGGATATTTCCTAGTCAGCACATGGGATTCTTAATAAAGAGGTTGGAAACACCAGCCTTGCTGTGTTTTGGCTTCTCACCAGACGGTGAAAGAAGATCACGAGTTCTCCGTCTTTCTCAGATGGATCTTAAAATCTCTCATTATGGATAGTGGAGTGTGTTTTTGTTCACTTGGGTTTTCATTGTTATTGTTTTCTGTCCTTTAGCATTTCTGAGTTGCTCTGACTTGGCAACTCTTGAACAGACATACGAACCCCAAATAATGGTACTGAGAAATGCAGAAATTATGGAGCAAGAGACTATTGGATTTCCATAAGTAAGCAAATATATCCTAAGAGCACATGGGTGAAAATTGCTTTTTATTTAATGAGTTGTTTTTATTGGAAGGTAATGATTATATCCAGGCCATAAATACAGAGTAAATTCCCTTCAGTGGACATTAAAAAGATGACTTTCAATTGGAAGCAGCTCTCAAGGCTTAAGACTATTGAGGCTACAAAATTCCAAACCCATGGCTTCTGCACTGTATGCCCATGAAGAAATGGATGAAACCCAGCAAGAACTCATGTGCAGGAGCAGATGTTTGTGACCAGGCAGCAGCAACTTGAAGAGAACACACAATGGTGTAATGGTGAAGAGTTTTAAAAGGACTATTGCATGTGTCATATTATTTTATTGTTATGGGCACCCTGTGAGTGATCTGCCCTCTCCCCATTTTATAAATGAGAAAACTGAGGCGCCAAGGGGGGTAGTGTTTAGTGACTTGCCCAAATACCTCATCTTCCCAAAATGTCATACTGCCTCTTGTTTTATGAAGATGTGAGTTTTAGGACTGACACTTTGAGCAATTTGTCTTTAAAGTCTGAATATATATTTTTTTTCAGGAGCATTCATCCAGGAGCAAGAGCTATTGCCAGTGGTTAAACATCCTTGTTTGTAAAGGATAATTTTTAAAAATTCTGCTGTGTTCACCTATACCTGAGAAATAAAAAGTGTCATCTGGTTATTTTAGACCCTGTTTAGACTATGCATTCTGCATGCTGTCTGCGTTGATTCTGTTCAGCTGCTCAGAGAGCAAATGGTAGAACTTTTCCAGTTGATATTCATGCTACCAAAGTATCTAACGGGCTGTTTTCCACTAGCTCTGTGAGATCAGCTGGTTTTGTTTGAATTGCTGAGCATGCCCGAGATGTGTGTGTACAGGTCCCGCTGTTCACACACTGGCGATACTTTATCTCTGTTCAGTGCTAGCTGTGTATTGGTCTTATTCCTTCTTCATCGTAAACTCCTTGAAGGCAGGATTTATTTCTCTAAATAAATATGCTCAATTGTGTCTTGTGCCTTTCCCAGTCAGATCTTGGCATATGATCACTGCTCTGTAGGTGCTTTTTTTAAAAATGTAAATGAGAGAAGTTTTTTTTTTTAAGTTTATTTGTTTATTTTGAGAGAGACAGAAACAGCATGAGTTGGGAAGGGGCAGAGTGAGAGGGAGAGAGAGAATCCTAAGCAGGCTCCACACTGGCAGCACAGAGCCTGATGCAGGGATCTGACTTAACGAAACCTGGAGATCATGGCCTGAGTTGAAACCAAGAGTTAGACGCTTAACTGACAGAGCTACTCAGGTGCCCTTCAAGTAGGTAGTTTTGAAAGGAGGAAGAGTAGGAAGGGCTGGCTGTGTATGTCTACGTGTCACTTTTTGTCTCTGTCTCATTCATTTCCAAAAGTTGGATTAGATGGAGATGTGTTTCCTGGTCATGGCTTTGCCTCTGAGCATGTGGGGATTTGTTCCATTTCTTTCTTTGTTCCTTTGTGGTTCAAAGCTTTGAATAATGTATATGTAGACAAAGG
Source organism: Hyaena hyaena (assembly GCF_003009895.1). Lineage (NCBI taxonomy): Eukaryota > Metazoa > Chordata > Mammalia > Carnivora > Hyaenidae > Hyaena > Hyaena hyaena. Next base: position 167,510 of record NW_024081470.1, on the reverse strand, counting down.
AAATTGAGACACAGATAACGTACGTGAAGCTTTCTGTCAGACACTGGAGTTTGAGGTTTATTTTTTTCCCAGCCACTTAAGGTAATGACAAAAATGATGATCATAGATTACATTTAAAAAATGTATTTGACTTTCAGTGATTTGCAGTACATCTCATTGAGCCCTAGTAAGTAACTTAAAGCTTCTTTCTTCATGCCCTAATAGAGCCAAAGAAATGTCCTCAGAGCTGTTCCTCACTTTCTTATAAATGCAGTGATCTCAGATTTCCAGGACTTTCTGGTCACCTGCCTGTTCTTCTCTTACAGTGTGTTTAATGCTCTCTTGGCAAGTTCTTAGGGTGAATCTTTATATTCCTATTTTCGGAAAGACATTGTCCTCAACATACTTCTTCTTATTATCTTTCTTCTCGTCTTTCATCCAGGCCTCATAAACTGGTTACTGGTGAGTTCTGCCCACCAAGCAGCTCACCCTTCAGCAGGTGCAGCCTCCCAAATCCTGTTTGGAACTTTGGGTTTATTTCAGCAACGGTTTTTCATATAAGATGTTCCATGCTCTTTTGACTGTGCCAAGGGCCTCGAATTTCATCTCTCTCTTAAAGATTTTGTGAATATATTCATCTTCAAGTCCTTCAGTTTCTATTTTATATGCATTGAATTCTTTTGGTGTTTCTTTGCAAAAGTACTTTGGTGTTTTTCCAAGTTAGGTCTTTGGACTTGTCACCTCCCTCCTGCCCTCCCATCTATACGCTTTCTGTAGGCAACACTTTTTTGACTTCTTTAAAAATATTCTATCTTCTCGGGGTGCCTGGGTGGCTCAGTAGGTTGAGCATCTGACTTTGGCTCAGATTATGATCTTGCAGTTCGTGATTTTGAGCCCTGTGTCTCAAATAGTGCTGATAGTTCAGAGCCTGGACGCTGGTTCTAATTCTGTGTCTCCCTATTCGCCCCACTCCTGGTCATGCTCTGTCTCAAAAAATAAATAAACGTTAAAATAATTTTAAAAACATTCTATCTTGTCTGTCATTGAGTCTTCTCGTTCACTAAGAAATATTCTGTCTTTCTTCTTGAGAAAGCATAGTGTTTAGCTTATGGCACAACTGATTAATTTGTACTAAATGAGTTATTTTGTATACAGCACAGAGCACAGTGATTCTGTTCCTTATATGTTTTCAGGCTTCCTCATTCCAAAAGGAATGTAATGGGCATTATGGATGCTCAGCAGCACCTGCCCCGATACTGTCAGACACTCATAAATTTAAACACAGAAGTATTCAGTTATCCAGCATTTCTGTATTTACCAAGCCATGGATTTATCTTTCTTCTGGCAAGTAGCACACATTGCTACATGTGGAGTTACCCGGTTGGATGGGGCCAGGAACATGGTCCCCATGAGCAGGATATCATCTGTTTTGTACCCATCAGGCAATTCAAAGACTATTTGTGGTAATCCAGACCAAGGGATTATTCCAGCTTTGTCTTTGTCAAAGTCACTTCGCTGGACTGTAGTTGAGAAAAAAAGCCTGAAACTTTGGGTTAGGACTGTTCATTTTCTGCTGGCTGGGAGACTTTTATGATGGTGTCTCTGGTGTCTTTGTTCCTTGCAACCTTTCCTTCAGAGCATCCCCCTCAGGATTTCTTGTAGGGCTGGCTTCGTGGTGACAAATTCTTTCAATTTCTGTTTATTTGGAAAGGTTTTTATCTCTCCTTCTATTTTGAATGACAGGCTTGCTGGATAGAGGATTCTTGGCTGCATATTTTTACTGTTCATCACATTGAAGATTTCCTGCCATTCCTTTCTAGCCTGCCAAGTTTCAGTAGATAGGTCTGTCACCACTCTGATAGGTTTCCCTTTGTATGTTAGGGCCCTTTTCTCCCTAGCTGCTTTCAAAATTCTCTCTTTGTCCTTGTATTTGGCCATTTTGACTATGATATGTCGTGCAGAAGATCGATTCAAGTTACGTCTGAGGGGAGTCCTCTGAGCCTCTTGTACTTCCACATTTACTTCCTTCCCCAGGTTGGGGAAGTTCTCTGCTATAATTTGTTCCAGGATTCCTTCAGCACCTTTCCCTCTCTCTTCCTCTTCTGGGATTCCTATGATACGGATATTGTTGCGTTTGACCGTATCGCTGAGCTCTCGAATTCTTCTTTCCTGTTCCTGGATCAGTTTGTCTCTTTTTTTGTCAGCTTCTTGTTTTTCTATCATGGTGTCTTCTAAATCACTTATTCTCCTTTCTGCCTCTTCAATCCGTGCATTGGAGGCCTCTAATTTATTATGGATCTCATTTGTCGCATTTTTTAATTCTTCATGCCTATTTTTATTTTCCATTCTGTCTGTAGCCATAGTTTCTTTGATGTCCCCTATGTTTTTTTCAAGCCCAGCTATTAATTTTACCATTATTATTCTAAAATCTTGTTCAGTGATGCTGCTGATATCTGTTTTGAGCAGTTCATTAGCTGTCATTTCTTCTTGGAGTTTCTTTGGAGGAGAGGTCTTTCGTTGCGTCATTTTAGTTAGCTTTCCGGCTCTTGTTGGTTTTAAAGACCTGTTACGCTCTCTGTTTCTATGAGCACTGCTATATCTAAGAAGGCTCTTTGACTTTCCAGGGCCTATCCTTTCAGAGAGTGTTTTTTGAATGGTATCCCCTGGTCTCTCTTGTTGGGACCTTGGTTATTTTATTTTCCTATTCGTAGTGATATTTGGGACTCTCCACCTTGTGTACTCTAGCTTGTTTCTTGAGGTAGCCCTGGAAAAGAAAACAGACAGACAAACACACAGGGAGCAGGAGCACACAAACGCACAGGCTAATTCAACTAACATGCAAAGCAAGAGGGAAAACGAAAAAGTTAAGAGAAAAGATGGAGGAGGGAGAGCGAATAATAGGGAGTATAAAATACATAAAAGGGTCAAAAAGGGGAAAAGAAAAGGAAAAAAGAAGAAAACCGATGGACAAAGAACGGTTTAAAGCATATAACCAGATTTCCCAGCTACAGTTAAATAGCCGTGTGTATGCAGTGCTGGTTGAGGAGCATAGAGAAACAGAGAGAAGGCAGGGCGGGATGAGGCACAATTGGAAATAGAATGAACAGGCAGAAGGGATAAGCTTTTTTCAAAGAGGTAAAGGGTAGAATATGGTTGGATAGGTGAGAGAAGGGTGCTGGAATTATCCAGAGAAACTTTATAGTCTAATTACTCCTGAGAGAAATAGCTGAAAATGTCGGTAGGTGTAGAATTTACATTTACACAATGGACTCGTGATCGTTTAAGCAAGCTGGCGACCAGAGTTAATCAGGTCAGTGTTCTGGGGAAAAAAGAGAGAAAAGAGAAAGCAGAAGAAAAAAAGAGTAAAAAAGAAAGGAAAAAAAAAAGGAAAAAAAAAAAAAAGGGAGGAGAGCACCTCTCAGGCAGGGATGGGCGTGGCGCGATCCAGTGCCTCAGGCGGGAGCTCTGCCTCGGTGGTTGTGGGTAGGAGAGTGACGGTGCTCCAGTCCCTTCTTGAAGCAAGAGCTGCTCCTCGCTCTTTTGGGCGTGTAAACTCCCCGTCCCGGGGGCGCAGCCGAAGTTGGTTGCACTCTTCCACCCAGGCCAGTTCCAATCTCCAAATCCCCGTCCGCGCGCCCCGCTGAAGTTGCCTTAGACACAGCTTCCCAGGCAACCCCCTCGGGGCAATTCCAGGCCCCCTGCCGAGCTCTGGGGGCGGAGTCAGAATCGCTGCTTCCTTCTCTGGGTCGGGCTGGCGCGCATGGGCGGGGCTTGCCCGCAGGGTGTTCTGAGCCTAAGCCCGCTGGAGTGAGGAAAACCGGGTCCCTCTATGGCTCGTCACCTGAAACACGAACTCACAGGCTAATTTCCCAGTTTTTAGTTCCTTGCCTTCCCTCTCGAGTCCCAGCCAGCCAGGGGCGCGGACGCCCGGTGTCTGCGCGGCTCTTCCAGGGGCCCCAGCTGCCCGGGAGCTACAATGGCGGCAGGCGCGCCACCACTCTGAAGTCTAGCCTCCAGGAGCAGCACAAAGAAGCAGTTTGTTTGCTCAGCCCCCCCCCAGGACCAGTTGGCGCGAGGGGACCTGGTGTGCAGGTATTTGGCAAGTACGGTCTTTCTTTGCACCGAGCGGAGGTTTTTCTGTTTCGGACTCTCTCCTTTTCCCCTCTCACTCCCCGTAGAGGGTAGAGGGGGATCGCCTCCCACCCTGGAGTCTCCGATCCCGGCCCGATTTTATGTTCCCCGGTTCGCACTCACGTTAGAAGGCTCTCTCAGTGGATTCTGCGTCTTTTTTCTCCCAATCTCTCAGGTTTTGTAAGGTTTCCAATGGCTTCAGATCTTTTCTGTGTGATGTATGGGCGCGAGTGCAAGTACGGAGCTCCTTACTTCTCCGCCATCTTGCCCTCTCCTCTGGGAGACTTTTATGAATAAATAAGAGAAAGATTTACAGGTCAACTCTTGGCTTTGGTGTCCACATCTGTCTGTATTCAGGGCCAGAATTTTCACAGATGTGATAAAAAATACCCTAGTACTAACGAGGAAAAATCAAGCTTTTTTAATTTAGGTTTGACCTTTATGTTCACTACCATTCCAGAATTGGTAGAATGACTAGAACAGGGCCTTTGGAGTAGAAGCATGTAGTTGTCTTCATTCTATTCACACGAGGAAGAAGCTCAACAAGAATCAGACTAGGTTCTGGAAGATTGATGTCCTAGAGTAGGGCTGTGAGGTTAGGTGAGGTTGAAGGCCACCTTGAAGGGACTGGTTAGGTCATTAACTGGAAGAACTTTTAAAGAATGTAACTGTGAGAGACAAGATGGATAGTGCTGTTGCTTGGTAAGTTGTTGGGTTGGTGTGCTATCATGTAATCAGATTTTGTGTGTGTGTGTGTGTGTGTGTGTAGGTGTGTATGTTTAAGGAAGCTGACTACAGGTGAGGTTCTGTTCTCAAGATAATTTGTGTTAAATTTTATAACAGGGATTATGTGTAGGAAACGTTAAATTTAAAAACAAAGAGTCAATGCACCTGTCACATAACAGTGTCTCACCTTCAAAATTCACATTTGTGGTTAACTTTTGATATTTACGGTGCATCTTGCTAATTCCTGGAGCAAACAGTTTGGAGCTGGTACAAGAACGTGTCACTTGCTCTGTGGCCCTCAGCATTTTGTGCTCCTTAATCGGTTCTATATGCCCATCATCCTCTTCTGGCCAAACTCAGCTGTCTGCTTGATCTATTAACTGTAGTCTACACAGCTGTTTCTTTTCTTCTTTTCTTGAGCAGCACAAAGGAAATCATGTTGTGTCTGCCCCCCTCATGTGAGGTGGTGCCCATGTGACCTTCACAGCTACCCTGTGAGGCATAACTATCTCTGCTTCAGAGACAAGGATACACAGCATAGTTTAACTCTCTTCATGGAGCTGAGACCAAAGCCAAGTCCCTTCACCCTTAGGCTGGCTTTCTTTGGATGGAGAGCCTCTTGGTTTAGACTTGGAGAGTCTTTGGTTTAGTAGCTAGAATTTTTCTGTACATTGGAATAGATACAGTCACGTTTTCAAGAGTGGATGGTGTAAAACAGACTCCCACTGCATGCCCTCATTCCCTAGCTGACTTCTCACTGTCAGTGAGATGCTGATGGGATATTGTCCTTAGGGCAACCTTGGGATTTTCCTGTTTTCGAGTATGTTTTAGTTTTGTTTAGGTGAAATTCACCTAACATAAAATTAACCACTTTAAGTTTTATTTATTTATTTTGAGAGAGAGAGAAGGAAAGAGGCCGTGTGCATGGGGAAGGGCTGAGAGAGAGGGAGAGAAAGGAGAGAGAGAGAGAATCCCAAGCAGGGGCTAACTGCCAGCACAGAGCCCAATACGGGGCTCGAACCTGCGAACCATGAGATGACCTGCGCTGCAATCAAAAGTCGGATATCCAACCAAATGACCCACCGTGACTCCCCTAAAATTAACCATTTTAATGTTCTCAATTCATTGGCATTTAGTACATTAATAATGTTGGACTGAACTGCCACCTCAGTCTAGTTCCAAACTCCCTCTTCCCCACTTTATCCAGCACCTGGCAACCACCGGTGTATTTTCTATCTTCCGTTTTCGCTTTTTGTAAGCATAGAGTGTAGCCATATTAAAGAACAGGATGCGACATGATTCAATCACCCCAGTGTTAAAAGAGAAGGTAGGATCTTAGGGACTGGGATTTCTTTTATGTTATCATAAATCGAGGAGGTGAGTTTGAAGAATAAAACCTCATCTTGATTTATCTTCCCTTTAGTAATAAAAGAAAGATGTTAATTTTCTAAAGCACCTTTGATCTGACTTTTAAAGAAGTAAACCCATATATTTTTGTTCAAGCAGATAGGCAGCTAGCTGAAAGTAATTAATTGATGAACTATTTTTTTCAAAATTGTAAATTTCCTTTGGTAAATCCTAGTGACAGTCTGGGAAATTTATAGATTGATCTCCCATTTGAAGTACCCTGTTTCATTTTTTTTCTTTAATGGAAATAGTTTTGAAACATCGAATATTCATTACGGGAAGGTGAAGGTACCAGGTGTTAGAAAGACAAGGAAGGAAACATGAGATTCTGTCTTTTTCTGAAAACATTGGAGTTTGTGTCCTTTCAACAGAATTTTTGCTTTATGAGTTTTTGTTGCTTCTTCATTGTAGTACTGCTTACATTCAGAGGGCAGGATCTCATAAAATGCCAGAATATCAAGGAGAAAATTGAACTCTTTGGCTCAGATCAGTTGCATATTATGTTAGGAGATAGCAGCCTTCCCAAATGTGCCTCATGTTAAGCGGCAGGAGCTGGGTTTCCCTTTGACTCCAGATTTTAATATCAACTTCCAGTATTGAACAGTAAAAAAAAAAAAAGGTGGCTTCCCACGTATTTTTAATTTCCTCAAGTTTGAAAGTTGCACGAGTCTTACCTGGCCCTTACAAGGGGATTTCAGAGCTGGTATTTAAAATATAAAAATGACTGAAATTCTTCATGGGGGAGGTGGGGGGTGTCAGCTGGAGTGTCATTTTCCAGAAGAAGCAGTGTTTTCTTCAGTTTTCATTTGGTATATCTGGTTGTTATTAAAGTGATAAAGCTCATGGAGTTACCTTTTCAGGCCCTCTTTCCCAGAAGGGCATCTTTCGTTTATGGAGGGGAAGACCAGTATGAATTCCTGCCTCACAACCGGGACCCAGAACAGTTGAACTGCCATGTTCCTCCGTTTTACCTGAGTGTCATTTGGCTCTAATCTTCTGCCACTACCCACGGAACTGCCACCAATTCTATCAGCCTCCAGCTTGGTCTATTCTTTTTAGTAACAACAACAACAGCAACAAACTACTTTCTGGAGATTTTTTTTTTTTCTTTCAGGTTTTGCTAATCTCGAGATAGCCATCGTTTGATGGCCTATTTTGTGTATGTATCCAGAAGGGTGTTCATGGACACACCAGATTACAGGTTGGGATCTACTATTTCAAATGACTGCGCTGGTTCAGTGTTTCTTAGAGTGGTCTGCCATGAGGCAGCATGTGGGGTGGGGGGGGCGGGCAAGCATTTGCACTGTAAACCAGATGACTCCCTTTAAGTCAGATGATCCTGTTATAGGTGACGTACACAGGGCACGTTGAGAAACACCACCTTAGCCTACTGAAGTCATTTGGGGCCTCACGTTGTCATCCAGCATATTTATTGTCCCTCCCCGTTTTGAGTCATGTGAAAATTTGGTGAGATGTCTGTGACCTAATCCCAGTCATTAGGAAAAATGTTGACAGATACAAGACTGAATTCGAAGCCCTGAGGCAAGCCACTGGAGGCTTCTCTCCAGGTTGATACTGTCTTGTGTGTACTGAAATTCAATCAGTTTTAAACCCCCTTTTCCCGGCTTGTCATTCAGCCCACATTTTCCCTGTCTTGTCCTCTGGGATCTCATGAGAGATTTTGTCAAATGCCTTGCTGACAGCCAGCTATGCTAGATCTACAGACTTTCCCCAACCCAACCAGTTTAGCAAACACATTATTTTTTTAAAAAGGAAAGAAGAAAAGAGAAGGGAAAATAATATTTTTAAACAGGAGAAGAAAAAGAAGATTAATTGGGCCAGCTCTCCCTTTTCCTCTTGATCCAAAGATACAAATTTGAACCAGAACTTTGTTTTGGGTATTTTCCCTGGAACACTCAGTTTATCAGTTACTTCCCAGGAGTCACTACAGCCTGACAGAGAAACGCACATGCATTTTACAGAGAGGTTTCCCCTTCCCACAGGAACATGTGCAGACATCAGTGTGACAAGTCATTAATGCCAGCCTCCCTTTTTATGCAACTGTAAGTGGGGGATGGGCCTCTTTAACCTGGGAAGTGGGGAATGGGCGTCTTTAACCCTGCACAAGTTATTCTGGGGAAGAGTACAGAGATGGGCATTTTCAGGTAAAAATCTTGGAATGCTCGAAACTTTTCATCCCTGACTTTCTTTTTTTGTTGTCGTTGTATTATTTATTGAGAAAGAGAGAGTGAGAGAGGGTGTGCACAATCAGGGGAGGGGCAAAGGGAGAGGGGGACAGAGGATCCAAAGTGGGCTCCATGCTGACAGCAGAGAGCCTGATGTGGGACTTGAACTCACGAACCACGAGGTCAGCACCACCAGAGCCCAAGTCGGAGGCTTACCTGACTGAGCCACCCAGGTGGTCCCATCCCTCACTTTCTTACCTGAATGCTCCCTCCTTCCATTATTGCTAAGTGGCCCTAATACTTTATCTGCCTCTCTTGTGCAGCTGGGAGGAAACAAGTAGAAAGTTGCTGCTTGAAAGAGAAAGGGAAATCCTGTAGCACATTTGAATGACAAAATTATATTTCTCAAAGAGTTTATTCCTAGAAAAGGGAAAGAAGGCAGTAGGAATATATGTGTTTCTGAATTTTGACCATGAAATCACGGAAAAGAACTTTGACTACCGACCAGTTTAAGCTCTTCCTCCCTGAGCCCTGACCCCTTGATGTAGTGATTCATTGTGAAAATCTGAAGGAAGCCAAATTTAAGCACAGCAGAAGCCAGACTCGGAGGCATCGGGGAGATCAGGCACAGCCGTCATACCTAGAAAATTGGGAGTTCAAAAGCACTGCCCTTCTGATGTATAGATTGAAAAAGTGGGGAAAGCAAATTAATGATATTCAAAAGGAATTTCAAGTGGAATTAATCAGCACATTGGAAGACACCGGGAACTGTTTATGGATGTGCTGATGTAGAAAAACCAGCATTGGCTTTGTCTGGAAGAAGGAGCTGTGGGGTGGGGTGGGGGGGTGTCTTCTTCTCTAGCTAATTAAAATGGACTTACCTGTAAATTTAGTTATTCATAAAGCTTGCTTCCAGGGAGCTGCTGTGTCTCTAAGAGGATGCGAAGGCTAGGTTTCTGTAAATGTGGGTCAGCCATGTGATTGAGTGACCCAGATTTCTACAGACACCCAGAAGACAGAGCAGAGAGAGGAACCGCCAGCTTCAGGCTGCACAGCACAGCGTGGGGGTGCACCTCGCGCCTTCTCCGTGTGCTGACAGCAGACCTTGAACCTGAATGTTCTCACTTAGAAATCATGTTGTAGTTTCCTCCTAAGAAAGCAGCACCGACCACCGTATCTTCCTGTGTATTCTCGATCACGTTTCCTTCTAAATTCATGAAGGGTCTTGTGAGCATTTAAATGACAGTTGCATCTTTATTGGCTGTGGCTGTAGCTGGGATAGCTGGCAGCATGGGGAGTGGGCTCCTGTCCCCGAGGGTCCCTTGGTGGAGGGTCTGGAAGTGGACTCCTGCTGACTGTAGACAGATCATCGCATTAGCATTTTATTATCTCTCCGCACGTTTTCTCTATAATGTAGCAACTGTGTTCATTGCATGATCAGCCAGATTTTTTGGTTGTTATAAATTAAGTTCAAGATTACATGGCTCAATGTGGAAAAACTAGAAAACATGAATAAGCTTAAAAAAAGGAAAGAAAAAGAAAAAAAGTTTAGAAAGTGGGAAAAGAAAATGGATTCTTGCTGCTGCTCAGAGATAAACATGCTCGTTCTTCTGAGGCAATGAGCAAGAAGATGGTTTTGTTTAGTAGTTAAAGAAGGGGTTCTGCACCCTGTGTTACATCAAAGTGTTGGTTACTGTGTTATACAGCTGTAACTACCACCACGCTGTATGTTAACTAACTGCAGTTTAAATAAAAACTTTTAAAAGGTGGGATGGGTAGGGGGCGAGGGGTCTGGGACCAGCTACCTGGATTGAAATCTCACCTCTGCTGCTTCTCAGCTGTGGGACTTGAAAAAATTAATGGACGTCTCTGTAGCTCAGTTTCTTCTTTGATAAAATAGGGATGCCTTCCTCAAGAAAATGCCTTGATACACTTAAAAGACTTTGAACATAGTGAACATTGAATACATGTTGGAAAAGACACAGAATGATTGCTCAGGTAGGATGTTTCCCATGCTGTGCATGGTTGTTTATGTACCTGGTCCCTGGTCGATTGCCTACAGCAACACTGAAAACATAATGCAGCCTGTTTAGCCCAGTGCATGCAAAGTACCATATAGGTATTAGTTGTTATTATTGACCTGCACATTATTGGTATTCATTAGGTGTTTGTTGAATGAATGGATGTCAGTCACTGCCCTTGGGTAGTTTCAACTTGAGAGAGAAGAAGGAGAAGATTGATGAAACAATAAATAGTGAGCCATTTATCCAAATCCAAGTTTGAGGGGAGAGCGTCTGAGAGCTGTTCCTTTTGGGAAGTTTCTTTGTTGTGTTCGTTGGATTAAACTGTTCCCATTACATCCTGACTGTTAGATCAGGGACCAGATCTGGAACCAGATCATTCCATCACAGAGCGGAAATACGCTATGGTGTCATTCATTTAACCATTTCATTTTTTCTCCAAGCATTTCCTGAGTGCTTATGGAGTGGCAGGAACTATGTCAGATTCAGCAGATCCAAAGCCACTGGCAAGGGGACACAGACTTGAGAGTGAAACTCAAGGGGGATTTATAATGTGCTGTGAGCCAACAGTGCCCTGGGTGTGGGAGCTTGTGTGTGTATGTGTGTGTGCGCACATGCACACACGCTCACACGCACGTCTGTATTGGAGGCAGGGGTATCAGCATTTGTCCCTGCCCCCACCCCACCAAATAAGGGACTAGGTGTTAGCTTCACATGGTAGGTGGGGCTCATTCTGAACCGAGGACACAGATTAGCATTTGCAAAGATTGAGAAGAGAGAGAAAGCTAGGAAGATGCGTCCTCATCTTTAGTTCAGTATGAACAGATGTTTCAAGCCAGGAGGGGTATGGGTCTTTAAGTTTATTGCTGACTGGGGTTCATAGCCATGGAATGATTTTTAAGCAGAGTGTGACGCGATTAGAGCTGCATTTTAGAAAACTAGCCAAAAACCATGTATATGTGGAGTAGGGGGATGGAGTGGAGCCAAGAAGACTAGTAGGAAATCTAGAAAGAAGGGGCATGAGTAAGGGTGGGGCGAAGGAACTGATTTGCCAGGTAGGACACAACCAAAGGATGTGTGTATGTTGGGGTGGAGGAGGGCGGGGCAGGGGTGACTAAAACGGAACTACTAATGGTTCTCAACCTTTGGCGTGTCTTGATGTGCACAGAATGTCGAGGCTTTTTATTTAGATTAAAAATAGAGGAGAAAGGTCAAGGCTAAGGTGGGAAGATAACATACCGCTGGATTGTGACAAGCCTCTGACGTACCAGAGGGAGCTTCTGAACAGGAATGGCATTAGAGGAGCAGCTAGTGTGGAGGCAGTGCTAGAGAGCATGGATTTCTTCATGCAGATGATCTTCTTTTAGTTGGATCGATATATTATCTCTTGATTTTTCCTCATTAAGTAGCTTCGGGAGTTACCAGCTTACATTAAGTTCTGTCTTCTTAGAGTAATTGCCCTGTCAATAAAGAACCATGGTATGCCGTCCTTGTTTTAAATACTGTACAAAGATCTTCTCTGGTGAAGAATTAATCTGAACAACTAATTTTCATTTTTGGGCTTTTTGCCAGGCTATTCGAGGCAGCTTTTAGAAGCAGAGAGAAATAGATGAGCACTGACTATGGTTTTTGATGGTTTGGCTCCAAGCTGATAAGGTAATGAAATTTTTATGATTTCAGCATGGTTTAGCAGACGTGTCACAATTATTTATCTATTTTTTTGAAACTAAAGGAAATGCCAGTTCTGAGAGAGAATGAACCGTGCTTTCACCTTGTAGCTGCTGGATCTGATGCTGCCCTTTAGATCCCAACACTGGGTCAGGTCATATTAATACACTCTTCTGGGGAGGTGCCGCCTGATGTCCTAACCGTCACTGAGCAGGTGGAAGGTAATACTTCCTGCCTATTTGTTCGAGAGTGCTTAGTGCCTCTGTTCAAGATATTTCCTGGAAGAGAAATGGTGGGTAAGCAAAATTCAGAAAAATGAAGATGGGACTATAACTTATTTTGTAACTATCACAAAGTTACAGATTTCAGATACGGCAGGATAGAGAATTGAGTTCATATTTCAAGACCGCACTTACTTAGGACTTAGTTTTGTGTACCAGCTATCCTGGGAAGTTTCCTGCCTGGGGGATAAGAGGTTGCAGATGTAAAAAATAAGAGGGCCTAGGAGTTCTGAAAGGGCTGGAAAGATTAATATTCTGAGGAAGACTATTAATTTCCTGTGGAAGGTGGGTTTCCAAACAAATAAATGCAAAGCAATGAACAAGTAGTGTAACAGAAGTATATCCAGAATAGTTTGGGGGTTCAGAGCATAACTGTCTGGAAACTGCTAGGAAATCAGCAGGAAAGCTATTTGGGCAGTCTGCGTGCTCCTTTACCTTGTTTGAGTCAGATGGTGAACTTGTTCAAGGTCACGTCCCTTTCCCTGAACTGGACTTCCTTTGTGTTTTATCTGTGCTTCTTCAAATGCATTTGCTGCTTTGGTGTTGTATTTTTCAGGTAGGAGTCTTTTCTCCTACACTATCCTGGAGCCTCTTCAGGGCAAGATTCCTATCTGTTCACCATTCTGTTCCCTGCCATGCCCAGCAAGTGCATAGTAATACATGAATTTTTTCATCATATTTTGCGATTGGCACAGATGTTTTTATTAGTCCCACTTTTATGGATAAGAAAATTAAAATTCAGAGCATTGGAAACTCTTCCCAGGGTGTCTTAGTTTGGGCTCTCATATCAGAATACCATAGACTGGGTGGCTTAGGCAACAGAAATTTATTTTCTCCCCATTCTGGAAGCTGGAAATCTGAGATCAGGGTGTCAGCACGATCAGGTTCTGGTGTGAGCCCTCTTTCTGCTTTGTCTTCTCTATACATCCTCATATGGCAGGGTGACGAAGGGTGAGAGAGAGGCAGCAATCTTTCTCCTGTCAATTGTACTCCTAGCACCTGTCCCATGGGGCTCCACCCTCCTGACCTAATTATCTCCCAAAGTCCCATCTCCAGATACCATCCCACTGAGGGTTAGGGTATCCGCATAGGAATTTTGAGAGGACACAGTCAGTCCATAGCACAAAGGTCATACAGCTAGGTAAATAAAAGCCAAGACCAAATCCAGACCTGGCTTTAAGTCTTAGGCTCTTTTCACTAAACTGCCCCATTCCCTGGCATCTTCCTACTTGGAGAGAGGTGTGGGCCTGTCCTTGTGGAAGCTCCACGAACAGTGGGCCAATGTACATAGAAGTCCCTACTATCGTAGCTTGGGTTTCCCAGAATCTGAAGTCAGGGAGGTCGTTTGAGGGGAGCGAAGAGTGCTTGTGTGGGGAGAGAGGAAGAAATTCAAGAAAGGAAGACAGCCAGTAAAGGACATTACTAGCCGTTAACCACAGTGGAAAACTAGGGCTGATTCTGAAGGGAAACTCTGGGAAATGGTATAAAACACATTGCAGAATTATTCTGTTTAAGGGGTGGGTGATGAGGTATTGAGGTGCCATGATCATTGAGTCATTAGATGGGGGCTGCTGGGGGAGATTAATTGCCTAACACATTGAATCTGCTATGAGGTGGGCACAGTGGCTTAATCAGTTCCAGAAAAAGCCCTCAGACCCAGAGATGTGGCGGGAAGTCATCCAAAGAATTCTGAGATGGCCAGGTCACTAGGTTGTCAGTGGGGGTACCAAGAGTATCTCTTAGGCTTGCCACTTTCCTTGCATGGATCCAAACTTGTAGATGTGTTCTTTAGGCACTTGGGTTTTGCCATAAGGGATGTAACAGTAGTGGCTAGCTACTATTCACTGGCCTGAGATTGGACTGAAATTATACCACCCACCCCCGTGAATGCTCACAACTTCACAAAGCAAGTTATTCCTCTTCTTGTTTTACAAATGAGAAAAGAGTGGACCAACTTAAAGCGTAGCTTGGGAGAGACAAGCTTACATGCAGGGAAAGTGAAATAAATATAGATTTAAATCATAAAGGTTCCTGGTATTAGATATACTTGAAGTCGGAACATTCTAAATTGTCAAATGCATGGTAGGTAATAAAAACTAGTATTTAGTGAGTGTTATGAAGGTGACAGAATTGGTGATGCACTTTATAATAATTTAATCTGCACAGTAGCAGTTAGAAGTGACTACTATTACTTCTCTCTTTCCCTGATAATGAAATAAGCACAGAGACATTAAATGCCAATGATCACACATTAGTAAGCGTCAGAGTAAATGTCAGGACTGTTTGTTTCCAGTGCTTAGTCTCTTAAATCCTGTGGAATTACAGCAGCATAACACCCTGAGATATTAAATTTTGGAGTTTTTCTTTTTCTCTATGTCTAATGTATGGTCTTTCTGACCAGCTGGTGGTCTTCACATTGCCATGTGGAGAATTAGGGGCGTTCTAGGCAGCGAGAGGAAGCAGGAGGCATGTCCATAGGAAAGCAAAGAAAGCAAAGGGGAAAAAAAGCTATTTTTATTTCCAAAATAGGCTTTTGAAGTCCACATCAAAAATGACAGTTTTAAAAGAAAAGTTTTTGATCTTAAGAGCTAAGTTTTGTTGGGAGAAGAAAAGGCTCCTGAGAATAAAAAACGAAGGTCTCTGAAAAAGCTGGCTCCAAAGTTTATGCCACAAGAATAGATTGGAAAGGGACTAGATGGAGGTTTAGGGGCTTTTCTTTGCCCTCAGTCCTTCCAAGACTAGCTGAGTCTTCTTGAGCTAAAGGAGGAGAGTGAGCCTGGCCTTGAGCATGGAGGAGGGGTCTGGAGCCTGCAGTGATGGGGCTGGACCCTCAAAGAAAGAAGCACAGCCAAGTGTGGAGAGTGCCAAGCACCAGCCATGGCCATCTCTGGGAGCCAAGCCCAAACCTACCCTCTTTCACCTTTGGAATGGGCGCCATATGTTATGTATGTCAAGGAGCCACGAGGGCTGCTCACTACTGTTTCTCGGGCCTTCACTAATGGCTTGAATGCATGTTGCTTCTGGCTCATCCTCTAGAACCAGTATTTCTCCCCAGGGCCTGAGAGTCCCCTGAGCCTTGATTTGGACCACCTATTTGGACATTGCCTTTTTCAGGACTCAGGATACTTAAAACCTCATAAGGGACACATAGTTCTTACCTGTTTAGCACTGATTATATTTCAAAAGGAGACGTGAAGGATATTCTAAGATGGCTCCTGGTAGAAAATGGACCAAAGCAGGACTTTGAAGGATGGATAGGAGCAGAGGGATTCAACAGGTATGGGGGCTTTTGAGGAGGTGTGACAGAGTGACCAAAGGCATGGACACGGAAAAGCATCATTAGGGCTATGGAAGTATTTGCGTCCTGTACTTATAGGTTGGAGCTAGGATCTGGCACAGTTGAATGTGAGCTTAGGATTTAGATTTTAGTTTCTGGGCACTGGGGGGCCTTGGAGGCCAAGTTTTGTTTATTTGTTGATAATGACCTGATGAAATCCTTTATGAAGCATTTTTCGCAGACCTATGACTCACTTAATATTCAGACAACTCCAGAGTCTGAGTATCTGGCCTAAGGCTACATTTCTAGGAAGAGGTACAACCCAGGAGATTTGAATTCTGGGTTTGACTATGTGAGACAAAATCTTGTGCTTTTTCATTTCTACCAAGCATCCCTCCACCCCTCCGCCACCCTTGGTGATGCTTGACTTGCAAGTAGTCAGACTCCAGACTCTTCCCCAAGGGGACAGACTCCTGAAGATCCCAGTGTGTTCCTGCGGCCTTGCCAACGAATGTAAGTTGTCAACCTCGCCGTCCCCTAGAAGTTGTTCTAGACTGGTTATTCCCAGATGGTATGGCCCCTCATTCTCCTCATTTCAATTTTGCCTGAAAAGTGAAATCTGTGTCAGTCACCCATAAGCTTTGGCCCCACGGCTGTGGACATATAGTTCTTTATCTCAATAACTTAGTTTCTGGATCTGTGCTTTGTAGGAGAACTCAGTGTGTTAGTTTTTTTTCTCACTTCTTCAGAGTAACTTAGTTACAATGGAGGACAATTTGTATGCTTAACTGTAAGTTCTTACTATTTATATGTGGTTTAGATCTGTAGTCTGTCAGCTCATTAATTTGTCTGCTTCCCATTCAGTTAATGACAAATGTGGACTATGCAAATGTTTGACATTCAAAACAGACATCTCGGCAGTTTTGTGCTTTTAGATCATTTATTCACTCCATCTTGGAGATTTATCTAAATTAGCATGACAGTGACTGCATTTCCTTTCACTTGTACCTTTCCTTTCTGGAATTTTCCTCGGTACCTCAGTGGTAGGAATGGGATCCGTTAACATCAACAGGCTTTGCAATCGACAGGACAAGTGTGCTCATACTCTTCATAGATGACTCTAAAGCTGCTCTCCCTGCCTCCACTATGTTTCTTCCTAGTCACCTAGGTGATCACAGTTTATCTTTGGGACTCAGTGTGCTGCCTCGCCATCCCTTGCCACACGTAAACAGTCTTTACGCCAGCCTGTACCTTATTGTAGCATGATGCACACTGTATTGTGTTGGCTGGCCTATCTGGCTTACTGCTTTACTAGCGTCAGGGACCACATCTCTCTTGTTTGGTATTGTGTTTCCAGGTTCAGCATAGTGCCAGGTCATCGCTGCTCAGATTTGGCACATATGGAAGGAGAATGTGCCACAGCTTATTTGAGGTCATGACTCTTGAAGTCTCCTCCCCTGCAAGCCCATAGAGGGTGATCAATAATATTTGTTGACCAGCTGAATGAGTCTGTTGAAGATGAATCTGAGCAATCTGTGACAGGAACTTTCAGGACCTGGCAGTGCCAGAGGCCACCAGGGAGATACCGGGGACTCTGATCCCATCTCTCAGTTGCTAATGGGTCATCTTTTCTTTGACTGTGAGTTTGCTGGGAGGCTGGTGGTGACTTCTCATTATCCAAATGGAACCTAAATATCAGAATTATGCCAATGAAGAACAAACTAGGTCTGCATTTGCCACTCCCTTTCTAGCTGGGCTTATACCATTAGAGACAGATGGAAGAACCCTATGCAAGGTAGACCTCATCTGATTTGGTGGGTGCATGTGTGCTTGTGCATGTGTGTTCATGTTCATTGGTTTGTCTGTGGGGATTGGCAGGGGGTTCTGTTTTGCCACCAGCCTCTCAGGGAAAGGCCTTGCTGTCATCACAGTGAAACATGTGGCATCAAAGCAGCAGCGGCAATTATGCCACCATTTGGATGTCTGTGCTATGGCAGCATCTGCTGATGCTTTGAGACTCTTCTGCCAAGTTTCGCCCGCCAAACCACCCAAACCATATGTTCTCATCAGCATTAACACCCGCGTCCCCAAGTCTTTCAGGGGCGAGGCATCATAGATCAGTGACCGACATCTCGGTCGGGATAAGCACAGCTTGTGCTTTGCTTGGCTTTGATAATGGAGGGGAGGGGATGGGATGCCTTGCAATTTTGGTTTCAGAAATAACAGGTATTAAAAATAATGTTGAATTTACTTCGGCTCCACAATAATTGATAGTGTGATTTATGGATTAATTAATGACAAAGAGTGGAGCATTTTTCCAAGGCCTGATCTATTGGCTTGCTGCAGTGAGGAGCATCACTAAAACAGAATAACATTTTTTTCTTAAATGGTTTATTGTCAAGTTGGTTTCCATATAACACCCAGTGCTCATCCCAACAAGTGCCCTCTTCCATGCCCATCACCCCCATTCCTCTCTCCCCCACCCCCATCAGCCCTCAGTTTGTTCTCAGCGTTCAAGAGTCTCTCATGGTTTGCCTCCCTCCCTCTCCCCACTATTTTTCCCCTTCTCCTCCCCACCTGGTTCTCTGTTAAGTTCCTCCTAATCCACCTATTTGTTAAAGCAGAATAAAATTGAAGGACTTCACTTAGAAGTAGTGGTTTCTCCTTACATGGAAGAAGAGAGTTTCTTCACTTCTGGTTGGGGAGGATTCTACTTTCCATGGGCACTTGCACATGAGTTTTATATGCTACTGACTTGTTATCTTGCAATATTTCAGGTATTGTTGTTGGTCGCTTCCTAGTTGTTTAAGATGTGTATGTTTTACTTTCCACCCCATCTTACTCCTAAAAAAGTTCTAAGCCTGTTAAGGTATGCACTACATATTTTCTTCCTTTACGCTTCTAGAAACTTGTACAGTGCTGGGCTGAGGGAGTACCCAGTAAGTCACTCAATGGAAGAATAACATTGACAAATAAGATTCATTTAGGAGGCATTACAATAGGGTTAAGTCACCAACAGATTATAAAAATTTAAGCTTTTATTGAATTATCTATATGTAAGAGGAATTAAAGCAGAAAACTCTTTTATTTAGATTCAGTTGGCAATCCTTCTAGAGTTTCTTGGATGATCTGCAACTAATAGGAAAGAAAGTTTATTTTTAAGTTTTTTTCCTTTAATATATATGCCATAGAGTATTTGTACCTACCTATATTGATGAAGGCTATTGGAACCTTTAAAAGGGGTAAAAAAATTTTAGTACTTTTCTACTTCTCCCCAGTTTTTTAAATTAAGACAAATAAATAGAATTCAGCTCTCATCAGAGCATGGATATTGTGTTTTGTTTTTCTGGTGCCCTCATTGGGTAGAAGGGCGCTGCCTGGCCCATAGTAGGTATTGAGTATTTGCTGGATAAATGACTGAACCCCAGATCCTTTCTAAAATGTGGTGAGAGTGGTATAAATACCAGGTTTTATGCTTAGTTTAATGCTATTAATAAAAATATCTTCAATAGTACTAAATACTTTTTCTCTATAGTTTCCCTACATATATCCCCATTATATCCTTTACCAATTTCTTGTTTTGGCTCTCTGTAAAACTGAGACTTAGAGTTAAAAGAGACATTTTGTTGCCTCTTTGACACATTTATTGGCTACATACATTTACAAATACATGAGATTGGATAATAATGCAGGTTTTCTCAGTGCATGATATAATATGATCCTATATTATAGGAATTTTGTGCCACTTAACTTGTGCCACAATATGCATTACAATAACAAGACTAAAACTGTTTACAAAGTGCTCTTTGGTTTGGCCCCTGTAAAAAGAAAAAACAAACAAACACATTACCTGGGATTTTTGGGATTTGGGCATTCAACAATACATTTGCCCAGATGTTAAAAGTTAATTTCTAAGGGATGGGGAGATCTTGTTTATAGTATGTGAAGGAAGCTTAAAGGGAATTAGTTTAATTGTGTACGAATATTAAGCAATCTTCTGCCGTCTGCTGTCAACAGCGCATGGGTCCCTTAAGGTCTGCTTTTCCATTACTCTGATTTTCTCCCTGTCTGGATGGAGTTCCCAATATCATTAACACACCTCACATAGTTTCTTTTGAAGCTTGGGCTGGGTTAAATCATCTTACTTATGCAAAGTGAATTGGCTAAAATCTTTTCCCCAAATACATGCCAAAACCCAGCTTTTTTTGTTTTCACTTGCAAAAGACACATGGCCGGTCTCACACCATAAATTACCAGATCACCAGCTTAGTTTACTTAATTGTGCCGCTCTTTGCACCCACCTTTCCAGAAAAGCTCATTTTGTTCAGGAGCCACCCTTTACCCCCACCCTGTGAACACTCCACCTCTCTTCTCTTTTCCCAGAATATTACGTTTTGCCTGCCTCCCGTTTTAGGGGGATCACCGGGCTGGATTTCAATGGCAGTAGGTTTGCCTGTGTTATGGAACGCTGTTTTACAGACTTCTTTTGACCACAGGTCACCGTAGGGATTAAATTTATGTTGTGGCCCGGAACACACACCCACATCCACAACCACACACACTCCATAGAGGCTTTCACAATACAGAACTGTATTAGTTTCCTAGACCAGCTGCCACCGTGTACCAAAAACTGCATAATAGAAATTTATTGTGTCAGGGCTCTGGAGATCGGAAGTCTGCAACCAAGGCTCTCCTGGGCTGTGTTCTGTCTGGTGACTCTAGGAGATTCTGCCTTGCCTCCACCCAGCCTTCTGGTGATTTGTGGCTTGTACATGCATCAGTCGGGTTGCATGTCAGTCTTTCCCCCTGTGACTTTTTATCATATTTCCTCTGTGCTTATCTGTCTCTGTGTCAGTATCCTTTTTTTTTTTTTTTGGAAGGACACCAGTCATATTAGATTAAGGCTTATCTTAATAACTTCATTTTAACTTGACTACCTCTGTAATGACATTAAATCCAAATATGGTCACATTCTGATGTACTCAGTGGGGGATACCTCTAATTAGGGTGCCCCCTTACCACTTTGGGGGCGGATCACAATCCAACTTATAAAAAAAACCAACCTTTTAATAATGTCTCAGCGTCTATTCCATTCTCTCATTAAAATGTTGATTGCTTCTCACTAAATCGATTTCCTATCAGTTTGAAAATACCAGTTAGGAGAGTAGTTCTGAACTTGAACCATGTCACTCTGATTTTCAGTATTCTCTTGAAAAAATTGGAGGTTATTATAATCCTTACTTTCCAGGCTTGTAGTGAGAGTTAAGAAGAACATGAAATGTACTGGGTAAGTGAAGATAGTCAAAGCAAAGTAAAAATGAACAGGAGATTGTAAGCAGTACCTTTCAATCTGTTTAGTGAAACCACATAGAATTCTCCGTATCTAACTGAAATGGACAGAAGTCTTGAAAATATATAGATGACTAAAATTGACCCAAGAAGAAATGGAAAGCTTGATAAGATGAAAACCAGACAAAGATTTCTAGCTCTAGCTGAGACATGGGAAGAGGTGGGAAGCTGTTACTCCCAACATTATAATAACAACAAAACCCTGGACAAACTGGAAGTTGATATTCTTAAGATCTGGTTATCTGGCACAGAAACCACCAGATGCCATAACCTGGAGGAAGTTTTTAATGGTGATTTTGACAAATTGCTCGAGGCTGAATGCAGACAAGTGGGAGACTGGAAAGCTCCCAGGGACCATGGCCTAAGTTGGCTACTATACTTTGACAGTTATATCTGGAACCCCACCAGGTACTCAGGAAAAGGATCCAAGTGAACTTCCCACGTGGCCCTGGTCATGAAACCTTCTCAGACTCTTCTCCCTAATAAAGCCCTCATATCCAGGGGGATGTTACTTCTCCAGAGGGCAATTCTGAAACTTTATCCTGGTCAACGGAACAGAACGTGGCACCACTTCAGCTACCTCCAGCCTTCCTATTTTACCTAAGGGAAAAATCAATAATGGAAGCCACAGTCAATAGAGGAGAGAGGTTCAAGGAAATATATTGGGAATGTTTTAGCCGGGAAAGGGACTGGGGCGGGAGGCAGGATAGAAATAAAGTTCTGCTCTGGAGAGGAAGAAATACTTTTGAAAGTCACATCCTGAGACATAGTCCACTAAGATGGGGACTTAGAGAGGATTTGAGAACACCCACTCCCCCACACGATTCCATCACACTAACAAACCTCCAATAATAACAACAGTGCAGCTAGAAAAAACTATACAACATGGACTGTCTCTTAGAAGCAGAAAAAAAGGAAGCCCCAAAGCCAAGAGGGGAAGAACAGAGATGCCCACTATTGGAATTTGAAGACTCAGGAACCAGTAGCTACAACAGGCATTAATATAGGCCATCTCCCAGCCAGATTAATACAAATTCTCATACTAAACGTGCCTGTTTACTTCGGTTCTTATTATCCTGTACAACATGTCTGGCTTTCCGTAGAAATTATAAAGCATGCCAAAAGGCAGGAAAAAGAATTTCTCCCCGCCCAGTCTCTCTCTGTCTCTCTCATGCATGTGTGTGTGCGTGCGTGTGTGCGCACACGTGCACACACACGCACGCACACACACAGACACACACAGTCTGAATAGACAAAGCAGTCATCAGAGCCAGACCCAGACATGATACAGATGCTGCAATGAGCAGACAGAGAATTTGAAATAATTATGGTTAATATATTGAAGGTTCTAATGAAAAAGTAGACAACATGTGAGCTCATGTGTGGAATACAAGCAGAGAGGTGGAAACTCTCTAAGAGAGAATCAGAAGGAAATGATAGGAATAAAAAGTACAACAAGAGAAATAAAGAATGCCTTTGATAGTATCAGGTAGATGTGACATAGCCAAGAAAAAGGAATCCGTGAAACTGAAAATAAGTCAATAAAACTGAAATGTAAATAGAAAAAAGAGTATATATATCCTATATGTGCATATGTATATATATAAAATATGTATGTTCAATATATTTACATGTGTACATTATCTATAAATATATTGGATATATATATACATATTTAGACTTATTTACTTACTCTGAGAGGGAAGCAGAGTGAGAGAGAATCCCAAGCAGGCTTTGAACTGTCAGTGCAGAGCCTGATGTGCGATTTGAACTCACAAACCATGAGATCATGACCTGACCCGGAGATGGATGCTTAATCGATTGATCCACCCAGGCAACCCCCTGAGCAAGATGCCTTATTACATTAATCTTCTGTTTGGGTTTTTGTTTCTTCATTTTATTTTACCCAGTCTCTAAATTTCCGTCTTTAGTGTTTTAAATTATTCCATTCTTAGGTTCCTCACTGATAGCTGGGTTTCCCTGAGCCCATCTTACTCCCTCTTATTCCATAAAAAGGAAGATTGCCCTTAGGAACACAAAGAAGGCTCCCAGAAAAAGCAAGTTAAATGCAAAGCGTTGTAACATGTGATTGTTGTGTGGATATTACAGACCATAAATAGAGTAGGCGTTTAGAGATGAGAGTAGGGGATGTGGTCTAGGAAGATAAAGGAGTTAGGTCTGAACTAGACCTTAAAATTTAGGGTTTTCTAAATTTGCAGAGGCAGAACTGATTTCGGAGTGTGCTTTAGGTCAGGACCCCAGCAGTTTTAATAGCCTAGAGGTGGGAATTTGTGGGTCCTGATCAGTTTCCTCCATATGGAGGGAAAAGTTTGTATCGAGTAGCTGTGGAAAATAAATTTGCTATGGATTTTATACTATAAAGGAAAACAGGTGTTGGTATTAGAACTTTCATCTATGAATGTATTCATTCATTCCTTTATTCAATAAATATTGATCATCTCTTCTCCTCTATGCCAGTCCCTGTGCTGCCAGTCAGAGTACAAGTATTAAAAGGACGTGTTGCTTGCTTTTAGGGAGCTTTGCAACTAGAAAGACATATGTGTCTTTAATGATACACACTGTGACAGGTGCTATATGGTGGGATATATGACTGGGTATAGGAGGCCCAGAAGAAGGAGTGATTAATTCTGTCAGGCAAGAGGAAGAATAACAAAGAGCTGAGAGAATGGAATCCCACATAACCTCCCCTGGATAACTTAGAGTAGATGATCCATCTTTGTTAAATCCTCTGTACTGTTTCTCCCTGAGAGCTCGGGGGGTGTTGGAGGTCTTCCATCTGTGTTTGGTCAAAGCTTGACCCCCTTGCATGTGGGTCATGGCATCAGAATCCAGTATGGCAGGTGCATGAAGCTGGCTGACTGGTAGTTGCTCCCAAAACCTCTCTTATTTGCTGCCTCTTTCTGTGTTTTTCTTCAGGACCATTTCTCTCCAAGCAGAACTTTCCTGTTTGACAGATAGGTGTAGAGGTTCCTCATGTATATGTGTTTATAGCACTCTTATGGTGGGTGACTTCCTGTTGCCTTCCCATGATGCTCTAGAGAAGCAACAGGTGCACCTGGGAGCATTGCTGGAACAGTACCTGCTGCCCTGTGAAGTACACTGTGGCATGGCCTCTCTCAAGACCTTATCCAACCAAAGAGGTTTATTAGTTGGCAAGAACTTGGTCTATAACGTGGTCTCATCAGATATTCTTTTTAGTGGTATCTGAGGGTGGCATTAGAATGAGCCTCCCACTCCTACATTAAGATCCACTAATCAGGGGTGCCTAGTCGGCTCACTTGGTTAAGCGTCCGACCCTTGATTTCGGCTCAGGTCATGATCTCATGGTTGGTGAGTTCGAGTCCCACGCCGAGGCTCTGTCAGCATAGAGACTGCTTGGGATTCTCCCTTCCCACCCCTGCCACTCCCCCACTCATTTTCTCTCCCCCTCCCCCAGTAAATACATAACCTTAAAAAAAAATCCACCAATCAATTGGAGAACTTTTAGAAAAATGTATGTTTGAGGGGTAGTGAACGTAGGGAAAGGGAGTGGCTAGGAAATGTTTTATCCTTAGGTAATTTGCAGAGATTTAAATTAAAAAAAATTTTTTTCTCTGATCAGTGACACTGTGCTCTTTTTTTGTTTTGCACATTCCACAGTTTCCTATTTCAACATATGAACATTTGGGAAACTTTGAATATTTCAAGAAATATTCTTGAAATTTGAAATATGCCTTGTTATTATAAAAGCTAAGAAAAGAAAGGTTCATGAGTACCTGTTGCTTGATTTATATAATGCTGCTTATATATCCTTCTTAGTCTCTGCTAAGAAGTCCATTTTTGGTTTTTAATCTGGCAGCAGTAGAATTTTTTAAAAAATATTTTATTTATTTTTGAGAGAGAGAGAGAGAGAGAGACAGCATGAGCAGGGGAGGGTCAGAGAGAGGGAGACACAGAATCCGAAACAGGTTCCAGGCTCTGAACTAGCTGTCAGCACAGAGCCCGACGCAGGGCTCAAACCCACGAACTGCGAGATCATGACCTGAGCCAAAGTCAGATGCTTAACCGACTGAGCCACCCAGGCGCCCCAGCAGTAGAATTTTTATAAAAGGACTCTCTTACCTCTTGAGCCATGTATTCTATGACTTTGTCTTAAAGTTTCTATGGAGATTGTCTTATTCCTTGAGAAATAGCTGCTTTAGGAGTTAGTAGTCTAGAAAACAGGAACTATTTTATTTCTGGTTCCTTGTGTTACCTTAGTCCCTAAGAAAAAACATATTTGAGTAGCACTTTATACACTTCCTTTCTAATTGTACTTTGAGCACCTAAGGGATCCTTAAAAATTCCTTTGTAACTAATTGTTCCGTTTCTCAAATAAGTACCCTAGTGCCTCCAACATTAGAGTAAGCAAGAGAATAGCATCTCATTTCCCCAAACATAATCTGATTTCCTTGCTTCGTGAACCCCATTAGTCTGCTGGCCCGAAAGCTGTCCAGGCTGCAGTGGACTGCCAGAACTGTTTCCACTGGGAAGGATAACTTATGTGGAGTCCTTCCAAGCATGTGCTCCTCCATGTGAGTCTAGCCTGGAGGATCGCTTTGATATCAGCCCCTTTTCTGAGAACCAGGAACGGCACATCACAGTACATCTCCAGTGTGTAGGTTTCAGGTGCCTCTAGAGTCTAAGCAACTGGGACATCAAATGTGGTTTACATAGATGCATCCACATAGGCAACGGCAGACTTCTCCAGGTTTGTGCCTCTTACCCCAGTGGCCGAGCAATCCACCCTACAGAGACTGGAGAGGCCTCTGTGTCGTCATCACGTTGTCACGTGACTTTTAAAAGTTCCTTTTCATCTCTCAGAAGGCTTGACTCCTGGAGACAGGTAGAGGGAAGGGCTATGGAAGGCTAAACTTTCTGAAGTTGAAAATTCTTCTAGTGGCGAGAGAGCAGTCTCATAGGTACTGTCTCTGCTCAGGTTTATGCCAGGTGATTTTATTTGATAGAAAAATTATTTGGGAGATATTGCAAGAGAGCAGGAGAGGCAGATTGTGTGTTTAAGAGAGAAAGACAGGGTGATAAAGATTGACTGGTAACACTGAAGGGGTACTTTGTGAGCAAGTGTGTTCATACGTCCCCCATTGGTGAGGGAACCCATACCAACCATGGGCAGCTAACCTGCCGGGAGATGATACAGCAGCGAGAAGAAATAATGCTCACATGTTATTACTTCACATGTCTCCAAAACATCTAGCACTCTAAGTAGCACATAGTAGGTGCCTAATAAATATTTATTGCGGGAAAGCATGAATAAATATTGAGAATAAATTTCTCTGATGTCAGCAGTGTGTTACATTTTTTTTCTTTCTCTCTCTCTCTTTTTTTTTTTTTTAAGTTTTTCAGAGATTGTACCTTAGCTTTCGTTCCTGTTTAGTGTCATTTGCCTGCACAATCCTTGGTTGATTTGAGAGGAAATGCCCTTGATTAGAGACATGTAATAAGTTAGGACTGATCAGATTGAAATCTAATGTAGGCACCTAATTTAATGAGGAGAGAAAAAATTACCCAAACAAGAACATGTGTAATTATGCTAAATTTCATGACTTTGGGGTCATAAATGGATTTTTCTTGATGTTCATCTGACATGAATTAATTCCAGTTGTTGCTGACTGTTATGCAGCGGCTTGTAGGGTCCTTTATAATAAGAGGACATTAATTCCTGTTAAATTATGATGAGCCTCCTGTGGAATCATACATTTTATTCATATGGACGCAGCTAATAAGGAGACAGTGAAAGACCAAGAGGATCAGAAGGAGGCTGTTCCTGCGGAAATTGAGGGGGAACGAACCTATTTAACCCGTGAGGCAAGTTGGCAGGGAGGGGCTTTAGAATGGTTGTCTTAGTCGTCTTGGGCTGCCAGAACGAAATGTCACAGATTGCAGGGCTTAAACATAAGACATTTATTTTCTCACAGTTCTGGAGGCTGCAAATCAAGATCAAGGTTTCAGTGGGATTCAGTTTCTGGGGAGGGCTTTCTTCCTGGTTTGTACATTGTTGCTTAGCCCTCATATGGCCTTTCTTCTAAGTATGCAGAGAGAGAGAGAGTGAGCGAGAGAGAGAGCTCTCACATCATTTTATAAGGACATCAGTGCTATTAGATCAGGGTCCCACACTTATTGACCTCATTTAATCTTAATTACCTCATTAGAGGCCCCATCTCCAAATACAGTCACACTGGCTATTAGGGCTTCAGCATAGGAATTTCGGGGACATAGTTCAGTCCACCACAGTGAGATAGCTTCAGGTTTTGAACTCCAGCTCTTTTCTGTTTAGCTGTTCTGACTCTGGCCAGTTGCAAAGTCTCTTGGAGTCTCGGTTCCCCTAACTACGAATGCCACGGGAGTAATAATCACAGCTTGAGTTGGGAAGCATACAGTGAGTTAAATAGGTGTATGGAAGACCTCGCTCAGGGCAGGACCCATAGTGGCCACTTGTCAGATGCCAGCCCTCCACATTCTCTCTCACCCCATCACGCCCGCGTACATTTTGTCATTTGTCTGGTGAGGCTGAATTCACAGGCACATTGTGGTGTCGATGTCCCTCTCGTTGATTAGTGGATCATATTCTGGGAGGGCAGACAAATCTTCAGAAGCTTGTTTCAAATATGGGATGTGTGACTCTGTGTAAGTGGGGGTGTTGAGAAAATGGAGGATTAGCAAGCACATTAAGTCCAACAGAAATTATGGAAGACGTGGTGTTACGGAAGGCATTTTTAATGATTTGAGTAAATGAGAGAGTGACCTTAATTCCATTCTTTCAAACTATGGGATTAGGTGAAGGGCTCTCTTTGATGAGCAAATAAAATGGAATAATTTTCAGCAGAATTCCGTTTTTAAATTCTGCTCTTTAAATATTTTTCTTTAATAATCCTGTCAACTGTTAATGAATTAAACATTATGTGTGGAAGTGTTGTTTTTATTTCTTGCGCTGCAGATAAGTCTCATGAGAAAAGATTCCGCGTCTTCTCTGGGCTTTCTTCTCGTGGCATTTCAAATTAAATTCCTCTGACCAACGATATAATTCTTATTCAGGATTTGAGCATGGATGTTAGTAAATGTCACTACGGTATATTTGCTTTCTTTATTAACTGGAGCTAACGAAGTTTGTGTACATATAATATGTATACATTACTACAGTCTGAACATTGACACACTTAAACAGATAAGCATTGTTTCCCCTCCATTTCTTTGTGTTGAAGAATTTCATCATGCATTATCCCAGCTGCCTTCTAATACCTTTGTAGATTTCCTTTAACTGTGCTGTTTGTGTCCCATGTATTAAGCCCTCTAATGAGCTAATATCAGTCCTCCATAACAGTTTATCTGGGGCATTTCCTCAGTTCAGCAAATGCGTCTTCTTTCCTTCATTCACCCAGTGGCGTAGGTTGTCACTTGCTATTTAGTGTGTCAGGAGGGTGGAAAGTAAGCTGTGCTTTAAAGTGCTGTCAAGTTATTATCTTTTTTTTTGGTCCCGGTTCTTGTATTTGGTATTCAAAAGAGACCCTTTATTTTAGGGCACTGAGTACAGAATTAGATCAGTTCCATAAGATAATGACCATATTTCACAGTTATGAGCCAATATGATTGCTGGGTAGCGCTTACAGCACACAGTCACTCCTTGTTGTAGTTTCTAGATGAAGTGTACTCATATTTAAAATTTTCTTTTGTGTTTAGCCAGCCTCAGACAGCGTTTTTTTGTTCTTGTTTTGTTTTGTTTTTGTTTTTTTGTTTTGTTTTTACTGGCAGTTGGGATAACAGATCTTTAATTTTCCTGAATGGAGTGTAGTGGAATGGATATAATCTTTCTGACTGCTAAATTATGCCGGAGTGTTGGTTTATCTACTCATTTGTGAGAAGAGAGGTAACAGAGCATGCATTGTTTGATTCTAGGAAAGGAAAAGAAAAATGGCATGGCATAAACAAGGGTGAAGAAGTAAGGAGTATTAATTTTAAAAGTCCACTCTTTAGATTTCTCTTACTTAAAGATCTTTTAAAGGCTATGATTGTATCTGCTCTGTGGAGAGTGGTCAGTGATTCCTTTGTTTTAATCATCAGATGTACTGCAGGTGTGGGATTCCAAAACCCAGAAATCCTTTGTACGTTTTACTGCCCTGGCTTTCTCACCTGCATGCACATTGTGTTATGTGGCTGTTTGAAAGTTCACTGTACTTGAATTTTTTTTTTTATGGTGTGTGTGCAAAGAATCATTCTGGGGCTTGTTTGTGGGGCGCAGAGTGGAGCTCTCACCATGCTTTTGAGGCACCTGAGGGATTATGATGTCCCAGAGCCGGGCATGCAATCTGACATTTACATTTGCTGGGTCGCCTTAAGTTAACCTGAAGCCCAAGAGGCATTCCCCTGTTTTTCTTTTTCATTAGAGGCTCCTTGCTTTTGCTATTGTGTAAATCCTTGTGTTATATTTGGTTTTTAGTTCTTAGCCAATAAGTAAGCTTAGTAGCTGATGGGAGGGAGGGGTGAGCTTGTGGAATAATTTTCCAGATCAGTTTCTGGCCCAGACTTCAGCTGCACCCAGCATGATTTCAGACATGCCAGGTCCTTATTTGCTCATTGACCTCCCTGGCCTCCCTGCCAGAACCCAGCAAAATAAACAATAAATAAAAAATATGGCTCTTTTCCTGCCATTTTCTTGGAATATAGTCTTTGGGACATAAGCCAAAACTCTATTCTAATGAGGAAAAATAAACCTTATGGGAAGGAAATTTTCATACGTCACACTAGGCTTTTTTTTCCCTTCATTTTGAGCATTAGGTACAGTTGGTATATGTGACAATTTCATATGCGTAGACCTGTAGGTCTTAAAGCTCCATGGAGTTGCTCAGGCAAGGAAACAGGATAAAGAAACACATGTGAAATGATAAAGGCAGTGAAAACGTGTAGGCGAGCTAGAATGACCCACTTTTAAACGAATGTATTAAAGATGATCTCTTGTAAGCCCTGAGAGTTACTGGCATTGTGCTCGGCACCGTAGAGACCTCAAAGTGGAATCACACCAAAGTCTAGTAGGACAGTACATGAAATTTTGAGGTATAGGAATAATGGCCAATGCTTTGGGAAGTACAGATGCCTTTTTCTGAGAAGTAAGAGTAAGGAGCGGTTGTGTCTAGGTTCTTCCTTCTGGAGATGTGTCTGTGGTCCTGCTGCTTGCTGGGAATGCAATTTCACAGGCCCCCCACATGAACCTTTTCTGGGTGGAGGCCCCAGAATCTGTATTTTTCGCCCCCAGGAATCTGTATTTTGATAAACCCTTCAGAACATACTGATGCTGCCTCAGATTTGAGAATTCTTGGTTCTATTCCATAAAGAAAGAGAGAATAAAGAGCTTATTGAGGGAGGTGGCATTTACATTGAGCAAAGGAAGCCAAAAGAATATGAATCGGCAGTGTCGGAAACTGAAGGTTGCACAGTCCTTAAACCGCCTCCGAGTTTATTGTCTCCAACTCTTAGAATGAAAGATCTATCGTATATTTAATCTAAATTCATCATGCTTTTCCATCATGCTGTTTCCTCTGTTTTCATTCTCAGTGGAATACTGAATCATGGTGATCATATTTTGTGTAATAGCCTTTGCTATATATCAAGGAGAATATTAAGTTCCCCACTGTCTTCTCCTCCTCAGGCTAATTAATCCTCATTCTTCAGCCTTTTCTCTTACCTTCCAACACTTTTATCATTTTCATTGCTCTTGTCTGGTCTTTCCTCAAAATTTCCATCTTTCTCCAGAGTTACAAAGACCCAAACCAAACTGGTGCTGTGTTGATGTCCTTGCCTCTGTAGGAGAATGAATAGATATTTCACTTCTCACATGTCATTTTCTTTCATGAGAATTTATCCAGAGAAGTAGCAGAGTATAGGGTACCGTTTTTAAAGTATTGTCCTTGGGTTCATGGGGGACTGGAGATTGTTCCCATGGGATACTTGGATCTGTATCAGTACCAGCCGTTGTCTGGAGACTCAGTAACTATAATGGTTCTCACATAAATGCATTACTTTTTGCTTCTTAATGTACTTTATTGTAATGGGGACTAGTAAGATTCAAAATCTCATGTTCATCTTGTTGGAATTTCTTAACTTTTTAAAATGTTTATTTATTTTTGAGAGAGAGAGCTAGGGCATGAGTAGGGGAGGGACAGAGAGAGAGAGTTAGGGCATGAGTAGGGGAGGGACAGAGAGAGAGGGAGACACAGAATCTGAAACAGGCTTTAGGCTTTGAGCTGTCAGCACAGAGCCCAATACGGGGCTCGAACTCATGAACCTTGAGATCATGACCTGAGCCAAAGTCATCTGCCTAACCGACTGAGCCACCCAGATGCCCCTGGATAGAGTAAGAGTCCATCTATCCTGGTAGGAATCTCTGCAATTAAAAAAAAAATATTTATTTTGAGAGAAAGAGAGAGAGTGCACAGAGGAGGGACAGAGAGAGAGGGAGAGAAAGGATCCAAGTGGGCTCCACACCATCAACATCAAGGCCAACATGGGGCTCCAACTCATGAACTGTGAGATCATGGCCCGAGCTGAAATCAAGAGTTGGATGCTTAACCAACTGGGCCACCCAGGTGCCCCAGAATCTATGCAATTTTTAATGTCAACAAAAGATCCCTTTGAGTTTGAGAACCCATTTATTAGGGCAATAGGTCAGACATTGAGCGTGGTGGCCTGTCCTCATCTGTGCATTAGGGAGAAAAGAATCTGCCTTTCATGATAATGATTGTGATGGTAAAGTGGTTACTGTATATAAAAGAACACAGTAGGTGTTTAGCAAATGGTAGTTTATTAAATATGTGTATTGACTTTTGTCTCATGTGTCTTTTAATCCACCATGATTAATTGTTTGGCTAGAGTATGTAGATAGTAACTGTCAAATAGAGCCACATTTTTCTCTTAACTACATGTCTGTGTTCTCATCACTTTCTTCTGTTTAAGTTTCTATGGGTAGAGGATGAAGGAAAGGTTCCTTTCTGCGGGTTTTCTCAGTCTGAGCTGGCCTTCCCAATGCTGTATCTTGCTATATAACAGGCCCCTTTATACTCTATTGATGTCTAAAATTTCTGTATTTTCCTGCTTGAACTATAAGCAATAAAAGAGAAATAGATAGTATAGGATGGGTTTGCTGAACAGCACAAAGTTGAGAATTTAAGAGTTTTCTATACAATCATTGGAATCATTGGCCAAGAACATTATTTCCATATACAGTGACAGGCAGTGGAGGAAAATTCCTGATCCATGAGTCTTAAACATGTTAAAGACTAGATAAATAAATGTTCTTAGTAGACTGCGGCGAAGGTGTGGTTTGTCTCAGTAGGGCCTCTTGTGAAGGAGATGTCGTTTTCTCGGCCCATTCTCCTTGTCACCGTGGGATCTGTGAGCACATGCTGATAATGTTGGCATTGGTTGTCATTTCTGCTGTTGCCGTAGAAGCAGATGATGCCACACCTGCCTTCATGGTCTGCCTTGCATTTTGTGTGAGGAGGTCTGAGAGTGCCCTTGCATGCATGCTTCTTTGATGAGTGACGGCTCAGTTAGTGATGCCCAGCTCTTAGGGTTTCCTCCTGTTCTTCATGCCGGCTTACCATTGCTGATCTTTGTCGTTTCAGTTTGTCTTCTATCCTCAGGCTTTGGGTTGAGTCATTTTGCTGACAACAAAATTCACCTGTCTAAACACAAGTTGGGTGAGAGCATGGTCAGTCCCCATGCCCTATATTCATGCACAGGGAACGAAAACCTCTTAGGGAACCAACACTGCCCTGGAAAACTAGTGAATAAATGACAGTCTGGTGTTTAAGGAGAGACTTGGAAAGATGCTCCTTGGTTTGGTCGTCCGGCCAATACAAGATAATTGAAGCTGATTAGGAAGCTAGACTTTCTAAGAGCCCAAATATCCATCGATGGATGAATGGGTAAAGAAGATGTGGTAAATATATATGATGGAGTATTATTTGGCAATCAAAAAGAATGAAATCTCGCCATTTGCAACTATGTGGATGGAACTAGAGGGTATTTTGAAATTAGTCAGAGAAAGACAAATATCACATGCCTTTACTCATATCAGGACTTTAAGATACAAAACAGATGAACATAAGGGAAGGGAAGCAAAAATAATATAAAAACAGGGCAAGGGACAAAGCATAAGAGACTCTTAAATATAGAGAAAAACAGAGGGTTACTGGAAGGGTGGTGAGAGGGGGATGGGCTAAATGGGTAAGGGGATTAAGGAATCTACTCCTGAAATCATTGTTGCACCATATGCTAACTAACTTGGATATAAATTAACAAAAGAATAAATTAATAATAATAATAATAATAATAAAAGAAAGTTAGACTTTCTAGGTGATTTCCCTTTTGCCCAGCCCCAGCACTGGTGGTTTTCCATTGCAAAACAAAATATAGTTACTTTCATAGCATCTTACTCGATTTTTAGCCTGTCTTTTCTAATTTCTCCTTTTTAAAGCATTACATCAGTTTTGTATTTCTCTGCTACCTCTTGGCCTATGAGAAATACAACACATGGGCTTCCACGATTTTCTTGGAAACATGCTTGACAGAGCTGCATATAATAAAAGCACAATTTTCTCCGCAGGAGAACAAAATACACCACCCTCTTGCATCTGGGCTTTAAAAATATCTGAAGAATACACTTACTTAGATAAATTTGGTTTGTATTTTAATATTTTTGTGGTGACATCTTTGCTTTAGACCATTCCCAAATGAAAAATACAAA
The DNA here is from genome assembly GCF_003009895.1 of Hyaena hyaena. Lineage (NCBI taxonomy): Eukaryota > Metazoa > Chordata > Mammalia > Carnivora > Hyaenidae > Hyaena > Hyaena hyaena. The sequence continues at coordinate 133,689 of NW_024081470.1, read as the reverse complement.
ACTTTTCTTTTCCTGACGCTCTGGGGAAAAAAACAAATTCTTCTGCCAGTTTCAGCGTGAATAACTGTAGTCTCTGTTTAACTTGTTCTCTTTGTGAGTTATGAGCCTAGAATAATTCTGCCATTTCACAATTTAACATGCGTTCTCATTTGACCTAATTTATTCAGCAAAGAGTGCTGATGGCATTCCATGGATTGATCAGCCGCTTGGCTGGTTATATGCCTTGGGTCCTGCATTCCTAGATGGTTGTGTGTCTTGGCATGTCTGAATCAGAGTGGGTATAGAATCAGAATCGTTGGAGTGTGAACAGATGCCCCATGCCATTAGCTGATCTGTCCCCTTGCATCATCACCAGGGCAGCAGAATTTCATTTTATTTATCTCTTGTTGGCCACAATTTCAGGAGAGCGAAGTCTCACTAGACCATATTCTACCTCCATGCTTCGAATATCCATGGCTGTGGTTTAGGAAGACACTATCATAGCTGAAAAAAAGAACATCTTGCATGTCAGAAGGGAACAAAAGTATCACCAGGCGTTAAGTCCATGTGCCGACAGGTGGTTCGAAGCATCTGGTGTCTCATAGTAACTTTTGGAGATTCCACGGTACCACTGGCCTCGCAAGGTCTAAATTGGCCCCTGAACTGTGTTTTGTTATAGCCTCTACCACCTCGAAGGTGAAAAAGAATGTGAATAACCATATGGCTAAATGCACTTACCTTCTAGTATAGAGTTTTTGCTTTGTTTTGAATCCTGTTCCTTAAAATCCAGAGCAAACCATCTCTATGCAGATAGGATTCCTTGAAGCCTTATTTTTAAAACTTTCCATGTTAAGACTAATGATAATTGATTTATTCAAATAAATAATTCAAGTTAGTGTTTCTTATGCATTTTTCTCCAATTAGGAAAATGGATAAGCATGTTTACGTAAGGATATGTAAGAAGTGCAAAGCCACCTGCATCCGATTATTTCTCAGCTTCGTGAGTGCTTTATCCACTGCACAGTACTGTGTGCCTGAGATATAAACAGTTCATGTAAACCGTTGTCGCCGGTCCCTTGAAGGCAGTTCACATTTTAGCAACCCACCCAGAAATTTTGCTTAATTGGTGAGATTTTAGTGAGGCACAAGGTCACCTGTGAGATGCACTCATTTATTAGGTCCCGGTTCAGAGGGCAAATACCCGGAAGATAACAAGACTCTCTCTTGACTGCCCCTCCAGTGCCCTTCACAGGTGCAGGTCTGCCCACATCCTGCTGAGAAAGATTGATGTGTCTGAACTTCGGTTGAACACTGATGGGACCAGGACAGATGCCGGAGGTTAGGCAGTGTCCTGGGGAACTTGGCCAAGGCTGCTTGGATGTGTGCCTTGGAAAATAACAGCCATGCAGAACAATCTTGGGGCTAAGCAAAGGAATGGAGGATAAAAAGATACTCAGGCAATTGTTTGGTTCCATAGGTTTAGAAATGACTTTCTAGGCATTATTGCTTTTGTGTGACCTGCTATTTTGATCGTTCTTAAGAATCCATCATGATTTTGTTGTTGTTGTTCATTTCCTACTTTAAAAATGCTAACATATTACGAAAGCTATTTCTAAATCACAGCTGTGGGGAAGAGTTCACTGTCAGCTAATTTCTCATTAGATAATTAAACCCATTGTAGGGATTCAGTTTTGAATTGTATACTCTCAAATTCATCATAAAAATATTTTTACATTGTGTATCTCTTAGGTGTTATGCTGATTCTGGAAATACCAAAATGGGAAAAAGTGGACTCTCCTCTCCTAGAAATACCAGAAAGCAGGAAGACAGATAGGTAAACTAACAACTACATTCCTACAGTAAAATAATACAGTGCAATAAAATACAAAAGCGTGGTGAGTGAGAGTAGCCTCAGGAATGCACAAGGTAAACAATTAGCATGAAAGAGGTCATGGTTGACTTTCCTGAAAGAGTGTGTGAACCAGGGATGTCTTCAGAGGGGAAATGATACCTGAATGGATTTGACAGTTGGACAGGAATTCACTGGAAGGGGAAGAGGAGATACATAAGGGAGAACTTGCTGGTCCCACCCACACTGTGAACAAAATTGCATAGATGGGGTCTTCATGTACACCATTCTTACATCACTCTTGATGGAGAAGAATGGACTAACAGAATGCTTAAAAATAAAATTAGAAATAAAGCAGCTAAAGTAATAGAGTAACTTTAGTGATAATGGTATACACCTCATTTATGCTCCCTGTGGATCTTTAAGAAATAGCTATCCTTAAACTTAGGTGAGAAGCATTTTTTTTAACTTAGGAGGGAAAACAATAGCAGGCTTCGCAGGTGTGCAGTGAATACCTATTTCGCGGGTGCCTGGGGGATTCTGAAGCGGGCATTGTGGCCTTCTTTCAGTCAGTCACTGACTGGGGTTGTAGCCTTAAGCGTGTCGCTTAGTCGAGTCTTGCCTGTCTCTTGATCAAAATGAGCCGTTTGTATGTACAAGTATCTAATTCCCTTCCAAATCTGATTTCTTCACCCGTCAAAACACTTCCTAATAAATGTTGACACATAAGAGAGAATAATTCATGTGTCTAGAAAATTCCCTCTACTGGATAACTGAGGTTTTATTCCATATCACTTAGTGAACCCATCACTTCGTCAACGTGCTGTGCATAATGGTCAACTCCTACCCCAAAGAAGCCAGCGTCCACTAGGCTAGCAGAGAAATTGATTAAAAAAAATAGTAGGGGGGCGCCTGGGTGGCTTAGTCGGTTAAGTGTCCGACTTTCGCTTAGGTCATGATCTCACAGTTCATGGGTTTGAGCCCCGCGTCGGGCTCTGTGCTGACTGCCAGCTCAGAGCCTGGAGCCTGTTTCAGTCTGTGACTCCCTCTCTCTCTGACCCTCCCCTGCTCACGCTGTCTCTCTCTCTCCTAGAAATAAATAAAAAACATTAAAAAAATATAGTAGGAATAATTGCAACAGCAACAGCGGCAGCAACAGACTTCAGTGAACGAGTTCAGCAACCTTCTTCGCCCTCAAAAGGAGAAAGCAAACCTTCCATCCTAATAGCACCAGGCCCCTCTTAGTCTCTGCGCCTTGCTCCTGTCCTCACTCCCTTTCCAAGCGTGATGCAGTGTGCCAAGTCATCAGAAGGCGATGAGCATCTTTGGCAAAAACACAACTTAGAGCAAGTCAGCCTCCCTGTGCCTGAAGAAGGTTCCCCAGGACCCGTCTGAAGTGCTCACTGACCCTGCTGCCCCAGGGAAGGGAGCTCGCCAGCCCGGAGTGCTCATCCCTGCCTGTCCTGACAGTGCATAATGTGGTTTGTGGACAGAATTTGTTTGGATTCTGTTTTGAATCCAAGTTCTTTTTCAAAAAGCTGTTGTTGTTGTTTTTTAAATTTTAATTGACCTGACTTTCCCTGCTGGGAAATGCCTTAGTGGTGTGGGTGACTAACAAAGATAGAGCCGCTGCCCTCACAATGCTTTCAGTCTGCAAAACACAGAAGTGCCTTCTGTAGTTTTAGGACATGGCAGGGCCTGGAGAGAATAATGCTTTTATAACATCTGGACCTGATTGTCCAAACATCCATCTAGTTTCAAGGTTTTAGAAGAGAATTTGGCCTTTCTCACCACATGTTCACGGAATGAAAAAAACCCCTCAAGTACAGCCTTCTTGTTCCCCTATCTCTAATTAATATTTGATCTTAATTTTATTAATGTTTGTTTATTTTCGAGAAAGAGAGAGAGAGAAAGAGAGAGCGTGCGCGCATGAGTTGGGGAGGGACAGAGAGAGAAGGAGACACAGAATCTGAAGCAGGCTCCAGGCTCCGGGCTGTCAGCACGGAGCCCAATGCAGGACTTAACTCACCACCTGAGCTGAAGTCGGATGCTTAACCAACTGAGCCACCCAGGCTCCCCATATTCTGTCTTCAATGCTTAGTGCTCTTTATGGAAACTCCTTTGGAAACCAGAACCATTATTGTGGCCACTGAATTTTATTTTCCTTATGTAAACATTTTAATTAAAACAACAACAACAACAACAGCTTTCCTGATAATGTCATCTTTTTAATCCTGCTAAATTTTCTTATGTTTCGTGGTGGTGTGCCCGTATTATTTTCATCTGCATGTAGCATTCTTTTGTTTGTTTGTTTTGAGCAGGGAGATCATCTTTTTTTTTTAATGTTTAATTCTTTATTTTTGAGAAAGAGAGAGACAGAGAGAGAATGTGAGCAGAGGAGGTGCAGAGAGAAAAGGGGAGAAGGAATCTTAAGTAGACTCCATGCTGTCAGTGCAGAGCCTGATGTGGGACTTGAACTCATAAACCCTGAGATCATGGGGTAAGCTGAAATCAACAGTTGGATGCTTTACTGACTGAGCCACATGGGCGCCCTTCCGTGTGGCATTCTTAAAAGGTTAAGGGACTTTCACATTGCTAAAGAGACCTAGCTTCCAAGAAAACTTTGTAATAGGTTGCAGGTGATGGGTCTTTATATTGACCTACAAAGTTCCAGGAAATTCATGAGGCTCCAGGTTTTAAAATCCTATTTATAAGGGTGCCTGAAGGGGAGAGTGTGGGGCTTAAAAACATTGAAGATCCCCATGAAGATTAATTATAAGATAAAAAGCAGAGATAGGAGGAGTATATTATATTCCTTTTAGACTTTGAATTTCTTTAATCCCCAGGTGTGTTGGGATAGTGCTTATCTTTATGTTTGGATTAGTGAACCAATGGAGGAATTTTGAATTTCTATTTTCTGCCTTTCCAATAACTCTGTATTTATGATTGGTATTTCTGGTGTATATTTCTTTATCTCCAGCTGTGTACCTGTCACTTCAGCCAGGGTCCCTGATCTGTTGTAAATGAAGTGAGTGACAGTCTAGAGCTAGTGAGTCAATTTTAGTTGTACTGTCTTTAATTTACTTGAAAGACTTCCTTCCATCCTTCTGGCTAAATGAAAACATCACATGTAGGCTCAAGGGTACTCACCTCTTCGAGTTTCTAAGGAAGGGAGAACGAAGCTTGGTTTACATGAAAGCTCATCTCCTTTATGGTGTCTGAGGCAGGAGAAACACGCCAAGTTCATTTAGATTTGAAGCCCATTCTGATTTCTGTAGTTGATTCTAAGCACAGGGACGAGTAGAGTCCGGTGTAGAGGCTGCCCTCTGATTTGTTAAATAACATTTTAATGGGACACAGATTTTGCCATACAAGAGCAGAGGTGAGTAGTTTCCATAGAAACTAGATGAATCATAAAACCTAAAATACTTATTATTTGGGATGCCTGGGTGGCTCAGTCGGTTGAGCATCTGACTCTTGATTTCAGCTCAGGTTGCAATCTCATGGTTCGTGGGTTTGACCCCCAGGTCAGGCTCTGCGCTGACGGTGTGGAGCTTGCTTGGGATTCTCTCTCTCCTCCTCATTGTCCTTCCCCCACCCACCCCCAGATAAAGAAATAATCTTAAATACATAATTTTTAAAAATTAAAAATGATAAAATACTTCTTATTTGACCTTTAACAAAGAGGTTGACAAATCCTGCCTTCGAGCATTGCTGGTGCTCCATATTTATTAGGGTAATGTAGCTGATAATGATAAGTTTTAAAGAGAAGGGGTCTTGTTGATAAGTCCACACATTGTGGTCGCTGCTTTCTCAAAAGTGTTTGAACTTCTTTTGACCGCTCAAAAAAGGATGCGATAGTAGAAAAGGCTGAACCAGATTTGCATGTGGGTAGCTATGTGTTCAGGGACACATCATAGAGCCTCTGCTCTTGTCTCCCACCCAGTTTTATATCGAGTGGGATTTCACATCCAAGTTCTGGCCCTGGCGGACCCAGCAGTTCCAGAAGACACGGCCAGAATAGGCTCTGATCAGCCTTTCCCCTCTTTGATGGGGTGTGGGGGCAGAGAGAACTGTCCATCTTAACTAAATCCTTACTAATAATTTAAATTCTACAAATTCCAGGACTTTGGCAGCCTGGCTCAGTAAATCTTTCCCGTCTTTCCTTTTTTTTAAACATGAGGAAAATACACAAACAGATTAAAGTACACTTAGAAACCCAGCTGCCTTGTTTCTATGCTCCCAAAGGAGCACTTGATTTCCAATTACACTATTTTTTCCTTTTTGTCAAATTGCTAAGAAACAGTAACTCAATTGATTTAAATGATTTCTATCACACATAGCCTTTAAGACAAGTAATCGGTTTTATTATGCACAGTCATAACGATGGTATTTTACTTCTATGAATCGTATTTTCAGCAGAGCTCGTAAAATACCCAGTTTGACTTCGTTTATTAACTTTCTCATTTTCCATTTGCCAGTGTTTTCCTGTCTCAGATAATTTTCTTGCCTGTTGATATTGCATAACTCAACAGAAATGTGTCTTTCAAAAGAACAAACAAAAGCTTTGAGGTTTGGATAAGCTGATTTTATCTTGGTATATCTTGAAGAGTAATTTCTTCAGGGTTTTGTTTGTCAGAGCTCACTTCTTATGTTGCAAGTTGAATATTCATTTTGAATTTGATTGTATTCTTGTGACTTGCTATTAAATGGTTTCTTACTGTTGAGAGCCTAGACATCTAAAAGCACATTTTATTTTCTATATTTTAGATCAGAAGATATGATTCAGTTTTCATCCACTTGGCTCTTGTTGTCAGCAAAATTAACTAGGAAAAAATGTCTGGTCCTATATTAATTAGTTTCAATTTGATGTATAATTCACTGTTGAGTCCCTTCCAGTCTGTTGCTGAAACAATCTAAGCCTGCATAAGGCATCTGAATAATTTTTTTTGCTTCCTCCTGTTTTATTGGCAAGTGACCTTGTGTATGGTAATTGAGCAATTGTGTGCTTACATGGGTTTATGGAATTTGCTTCAGCAACTTTTGGAGATCATGGATTTTTGTCTCTAAACAGACTTGAAGGGAAAGCTTTTGGAAACACTGTCTTTTGGTTAAAAATATAGTTTGCATTTTATTGAGTGACAGTCTACCTCAAAACATTGGAGATGCGTTTCTCTTGGCCATATCTTGTGTTTTTGTGCTCTTGAAGCTGAGGCAACTCGCCATTTGTGGGGGAAGAGGGGTGAAATACAGATGAGAGGGAAAGTGTTTACTGAGTCCCCAGGCGGAGGGCCCACAGCAAGCCAAGCCTCTGCAATCATCATTAGAGCTCTCTTTTCCCATAGCTGCTGTTTTCTCCTCCCCGTTGGACAAATGAAGATACTGGGTTCAGAGGGGGAATCAACCTTTGTCTGAGTCACCCAGCAAGTACGCCAGGTCAGAGGTTTGAAAGCAGATCTAATAGACCCTGAAGCCCTTAAGCTGTTTGCCCACCTGTCATAAACCTTTATTTCACGTTTTCTTTGGGCTCTCTGCTCAAATTTGATTGTGGCATCGGAAAGGCCACCTAGTTCTCCTCCACGAGAGCATCCTTTCTTCCTGATGTTTCCTCCTTGTGTGAGTACCAGCCCATCATTCCTGAACTCGACTGTGCTCCTGAACCCCTGCCCCCTGCTTCTTGCTTGTGCTACCTTCACCTTCCTTCACTTTTTCAGTAAGAACAACCCTTGATGGGGGTGCCTGGGTGGCTTAGTCGGTTAAGCGTCCGACTTTCGCTTAGGTCATGATCTCGCGGTTCATGGGTTTGAGCCCCGCATCGGGCTCTGTGCTGACTGCCAGCTCAGAGCCTGGAGCCTGTTTCAGAGTCTGTATCTCCCTCTCTCTCTGACCCTCCCCTGCGCGCTCTCTTTCTCTCCTAGAAAAAAAAAAAAAAAAAAAAGAACAACCCTTGATGGGAAAGTGCTCGTATCAAACGTGGGCCCATTCAGCTTGAGCCAAATCCATTGTGAAGCTTTTGGGACCTGTTTGCAATACAAATGTGGGATTTGGAGTTTATTCTGTTTGCAGCCGAGAGCTGCATGGACTTGGCAGCAGAGGAAGTTGTGTCTTGCCTGTGCCTGGCACAGGCGGTCAGCAGATATTTACTTGGTGGCCAGTGATCAGATCTGGACTTTATGGGTCCTCCTGCCAGGGATGAAATGGGGCAGGAGGAGAGTGGAGTTAGAGACAGCTCAGTCCAGTGGGATGCTGGTGTCACCCATGCTCCCTCTTCTCTGTATGTAGGACTCATAGGAAACTGGAGATGCACTACAGGAAAACACTCTAGAATCATATTCCTATATGATGCCTTCGTGTTCACTTCATTGACATTTAGGAGAAATGTGTGGAGTACAGACATCTGCTCATGCCTCTCTCTTTCCCCTCCTTCTCACCAGTGTGTCCTGAGACAGGAATGAACACTGCCAGCCAGTCATCCCTGCATTCCTCTAAGTCAGTGCTTGTCAAGCTGCATCATGCTCCCATCCATGGATTGTGCAATGAAATTAGTGGGTTGCAGTGAGCATTTGAAATGGTGCATTATATGATATAAAACAGCCCATGGTGTTGCACATCACGGAGGTTGGTTTTGTTTTGTGACATGAAGTATATTTCTTATTGTGTGTCTCTCAGAAGTTTGAAAAACAGCATTGTAAGTGAAAGGGGCTCATTACTTTCGAATACCATAAATTCTGTCTTTAACTCTGCTTATAAAGTGATCATGTAATTTTTCATCCCAATCAGGACACATTTCAGAGGCAAAGGGTGTGTCACAACATGAAACAACAGTTGTAAACCAGGACTGCCTTAAACTACTAAGAAAAATGGTTACTCTTCCTGTGTTTGCCAGCGTTCTCTAGAGAAGGGGAACCAATGATAAATATATGTAGATAGATAGGTAGATATCTCCCATGGGATGGAGAGAAAGATAATGATTTTACAGAATTGACTCACATGAATGTAGGGTCTGGCAAGTCTGAAATCCATAACTCAGGCCAGCAGCAGGCTAGAGATCCAGGTTAAGAGTTGGCATTGCGGGGCGCCTGGGTGGCTTAGTCGGTTAAGCGTCCGACTTTCGCTTAGGTCATGATCTCACGGTTCGTGGGTTCAAGCCCCGCGTCCGGCTCTGTGCTGACTGCCAGCTCAGAGCCTGGAGCCTGTTTCAGTCTGTGACTCCCTCTCTCTCTGACCCTCCGCTGCTCACGCTGTCTCTCTCTCTCTCTCCTAGAAATAAATAAAACATTAAAAAAAAAAAAAGGAGTTGGCATTGCTGTCTGGAATCCTAATTCTGCGGCAGGACAGCAGGCTGGAAACTCACGGAGGGTTTCTACATTGCAGACTTGAAGAGAATTCCTTCTTGAGGAAACCTCAGTCTTTGTGTATAAGGCTTCCATCTGATTGAATGCAGTCCACACATACATGGAAGATAATCTGCTTGACTCGAAAGTTTATTAACTCTATCACATATGAAAATCCTTCACAGCAACATTTTGACTGGTGTTTGAGCAGACAACTGTCCACCATAGCTTAGCTGAATCGTCATATGAAATTAACCACCGTACCACTTAAGCAGGATGGGTAATGGATGAACACAGATACACAAAGCTTGCCTTAGTGTCCAGAGGATGTGCTGAGGCTGGGCACCTTTTTGGGACTTTTGTTGTGCTCTTTACTTTCATTCTGAGTTATTAGCAATGAACTTGTTGAATATTGCCATTATGACCTTGTGGCTTCTTAAAATGATTTAAAAAAGGTTTCGCATCTCACTTTGTTAATTTAGACAGCTTTTTAACTAGATGTGAGTTATATGTAAATGTATTTAATTTTTTAAATGTTTATTTTGAGAGAAAGAGAGAGAGAGGGGCAAAGTGTGAATGAGGGAAGGTCAGAGAGAGAAGGAGACACAGAATCCAAAGCAGGCTTCAGGCTCTGAGCTGTTAGCATAGAGCCTGATGTGGGGCTCAAACCCATGAACCATGAGATCATGACCTAAGCCAAAGGTGGACACTCAACTGACTGAGCCACCCAGGCACCTCTATGTAAATGTATTTAAAATTGTTTGAATATTTTATGAAATGTTTTTATGAAATATTTCATGAAATATTTGGAGAAGAATGTTCCTGAATAGCTTCTCTGCTGGGGAAACAGTTTATCCTACAGAAATTGCCACAAAAATACTTTATAAGTAAGTATCCAGCAACTTGCCATTTCTCACAGTTAAACTGTGAAGCATCTGTGACATGTCCAGAGAGTTGTGAAAGTTTTTATTTTTACATAGTGGTAGGAACTGACAATTAGGCATCTTTTCCTTATATTTGACTGTAACAGAGTAGTTCATAAACTCTCAGCTGAAACTTGGCCTCCGTAATATCTTTGAAGAAGGAGAAAGAGTTCCTCAAAGTTCCATATCAAAAATGTCAAAGTGAAACTCTTGTCCTTTGATCATCGCTGACCTGACAGTCAACCTAGTGCTACATACCATAAATTTTGCATTTTTTCTAGTGTTAGATGGATTGCTTGCCAATTATAGAAAATTTGGAAGCTTTTGAAGAAGTATGAAGACAGAAGAAGTTGGAAGTGATAATTCTGATCATATTGCAGTATGATCGTGCACTTTTGTTTTTTTCCCTTCCATCTTTTTTTCTGAGAATTTATTTAAGATCACATTGCTGTGTGATGGTAGACTTCTATGCCTCTTGTTTCTGGCAGGTGACTTCATAAGGTAACACTTTCCGGTGACAATAAGTGCTTTATAAACATCATGTTTATAGTCTGTATAACATTGTGACATATGGGTGTGTCACACTTAAGGTGTGTAGAGTTCTTCTCTGTTGGACCTTCACATTCTTTTCTCTTCTTTTCTTTTCTTTTCTTTTCTTTTCTTTTCTTTTCTTTTCTTTTCTTTTCTTTTCTTTCTTTTCTTCCTTTTTTAATTTTTTTTGAGAGAGAGAATACATGAGCAGGGGAGGGGGGCAGAGAGAGAGTCTTAAGTGGGCTCTATGTTCAGTGCAGAGCCTGACACAGGGCTTGATCCCAGGACCCTGAATATCATGATCTGAGCCAAAATTAAGAGTCAGATGCTCAGCCCACTGAGCCACCCAGGCGCCCTCTTCACATTGTTTTCTAAGTATTTCCCATTGTTGTAAATAATGCTGCAGTATACAGTTTATGAATTAAGCTTTTCGGTTGATTTTTTTAAAAAATCAAGATATTTTACTTTTTAAAATAAAGATATTTTAAAAATATCTCTTTCTAGTTGCTTTCAAATATTAGGGATATAGCATTACTATGGGGCCCTGCTTGCTTTGAGTACTGACATTGACCAGAGAAGGCATTAGCATCCTTGGAGACCTTCAAGGAAGGCTGAGCTACTTGTAAGTGGCAACAGAAAGCTACTTTTTAAGGGAAGCCATTAACCTGGGTGGAGAAGGTTGTACTTCAGAGGATGCTGGTCAGAGGAGAGGCACTCTCAGTCTTGGGGTATCTCTTATGATGGATTAACAGAGGCTGCTGAGTCCGGGACTCAGAGAACTCGTAGTCCAGGAAAGTAAGGTAGCATGCAGTGGCATTGCCTTGCTGGGGCTGCTCATGGTCCCCACTGACAGTGCATCACAAATGTGATCTTTCACAAGGAGAACAAAGGGGATCTGTAGCTCCCTTAGAATCTCATGTACATGTCTGTTTATATAATTTCTGCTGACTGCCAAAGTACAATAAGGGCTCATGTCCTACGTGGTTCTTTTGACTCTTTACGAATGAGTGATGATTGTTATCTTCATCAGCATCTTGTCTGAAGGACCCTCAGTTTGCCTTATTTCTGTATCACATGTGGTCAGGCGAGCTTGCACTACCACTCTGGAAGCCCTTGATCATGATGCAATGTGGAAAGACCTTGAGTAGGATTCAAGGATATGGAATTCCACCCACCTCTTCCTGCTGCTGCTGCTGCTGCTGCTTTTTCTTGAGGTATAAATGACATATAACATTTTATTAGTTGTAGGTGTACAACACAGTGATTCTATGCATATATATTTATTATGAACTGATTACCACAATAAGTTTAGTTAACGTGAATCTCTCCTGCTTCTGCCATTCTAGAGGCTTTGTCCCATTCTGGAGATTTTGATGCTGATTCATAGCACTGGTTTTAGAACCAGATAGATTTCAACTTAAAATCAGTCTCCATTACTGCCTAGCTGTGTGATGCAAGCTGCCTGAGACCCTGGGACTCTGCTTCTCTGTGGCAGAGATATGTAACATCTACTCAAAGTTGATTTGGGGATTGTCGGAATATGCTGAGTATTCATTAAGTGAAGGTGCTAATATTCTTATGAATGGATGGCTCAAATAGTTTCTTTCTTTTTTTAAAATTTGTTTCTGAGAGTGAGAGAGGGGTGGAGGAGAATGTGAGCAGGTGAGAGACAAGAGAGGGAGACAGAGAATCCCAAGGAGATGCCATGCTGTCAGCACAGAGCCCTTTGTGGGGCTCAGTCCCATGAACCATGAGATCATGACCTGAGCTGAAGTCAAGAGTGAGATGCTTAATTGAATGAACCACCCAGGCACCCCTGGCCCAAATGATTTGTAAATCTGTGCCACAGTGAGTGGCTCTTCCCCAGTGTCTGTACTGACTGGTACTAATTGACATTAAAATCCTAAGAAACAGTCAAAGGTGAAAACACAGTTCTTAAGGATTTTATTCTTTGAAATTTTTCTCCCTTCATACTTTATTTATATTTTCATGATCTCCTCTGTGTCTAGTACTTTGGTATGTGCTGGGGGTTTACAGTTGAATAAAATACCATTTCTGACCTCATATCATTTCTGCAGTTCAGTGGTTCCCAGATTACTAACATATAAATTCGTAAATTAAAGCAATCTGATGATGCTCTCATTCACCTGTGACACATCCTCTCTATTCTCAGTTCTGAAAGGCTCTTCATCCGCCCTTTAATACTCAAAATTGTCTCAGCTTTGACAAGCATCCCTTCTTGAAGGAGTGGGTTCCCACCTTTCAGAGATCAGACACTGACTGTCAGCTTTGCATAACTTCAAGGACTTGGCTCTTCAGAGCCTGGTTCCTGGTTACCTGAGTGATTGGATGGGTGTCAGGCACCTATGCTTCTAATGGGCAAAGAGGACCATCTGCTTCTCAGATCCTGGAGCAACATCTCCCATCAAGGGAAGCTTCTGGATTGATGCCTCGAGCCAGCTTTGAGGTCCATCTGTTCCATTTTGGCCTTTGAGTTCCCAATTTCTGACAGTCCCACTTTGATATTCACGTTCCTGTTCTGGGTTCCTTTGCTTCCTGAACACAGCAGCCCTCAAATGAAAAAGTCACGAGGAGGAATATTTTTGCAATTGCTATGGAAGCCTCTGGAAACTTCAGTCTTGCATGAAGACTAGTTTTATGACACTAATTTCCTGATGCTATTTTCAGTCCTGTCTTTGCATTTTGGGTTAATATTTATGCTGCCATTTTTGTCACTAGATTGATCATTGAGGAGTAGTAAGAGCAACCACACTTATTCAGCATGTTGTGATTTTTCATCCTGTCTCCAGTGAGCTTTGAGAAAAAAATCTTGTTTACTTAAGTAATGTTCTGAGCAGGCAGCAAGTAAACTCTCATCCTTACTTTGAGGGATACAAAAGGCTCAAACTCAGATGCATGAAGTATTTAAGAAACTCTTAAAATCTCATAGCGTATTAGAGTTGAAAATATGTTCATGGTTATTGAACCTACCTTCACTCCTTTTAACAGTGAGAACACTTAAAGCTAAGCTGAAGTTTTGCCTACTTGTGAAGTACATAGTGAGTCACTGGAGGCAGAAAGACCAGGTTTGAATCCAGCTCCCGCTCTTATTCACTATGTGACCTTGGACAAGTTTTTTAACCTCTCCAAGCTCTGCATTCCTCATCTATATGAAAAGGGAAGTGATCTCAATCTAGCTTATGGAGCTGTTTTAAAGTTAAGTGAGCTACACTTGCCCATGTTTACCACTTTGGTAAACATTAGCTGTTATTGTGATGGAATATGGAGAGGGGCAAGCACAAATCCACTCTGAGCCGTAGGGCGAAAAAGGAATGCGTTTTCAACAGGTGTTAGTGGTGACTGATGATATTCCAGGAAGGAAGGACATATACAGAGGCAGGGAATTGTGGGTCTTAATGGGAACATTGGGATGTTGACTCTGCTGTGTGGGGTCTGAATGCAAGAAAGGAGAGGTAAACTCTGAGAAAGTAGTGGAAACATGATCATGGACGGTCCTGAATGCCAGGACATGGAATTTAGACTTCAATTATTAGTCTGGGGAGAAGAGGAGGGGTTGCTAGCTGGCTTTAATGGATGTGTGTGTGTGAGACAGACAGACAGACAGACGGACAGAAAGACAGACAGAGACTAAAGGAGAGTAATAGGGTGATGATGTATGGTGGCGGGGGAGGTTCTTTTTAAAAAGTGGAATTATGATGAATCTCCAGTATATGTTGAAAACTTAAAAATGTGCCTTCCTCTGTCTGGGCAATTGTAGCTTTAGTAAAGCATACAGAGAACAATGGTTTAAAATTAATAACCTAAGTATCCAATAATGGGGACTTGGTTAAATAATGATACATTTGTATAATTTAATATCATCTAGCCATTAAAAATAGTATTATTTGTTAACATCGGTCACTAACGTAGTACTAAAATAATTTAGAAGGTATAAAATATTATGTTAGTATGATCTCATTTTAGAAATATATGTATGTATGTAAAGGCCTATGCCTTCATTCAGGCATCCAGAAAGGGTCTAAACCCAAATGAAAACAGTGGATATCTTTGCCTGTTTGTATCTTAGTTGATTTTATTTTTATTCTAGTAAAATGCATGTAACCATGTAACCGCGTTTATGTCCACAGCACTGTGGCACTAAGTGCATTCATGTTCTTCTCCATTCTCCATCTCTTAAACTTAGGCTATTTGTGTGTGTGTGTGTTCTTAATACTTTTATGTGTTGCTTGAATTTTTTAATTTTATAGCTGAAACACAATTTTAGATTAAAAATAAGAACTGAGGACTTGAGACTAGCTGTGATGTTATTATTGCTGTGATGCAGAAATCCTATCCTGACTCAAGATCACACAGTTGAAATAGAAAGGAAGTGCAGGAACTGAGAAGGCCAAGTTGTCCTAATGTTTTCATTTACAGTATTTTAACACCCTGGATTAGACAGTGCTTTTCCCTGAGATAAGTTTGGACTGCCAACTTTATGGAGATGAGACCGAGGTGCTACTGGTGTGAGCCGGGAGATTGTAGCACCGTGGAAAATGTGGCTAAACCACCCTATCCATAACGAAGCTGGTTGGGTGCACAGTTGTACCAACTTCAGGAACCCAAGGGACCTAGATCTGGCTACGGGTACATCTATGAGGAAAATATAGATAGAGAAAGAAGTCGCTGTGTTGGCGTTTGGCTGACAGTGGGAGAGCCTTTCTTGGTTTTAGCATCAAGAATCTCACTGTGAATTTCATGCTATATAATTAGATTCTCTGATGTCTAAATTCCTTCACTGAAGGAGCCTTTGTTGCACAAACATATACAAAAAGTCTCAAAGTAACAAAACATAAAACTATTTTATTTTTAGGCCCCATTTCTCCCCAGAAGCCCAATCCTACTCCTTTGTCTCTAAATGGAGTCTGAATGATGTGGTTTTAGGAGGAGGCGGGAGGACATAGGATCTCTGTCCTATGTCCCAGGAATAAATGCTCTTGCATGCCTTTCTTCTCCCCTTTTCTTCTCGTGCATCCCTGGCAAATTATCTCAGACAGATAATGGCTGGGAATTAAGTGGATCATTGGCAAGTTGTGAAAGTCACTTTATGGAGGGATGTACACAAGGGTCTCATGTGAGTCTCAGTTGGCATCTGGGAATGCAGCTAACACTCATGAGATTCCTTTAACATGCCAGATAGATATTGTATTCACGATGTAATTATTTTTAAAAAAAAAGAATAAGCCAATGTATTTAACTAAAAAGCAATACCAAAAACAGTTCACTTATTTCTCCCATTCCCTACCTCATGCTGCTAGCAACCACCACTCTGTTCTCGTATCTATTAGCTTGATTATTGATTGACTGATTGATTCCACATTCAGAAATATCATACAACATATGTCCACCTCTGTCTGACTTATTTCATGTATCATAATGCCCTACAGGCCCATCTATGTTGTTGCAACTGGCAAGAGTTCATTCATTTTTATGACTGAATAATATTCCATTATATAAATATGCCACGATTTATTAACCCATTCATCCATCATTGGACACTTAGGTTGTTTCTGTATTGTAGCTATTGAAAACAAGGCTGCAATAAACATGGTGGTGCGTATATCTTTTTGAGTTAGTGTTTTCTTTTTTTTTTTCAAATAAATACCTGGTAGTGGAATTGCTAGATCAGGTAGTAGGTCTATTTTTAATTTCTTGAGGAATCTCCATACTGTTTTCCATTATAGCTGTACTAATTTACATTACTGCCAACATTGCACTAGGGTTCCCTTTTTCCTTCTTCCCACATCTTCACTAACATTTGTTGTCTTTTTGATAATAGCCATTCTGACTGGTGTGAAGTGTTATCTCTGTGTGGTTTTGATTTGCACATCCCTGATGATGAGTAACGTAGAGCATCTTTTCATGTACTTGTTGGTCATTTGCATGTCTTCTTTGGAAAACTGTCTCTTTAGATTTCCTGCCCATTTTTAAGTTGTATTGTCTTTTTTTACTATTGAGTTACATGAATTATTTATATATGTTGGATATTAGCTCCTTATCAGAAATATGATTTGCAGTATTTTCTCCCACTCATTAAGCTGCCTTTTAATTTTGTTGATGGTTTCTTTTGCTATGCAGAAAGTTTTTAGTTTGATACAGTCCGGTTAATTTTTGTGTTAGTTACTTTTGCTTCTGGTGTCAGATTTAAAAAAATTACCACCAAGACTTATGTCAAGGAGCTGATTACTGCCTATGTTTTTGTATAGGAATTTTACAGTTTCATGTCTTACATTCAAGTCTTTAATCTATTTTTAATTCATTTTTGTGTGTGGTATAAGATAATGGCTCAGTTTAATTCTTTTGCATGTAGCTGCAGAATTTTCCCAACACTATTTATCGAAGAAACTACCCTTTCACTATTGTATATTCTTGGCTCTTTTCTTTTTTTAGTTGACCATATATGTGTAGGTTTATTTCTGGGCTCTCTAGTATGTTCCAGTGATCAATGTGCCATGTGCTATGAGCCAATACCATGCTCTTTGAATTACTACAGCTTTATGATATAGTTTGGAATCAGGAAGTGTGATGCTTCCAGCTTTGTTTTTCTTTCTCAAGATTATGTTGGCTATTCAGGATCTTTGATGGTTCCATACAAATTTTAAGATTATTTGTTCTGTGTCTTTGAAAAAGGGAATTTTGATAAGGGTTACATTGAATCTTTGGTTATCTTGGGTAGTATGGACATTTTAACAATATTAATTCTTACACTTCGTGAATATGGCATTTATTTGTGTCTTCTTCAGTTTATTTCTTTACTCTCTGATAGTTTCAATATATAGCTTTTTTTACCTCCTTGTTTAAATTTATTCCTAGTTATTTTGTTCTTTTTTATGAAATTTTAAACAAGATTGTTTTCTTCATTTCTCTTTCTGACAGTTCATTATTGGCATATGGAAGTGCAACAGAATTTTGAGTGTACTGATTTTGTATCCTGCAACTTTACTGAATTTGTGTATTCTAACAATTTTGTGGTGGAGTCTTTAGGGTTTATGTATACACAATATCAGGTCTTCTGCAAATAATAATAGTTTTGCTTCTTCCATTCTAATTTAGATGCTATTTATTTCTTTTCCTTGACTAACTGCTCTGGCTAGGACTTCTAATACTGTGTTTAATAGAAGTGGCAAGAGTGCGTATCCTTGTCTTGTCTCCGATCTTGAGGGAGCAGCTTTCAACATTTTACCACTGAGTATGTTGTTAGCTATAAGCTTGTCATATATGGCCTTTATTATGTTGAGATATATTTCCTCTATACCTACTTAGCTGAGAGTTTTTATTATAAATGGTGTTAAATTTTTGATAAATGCTTTTTATGCTTCTATTGAGATGCATAAAAGATTATATGATTTATATCCTTCAGTTTGTTAGTGGTATATCACATTTACTGATTTTCAGATGTTGAATCATACTTGAATTGTTGGAATGAATCCCAGTTGGCCTTGGTGAATGATCCTTTTAATGTATTGTTAAATGCAGTTTGCATCCATTTAAGGACTTTTTTAAAATTTATGTTCATCACGGATATTGGCCTGTAATTTTCTTGTCTTGTAGCATTCTTGTCTGGTTTTGTTATCAGAATAATGCTGGCATTGTAAAATGAGCTTGGAAGACTTTCCTCTCTTCTCTTTTTTGGAAGAGTTTGAGAAGGGTTGGTATTAATAATTCTTTAATATATTTTGGTGTTTGGTAGAATTCACCAGTGAAATTGTCTGTTCCTGGACTTCTGTTTATTGATTACTGATTCATTCTACAGAAATTTTTGATTAATGATTCAATTCTATTACTAGTAATGGGCCTGTTCAAATTTTTCTATTGTGTCATGATTCAGTCTTGATAGGCTGTATGTTTCTAGGAATTTTTAATATCTTCTGGGTTGTCCAGTTTGTTGGCATATAATTCTTCATAGTAGTCTCATGATCCTTTGTACTTGTGTGCTATCAATTATAACATCTCTTTCAATTTTAATTTTATTTATTTGAGTCCTCTCTTTTTTTTTTCTTGATTAAGTCTAGCTAGAGGTTTGTCAATTTTGTCTTTCCAAAGAACCAGCTCTTAGCTTAGTTGTTCTTTTCTATTGTTTATAGTCTCTATTTCATTTATTTCTGCTCTAATATTTTTGGAATTTCCTTCCTTCTGTTAACCTTGGACTTCGTTTGTTCTTCTTTTCCTAGTTCCTTGAAGTGCGAGGTTAGGTTGTTTATTTGAGACTTCTCTTATTTCTATGTAGGGATCACTATGAACTTCCCTCTTTGAACTGCTTTTGCTGCATCCCATACATTTGATATGTTACATTTCCATTTTCATTTTTGTCAAGGTACTTTTTAAATGTCTCTTTTGATTTGTTCTTTGACCCATTGGCATTCAGTAGCATATTGTTTAATCTCTGTTTATTTGTGAATTTCCTAAATTTCTTCATGTAATTAATTTCTAGTTTCATATCATTGTGGTCAGAAAAAATGCTTGATATGATATCAGTCCTCTTAAATTTAAGACTTGTTTTGTTGCCTAATATATGATCTATCTTAGAAAATTTTCCATGTACACTAGAGAAGAATGTGAATCCTCTTGTTTTAGGATAGAATGTTCTGCGAATATCTTTTAAGTCCATTTGGTCTAACATGTCAATAAAGGCTAAGTTTCCATATTGATTTTCTTTCTGGATGATCTATCCATTGATTTAAGTATATATGTTTTTACATTTTTTGTAACAGTCAGGCTCTGGTGCTTCTGATCTAAAACTAAGAGAACTGAGAGCATTTGAGCATTTTTCTCTCATCTGTTCTTTCTTATTAGGTGTATTCATTCCACATTGTTAAAGCCAGGGCTCCCTGTAAGATAAGAAAATAACTCTGTAAGGAAGACTCTTTCAATAAGAAACACATGGTTTTATTTAGGGACATTTCTAAAGTTCACCTTTCTTCAGCAGACAGTTAATGAATGCCTACCACATGGAAATACATTTGCCCCATTGGAGGTGAGAATAGAGATGACAGGGTGTCCTGCCCTCCTGGAGCTCATAATGTAGACCCTGGATTATCATCAATGTAAATATACACGTAAACTTTATGTATGAGATGTCCTAAAGTGTACTGTTGAGAGGTGTACATTTCTAGGGTTGGTGCAGCTTTTCCTGGGTGATTGCCTAAGGAGTACTAGTAGGGGTGAGCCTGGACGTGTGCCTTGAAGCATAGGTAACTTTGATAAGGTGGATATGCCTGAAAGGCTTTCTGGATGGACAGAATGGCCCCATCAATGTGCAGAACTGAAGATGTACTCTTCAGTTTAGATAACATTGTATCTTGGATTCCTCCAGAAGCTCTGGGAAATAGTTTGCAATAACCTCAGATTTATCTCACCTGAGGGCCAAGGAACCCATGTTGACAGCTTTCATTGGTTGAGAATGACTTTCCGAGGATGGCTCTTCCAGTTTGCCCTGCATAGGTGGAGTGTGCTTCTGTGACTAGACTAAAGATTCTCAGGTGGTGTGTGGTGTTGGTAACTGTAACCTGTAGTGTATAAAGAAGAAAGAGAATAGAATATTGAAGTGCTGCCATTACCTTAGTAGTTAGTGGTGGAGGGGTCAACAGAAGAAACAGAGGGCAGAGACCAAGTGGAATGCCAGTAGTGCCTTGGGAGTCAGTAGTGGGGAGCATTTTAATAAGGAGAGAGAGTCAAAAGGACAGTAACAGTTTACCAAAGGATAGTAATAGTTGTGCTTTCAAACCCCAATTATCTAAATATGTGTTAACCTGAGTGGTATAATGGAATAGGCTTGCCCTGAAGGTTGGTTCGAGTTCTGGCTCTGCTTTTATCAAGCCATGTGATCTAACTCCTTCTGCATCTCAGAGAGGTCCCTTCACCTTTCCGGGTCTCATGCTCCTGTTGTGTACAATGAGGTGGTTGTTTCCAATCTCTCCTGGCGCTAAGCTGCAATTTGTATGGATTCGAAGATGTGGTGTGACTCCTACCTCACTACTTGTCGTTTATTAAGTTCCTAAGTGTATTGCATGTTCAACAGAGAAGTAATCTAATTTCACAGTTAAATAAAGAGCTAATTTAAATTACTTTTGAAATTAAAATGTTCCTAGAATAAATTTGCTGGGTCTAATAATGAACTCTCAAGCATTTCCTCCCTGCCCCCACCCAGCCCGCAAGCCTCCACTTTGAATCTTCTCTCTCAGTCTGCTCCTGTGTTTCTACCTCATTTTGACTCTAGAACTGTTTTATTTAGTGTTGGTGTACTTTTATCTATGGCTGTTTTGGCAGTGGGAATTATATCCATTTTCCCAACAGAGAGTTTTACGTGAAGCATGTGTTTGAAAGATTAATATAAGCAGTTGCTTCTGAAACAATTTAATCTTGCTTTCCATAGTCATGAAAAATGAATAATCAAAAGCAGTAAATTGTGTCTGGAAGATAATAAATACTTCTTTAAGGATTTTAGCAGTGACTGTGAATTATTGCTGACCCCCAGTTCGGGAGGGGTGAGTATGACCAATTGAGACTCCACAGTGGGCGCCGGCCTTTAATATCGGTCTTGAGCTGCTTGATTCATTTCATTGCTCTCCATGAGGAGCCGGGGAATCTGCTTTCTGTCTGGTTGATTTAAAACTGAAAGTGGCATCTCATGCCAATTAGAGCCATCTGCATTTAAACTGCCATGAAACAAAAGTCTTTGTCTTTTTCTGTCCCTTGACCATCATCACATAGACTCAAGTGGACCTGGGTTAGGATTTGAAATATAGATAGTAACCACAAAATTAATTCTAAATCCAGACACAGAGGACAGGGAAACTTCTCAGGAAGTATTTTATACACAACCTCATCAATTTCCGAGGAGTAGGTGCAAACTTGACCAAACTCTAGAAAGATCCCTTAGAAGCTTACTTTACCTGTAACTTCCCATCATCTGCCAGCACAAATGAGATGTTTTACAAGTTCGCATATCTCCTTAATCAGGCATTTCGTGAGGCATTGAAGTCCTGGCTTTTTTTTTTTTTTTTTTTTGGGTTGCAAAACCTAGGAAACATATTTTCATATTACTATGTGCAATGCATATATTCAGATTGCTATGTGTTATGCTACCCTAAATAATAAGTAAATAAAACAAATGCATCTAGACTCTCTCTGTCCTGAAGAAACTTAAAATTTCCCTAGCAAATATAAACAATGTACCTTACAGAGCAGCTGCAAGGCAGACACGTAGTTTTTCCTGCAAAGCTGATGGCAGAGGGACACGGGACATGACAGTGGTCAAGCTTCCTCACTACTGGACCAAAAAGCAGGATGCATCCTTCTTGTCTGATGAAGCTCATCAGGCAATGGTCCATGTCCTGTAGTAAAAAGAAACCCAAGCTGCATCAGGTTCAGTTGTTCCCGAATGCTAACTATTAGCTGTGACACTTGAACTGAGGAGTTTGAGCTCACTGAACCTCAGCATCCTTGAAAATGGAGATAAAACTGCCTTTCTTTTCTGCCCTCAAAAAATATTTCTAATAACAAATGAAATAGTGTGATCTATATAAATGCCTTTTGAAAACTCTATAGTGATACACAAACACAAATAAGGGTCTGTCTCTTGATTGACCCGCCAGAAGTTGATTCCTGTTCTGTGTCTGTTTTGATTTTATTGTAATTGTAAACATTACTGTTTAAAAGGTTTAGTCAACTTATTTAAAAGGTTTACTGGATCCCAGTAGGTTGAGCATGCGACTCTTGATTTGTCAGTCTTCACTGAGTATGGAGCCTGCTTGAGATTCTCTCTCTCCCTCTCCCCTGCCCCTTCCCCTTTTGTGCTCTCACTCTCTATGAAAAAATAAGGGTTGCCTGGGTGGCTTAGTCGGTTAAGCGACCGACTTTCACTTAGGTCATGATCTCACGGTTCATGGGTTCGAGCCCCGTGTCGGGCTCTGTGCTGACTGCCAGCTCAGAGCCTGGAGCCTGTTTCAGTCTGTGACTTCCTCTCTCTCTGACCCTCCCCTGCTCACACTGTCTCTCTCTATCTCTCTCCTAGAAATAAATAAAACATTTAAAAAAATAAAATAAAAGGCTTAGTCAAGAAATATTTCCAGTTCTTGTATATTTGCACGAGTTTGTGGTTCAAACCTGTGGATGTAATTCTGAAACTTCCATCAGTGAGAGGCAAATCAAGTCAGCAAACCAGTCTTTTGACAGAGGAGAGGTTCTTCCTAGTTTATTGTTTCTAAAAATAAGCTTTCCTAATTTGGCACAGCTGTTAGGGAGTAGGGATGGGATGTCAGTAGCCGAAAGTCCCCAAGTGCCTGCTACATGCACTGTATTGTCAAATGTTTGCAGAGCTACTGAGAAAATTCCTGGCATATGTGTTTTGTTCTAACAACTTAACACAGCATGCTTTTTTTATTTTGTTTTTATAGAAATGTTCAGGTTCTCCTGGAGTCTTTTGAACTGTTGCCAGTATATGATTTAAGCCCTTGACTTGGCCCTGAGAACAGAAGTTGAAAACCAAAGATGAATAGCCATGTGGTCTCTTACACATGAGAATTGTTCAGTTAATATTTCAAATCAGCAAGGCCAGGCTAGCAGGAAGCATGTATTTTATTTTCATTCTAATACATTACATTTTGAGATATTTCCTGAAGCGCTTTTGCAAGAAATCAATCCATTGTATGAGGGAAGATGCTGTTTCTCAATGAGCTCCTTACTTTTAATCACTTGTTCCAAAGTGTCCTACTGATATTGGTGGTGTAACAATAAGAAGAAAAAGAAAAATGAGCAGAAGCAGATAAAGGAGGAGATAGGATGTGCTTATTTTATTATATTTTACCAAGTGATTTTATGTGTTTGTAGCTAATTTAACACTTAAAATATCTCAGTGAGATCATTGATTTCACACATGAGGAAACTTAGTTTTCTTTAAAGACACAGTTTCTGAGGGTCCTGGGTAGCTCAGTTGCTTAAGCATCTGACTTCAACTCAGGTCATGATCTGAGTTTGAGCCCTGAGTTGGGCTCTGTGCTGACAGCTCAGAGCCCGGAGCCCGCTTTGGATTTTGTTCTTCCTCTCTCTCTGCCCCTCCCCAGCTCACTCTGTCTGTCTGTCTTTCTCTTTCTCAAAAATAAATAAATGAACTTTAAAAAAAGAAAAAAATAATGCAAAATATGGTTTATATTATTTCTTAGAATCACACTGACTTTTAAGAATGGATGACTTGCTGGGGCGCATGGGTGGCTTAGTCGGTTGTGTCCGACTTTCTCTTAGGTCATGATCTCGCGGTTCGTGGGTTCGAGCCCCGCTTCTGGCTCTGTGCTGACTGCCAGCTCAGAGCCTGGAGCCTGTTTCAGTCTGTGACTCTCTCTCTCTCTGACCCTCCCCTGCTCACGCTCTCTCTCTCTCTCTCCTAGAAATAAATAAAATATTAAAAAAAAAAAAAAGAATGGATGACTTGGTTTTACAGAGGTTGAAGAGTGTTCAGTATATCTCTGGCAGCCGTCAGTGAACCCGGCCTTTTCTCTCTCAAAGATACATCTTCAGGAAATTAGCAGAAACTGTATAATTGAAATGTAATGACTTCCTGTCTTAGGAGGAAAGGGTTCTATCATTTTAATGTATACAATAAAAATTCTAAATTCACAGACTAGGTTGAATTCTGTCCCCCATCTTCTCCCCTTCCCCATTTGTATGTTGAAGTCCTGATCTCTGGTATCTCAGAATGTAACTGTATTTGGAGATAGGGTCTTTAGAGCAACTTAAATTAAAATGAGGCCATTGGGATGGTCCCTCATGCAAACTGACTGGTGTCTTTATGAAAAGGGGACGTTTTATAGACACCAGTCTATAAAACACACATAGAGGGAAGACAGTGTGAAGACGGCCATCTGCAGGTCAAGGAGAAAGGCTCCAAAAGGAACCAGCAATGATCTTGGACTTACCAGCTTCCAGAACTGTGCGAAAATAAAATGTGCTGCGGAAGCCAGCCTGTGATACTTTGTTGTAGCAGCTCTAGGGCGCTAATACACTGTTTTAAGTCAGTAGCTCTCAAGTGTGGCTGCATTTTAAAATTACTTTCCTCTTTTCAACAATATTGATGCTCAGGACACCATTCCAGAGTAGTGGGATCAGAATTTTTAGGGACGGGGTCTGGATGGCTGCGTTTTTCAAAACTTTGCAGGAGGTTCTAATAAAGTTTATGTTGAGAACCACTGATGTTCTGTTCTCTCAGAGGAGTCCCAACTGGTTCCTTTCAGGAAAGGAAATCAAATCTCTCATTAGCTCCTTATTCATGGAGCAAAGGAAGACCTCTCACACAGGTCAGTAATGGTCCATCCTGGCTGATCCTTAGAATCATCTGAGTATTTATTTAAAAATACAGATTCATAGAAATTGTGATTCATAAGTCTTTGGAGTTCTGAGACAGGAGACAGGAGTATGCTTGAGGTGATTTATAAGTGATTCTGATGATATTTCAGATTGAGAACGGCCTAATATTTGTTTTTATGGACACGTGTCTGCTTTATGTGTGTACGTATACACATATTGCCTTCCACAAGGAAAAATTACCTGTAATGCCACCAACAAGAAACTGGTTCACACTTCTGGTCTGTGATTATTTCCTTAGGTTTTTTTTTTTTTTTTTTCCCATTAGACATTTCAGTGATAGGAGTGTTAAGGACACTGGGAATGATTTTCACGAGTAGATGTGGAATTTCATGGTTTGGTGTTTTGTAGTAATGACCTCGGGTTAATCAGTATTTTCTCTTTTCACACCCTGCTGTTAGGGTAAAAGGTCTGATGCTAACAACTTATGTGGTTCACAACTGAAGTGTAAATTGAACTTCTAATTCATTTGTTTGCTAATCATTCCTCCTTATGAATACACTAATCAGCCTCTTTGGGGAATTCACCTGTGCAGTCGTACATACGGGCAACTTTTCATTGACCTGAGGTCACTGATCCCCAGCAAAGAAGTTAAGATCGGATTGGAAGAAAAAAAATACGGAAATCAAAATAAATGTTAAAATAATAACTGACCTGTGGCAGGAATGATACTAAATGCTTATATTCATAATCTCAAAACAACTCTGTGCTATATACCACTATCCCCACTTTACAGATGAAGAAATTGAAGCCAGGTCAGAGGTGTCAGGCAACAGCCCAGAGTGCCTGGGCTAGGAAGTGGCCATCAGTTTGATTCCAGAACCCATGATCTTAACAGTTATTCTTCTCACCTGACCCTAACCTTACCCAGCAACCCCTCCCTGGGCCCTTTTCTAAATCTTTTTTATACTCTTATAGACCTAATTCCAGCAAGCTTGATTTTTAAGGTTTCCTAACCAATTTCAGGTTAGAACAAACTTCCTGATCAACATACCAAGGCCAGAAATTATGAAATAGATACTTTTAGGGTAATTGGTTCCTTTACCCAATTCTCTTGTTTTCACGTACAAAAAAGTTAATAACTAAGATTTCGTTGTATATAGTGGAGTTTTTGTAATAAACTTCTCATGTATTTAATTACAAAGATAACCATATGTCCGTAGACTATATTCATAATCTCCTTCTGACAAAAAAGCTGTTTTTCTTTTGCTTACTATCTTCTAGTCTTTGACCACCTGGTGTTTTTATCTCATTGCAGATTGGCATATATGTTTTCCATAATCAGTTTTTTTACATAGTTCCAAGTAGTTGTAGGTAGCCACCAAAGTAGATATCTGCACATGGTCCCCTGATGTATCTGGATTTATGGTCTTATGTCTTAGCATTGGTAATGCTTTCTGTTGTCTAACATCACCTAGACTGCAAGCTTTCTGAAATTGACTACCCTTTCTAAAATCCTTCTCTAAATCTACAGAACTTGGCATACTGCAAAACGAATTTGGTAGCCAGTAAACATTGAATGTAACCTAATAATTGTCATTCAAATATCCTTCAACTAACTGGGAATGCTGTAATATACACACCCATGCTTGATATGTGTATATGTATAGACATATATAGGCAGTGGTTTCCAGTACACGTTTCAGAATTATGCTCATTTGGATGAATAACCTTGTTCCAGTGTTCATTCCCTGAGTCACTACAAGGGGAAGCTACTTAATTTTTTTGAGCCTCAGTTTTATTTTCTCTGAAGTGGGGACAAGAATATCTACTTGGAGGTAGAGATTAGATGCAGAATAAAGGTAGTACCACGCTGGCCCACTGAATGTCTAGGAACAGCTGAACAGTGTTAACACTGAACATTTTATTTACCCCCATCTGAAATACGGCAGTTGTATGAAGGGAGAGAATGCATGTTTTCATGGGAGTCTCCCAGTGACTGTGTGACACAGAAGTTTCCCCCTTCTTACCTGGAAAGTGACAGAAACACATTCCTTCTGGTGAGTCTGGGTGAGGTTTCCCTGTGTGTGTCACCAGAACAAGGATCTTCATTTATGTGTGTCTCCTTCTGCCGTGAGCCAGGGCCACTAGTCAGGGCTGTGAAAATGTTTCTGGAGGAAAAGTTGAAAGGAAAGAACCAGAAGGGTTTCTTTTATCCAAGGCTAATCCCGTGAGCAGTAGGAGGGGAGGGTATTCAGGCCTAGTCAGAGCAGTTTGAGCTCTGCCTTATAAAATCTTGCAAACACAGTGACCGGACGGCAGGATTCAGAAATAGGTTCACATCAACTTGAATCTGTACAGGTTCATTCTAAAGCTGAGGGAGTGCTTGTGGAAGGAGGTCAAACAAAGTCATTCTGGGACCACATGGCCTGGATTTGACTCCTGGTTCAGCCAGTTACATGACCTTGAACAAGTTTTTGCTTTTCCATGACCCATCCCTTTAATTTTTAAGTGGGGATAAGAATAGCATTTACATTCTCGGGTTGTGAAGATTAAGTAAGTTAATTTGAAACTGCTTAGGACAATATATGGCGAAAAAAAAACAACCCCAAAACATTCAGTAAATGTTAGCTGTCATAATCTACTTACCTCTGGAGGGCTGAATGGTCAACAGTTTTTCTTTTCCCCTGTTTTTTCATGATTACACCTGGGTTTATGCGTGTTTCTATTTATTTAAGAGGTTTCTAATTCCCTGGGGGTGTATAAATTATGACATTATGAATGATAAGTCTTAAGCCTCTTCTGTTATTAAATGAGAATTGTAGGAGGGGTACCTGGGTGACTTGGTTGGTTAAGCATCCATCTTTGGCTCAGGTCATGATCTTATGATTCGTTGAGTTTGAGCCCTGCATCAGGCTCTGTGCTGACAGCTCAGAGCCTGGAGCTTGCTCCAGATTCTGTGTCTCCCTCTCTCTCTGCCCCGCTCACCGCCCCCCACCCCCCCAAAAGTAAATATTAAAAAAATGACAGTTGTAGAAGTAATTACTTTATATATATTAAGAATTGTTTATCGTCCTTACTAATCTTTAATATGCAAAATCTGCACTCTCTTGGCATGGGTAGCAATGAACACATTTGCAGGCAGAGTGAAATTCTAAACAGGCTACATATTTCTGAGATTAGAACGTGAGTTAATTTTTAGCAAAGGTGTTGGCTCAGGATTCCACTTGTATCTCTCATTCTCTGTAATAAATTCATCTAACCACAGCTGGAGTTTTGGGTAGGGCTGGACTCCCTCCACCTTCATTAATTTATTGTCCTTGTTGCCTGCTGAAAGTGTGCTGGTGGGACACAACTGTGCTTTTGCACTTCCTTTCTCTCTACTCTTTTGCATTCAGGGTCTCAGGGATTTGACTTGTCACTAAGCCCAGTTGAGAGCCACTGATCTCTGAATTCTGCTGCGTTGTGCATGCTGTTACTCCAGAATGTACTACAAGGCTCATAGATGCTGCTACCCAGGTAGTTCCCAGGGGCAGCATGGAGCTGCTCAGGTGCCAGCCTCTGTCTTGAGTCTGGAGGCATGTGTGCCGACTGCTCCCCTCACCGTGCAGCGGGGAGTACAAGATTTCTTTCAGCCGGCATTTAGTGCGGTTTTATGCTGGACGGGGCTTGATGCTAGGTGGCTTCATGTGCCTCTTCATTTCGCCTCGCAACACCCTGGTCCCCATTTTGTAGACTGTTGGAGGTGCTTGAGGCAGACCCACAAAGAGAATCAACCCTCTCAGCCTGAGTCCTGTGCAATTTGAGAAGTAACGGCAAAGAGAAAACATGGAGGCTAAACATCATCTTTATTGTAGAGATGCTACATTGGCAGGTTTAAGTGTCAGAGCCAAATGAGCTTGCAAAGGTTGAATCGCAGAATTAGACAGATGTACACACCAGTTACATCAGTGAAAGCCTCCTCACCTCCATCCCTGGCCCCAGCTGTATCTGAACTCTGGGTCAGGCAGTCGAAATGGGCTTTACTGTGGGCTGGTGAGCCCCAAGAAGTAGAGGCATAGATCTGGATAGAGATCGTCAAGTTATTCTCCCCAACTGTGCAAAGCCAGTGAATTCCTCCTCCTAGAGATGAATGGAATGAGTCAGGGTTGGAGACAGGCCAGGAGTTTGTTTATGGAAAATATGTCTTTATGAAAACTAGTGTGGAGTAAAGTCCAGATGCAGAAACTGGGTCACAGAGGGACCCAGTAACTTGCAGAAATCTTCCAACAGCTGTGCAGCGGTAGAGCTGACATTTGAATACTGTTTTTGTGCTCTTCCACCTTAGGCAGAGTTGGAGCTTTTCTCCAAATTGAAACATTAGAATGTTGACAGAGGAGAGAAGTGTGAATGGTCATGTATCCTCTAGAATCCAAAACAAGGTTTTACACAAACTACCCAAAAATGATAGGTAGGGATTTTCTCCCTTAGGTGTGCGTTAACTCTCTGCTGAAAGTTCCAGTAGCCTTACCTTTCACAATGTAGGCCACTTGCTTTTCAGGAAGATATCCCAAACTTCTTCCTCCCCAAATGGACTTTGACCTAGTGGTACACCAAAACCCATGTACAGAAAAACTTGCTTTTGGACCCCAGACTATTTGGACACCGGCTTCCTCCCCCATGCCTTGTCTTGTGACTTCCTCTCTACCCAGGCGAATGCTGCCCCAACACGAGTGGGCTGTGACAGCTGTCTGTATAGGGCGAGCCTGGCCCGATGTGCTCAGCATCGGCATGCCAGCTGAGGGCCCGGTAGCCATTTGAACTTCTCCTTCAAAATGTGGTTATCATGATGTTTAATATTTAAAATTTTTAATGGAATGTTCAAACCTATGGAATTGGATGGCTGAAGGACATTTTCTTTAAGGATGGCCCTCACAGCTTCCTGCAAGGGTGGGACCCTGCTCTCAAATTGTATTCATATTCAGAGTCTGGCTTCCTTGTGGCTTGTGCGTGTGTGTTTAGGAGGGTGTGTGTGCTTGGAGGGATTTATGGGTGTGATTCTGCTAGGGGGCTTCCTGGAGGATCGTTATGTGTGAGCTACATAGAGGCCATGAAGAAGACATACTGTCACAGCCTCTTGTTCCCGTACAGGTCTTACGAACCACACACGGCTGGAAACAATTAGCAGCTGCAAGATTTGGAAAGTAAGGAGGAAAGAGGTAAATCTTGTTCCCAGAGTTAGACACGGGAATTTGGAACTGTATCTTCTTCCCGTGAATCAAAAGTTATATTCCAGAAGCCATGAAATCCCAAAGTCTACTCTTACTTATGTCTTGGGTGATGATTTGAGGAACCTAAACTGTCCTTTGCCTTTATGGCTATGCTAAATTGATAATACAAATTTTATAAGTTATGTTCTCGAAATACAATTCTTTAAATGAATTTTTAATTTTTTTTAAATTTTATGTAGGCTCCACACCCAGTGTGGGGCTTGAACTCATGACCCTGAGATCAAGAGTCCCACGCCCTATAGACTGAGCCAGCCAGGCATACCCCTGTTCTCAAAATATTATTAATTAGATAGATTTACATTGTTTAGAAACCAGTCTTTGAGTATGGGCCACTTTGGTTGCTATATTGAAAATCCTGTAAACTTGGGCTTTCAGACATGTATTCCTCAAGAAGCCAAGAAGTTTTAAAATAGAATTGTCATCCTGCTGGTCAGTCTCTTGAAATTTGCCCTGCAAACATTTTTTCCCAGAAATTGTCAAACAGCTTTTATTTAAAATTCTGCAAAACTCTTTCTTTCTTATTTTTTCCTCTTTCCTGTCCTCATGGGTGAAACAGTGGATGAGCTGGAAGATTTAAGTGGTTTTGAAAGAGACTGTGTAAGCACTTGCCTGTCTGGAAGATGGAGCTGTGGCTTTGAGGGACATGGGAAAGAGAGTTGCCTTCCCCTAATGTGGTGAAGACGTGTTTCCTATTTATGGCCAAGTTCATTGTCCGGTCACTGTGGGGGAGCTTGTCCTAAGCAATTTAATTCAGGTTGTGAAGCTAGTGAACCTTCAGTAGAGCTTCGTGGATAAGGTTGTAACCAGCCTTCCATAACAAGTCCTGTCTCTGATTCCCTTGAGCTAGCGTTATTCTTTGGACTGTCAAACTAGCACCTTTGGATATTTCTATGACCTTGAAAATTAGAATAATTAAGTTTCCTCTGGCACAGCGGGACTTGATATGCATAATTAACAGCAGCCAGCAGTCCCTGGAGACCAAATTTATGAACGGCATTAAAGAAGGAAGAAGCAAACCTTTTTGAATGAGGGGAAGTGAACGTTAGTTATGTTAGCACGGCAGTATTTGGATGTTACTTCTAGGCACGTAGATGTTTCTCTGAAATTTAGCAATGCATTTATCCCTTTATTTTTCTTGGTAGCACATGTCATATGAAAAAGGGAAAGTGAATAATTGGCAACTGAATTAATGAACAGAGGCAGTAACTGAGAAACTCCTGTATAGGGGAGAAAAAAGATAGCTGCAGGCTATATTAACTTTTTTTTTTTTTTTTTGCAACAAAACTAATTTTTAGACCATGGTCATTGTGTATTTGCATTTTATGTTCCTAACCTGCGACCGTGCATAGCATGAACTGGTCACAAGTATCTGCCTAAAAAATGTGCAATAAATGTTTTTGAGACTATGTCTTTTTAAACATTGTTTTCAGAAAACTGATTCCTTATAGCACTGTTTTCTCTGAAAATGTCTTTACGTGTACATAGAGAGAGAGGGAAGGGGAGAAGGGAAGGAGAGAGAGGTAGGACAACCCATTAAGATATAGTTCTTTTTACCTATTGGTTGCTCTGAATATGGGTGTTTGCTTTTAGCCAGTGGGAGTTAAAAGATCAGAGAGTAGCTACACTCTCAGCCAATGAACATTAGCGTTCCATCTGTAAATGCTATCTGCTGATAAGCTCCTATAAAGATGTGTTCTTCCTCTGGATTCATTCTAGATTTTATTTCATGTTAGAACTAATGCCAAAACATATGCAAGTTATAGTGTCTGACTGTTCATGAAGATAAAAAAAGAGTGTCATTGTGACTGGAAACACATGGATTTTACAGTGACTTCGGACATCTTCAAGGAAATGATCAGGCCTCCAGTAGCAAGAACAGCAGGTGATTAGAGATGACTAGAAGTTCTTTACCATTTATTGCTCACCTGCTGCTATTCCTACATTCACTAATAAAATCGAATGCTCTAAGTTAAAAATCAGTCATGTACCTTTATGTACAGTGTATGATGTCCATTAGGCCAGGCCGATGACCTCCCTTTTCTTTGAGCCTTTTTATTGTGCTAGTCACACTCCAAATTCTCTGCTCCTAAAAGGAAGACTCATCTTTTTGTACCTCTCCAGATTCCAAATTAAGAGTTGAGCCATTTCTCAAACTTTTTTCTGGGGGAGAAAAAAAGAGTTATACAAGTGGCTCAATTAACTAACTAGCCAAATAACTAAAGGAAAATAGGGTGATCAAATGAGTCTGAGAAACACTGGCCACTAATCTTTGAGAATCAGAGTCCACATAAACATAGAGTAGTAGCTCTGTGAAGTCTTGGGCTAAAGAAATTTGCTTTATTTAAATAACTTAAGTTTTGACTAACTTCAATATGATAAAAAAAAGCTGTGCATATAAGTAGCTAACATTTATTGCTGGACTCTATTGGCCAAGACGTTATTTTAATGGCTCTCCCTGTTTTTTAATGAAACACGTATTAACTATAAGTAATTTGTGAAGCCATCAAATGCCCGTTTAAACAAAACAAACTGTTATACTCTTGTCCATCACTGTGGACCTCATGGTCTAAGTCTGCACTATCTACGAGATATACAACTTTGTCTATGATTTTAAATTTTCTAGTGGAAAGGGAAAAAGACCCAAGTGAAAATAATTTTAGTAATAATATATATCCAAATTATAAAAGTAATTTTGTGCTTGCTCTGTAAGAGCATGGGATTCCCACGCGCCTCTGCATCCAAGAATCTGCAACCTGCAGACAGGTTCAGCTGACACTGGGCACAGTCAGGGTGGGATGGCTGTAGACTAAACCAGTAAAGGAGAATGAGCCCTTTGGGGGAATAATCTCTGAGTAATATCCTTGACACCAGGATGGTGTTCAAATGCTTTCTTCTTCTTGTGAGTGTGAAGATTCTAGCATTTCTATTTCAAAATCGGGGGATAGTTTGAACCTAGTCCTTGAGAGTCAAAATTATTCTCTGAGTGTAGCTTCAGTGTATCCAAGCCTTGCAGTTTCAACATGATGACTTTCTCTGTTCCCAGAAATTGTGGCTCTGACAAGCTCCTGCTGCAGTCACTTCATTAATCTGACTCTAGCAGGACACCTGTTCACGACTGTGCTGTGTCGGCTGATATCATGTGGTAGTTATGCTGTTAATTCATGGGCTGACGTCTTCCAAGCTGAAGGAGGTCTTCCTGTAGGTAGTGATCTGGGAAATCAAATCAAGGAGGCAGGGGAAACATTCACAGTTGTCTGCTTCTGCTAGCTTGGTTATATGACATGTGTTGGGGAGAGGAGAGAATACCATTTGGTAAATGTGGTCTTTTTTACTGGGCCATTTTACTAAGCAGAAATTTTGTTACTTGAATGGCGTATAAAACATGAGCTCTTTTTTCTTAAATTTTTAATGGTTTTTTTTTTTTTTTTGAGAGAGAGAGTGAGCAGGATATGGGCAGAGAGAGAGGGAGAAACAGAATCTGAAGCAGGCTCTAGGCTCTGAGCTGTCAGCACAGACTCAAACCCACAGACTGTGAGATCATGACCTGAGACAAAGTTGGACACTTAACCAACTGAGCCACCCAGGTGTCCCTAAAACATGAACTCTTGAGTGAGATTTAACATGACCTAGATCTAGCCTCACTCCTTACTTAGGGATCTTGATGTTACTTAACCTCTCAGAGTCCTTCCCTGTGTGATGGGATAATAATAGAGCAGCATCATAAGATGCAAACTCTTACCCTGATACTCAACAAATGTATTCACTTCTGTGACTGTTATGTAGCAAATATGTATCAATGGCTGCTTTTTACTTACAAATACGAAAAAGCTTCTTGAAGAAAATGGTGTTATAGTTCAGCTTTGTGTGACAGGAATAATGAAATAAATAGAAATAAGATAGAAGGGTGTTGCAGATGGGGGAGAATGCTCCATGTGTAGACTGGGGTGATTTGAACCCTTGAACTCTCAGAATCTACAAATGAGATTTTTGCTTTTCAGTTATTTTTTTTTGTTTTTTAAATTTATTTTGGGGGGCGCCTGGGTGGCTCAGTCGGTTGAGCATCCGACTTCAGCTCAGGTCATGATCTCACAGTTCATGGGTTCGAACCCCACATCAGGCTCTGTGCTGACAGGCAGCTCAGAGCCTGGAGACTGTTTCAGATTCTGTACCTCCCTCTCTCTCTGACTCTCCCCTGCTCATGCTGTCTCTCTCTCTCTCAGAAATAAGACATTAAAAAAACTTATTTATTTATTTTGAGAGACAGATTGGGGATGGGGAAAGGAGGGGGAGAGAATCCCAAGCAGGCTTCTCACTGTCTGTGCTGAGCTCATTGCAGGGCTGGAACTCACAAACTGTGAGAACGTGACCTGAGCCAAAATCAAGAGATGGACACTTAACCCACTGAGCCACCCAGGTGCTCCACTTTTCAGTTCTCTGTGATACTGTGATTTAGACTAGAAGGAATTAGAATAGAATCTTGGCTCCAGTACTTCTTAACTAAGCAACTTTGGGCAAATTACTTGACCATTTGACTTCTTCGCCTATAAAATTGCAGATAATAATAGTATCTGTTTCATAGGGTCACTGTGCAGAATAAATCAATAAAGCATATCAAATACCTAAAGTAGTACATGGCTCAAGGTAAATGCTCAGGACTAATTAGCTACTGCTTATACTAATCATGTAATTACTTCTGGAATTTATAGTTTCACTGGGGAAGTGTAGGCTTTGCACATGAAGTAATAAGTAAACTGTGACTTACTGCTGCATGTGTGATATAACTGGCCCAAACCAGAAATTTCCAACCTTTTCACCCTCAAATACCTCCTTATCATTTTTCCCTAATAGCAGTTAAAAAACAAAAACACAAATGCTTTATTTATTTATTTTTTACTATTAAAGCAATAAAGGGCACCTGGGTAGCTCAGTCGGTTAAGCATCTGACTCTTGATTTCGGCTCAGGTCATGATCTCACAAGCCCCACATTGGGCTCTGTGTTGATAATGTGTAGCCCACTTGGGATTCTCTCTCCCTCTCTCTCTCTGCCCATCCCCCACTCATATGTGTGCTCTCTCTAAAAATAAATAAATAAAAGCAATGAAAGAACATTGTAGATAAATTATAAAATATGGATAAGCAAAGTGGGGAGAAATGAAGTCCATAGTGTGGTTAATATCTTGATATATAGCTTTTCATACCTTTGTCTTTGTGTATGTATATACGGATTTTCTAAAAATGGAATTATACTATCCATATCATTTATAACTATTTTAGTTAAATTTGTGAATGTTTTATGTGAATGTTTTATGTGACTACATGTCTCTGAACAACACTTTTTTTAATGACTAAATACTACAGTATTGTATGGATGTACTATAATTCATTCACCAGTTCCAGCTGCTGGATGTGTAGATGCTTTTCTGTGTGTGTGTGTGTGTGTGTGTGTGTGTGTGTGTGTGTGTGTATGTGAGATGGCAAGCAGCAGTATGATGAGACTATCTTATACCTAAATGGATGCAACTTGTTACAGTGTTTTGCTTGACCTACACTTCTGAGTAAGAAGATGGTTGGGAGGTAAGGGCCTGGATGGAATTGTTATCTACTTCTTGGGCAGGGGAGGGCGAACTCAGGAGCAAGACAGTTCCAAGCAGCAAATGTAAGAGTGGAGGGTAGGTGGAATATAAAGTATGTGATAGGAGAGAACAGGCAGGACAAGCAAACAAAGCCTGAAGTTCCTATGGATGAAGACTAGAAAGCACCTCCATTAGCGGCCGGGCCTCTTCCTCAGTGCCAGCTCCCCGAGCCCTTTCCCTTTGGGTCTATGAACAACCTGTCCCCTTACTGGTCAGAGAAAAGCCAATAGCTCTGTGAGCTGGACTAGCTAGAGAGCCAGTATTGTGGGTGATAAATACAAATAGGTCAAGAGGGGTGGGTGAATAGCATGTACGATCTGGCACGGCTTGGACCCATGAACTCTGAGAAGCTAATAGTGCATCTTCAAGGGTGTGATCACTCAAGAGTTTCTGGTGGCTGCCTGTGAGTCGTTTTGCAAAGAGGATCCTTGCCCAACAAGGTTGTCCAGAGAAATAGGGTGGAAAAGCTAATGGGCGAACATCAGTGGATATCCTTGACTTAAAAAGTTCATCTTCAATGGCCTTATCTAAATCAGCCTAATCTCCTAGAATAAGACTTGATTTTGATGTAATTATTCATTAAAATGAGTAGCTGAAACATCTTAGGCCACTGGGCCAGAATGAAGCCAGCAGTCCACCTCTCTCTCACCTGGCTAGTGGCTGACAAAAAAAAGCCTCACCTTCTTCAAAACCTCCCACCGATGACTAGAAGAAAATCTCTTGTTCTTCCCCAATACAACACCTATTCCTCAGTTTCTCCCTTTTATTTTTCCTTCTGTCATAAGCAGTGCTATGATGAGCCTGTAGTATTCCAGCTCAGTTGTTTTTAAATATTTTAACTAATGGAATTTTATTGTATTTTTGTCCTGGGGACTTGAAGCACTGTGTAGAACCATGCAGGGCCAGCTGATAAATAATAAATGCCATAATGCCCATTAATCTATATTTAGAAGCAGTGTTTCCCTTGCTCTTTCCAGGTGCTGACATTTACTTGTACTCTTCACCTCTGGGTACATTGGTTTATTCAACAGCATTTTCCATGGAAACATTTTCTTTAAATTTCCAGACCCATACCATGTATTTTTCTCTGCCGTTTACTCAGTAGGGAAGAATGTTCATTTAAGAATGAGGTCCCACTTGTTTTCTGTAATTAGTCATGAAACTTTGAGAAACCCAGTGCTGTTTTCTGGATCCCTTATTTCTGCCATCCTCCTCCCCAGCCACAGCAGAGCGACCTTTGTCTTCATTTATGTCCTTTACCTGCTAGTTTTCCAAAGTGGTGTCGGCCATCACAACTGTCATTTTAAGGATGGATGGCTTTGCATAGGCTTCTCTAAAGATGTTTTATGTGGTAGCCTTTTATAGTGTGTGATATACTACTGAGGGAAATGACAAGAGGCAGCACCAGTTTGCATGGTGTTGAGCCTAGGAGGCCGAGCTGCGCCTGTTTCCATAGAGAACACGGGAGTCCTGGCTGGGATCCCATCAGTGTTTAGTCTGTAGCCTTCATTCAACAAGATTCATCAGGTGACAACTGTACCTGCCTTCCAGAGGTCAAACGCAGGCACTTGATTATGGTTTACTAAATGTGAAGGCAGACAAAACCTACATCTACTTTTGATGATGTGTGAAGACCATTGATTCTGGTTCCCCACATCCAAAATGCATCCTCTGACAACTTTGAAATGCAGACAGTCTTGTGTTGCAATCCTTTGACCCTTTGTCCCCTGGTCTTCTGACCCTTTCTGCCATACGGCTCTTTGGCAATACAAGGATTGTTTGAGCACAGGTGTCTGAGTGAAGCAGCTTGTGCGCGGGCAGGATGGATACTCGACCTTCGAGAGCCTTTTGGAACCATGTCAGACACCGGGAGGGCTTGGTGCACTCCCCTCATCCGGAGCCTCCCAGGGGCCAGAGAGCTGCTTGTACAGTGCCCCCAGGGCAAAAGAGCATGGAGTGATGGAAAGTGAGGAGTGGCTTTGCATGCCTGGCTCAGCTCCTAGCTAGCTCTGCAGTTTGTTTAAGTCTGACCCCGTCTCGGAGGCGTAGAGTATGCCGGTAGTCCCTATTATGGTAGAACACCCTCTGCTTGCCTGTGTTCCGGGCTATTGTCAGGTTCCATTAAGCAAGCTCCTCACGTTCTCCGAAACTTTCTGTGACTTCACCGTCTATGCCCAGAGCAGAGGAGGTACTCGGAAGCCGTTGACGACTGAATGAATGTAAACTCCTACATGGCTAATTTTGGTCAAACCTCTTCGAATCCGAGCAGATGTAGTCTCATTCACTTCCTGCCCCTTTGAGAGTAGAGCTGTTGCCTCACTTGCTTAATTGGGGTAACAGCCAACAGTGTTTTGATGTCACCATGCCTCTCTCTGGCCAAACATCAAACCCACATTTCCCTGGGGATCAAGAATGGGAATCTAGCTCTTGCAGGACATGACGCATTTTTGCCATCGCTTTAAATCCTGGTTGATCTTTAACTTTGCATGCCTCGTCTGCATGCCTGGAGCTCCTTCAAAGTGTAGTATTGAGCAAAGAGAAGCTATGGCTAGTGTAAGGCAAAGAAAAAATATATTTTCCTTTGTTTTGTCTTTAGCTCAGGGTTTATTGCTGCCAGAGACCTATTTATTAGCCAGCTTTAAAAAGCAGCTGTTTGCAGTCTTTTTTTTTTTTTTTTTTTCCCTGCAGTGATGCCTGCTTTGGATATTTGGGCACAGCTTAATTTTAGCAATGCTCTGTAAAATGAGTCCTGGGAAATAGATTTTGTATCTCTATCAGAGGTTAGGGAAACGGAAGCATAAATATTGGATCCACATATTAAAGAGAGGGCAGATAATTAAGCTCTTTTGCCTGGTCCCTGGCAGCTTGTTGATGTGTTTTTATTTTCTAGTGAATGAGTGATGTTTTTCAAAGGGAGGTGCCATTTGGGAAATCAGATCTCTGCTGAAGCAGAGCAGTGATCCCTGCATGTCGTGTTCCGTACAGGTCTGGCTCCAACCCACAGGCAGGCGGCGAGGCTGGACTAATTACACAGCTGTCAGAGTCCTGCAAATGAATGGCCCCGGAGCACTGCTTCCTTATCTGTGACAGTGTTTGTGGGTTTGGATTTCACTTTTTTAACCGTGGTATTTTAACAACCAAGCGAGCATTCCTCTGCCATTCAAGACTTTCTGAAAACCACATCAGGCAGTATAGTGGTACATGCTTCTGGCCCCATGATACAGAGCTTGCGACCAGCCTGAGGCCACCACTGCTTGTAAGACAAATAGATGACATTTAGAATCATGCTGAAGGGCAGTGACCTTTATATCCTGCAGAAACATACTCCTTCCTTCACTCACAACACATGCACCCAGTACCTCTACGCTTGTTAGATGTATGTTATGGATGTCTTCTAGCTAAAGTCCAGTTATGTTGTAGACGTATAAAGGGAAGCTTTATGATATAAGACGTTTTTCTGTGAGTAGGGAAGGATACCCTCCCCATTGCTCTGCACATGTATGGTGAAGTTATCCAGAAACCTTTTGGTTCTGAGCTATATGAACCAGGGAATTGTTTGAAGGGCCATACTGCACTTAGCTATATAGGAAGGAGTCTGCGGCTATAGGAAAAACCAGTAATACTGACCCTATCTTTGTTTTTATATATTTTTTAAAGTATTTATTTTGAGAGAGAGAGCACATTAGCACAAGTGTGAGAGGGGCAGAGAGAGAGAAGGAGAGAGAGAGAATCACAGTAGGCCCAGCACTGCCAGTGTAGAACCTGATGAAGAGCTTGATTTCTTGAACCC
Organism: Hyaena hyaena; assembly: GCF_003009895.1. Classification (NCBI taxonomy): domain Eukaryota; kingdom Metazoa; phylum Chordata; class Mammalia; order Carnivora; family Hyaenidae; genus Hyaena; species Hyaena hyaena. Next base: position 94,025 of record NW_024081470.1, on the reverse strand, counting down.
TGAGATCATGACCTAAGCTGAAGTCAAGAGTCAGACGCTTCACTGACTTGAGCCACGTGAGTGCTCCCTGGCCCTATCTTTAGTGAATATTTGATCTTTTGTTTATGATGCATTACAAAAGTTTTTAAATATTGCATTAGATATTATCCATCTATGGATAATTATGCAATTGTGGGGCTTGGGCGGCATCCTCTTCCATTTGGCACCTGCAACAGATACCTTATTTGCCTCATCCTTCCCAGCCCCTAAGAGGGTCCTTTGCACTTGTCTGTGAGATGAGAGAACAGAGATAGGAGCTTCACCCACCTGCTCCTGCTGCATGCTCTCTTCTCCCCGCGAAGCCTGGTTGTGTAATGTAACTAAATCACGTTGTCCCCACAGTCATGGAGTTAATGGTCTGGAAGTAATGATAGGCAAAATCAGATTAAACATATTTATAAAATCAGAGTAAACACATTTATAAGAAATAGTGTAAACACTTTTATAGTAATAATTATTATTTTTTTTTACAAAATGCAAAGCACCATTAAAAAATAAGCACATTATGATGAAATGAAAAAGCACGGCAGGTATGGGAATGGAGAGCCCAGTTCAGAGTGGTTGGAAACAGCCTCATGGGGGCACCCAGGTGGCTTTGCTGGTTGAGCACCCGACACTTGACTTCCTCTCAGGTCATGATCTCACAGTTTGTGGATTTGAGCTCCTCGTCGGGCTGTGCACTGGCAGTGTGGAGCCTGCTTGGGATTCTCTCTCTCCACTCCTCCCCAGCTTGTGCTCTCTCTCTCTCAAAATAAAAAACTTTTTAAAAAATTAAAAAAGAAAGAAACAGCCTCATGAAGGAGCTGATGTTTACCTTAACACCTGATGGAAAGACACCGTCACAAGATGGGATGAGGGAGAGAACTCCAAGCAGAGGATGCTGTGTGTTGTGTGGTTGAAGAGCCAAAGTTCGAAAAAACAAAAGGTTGGCTGTTTCAGAGAGCGAATGAGTGGCAAGTGGGACAGAGGTATGGTGAAGGAGGTGGTGCACGAGAGAGGGGGCAGAGTCAGAGCCAGGGGCCAGGTTACCGAGGCCTCTGAAGGTTAAGGTCAGAAGTTTGACTAGGGGAGTGATGGAACATGGAAGTCATTTTCTCTGAGCAGCTTTCATCTCTCTCTCTCTCCCTCTCCCATCTCAGTGCATCTACAGCCATTCCTCTAATGGGACTGATCATTTGCGGTGGAATAAATGCTTGTTTATGTGCTTGAATCCCTTTCTACTTTGAAGAGTCCGCAAAGACAAGGAATGGGTCTTGACTGTTCACTTGTGTTCCCTGGCCTGGCATGGGGCTCCATCAACATCGTGAATTAAGCTAATCCTTAGTGACATGGTAGTAACCAGAAACTGTCCTGGCTGAAAAAAAAGAAGGGGATGCCTTAGGGACATCCTCACCCTTTGGGCCTGAGTCATCTGTCTGAAAAGAGATTTGGGACTCAGAAATGCTCCTTGATGTAGCACCGGGAGTCTTAGGACCAGAATCTCATAGTCCGCATAGTGCGTGTTTTTATACCGTGTACATTTTCTTAGTTAATCTTCTTTGCCCTGGCTTATAAAGAAAATGCCAACTTATCTCAGCTTTAGGGAGATTGTATCTGTAGTGTTAAGGCAGATTCATCATCCTTCTGTGTTTAGAAATGGCAGAGGAAGGTGAAAGCAAAATGGGCAAACAGCAAGGGGAAGACGGGACCCGGGGGAAAGCGGAGGGCCACTTAGGGAACTCCCAGAAAGCAGAGACTCCTCCCTTTTTATTCTCTGAGAATACCCAGGATGCTTTGGGAACATTTTCTCAGTCATGCCTTTGCTCACACTGGAGAGTTCAAAATCTAAATTATTCATTAGCTTTCAAGTTCTAACATCCTGACGCCGTGACTGATTCCCCCTGGTTCATGCTTTTCATTAGGAATTGTGTTTTATAGCCCAGGCATGGAAACAACCTAAGTGTCTATGGATGGGAAAAGACCGATGGATTAAAAAAATGTGTATGTGTAGATATATAAAGAACGTATGTATATAGAATGGAATAGTATTCATCTATAAAAAAGGAAATCCTGCCATTTGCAACAATGTGGATGGAACTTAGAGCATTTTGCTAAGTGAAATAAGTCCAGCATAGGAAAATAAATATATAGAATCATATATGTAGAATCTTCTATGTTGACTGTAAATAAAAAACCTCATAGAAACAGAGAGGTGATTGGCGGTTGCCAGGGTCTGTGGGGTCAGGGAAATGGGGAGATGTTGGTCAAAGGGTACAGATTTCTAGTTATAAAATCGAAAGGTTTTGAGGACCTAATGTACAGCATAGTAAACTATAGTTAATGATACTGTATTGTATACTTGCAAGTTGCTAAGAGAGTAGATCTTAAAACTTCTCACTACACACACACACACACACACACACACTCAAGGGTAAATATATGAAGTATGGATATGTTAACTAACCTTGTGATCATTTCATAATATATAACATATATCAAATCATCATGTTGTTCACCTTAAACTTCCACAATGTTACATTGTAATTATATCTCAGCAAAGCTGGAAAAGAAAGAATCCTGCTTTAGGAATTGAAATTGTGACAGATTCTAAAAGATTCAAAGAGTATTTGTTTTATTCCCTGGCCAACACTTCATGTTGTCTTTTGTCTCAGAAAGAAATACTACTTTCCTGCAGCCAAATCTTGTGTCCAATTGGCACCTTTTGTGCCCATTATTTTTTCATCCCACAAGCCCATGTTGATGTCTGCTGCTTCCTGAGAACTGTGCTAAGCACCAACATCCATGCATCACATGGCGTGCATGGGGAGGCCCCACCCTGGCTGGTTCACCCTGTGACGGGGGTTTTAATGGGCTTAGAAGCATGGTAGAGTGGGAAGTTTGTTTTTCGTGAGTATTTTGGGAAGCTTCACAGAGGAGGAAATACCTGTGCCAGCACGTAAAAATCCCTAACAAATGTGTACGACTGGCCAAATTTATGTACTGTTTGCTAATATAGTCTCTGGAATAATCTGGCACGATTGTTAGGAGTCCTGGTTCTGGAAAAAAAATGGCCAATGTGCAGTTTCCAGCTCTGTTAGTTGTCAGCATGTGTAACCTTGTGGATGACTCTGAAATCCAAATTGAGGTTCCTTATCTTTAAAGTGGATGTAATACTAGATGCTACCTCATATAGCTCCTGTGAAAAGAAATGAAATGCAGGTAAAGCACTCAGGGTAGTAACTGGCAATTAATGTGTTCAATAAATGGTTGTTATTTTTATTAGTGTCAGACCTGACTTGGGAATTTTGTTAAAATATACCAGCTCTTGGGTCCCACAGAGACTCACTCCATCAGCCTCTATAGGTAATCTAGAATCTGTGTTTCCAACAAGCACCCCAGGTTACTCTTACACAGGTGATTGGCACCGATATCTGTACTGGGGCTTGTCAACTCCAGGACTTTACAGTCAGAAAAACAGGGGGTTGAATTACAGTTTTCAACCCCTTCCTGTTTGTGTGACTTTGGACAATGGTCTAAATTCTCTGGCCCTCATTTCCTAACTTATAAAAAAAAGAGATAATGCGTACTGAGGTTTTGGTGAAACAGCATGAATGTCATGACACAATGAATGTCACATACTTAGCACATAGTAAGTGCTCAGTAAAGCTTGGCTGCTGGTCTCACAAGTGCGTGCCGTCCAGTGTGTTAGATCCTGGGGATATGAAGACAGTAGTCATCTTCAAGTTTGCTGTTACAAGTGTAAAGGTGACTAGTACTTTAATGATGAATGGTGATGAATAGTTGGAAAGGTGTAGTAATTGGAAGGGCATTTAAAAATCACCTAGTCCTAGGGTCCCTGCGTGGCTCAGCTGGTTAAACACGTGACTTTCAATCTCAGCTTGGGTCTTGATCTCAGAGTCATGAGTTGAGGCCCTGCACTGGGCTCTACACTGGGCATGAAGCCTACTTTAAAAAAAAATCCTCTAGTCCCATGTGGTGGAAGGATTACTCCTTTAACCCACCCTGCAGACTGGTGGTTATCTAAATGACACACAGCTCTGTCACAGGTTCTCTCTCCTCTCTCTCTCTCTTCTTTGATGTTTATTTTTTAGAGAAAAAGAGAGACAGAACACGAGCAAGGGAGGAGGAGAGAGAGGGAGACACAGCATCTGAAGCAGGCTTCAGGCTCCAAGCTGTCAGCACAGAGCCCAACACGAGGTTTGAAACCAACCCACAAACCATGAGAACATGACCTGAGTGGAATTTGGATGCTTAACTGACTGAGCCACCCAGGTGCCCCTCAGGAGCTCTCTCTTAAAGCAAGTCAAAGCCTGCCTCATTATGTATTCTAATTATTGTTCCTTGTGTATAGATTCCTCTGGGTCCCTATAGAGTGAGTCTCATCTTGGTTGAACTTGCCATCTTGAAATATCTGGAGAAAGATGTCATAGTCCCTCTGATTTTAATTTTCCTATTCAGTATCCCCAGCTACTTTAGTTTTTTCTCATATAGGATGATCTGGGGCTTCCTCCATGCCTGCCTTCTCCTCCCATTAGCAGGAAACCCTTCACCCCCGAGGGAGGGCCAGGGAACAGCTCTCGTGGCATGGATGTCTCCACAGAAGTACATGTAGAGCCTCTTAAAAGGCCCATGTGGGAACTGTTTCTCACCAGAGATAATACCATTGCCTCTGCTAATTATGGACCGACCAGGAGTGTTAAAGTGGATGAATCTGATGATTGTGGAAGAACATTGAAAAGATGGATAGGAAAAATAAGTGCTTCTCAACAGTTCTTAGAATATCCCCCAGCCTTGATCTGAGGCTCTGATTTCTCTTGAAAGGTTTTTCTTTTGGATGTTGAAATATCTCTAGCATATAAAGCTAGTCTGACTTTGTTCTACTCATAACAAATAAAGAACACTCTGGGACCTGTTTCAGAGGACAATGCCATTTGAGCCCTAAGAGCTAATGAGAGGGCCAAAGCATACATTTGATAAGCTTTGTCGTCTTTTTGTCTGCAGATCATAGACCTTGCATTTTAATTTACTATACATAATGCTTTCTTAATGAGTTCCAGTGGATGGCCATTGAAACATACCGGAGCAGCTGTCGACGTGATTAAGGGGAGGGAGAGAATGGGAGGGGGGAGGCATTTATTTGATTTACGTGATATGCAGTTAGGGTAACTAATATTTGCAGCCAGGGTACAATAATAGCAAGGAAAAAGAAATCTTCAGTATTACTGTGGGCAGGAGAAAGGTGCTAAATCAATTTATTTTTCCTCTACGTGTGAAAACTACTAATTGCAAGCTAATGGAATTGCATTTTAAATGTTGAGTGTCTTGCTAGAATACAGTTTACTTTATGCCAGGAAGTTCATAGTAAGCCAATGCAACTATCAGAATTATTTTTAAAGTGAAAATTGAATTGAGGTGTCCGAGTACTGATTTTGGCCATGCTATAAAGCACTGTCTTCAAAAAAGAACTGTGGCCTGATGGAAGAGGAGAGAAAAGATTGGCGATAATTTCTGAGCGTAAACCATGAGCAAGGTCACAGATGTAATCGCGATGGTCACAATCACTTATGGGGCCTTAGTGTTAATAAGTGTTGAAAAGCACTTTCGTGTATATCACCTCATTTAATTCTGTTAACAAATCTATACAGTAGGTGTTATTGTTTTCATCTTCTGAATGAGAAAACTAAGGCTTTACCAGCTTAATTAATTTATCCAGCGTAGGGATCATCAAACCATGATTTGAACTGACATCTGAGTCTAAATTTCCTTTTTAGAGATAGTAACACCTGTCCTTGGAACATTGTCGTCTCAAAAAAAAAAAAAAAAAAAAAAAGTAGTGTGATGAGAGTATTTGTTAAATTGTCAAGTACTATCTATATGATTATTAGTGTCATCAGTTACTCAGTTAAGCCAGAGAGTAAGGAAGGAAAGTGGAAAACAAGGACTCAAAAAGCTGAAATTGAGGAGTGTATAAAAATAAGAAGGAAATATTTCAGGATCTTGAGGTTTTAGAGTTTTATCTTTGGGTTCTGACCTGATTCAGATCTGTTACTTCTGTGCCCGGTGTCTGTCACCATATCCACATTGTGCCTGTCCACTTGGCCTGACCAAATTGCCATGTCTCTGACTTTTTCTTTAATGTCTTTTGATATGTATAGTTTAATGCATTGTATAACTCTTCTCTTTCGTGAGCACACACAGACACGCACCCCCATGCACACTGGAGACCCTGTAATTATTATCTTGTTTCTTCAATTAATCCTTCCCTTCCTTGGGTTAAACAGAAAAGTCATGATCCCAACTTCAGTCCCTACTCTATATAAAGATGCAAACTCATGACAGCCCCCTCACCCGTCCTCAGTGCCCTTATCCCTTGGCCTGTAAATAATTTAGTTAATCATGTCTGTTTCATGTGCCCAGAATGAGCCATTCGCTTGATGAATGTTGGTGAGGGCCACCCTTACCACCATGCCCCCTAAGCTGGAGGCGATGGGATCACATTTTTTAAACATTTGCCTGAGGTCCCAGTGTTTCTCCAACCTTAGGACTGCAACATGAACTTCTTTCACTTTCCCTGTTAAAAGAAAAGAATATACAAATGTTAACACAGGCTCATTGTCCTATATCAAAACCCTTGGGGTCAGAATTCAGAATACTCCAGAATTTTTGAAAGACAACAGGGAGGGGGCATATACTGTAACATATGCGTGACATCCTCAGCAGGGTCTAGGGCAGTAGTTTGTAATCAAATACTTTAATATTTCAGTGGCAAAACATATGGAGAGCCTCTCTGGTGGACTGAGTATAACAGCCTCACATTGGGCCAGGTTGGGTTTAATCATTAAATGATTTCTGGTTGGATCAGGTTTTGCAGTTAAATGAGTTTTCAGAGCTTTTGGGATTTTAGAACTGTGGATAGAACGGGGATTGTAGCCCTGTAGTAACAGAAGAATCACCATATATAGTAATTGTCCATACCATTGTGCCTTGTTATAGAAATTTGACCTTCCAGTTTCCTTTTTTTTTTTTTTTAAGTTTATTCATTTATTGAGAGAGAGAGAGAGAGAGAGAAAGCATGTGCAAGTCGGGGAGGGACAGAGAAAGGGAGAGAGAGAATATCCCAGGCAGGCTCTGCACTGTCAGTGGAGGGCCTGATATGGGGCTCAAACTCAGGAACTGTGAGATCATGACCTGAACTAAAGTCGGACGCTTAACCGACTGAACCACCCAGGCATCCCGACCTTCCATTTTCTAATTGGAAAACAGCATATATTTTATTATAATAAAATGCACCAAGTTAGAATATCATTGGTCTAATTTGGTGCTTTATGAACTTGATAGAAGTCTTAGAAAGTTCTATCTATATACCCTTTCTTATAGAATCTATTATGCACTGGCTCTTGGTATATTCAAGTAGAGAGGTGTAGCATAATCCCCCACCCCTTTCTCTTTGAGAAACCGAGGAAGGGTCTCCACAAAGTCAAAAATGTTGGAGGTTGTGAGGAGTTTTAGAGGCTTTGTGCCAATCTTTGTAAATCATTTTTCTCCCCTGATCATTTCTTTCTCCTGGATGTGAGGCCACAGCCAAACTACCAAGGTGTCTTATCATTCCAAAGTCATTTTCAAATATATTCTGAGTTTTAAAGCTGAATAGTAATTTCTCAGCATGGTTTCATTGCCTATTAGGGTCACAGCTTAACAGACCAGAGGACTGATCAAGGTCATTGTATATGTTAGTGATGATTAAAAGAGAAAAAGCAGGCATGTGGGATCTTGATTGTTTCATTGAAAAACCCCAAATTGTTCAGGAACTCATAAATTAGCCCTGTTTCATGTTTATAAAGATAATTAGGGAAAGATTGCTTCAAAGTAATAACTGTTATAAAAACGAGCCCTTTTTAAAACCCTGATTTATAAAGCACTTATTTGCCTTCAAGAATTTTGGGGGCTGATTTATAAGCTGATTCGCCATCTGTCTCTTCTTGGCAAAACCAGAGAAATGGTTGGATACTATTTTAGGAGCTAGATTAAAATATTAATTGTGTATTTTACATGAGCAAGAAACAGGAGGAGGTAGTATTTTTGCCTTTGACTATGGGTGACTCCTTTTTATAAAGTATCTTTTAAATTGATCTACTTTGTGATTGGTTAAGATGAAAAATATTCTCTAAATAGAAAAATCATACTTGAAAACAAATGGTGTTGTTAGTAAGCTATCAACCAAAGCTCTAGGAGTTTCATTCACTTTACATATTGTAGCAATTAAATGTCTGGGGCATGTATCTGATGATGCTCCAATTCTAAGCGCAGAAGAAACTGCCCAGTTCCCGGGATTAATATTTTCCATTGATTGAGCGCCTCCAACATGCCACACATGGGGGTTATTTCACTGTGTCTCAAGGTCTAGTAGCCATGCAGGGTTGAGACTATGTTACATTACTGTCCTGATGAGGAGAAAATTGAGGGCAAAGTGCCCAAGACTGCCCTCCACTCTGTCTGACTCTGAAGGATATTTTGTCTTTTCCGTTCCACACTTGATCTTGATTCTTTGAAAATTTTGGATGATTATAAGCAAATAGTTTATAAACTAAGAATAGTTATACCAGTGATCCAGACCATCAGAGTTTGGGATCGAGGTATTTTAAAATTGGTGTTCTTGGGGCACCTAAGTGGCTCAGTTGGTTAAGCGTCTGATGCTTAGTTTCAGCTCAGGTCATGATGTCACAGTTCATGAGTTTGAGCCCTGCATCCGGCTCTGTGCTGACTGCAAGGAACCTGCTTTGGATTCTCTGTCTCTTCCTCTCTCTGCCTCTTCCTGCCCCCCTCCAAATAAACATTTAAAATAATTAAAAAAATAAAATCGGTGTTCTCATGCTGAGTTGATGTCTTTTACCATCAGCCACATAAAATATGTTCATTTTCTAACGCTCAGAATTCTGTTCTAGCTGTATTTTCTACTAAACTCTGTCTTGACTCTCCTTAAACTGTCCTGAAATGTAAGCATAGACATAGAAACCATATGCCTCCTCCATGGCTGGGGTACAAATTGCCTTTCCCATTCCTTGTCTGTTTGTCTTAATTGTCTCATCTGTCTTACTTAGATTGTAAGCCCTTTGGGATACACCGAGGCCTGCTGTGTATGGAACCCACAGAACTTCTCACATTATTATTTTCCATTAGGTGAGACAGCAGTGATCCGACGGTGATCATTTTCTGTGGGTTTGGCCAAAATATCCGGCCTGGAGGACAGGAGTCCTGCGTCTGCGTACACACTGGTCTTACTTCTCGCTTCTACTGTTCCTTGTAATCTGGTGCTTTTGAAAATTCTGTCTCGTAGGTTAATTTTCTTCCTGATAGTCTAATTCTGAAAGAATCTCCCCATTATATTTATATGCATAGCTCTTAATTATTTCACATTAGTAGAAATATTAAAGAAAAAGATAGGAATAAAAAGAAGAAAATATACTTCTATCTATAAACTAATAATAATTTTGCTTATGATCATATTTTTCCTTGAGCATTTTTTGCAGCCTGCTTTTTTCATAATGTATTTTTAACATTCTTCTACACATTAAACATTTTCATATAAATGCTGGTTTTAATATCTGCATAAGCAGTGTACGGATATGCCAGTCTCTTTGTTTCTGCTGGAGAATTTCATATTTTTGTCTTTTTATGGTTATTATTTAAACATACTACTTGTAACATTTGCTTTTATAAACAATGCTTTGATGAACATCTTTGGAGCTTAGATCTTCTAAGAGCTTTATTCCTTTCTTAGTTTTAATCCATTAAGTGTGATTATTTGGTCAAGGAGTCGGAGCAGTTTAAAAGTGTTACTACATAGCCATAATTTGTTTTCTATATTTTTTTTAGCAAAGAATCGATATTAACATGTAAAAAGAAATTCCACAGAAAATAGTCCAATGGAAAAATGGACAAATGTCTTGACTAAAGCATTTTACAGAACAATAAACCACCAAAATGGTCAGTAACTGTGAAAAGGTGCTCACCTTTAGTAGTAATCAAGGCAACAAATTAAAATTACAAGAACTATTACGCATCCATAAGATTGGCAGAAATGAAATTTGGCTCTCACTAAGTGGTTTTGAGGTAACAGAGAATCTCTTGCACTACTGGGGATGGTGTAAATTGTTTCAACTTTGGAGAACAATGAACCAGTATCTCCTTCAGGAGAGTAGAAGATGCACCTAGGCTAATCAGTGCTGGAGAAAACTCCCAGAGAAGCTCAGGCAAGTTTATTACAGTGGTGCTTCTAATAGCAAGAAGCTAGAAACATCTTAAAAGTCCATCTCTGGTGGGGTGCCTGGGTGGCTCAGTTGGTTGAACGTCTGACTTTGAACATCTGACTTTGGCTCAGGTCATGGTCTCACGGATCGTGGGTTTGAGCCCCACGTTGGGTTCTGTGCTGACAGCTAGCTCAGAGCCTGGAGGCTGCTTCAGATTCTATGTCTCCCTCTCTCTCTGACCCTCCCCTGCTCATGCTCTCTCTCTCTCTCAAAAATTAAAAAAAAAAAAAAAAAAGACATTATAATAAAAAAAAAGTCCATCTCTAGAAGAATGGAGAAGCATAGTGCAGTGTATTAGTGCAGTTGAATACTATCTGTGTATCTGTGAAATGAATAAACTGAAGCTACATTTATCAGTACAAATAAATCTTTCTTTCTTTCTTTTCTTTTTTCTTTCCTATTTTCTTTCTTTCTTCCTTCCTTCCTTCCTTCCTTCCTTCCTTCCTTCCTTCCTTCCTTCCTTCCTTCCTTCCTTTCTCTCTCTTTCTTTCTTTCGAGAGGGAGAAAGACAGCACAAGTTAGGGAGGGGCAGAGAGAGGGAAAGAGAGAGAATCCCAAGCCCCAAGCAGGGTCCACACTGTCAGTGCACAACCTGCTGTGGGCCTCAAACCCACAAATCCACAACCGCGAGATCATGACCTGAGCCAAAAATCAAGAGTTGGACACTTAACTGACTGAGCCACCCAGGCACCCCTCAGTACAAATAAATCTTTAAAAAAATCCAAACGTGTTGTTGAGAGAAAAGGGGGGGCTTCAAAAAAATCTGCTCTTTGTATTTTATTTATATCATTATTTATATCATTTAAATAATATCTAAAACATACAGAAACTATATTATTTTTGGAGATATTCACATGGATTAAATATATCAGTAGACATGCATGAAAATGAGAAATTCATGGGAGGGATGTATGGAGGGACATGGAGTGGAATGTCTGCATCCGGCTTTCAATTATGCCTGCCAAGTTTTAGCCCTTTCTTAAGCGAAATGAGCACTACATAGTGTACGTTATATTATCCCTCTACATTTTTTGGTGTTCTGAAATATAAATGACCAATTTTACTTCCACCAGCACTAAAGTAATTCTCCATTCCACCTACCATCCCCTGCCCTGATCACCCCATTTCTGATGGCAGTTTGGTAACTTGGTCTCCATAGCTTAATTTGGAATATTTTCTACCAGTCATGACAGGTTTGACCTGACTGGTAGATGCACACTCCCTAGGTGAGTCTCTGCCTTATGATAACCACCAAGCATTTTGAAGATGCTGGCAAGAGCCGAGGGTGTTTTCTCAGACAGTAGAACATATTTTTCACTCTCAAAATCCCTGGCCCTTGTAGACTTCCCTGATTGTTTCCGGCTGAGGTAATAATTCAAGTCCATGCGTGTTTTTGAATGTCAATCGTATGCAATGTACAGGGCCCTGAGGCCCTTGCACAAGTGTATTTTCTGCCTAAAAACCGAACTAACACCTTTGTAGAGACTGAATCCACTCTTCGGTGTAAATGGAATGTAACTGTCATAACCTCCAGACTGTCTGCCACCCCCAGTTTGGTTCTTCTTTATCCAGGGACCAGAGGGGTCTTGGGCTTGGTAAAACTCCTATCCAGTCCTGCCCCTGCCTCAGCTAAACTCTTCTGAAGATGCTTGATGATCTTCAGCTACTTAGCTTGGCAGTGGAGGCCGGGCCCGATCCAAGCTCTCCCCACACTCCTGCCCGGCTCCTACACTCTATAGGCCATATTGTGCGGCTTGGCGAAGGCTGCTTCCTCTCCCGTTTATCAGTGACTTCCAGTTTGTTCTTCTGCACGTTTGAATTTGTTTTTCTTTTATCTATTTGGCAAATCTCACTTATCCTTCAAGATTTAGCTTAAATGTAAATTCCTGGGGAAAGTTTCCCCTGATGCTCCATGTCTCCCTTGTGTTCCTGAGTCCCTGTGCATATCAGCATCTGCACCCTTTGCCCCTCACTGTCACTCTTGGTGTGTGTATCTATCTTGCTAATTAGGCTTATAAGCTTCTTAGAGTCACAGACTATGTTCTTCATGTTTGTACACTTAATTGGTGCAGTACTTACCATGGAGCAGGTACTCAGTAAATGTTTGTTAACTTAATTGGAATTAGCAATAATCTCAGTTTGTGTGTGTGTGTGCGTGCGCGCGTGTGGGTGTGAAAAGGAGGATGTGCAGTGGAGGAGGTTGGGTACAGGAGAGACAGAGAAAAGAAAAAGAGGGGGAGATTAAATGAGTCAGCATTGCATCTTTTCCCGCTGGGATCCTTTCTTAGCTGATTACAATTATTTTCAAGTTCTTTCCACTCATTTTGTGCTGTTGGAATGTCACCTGCACATTTAAGAAACACATCTTTGATCCATTCATCTTGGGCATCATCAATACAGGCAGAAGTGGATTGCGTTTTAGGACTTCTTCCTGTGTCTCCAAGTGCCTGTGAGACATTTGCTTTCCTTGGTTTTGATTGAAGTTAAATACTAACTCCTGCAGCAGGGATTCCAGTCGTCGCATATTTTCTGTCTCATGAAGGAGATTGAGAGGGCTTGGTCAGCAAGCCCTGTCACAGAGGAAACACCATGCGACCACAGGGACTGGAAAGAAATTCACATAAGATGAAGAGTATATGCCATTTCTGCTGTCCTAGCTCAGAATGCTGCAAGTTCTTCGTGGTCCTCATGTGTAGTAGGACTATTAAAGATCTCCTCAGGCACCCAGAGGATCGTCTGTCCGCAGAAGGGGATCCCTCCCGCTCTATACCCCCGCAGCCTGTTTTATCTCCCCCAGTTGGTAATCACCCACCTATGGGCCGTTAGGTTGTCCCAAGTTTCTCAGTCTCTTCCTCCAAGATTCTTGGGCTTCAAAGTCCTTTGGCTTCAGCCTTTCTTTGTTTGAGAGATGCAGGTGGGAAGTACGGATCCCCCTACTTCTCTGCCATGTTGGCCCCCTGCTCTCAACCCAGAGGATTTTCTGCACCTGCTGTCACTTACAGAAGCTTCTGCTGCCAGCATGCTGCGAATCTAGAACATGGCACAGATACGAGGTTGTCGGTGATGTTACATCGAACTGGAGAATATAATGTTTGATTGTCAGAAGTTAAAGAGCAGCCTTTTCCTTTGGGCTGAGAGAGGTTCTCCTGGATTACTCCAATAGTCTCTTAAAAACTCTGCCCTGAGGCTCACTCGTGGTGGTTTCCAAACAAGTGCAGTGCCCGCTTGCATCGGGGAGGCTCGTAGGCCAGGAAGTAGGCTACATTAATCTCTCGGCTAATGAGGAGCAGTTGTGCCAGTGATGTTTTTCTTTATTGGAAATTATTACTGGGAGGAGATATAATAATCCTCCCACTAATAATACGGCTGATTCTGGGTCTGAGAGTAGTGGAATGGCACAGATTCTCGCTAAACTGGGCACGGCTCATGAGTGAATGTGTTCTGTGTCCTGGGAACACGGGGGTGGGTGGGATGGGCATCATCGCCCCTGCCCTGCAGATACTCAGAGTGCTGTGGCCGAGGCCAGAGGCCTCAGACGCGGGATCAGGGCATGATGAGCGTCCATCTCAGTGCCTAGGGGAGACTCTGGGTGTCTAGCACAGCATGGCTGCTGTGAGCCAGGGGCCCTCGGAAGGCTTTCTGAGACAGAAATCAGAGTTAAAACTCCAGGTCTGAGCGTGGAGTAGTGAACAGAGAATGTTTTGGGGTTTTTTTTTCCTTTTTTTTTTTTTTTTTAAAGTTAGGTAGTGCCAAGGGTACACCTATCAGATGACCCCTAGGCTGGTGACAAAAGACAGTCAAGAAGCTGAAAGATGGGGGAAATAGCTGACATACCTGAAAATGTGCTTTGCTGTCTTTATAAGCTGTTATTCCTCACTAGTTGCCTTCATTGTTGGTTCTCGTTAGGGAAGTACAAACAGTCATGTCATCCCTATGACCTGCCCCAGGAACATTGCCTTCCTGGGTGTCCACTGGCCTTTAATAATTCGTCCTTTTCCAGACCCCATTTAGAACGGGTGGCTGTTTAGGTCCCATCTTTGTGAGTCTTGTTTAACGGCTATTTTTGTATGTGTACATCTCACTGTTTTCATGGTGAGGTCTTTTGAATGTGGGGATTGTGTCTCTTGAGTCTCTGGGATGCTTACTCCTGTCTCTATGGAGATTCTGGGCTTCTCTGCATCTTTTCTTATCCTTGTGATGTTTCTAGTGACCCCTCCCAAGTCACTTTGTTCATCTCCTGGCAGAGAACTCCATATCCCAGCAGCACGCTGCTGGCTATTTTGTGTGGGCTGTCTATTTTTTGTCTTTGGGTCACTGATGAACAATAGACATGGACACAGCCTAGGATGCCTCTCTGGACTCTTCTTCTTTGTGGGAAGCCCAAGGTCAGGGTGATGGTGAAAGAGCTCAGAGAGAACCTACATTTATATGAGTGAAAAGCTGGCTATATGCCCCATACGGACACAAAGCCTTACAGTTTTTAGTTCCTAACTTTACAAAATACTGACATTCTTTGTTAGTTTTTCAGCAGTCACTTGTTGACCAAAGGAAGACAAAACAAAGAGATGAAAAACTTTAGATAACAAAGAATACATGACAATATCCCAATTCTTAAAAGTTTTGATTATTATTAGTTCACTTCTTTCTGCCAATGCATGTGAAGTATGTTATGTAAAATCTAAAGATATGAGCCAGAATCACCATTGTCAAATACAAGAAGAAATTTATTTTTAGGGAGGCACCTCCATACAAATCCTTATAAAAAGGTCTTTATTGAGAGAGCAGGTCATAAAATCAAGTGGAAAGGAAAAAATTAAAGACCAAAGGTTAATGTGAAGCAAAGGAGGAAGGTTAAGTGATTTGTGAGACAACTCAAGTGAGAAATCAACTCCCTTTCAAGGTTCACATGTCCAATGGAGGCACCAGGCTTCCAGGAGTGAGTTAGTGAGTGTGTGTATACAAGTATGTATGTGCACCCTGTGGGAGAGGGGAGAGAGTTCCAAGATTGGAGCAGTGACTGGACTGGGCATGAAAACGGTAGCTACAGAGTACTGAGCTTGGAAAACAGGTGAAAAGTGGACAGTCTTTATCCTCTTTCGTGTAGGCTCCATCACCATTGGGTGTTTTTGAAGTCACCTGACCACTTCAGCTGAAAGGAGTCGAGCAGATGGAAACGTCAGACTGATGATGCCTCTCACTTATGAAAACCCCATTTCAAAACCATTCATCAAAGCCATCTGAGTACATTTGGGTTGTAAGAATTACAGAAAAGTCAAGTCTGTCTGTGTGCTCCAGAGGCTATCTCTTCCTACACAGACAGAATGAGGGTCTAATATTTTGTAGGACTTAACAGCAGAGCAGCACGTACACCACACACCGCATCCCTGTAAAGCCTGCAGGACTCACAAAATGAGGCAGTCACGGGAGATGCTGTAGAAGGTGGAGACCGGATGATTCCCTTTGAGTGGCATGGAAGACATTTAAATACATAAACTCTATCAAAACACATTGAGTGGGCTGTGTGGTAGGTACCAGCTCTGTGAGAAGGAAAACCTAAGCCCTGCCCTCATGAAGCCCACAGACCTTATAACCTAGGATGCCAGAAGAGCGTGGGGTCTAGGGAAGGAACTCACATTTGCTAAAGTGTGCCAGGTGTTATGGGTACTCTGCACTGGAAGCTCAGGTTGAAGAATGTGGTACAGCAGCACTAAAAACTAATTACATTTGTTCTGGAAAACCGTAGGAAATTGCCCACTTCAAGTATATTAGCTGTGACATCCTCCTCTACTTGTTTATTTCTGCTGCTGCCTCGACCACCACTTGAGGCCTTTTGTGGAACCAGTGACTTCATATTTTTCAGACTGCCAGCGGCCAGAGGTACTAATGTAAAATGTAAATGGCTTACTTTAATTGTGCTGAAAATTCCTCCATATGCTACCTTTTTTGTTTCTGAATACCTGATGGAAGGTTCATTGATGAACTTTATTAGTGAATCCAAAGGGACCGTAATTGGTCTTTCGTTTATTATTTTTAATTGAGACTGTCTGACAGCTTTATTTAAAATACTTTCCCACAGAAGAGAGTGGGGATTTCTGTGGTGACTTGAGACTCTTGGTTCTGTGTAGCAGATGACAGTGTAGATCTCACCATTTGGGGTTTCTGGTGTGAAGTGTGTTTTTGTTCATGCTTGATGTAGGCAGCAAACGCGACATTCTAAAAATACAAACCGTCAGACTTTAGGGCATTGAATGAAAAGGTGCAAGATGAGATAGGTGACCTAATCCCCAAAATAAAGTGTGGCTTGCCTCTCGTTTCTGGATAATTCTTGTATCTATCCTTCTATAAGCACTTGCTCTTATAGATACTTTTCTTCAAATATTCTACTTCGGTTTAAATGTTCTTTCCCTGAGCTTATTTATTATCTCGCTGGAATCAAACTGCTCCCTCAGTCCTTAAATCTACATCTCCTCTAGCACTTAATGTGCATCAGTGTACTTATTTCTTTTCTTGTCTATGTTCAGGCTTGGATAGGAGCTTCCTGAAGGGAGAGTATGTGTTGCTCTTACACTTAGCACAGCTGGTGCCAGACCCCAGAGCAGATGCCCAGTAAATGTACAGGTTGAATTTGTTCAAGGTTCACTGAGCTTTTCTGTGTCTGTATTAGAATATGGGGTCAGTTTGACGGCTCAGGGTATGCAGGTCACAATCAGTCTCGACCTTGGGTAACTAACAAGCGCATGCTCAGGGAGGTCTGTCATAATGGCAGGCAGCATGGCATGGGTCTCCTAAACCATGTGGCTCTTTAGAAGTCAGTAGTACTGTCCCTCGTAACAGCCTTCAGTACAGAAGCCAGAAGGCCTCATAGACCAATGAATAAGCTACCAAGGCACATTACTTCCCTGAAGTGTCCTTGTGGGGAAAATTACCTTATAGAAAAGTTGTTTAAGGCAACTAGCTATAGGTTAAGCAGTGGCTATGTGAAGCCAGGCAAACATTTTAACAATAAAATGCTTTCCCAGGCCTGGAAAATACTATTCAAGATATTTACATATTCAAGATACTTACTTCAAAGAGAACCTTTTGAGCCAGTAACTGAATTCATCCCCTGGGCCCTCTCTTGAACCAGCTTTACTCTGGACTCTGAAGTTTCTACAGATCATAACAACATTTTCCCAGTTACCCAGACTTGACATACTGGAGTCCTTTTTTTCCTCTTAAAAAAAAATCTTAATTCTTTATATACTCAGGTACCAGATTCTGTAGGTTTAAGTTCAGCATATTAAGTTCAGCTCTTTCTTCCAATTCTACTATTGTCGTCCTCTGACTCAGTTGTTCCTATTATTGCCTATTATTGACTATTATTGCCTTTGCCACGAATCCTAACTTCCTTGTTTGGACGTAGCCTGTAAACGTGGAGCGTTACCACATACCAGCTGAGGGTCCATGGGATGCTTGTTAACATCTGTGAGACTAAGAATTTTGTTCCAACAAGAAGTGAGATCAATAGCAGTATGTAAACTTTTGGAAATGTCAGGAGTATTAAATGAGATAATGTTGGAAAAGCAATGGTAACAGGACTGGCTCAAGTTTAGTAATTTGAAGTCATTGGAGCTGACTCAGCCATGTCACTGAGAGTCAGGAGATGGTGATTTGTTAGGGTATCATCAAAGATAGTTATTCAAAAAAGTATATCATTTTTATTTATATATGTCACTGACCTGTAAGTGTGCTATGTTATGTGTGTAACAGTGCTGTACAGTTTAGCTCAGCCAATCCCTTTTACTTACCTGATTGTTAGTTTTCTTTTTTATAGATCTTTTCTTTCTTTCCCAAGAAGATGCAAAGTTCTTGAAGGTAGAAATTGGATGTTCTACTTCCATTCACATGGAGCACGTGAGCTGGATGAACTTGGTGATACTACGTTGGCATTGGACCTCCCAATATGGCAGTTTTGGTGGCTCAACCTAGTTAATACAAAATCTTTATAGGCTAGTTGCTTGCTCAATAATTAAACCTATGTTTTAAATATTTCCCACTCATTTAATTTCAGTAGGAAATTTTTTCTTTGCTTTTTGTTTTTGTTGTTGTTGTTTTTAAATGCAGAATCTGATTCTGATGAATCTGATGATGGGTCTGAGGAGAAGCCTGATTTCTATGCTTCTTTTTACCTTATTGGATGATTTTTTATTTTTTTAATGTTTGTTTATTTAGTTTTGAGAGAACATGCACCTAGCAGGGGAGAGGAAGAGAAAGAGAGGAAGAATCTCAAGCACGCTCTGTACTGTCAGCACAGAACCCCAAACAGGGCTCAAGCTCAGAGATCTTGAGATCATGACCTGAGCCAAAATCAAGAGTCAGATGCTTAACCAATTTACCCACCCAGGCACCCCCCCCTTTTTTTTTTCCCTTAATTTGAGAGAGAGAGAGAGAGAGAGAGAGAGAGAGAGAATCTTAGGCAGGCTCCGTACTCACCTTGGAGCCAGACATGGGGCTCGATCCCACGACCCTTGGATCATGACCTGAACCAAAATAAGTCATTTGCTCAAAACCCTGAGTAACCTAGGTGCCCTTGGACTTCCCCTGCTAAAAAGGTTTTACCTACTTTGGAGGCAAAAATACTTGCAAACATTTGTGAGCATGTATACATTGTTTAACTCATATCAGTCCACTTTGAAAATATGTTAACTTTGCTTCTGGTCAGTATGGGAAGCTGCCCACCTCAGTACACACACACACACACACACACACACACACACAGAAAGAGAGACAGAGAGAGAGAGAACACTGAAGGAAACACATGAAAGGACCTATACATCTAGAGACCTGAACTTGACTCCAGCTGACTAATGGTAAAACTTTGGTCAAGTCATTTCTAGACCGCTATTTCTTCATCTTATGAACAAAACGTTTAGACCAGATGACTTTCACAGCATCTCCCATCAATGAGATTCCTCAGTTTGTGTCGGACTCTGTATTTTTAAATACTGAGGAATTTTCATGGTAATCTATATCTGTAACAGTCAGGAGAACTGGTTTCTTATGTACTTTTCTGGCTGTGCTAAATTTCTCTTTCATTGTGAAAGAGTATTAATGTATTCATACTGAAAACTTCTCTTCTGCTATATGGGTGGTTCATACCGCTGCTGTGGCAGAAGCCGGCTCTTGGACAGAGAAAGATAAAAAGGCCTGAGTTCTGTGACCCACAGATCAGGTTTTCCCCCGCCTGGAAGGCTGACTCCCCAGCATCTGTGAGGTGTAGAGACGGGAGACAGAGTGGAGGAGGGTGTCGTGGGCTCTTCCCCTAACTAAAGGCAGAGGCAAAAGTCATATAATTTTTCAGTTGCATGTAGTGCTTTTAGCTTCTGAGTACACTTTTAGTTCTTAATCACGTTCTCTTCACTTACTCGCCCCCAGACATTTGTTGAGCACTTAATGTGTACCAGACATTCGGGAGACATACAATAAGCAAACAATTTCAGCTTGAGTTGCAGAAGAAATCTGGGTCCTTTGGAAGCATCTAAAGAGTATATTTTGGGGCGCCTGGGTGGCCCAGTCAGTTAAGTGTCTGACTCCTGATTTTGGCTCAGTTCATGATCTCATGGTTGTGAGACTGTGCCCCATGTCCAGCTACATGCCGACAGTGTGGAACTTGCTTGGATTTCTTTCTCCCTTTCTCTCTTTGCCTCTTCCTCACTTGTGCAGGCTCTCTCTCTTTCTCTCTCTCTCTCTCTCTCTCTCAAAAAAAAAATACAACAGTATATCATAGCTATATCAACCTATGTTGCTCATGCACAAAGGCTACAAAGCCATCTATTGAAAGAAGGCCAGTGTACCTGGAATACAAGGGAGATGGGTACAGAATATGACAGGTAGTCAGTAGAGGGCTTTTCAGCTCTTTTGAAGGAATTGACATGTTACCCACCTACGTTAGTGATTTTGTTCCCTCAGGCACCCTCCTGAGATAAACAAAATATATTACAACTCCTATTTTAGAGGTCTTATAAATGAGTGCACTGCAGCTAACATATTCACTGTCTTGCTCAAGGTAATGGTATACTCAGTGTTTTAGAATGCTCTCATTTCAACTCATTGATTCATTCACTCTCATTTAGTAAATATTTCTGAGTGTTTAAACCTCTGGCGTAAGGCCTGCAATAAAGGCTCAGTATTATGTGCTGCGCTCATAACATCTGGTAAATGCAGGAAGGCCTTGAATGGCCTAAGTTCCCCTCCTACTCTGTTCATGCAGATAAGGTCCCCTGGTCAAACACTCTCCCTCCACCCACCCCCCCCCCTTATCAAAGGGACCAGGCACAGTTCCTGCTAATCCCTGTGATCCTGCAGAATTGCTCAAATAAGCCAGTCACATTGTGCTGTGAGAAACGAGGCATGCTACCCTCTCAGTGCTACAGAACTTCCTTCCGTAGCTGCTGCTTGTTACCTGTGTTCACAAGGACAACCCCCATGGGGCTTTGCACGGCATCAGTATCTTCCTCTCCTGGGCTGTGAGTTTATGTGACTAATGAAATGTTGTCTATCTCATCTGTCCAGTGTTGAGTGTCATGTAGCAGCCATGTCCATGACCCGAAGATAGGATTTCTTCCCTTACCAACATGGTGAATAGCGGGCCATTAAAACAGTGCCAGAAACGTAGATTTTAAAAGGAGTAAGTTTAAAGAGTCAGGCACCTCTGCATACCTTGAATTATGAAGTGAAGTAATACTAGAACTTTTGTTCTAGAATTAAGGAAAACATTTGCATCAAATGACTCCCACTACCCAACTGCACTGGTGAGTTGTTTTGTTGCTATTATTTGTTTTGTTTAAAAAAATTTAATGTTTATTTTTAATAGAGAGACCATCAGCAGGCAGGGGCAGAGAGAGAGAGAGACACAGAATCTGAAGCAGGCTCCAGATTCTGAGCTGTCAGCACAGAGCCCAGTGTGGGCCTCAAACCCACAGACCAGGAGATCATGACCTGAGTCAGGGTCTGACACTTAACCAACTGACCCACCCAGGCGCCCTGTTGGCTGTTATTTGAATGCAGCCCACAAGGTGAAAAGCAAGAGAAACAACTGACTTTATGTTCTGTGTCTTTGCTTAGTTCACATGAAACAGTTTTTCTCATTTCTTCGAACCTTACCAGCCAAAGGTACCTAATCTGCCATGCATTCTCTTTCAGTAGCATTATATGATACAGGTGGATTTTCTTGGGAGATCAGAAAGTCTCCAGGGTCATGTAAATGGAAGCAGAGCACATTTTATCATGACTGTGAGTGAATGTAACTGCTTACTTCTAGGCACAAGGGGAGCCAACCAGTTGTTGATTTGGGATTTAATAAATAACTTTCATTGAATGCTATATAATCAAAACATATAAATAAATAAACCAGATGGAGTGAAATCATTACTACATAGATGAGGCACTAAAAGAAGATATTTAATGAGTTGCTGAAAACATTTGTTGTTGAGTGAAGCTTAGGGAAGCTGCTAAACTATTATATCCTGTCCCTTTTGTTCATTCTGACCAGTGACAAGACACTGTTGGACACTAAGAGTTTCTTCCTTGGAGGAGATGACTAAGAGCACCTCATGGGTAACAGTTGAGAGAAACTCAACTGACGATCAGGAAGGAAGACCTGGAGTGTCAAATGTAATCTTGGCTTCCTTTTAGCATTTGTTAAATTGATGCCCCATCTGTGGGCAAAGAAAACACTAAGTTATTCCAATCAGTTAAACTGGAGTCACTCTGTTTTCATCCCTTGCTCATCTAAATAAAGTATCTGGGCACTGATGATATTTAAATTACATATAGTCAGAAAAATTATGTTTGTGTAGAATATTTACCACTTTATAGTGTATATTGGGGTCATTGTGGTGTTTTTAGCTTTGCATTATTGCCTTAGAAATCAAATCTCTAGGGTTAAAAACAACAAGCAGAATATAAGCTATGAGGTTATAGGAAGGTCATAAATTCAGTGGAAGGGCATATTACTTATTTTAATGCATTTGTGCATAAATTCAGTTTATTTTACTTAGAAAATGTTTCAAAGAGCATTTCTAATTGAAGGTGGATTTTGGTTTGTGCATTTGGCATTTTTCTAGGAACGCTGAAGAGTAATGTTATCTTAGTTCTGATAATTTCTCAGAAATTTTAACAGGCAAATAGACTTATGAATGAATGGAGTCAGCATCTAAAATATATGTGTCTCATGCTTGCAGCTCTTGTACAGATTACTGTACCTTTTTGATTTCTCTTCTTTGTGAGATTTCAGAGCCTGGGAGGCTTTAAGTTGCTGGCCAGGAGGTAGAAAAACATCAGATCTTTGATTCTAGTGCCCAGTGGGATATGTAGGAATTCGACTCTTGGGAATAAGACTGTTAAGAAAACCTCAGCCACCTCAACATCTGCGACTAAAAATAATAGTAAAAAAATATTATTACAAATAATTTGTTAAAACATACAAATATGCAAAGCATAATTTTCACCTTATTTTGTTCCATAGAGATAACAACTTTTAATTACTTTGACGCTTATATTGTTCAGATTTTTAAAAATTGAATTTTACTTGGAGAAATGATATGATACAATGAGTAGTACTGAACTTGGTCATTTTACTTAATTATACATTTGGACATCTGCCATAGGTGTGCACAAAGATAGAGCTCATTCTTTTTTTTTTTTAATTTTTTTTAATGTTTTTTATTTCTAGAGGAGAGAGAGAGAGAGAGAGACAGCGTGAGCAGGGGAGGGTCAGAGAGAGAGGGAGTCACAGATTGAAACAGGCTCCAGGCTCTGAGCTGGCAGTCAGCACAGAGCCCGACGCGGGGCCTGAACTCACGAACCGCAAGATCATGACCTAAGCGAAAGTCAGACGCTTAACCGACTAAGCCACCCAGGCACCCCGAGCTCATTCTTTTAAAAACAGTAAAGATACCATAAACCCCGCTTTAGTTAGTGAATGTTTGGATTGTTTTCCATTTTTCATCATTTTCAACATTATTACAGTGGGTAGTCTTTTCCACTTCTGCGTGTATCTCTGTGAATTAAAATACTTATAGTGGAAGGGCACTGGGTGGCTCAGTCAGTTAAGCGCCAGACTTTGGCTCCGGTCATGATCTCACAGTTTGTGAGTTGGAGTCCCACATCGGGCTCTGTGCTGACAGCTAAGAGCTTGGAGCCTGCTTTGGATTCTGTGACTCCCTCTCTCTCTTTGCTCCTCCCTTGCTTGCTCTCTCTCTCTCTCTCTCAAAAATAAACATTAAAAAATTAAAAAAAATCTTATAGTGGATATTATAAATTTAATAATAACAGCAGTAGCTGTTGGCAACTTTTGGGTCCTTATCATGCGACAAAGGATTCTGCTGGAAACATATAGTGTTCTCTTCTAATCCTTACAACAACATTATTAAGCAGGTTCTTTTTTTTAAGTTTATTTATTTATTTTGGGGGTGGGGAGGAAGGGGCAGGGAGAGAGAGGGAGAGAGAGAATCCAGTGCAGAGCATGATACAAGCTCAACCCCACGAACCATGAGATCATGACCTGAGCTGAAATCAAGAGTCAGATGCTTAACCGTCTAAGCCACCCAGATGACCCCTAAGCAGGTTCTTTGTGTTTCCCTGTTTTATAGCTGAGGAAACCAAGTATTACAGAGATTAAATAACTCCCCAAAGTTATGTAACAAGTAAGAAACAGAATTGATACTGAAACCAAGGTCTTTCTGATTTTACAGTCATCACTGCCCTTCTGGCTCCCATTGCCACGTCTGTATCAGTATTTAACTTGTTTTGTACAAATGTGTCCTCTTTTCTCAGCTGGGGCTTCTGTTCCGGATTCCTGTCTCCTCCGCCAGTGTCACAGCCTGGTATAGAAGTCGCCATGACCTCTTCCTTAGCCCTCCAATCTGGAGACAAACCAGAGCAGCCAGTTTTATCGTTCGTCCCCTTTTCAATTCCTTATTGGGCTCTTTTGCTGGGGCTGCATTCCTGGTAGAAGGCACAACCTTCCTGGGTCTGAGAGAGGGAGAGGGAGAGTTACTTGTAGGTTTCTTGGATTTATAATGCCTTTGCTGTGAGCCAGCGAATTCCAGCTGACCAGCAGTCTCTGAAGCAGTCACAAAGAGCAGCTGTCATCATAAAACAGGGGGAAAAGGAAAGAAAAAGTACTGCATGTACAATATGGAAAGAGTCATAGATACTCTTTGGTGATTAGAATTACACTGGTACAACTGGGTGGTGGGGGAAGCCATGTAAATGAACTGGGAGATGCTGGCATGACATTTGGTAAAATTTATATTGCGGAAATAGCCACTATCCCGTGTTGATGCTTGGATGAGCTACGTGAACGACTATATACAGAAAATATAGTACTTGAATGACTTCTGGTCATTGTGTGGGAAGAGTACGTTTGTCTGGAAATTTTGTGTGCATCATGTCCCAGCTCCTTCTTAATCTTTCCCTGTTTTCCACAGCAAACACTGCTTCTACCTTTTATTTTCTTGTATTACTTCTGAACAAACTTGTTTTCTAACATTTATTTTTTTGGCTCACTGTCAGTTAGACACGTCTGTGTGGGTATAAATCCTGTCTCCTCCATGTTTTATCCTCACCTATATTTTCCTCCACATTTTTTGCTTTCCTTTCTTCCATTCAAGGCTGTTAAACACCTTTTCTTTGTCAAGCACCTCATACCGGTAGCGGTACAATGATGTGTGTGGAAGATACATCTGCTTCTCTCACATAATCTGATAGAAAATTTTCTTCCAGAAAAACCTAGACTCTTCCATAGGATCTGACACAGGGATAATTTATTTATTTATTAAATGTTTACAGATAAGGAAACAGATTCTCACATTAATTAAATAACTGACTTGTCCACTCAGTCGTAGAACTCAAGTTGCAATCATCTATCATTCAATAGATACAAGTGCAATTCTCACCTTGTTCACCCAGTTAAGGCAGATACTACTACTGTTGTCCTGTAAGTGAGGGTGGTATTGCTACATGTCCTTTAAGTTACCGCTTAAAGGATATTGTTGACGAGAGCTCCTGTTAGTACTGGGCGCATAAATACAGGGATCACGTGCGACTCAAAAGGGAATGGACCTGAAAGAAAAGGAAAATTACTTGAGAACAATGGAATATAGCCTTCATTAGGCGTCATCAGAGAAAGAAAAGCAAAGATTTAAATTGTTGGATGATGGAAGCTGATAATAAAAATGCATCCATTTTATCTTATGTAAATTACTGAGCCACAGGAAAAAAAAATCAAATCATTTAATCTAAACCCTACAGCTTATTGGATGTAAGTTCTATTAGAAGACTGAGTCATTCTTGCTCTCTCTTTGCAAAGCAATAACTGTAAATTTCACCCTATATGTTTGCTTCTACATTGCTTCCCTGGCTAATAACCACCGTTAATAATATTCTGAAATCAGACACCCGGGTTGCTAGACTGTAGCTTGTCTATAGGTGGAACAGAATTTATTTGTTCATAAAGCAGTTAATTGGACAAGTAATTTTTGAGAAATGTCTTTAGAAATGTGTGTGCATTGAAAGGGAATGAGCAAGTGTTCACATATATATTTATATACAACCTACCAGTTTATCCTATATGCAGTTTTTGGAAAATAAGATACACAGGTCAAAAAATGTAGAAGTAAGTTTATATGTGGGCTCTTCTGAGGGGGAAAAAAAACCCAGATCATTTAAAATCTCCCTTGTCTCCAACTAAAGCAATTCTTCAAATTAAAAAGAAGCTTGTAGGTGTCATGGGTAGTCAATAGTGTAAAAAAAAAAAAAACAGGATATTTTAACTCCTTGGGATCCTAGTGTTGGGTTATATATGTGCTCACGACTTACTCTCTGGAAACTGTGGCATGTAGTCATTTTTAAATGAATGTTGAAGACTGAAGAAGTTGACCTGTCTCCCCTATGCCCCAGCTGCTCATTTGCACATTTCATTTGGAAGACATAGGGAGTTTGGAGTATCCCACATGTCCTACGAAAAGCCCAGAAAAGTCATCTCCGAAGTAATGCTGCTCTACAGACAGGAAAGGACCACACTACAATTGTAGTTAGACATTTGAAAGCACTGGGCCACATGTTGATAGACTGGCTTATTTTAATCATCTTAATGGGGACACCAGATCCAATAAACGGCACAAAAATGAAAGGGCCCAAACACCAAATTAGCATCTGAACAGCTAATTCCATGGTCACATATATACTATGTGGATGAAAACACGTGTCCCCATATTGCCACCCCCCACACATAAGCACACAAATTCGTACGTGCTAAACAACCACAGGTCCTGTGGGAATTCTTGTCTGCTGCTGGAGCAAATCAGAAAGGCATGGAAACAGTTCTCGGTTATGAAGAATAAAATAGCAGCTTTCATGTACCCTAAGAAATGTACTGTTTTATTTATTTATTTTTTTTTTTTTAAATTTTTTTATTTATTTCTAGGAGAGAAACAGAGAGACAGCGTGAGCAGGGGAGGGTCAGAGAGAGAGGGAGACACAGACTGTGAAACAGGCTCCAGGCCCCGAGCTGGCAGTCAGCACAGAGCCCGACGCGGGGCTCGAACCCACGAACCGCGAGATCATGACCTAAGCGAAAGTCGGATGCTTAACCGACTAAGCCACCCAGGCGCCCCAGAAATGTACTGTTTTAAAATAATCATTAATGAGTTGATGGAAGGGCTTCTGATTGCATAACTAGCTAATTGCAACCTTATCAAAACTCTGGATCTTTTCTTAGATTCATACCAGTCGCTCATGAATAGTTAATTCTAAACATATTCTGCATGCAAGGAATAGAAGGTAAGGCTCCTGGCTCTGATTTCCTGCACTGTAGCTGTTGAACAAAGGGGTTTTTAGGTTGACACTGTACACTGTAGTAGGTAGGAGATATGGGAAAGATATGGATAATTTCCATGAATTCCTCTAAGGACTCATATGTGAAATAGAGGGGAGTCTGCTGTTTTTTTGGTAGACTCATCTTTGTTTTGCTTTAATTTGCTCTCGGAATAAAACACTCCAGAATTGTCCTTTGGGGGGCTGTTACTACGGATTGGTTAGTTACTTTATTGACTGTGTATTAACATCCTCTGAACTACGTGTTCTGCCTGTTTCTTTACTAAATTATACTTTCCAACCTAGGCAGATGGTGGTGCCTGTTTCAAAAGGACATTTTGCTGTGCTGTTTTTTTTTTTTCTTTTTACACACAAGTCTGCCAGTTTTGGGGGCCATGTCCTTCTCCTTTGTCAGTAGTCGGTAATGAGAGATCAAATTACAAAGTCCAGGAGAAATAATACAGAATTTGGTTTCATTCATTCATTCTTTAGTTTATTCTCTAAGCATTGAATAAGCACTTTCTTTGTGCCAGATCCTATAATCAAGTGCAATAAGGAATCCCAGACATTGTGTCTTTCCTCTTTGCCCTCCACAAATAACATGACCCAGGACTTTATAACCGATAACTCCAAGCTTGGTGTCCTCTAGAAGTTTCATCGTGTCTTCCTCTGTAAGATCTTCATCCCCATTCTATGAGTCTGTTTTGCCTTTGCAAATAAGTGATTTCCCTGGACAAAACAGTTTTCTTTACACAAAGATGAACTCTGACCTTTACCTTTAGGAGCACAGAGACCTGGAGGAGGATATGCCATTAGTTTTCTTGTATATTCTACCAAGATCTTGCCCTAGTGTCCAGCTCCCTTCTGATTCCTCCCAGCAGGTGTTCTGTTAAGTGCAGAGCTCTTCCCAAATGTTGAGGAGTGTAACCTTGATTGGAGAAGAGGAAGGGGACAGGAGAGAACAGAGGAAAGAGAAGGGTGGGGAATAAAGGAGTCATTGCCTCTTTCCACAAGAAGCTTCTCCCCTTCCTCAGGACAGTAAAATATGGTCTCTACCTACATGGAGTTTTTAGTCTGGTAAGGAAGATGGAAAAATTAAGTTGACAATTACAGTATTGTGTGAAAAGCGCCAGAAACATTAAGTTTCCATGGATTAGGATCCCCACTTAATAATTGTTTAGAAGTTTCCCTCAGGGATTTGTATGGCTCAGTTTAGTCTGCTGTGTGTGTGTGTGTGTGTGTGTGTGTGTATGTGTATATGTATATAATTTCAAGGGAGACAATTATATTTACTGGAGCCCTGGAGGGTATATACCAACCATTCAGGAAGTTCCATATGGAAGGTGTTTTTCTGGCAAATGAAAGGAGGCTGGTGGTGGCTCACATCCCGTAACATAGGAGATTAAAAACACAATGACAATTTGACAGCAAAAAAAGCAGTTCATAATGTCGGTGTTGCCATTGCTCTCCTAGGTAATGGAGAAAAATCTACACCTTTCTCAAGAGCAAAAATTTTTTACCTATAATATTTGAATCAGGAGTCATTTATAATATACGGTCTAATCTCATTGTACAGAAGAAACTGCATCCCACAGATGTCCTTAACAGTAGCCTACATCTATTGAGCCCATCCTTTGTGTCAGACATCCAGACGTCGTTTACACTGATGATCATTTAACTCTTTTAAAACCCTAAATTCTAAGAAGTGGTTTCCCTGGGAGTGCCATGATACACAGAAAGAAGCTGAAGCTGGGGCACCTGGGTGGCTCTGTAGGTTAAACATTCAACCCTTGATTTCAGTTCAGGTGATGATCTCATGCTGACAGTGCAGAACCTGCTTGGGATTCTCTCTCTCCCTGTCTCTCTGCCCCTCCCTGCTCACTCTCTTTCTCTTTCAAAATAAAAATTAAAAAAAGAAAAAGGAAACTGAAGCTGTGTGAGGTTCAATAACTTGCCCAAGGTAACACACAATCTAGAAAGTGGCAGAGACTTGAACCTGGATCTTACTGGCTCCAAAGCCCATGCTCATGACCATACTGCTAAACTGCACGTGTAATAATACAGCTGCTACAGCTCCTGGTTCTTCTGGTGTTGCCTTCTAATGTCTCTCAAATTCATAATCTGGACTAGTGGTTCTTTTTTTCTTTTTTTAACTTTTTTAATGTTTATTTTCAAAAGATAGAGAGAGACAGAGCGGGAGCAGAGGAAGGGCAGAGAAAGAGGGAGACACAGAATCTGAAGCAGACTCCAGGCTCCGAGCTGTCAGTACAGAGCCCCAGCTGGGGCTCGAACCCACCCACTGCGAGATCATGACTGAGCTGAAGTCAGACATTTAACTGACTGAGCCACCCAGGAGCTCAGAACCTGGACTAACGGTTCTTAAACTTGAGTGTGCTGCATACTTATCTGGAAAACTCATTAAAACACAGAATACAGAGTCTATGTGGACTGATTCTAAGGTGTTCCCCCACAGTCCTTGCTTCCTGGTATTCATACCTGGATATAATCCCTTCCTTTTGTGCAAGAGATCTGTGACTTGCTTCTAACCAGTAGAATATAGCAAAGATGTTAGGGTGTCACTCCCATGATTATGGTACATTATATAAGACTGTCTTGCTAACAGATTTTCTCCAGCAACGCTGCTGGCCTGATGAGGTAGGCATCCGTGTTGAGCAGGCTCATTGACAAGGAACTGTAGCCAGCCTCTGGGAGCTGCAGGCGGCCTCCGGGACCTGAGAGCAGCCTCCAGACAACCTAGCAAGAACCTGGGGCCCTCAGTTCTACAATTACAAGTAAATTAATCCTGCTGTTAGCAGAACTCAATGAGCTTGGAGGCAGATTTTCCCCACTTGAGCCTCCAGATGAGAACACAGGCTGTTGAACACCTTGATTGAGACCCTGAGCAGAGGACCCACCTGGCAGTGCTGGGACTCCTAATCCACAGGAATGACAAAATAATAAGTGTAAGTTGTTTTAAACTTCTAAATTTATAGTAATTTTTTACTATAGCAATAGATGACTAATACATCCCCAGAGTTTCTGATTCAGTAGGTTTGGGGTAGGTCCCAAGAATTTGAATTTAGAAGAGCCTCTGGGAGAAAAGAAAAAAAAAAAAAAAAAAGAACCTCTGTGGGGTCAGTAGTGCTGCTGGTTCAGAGACCACACTTTGGGAGCCATTGGCCTAGACCCTTGACAATCACGTTAGATCCTACTTGTTTT
The DNA here is from genome assembly GCF_003009895.1 of Hyaena hyaena. Taxonomy (NCBI): domain Eukaryota; kingdom Metazoa; phylum Chordata; class Mammalia; order Carnivora; family Hyaenidae; genus Hyaena; species Hyaena hyaena. Next base: position 63,603 of record NW_024081470.1, on the reverse strand, counting down.
CTCATATACCCTCTGAATTTTCTGCTCCATTTTCCACACTGCAGCCAGAGGAGTTCTTAAAGCACAAGTCATATTACTGCTACCTAAGAGCCTTTCAGTAACTTCCCACTGGTATAAGACGAAGACCCAAATGCTCTTGCTCCTGCAGCCACTTGAGCCCATCTCCCTTCATTCCCTTACTCTCTCCCTCCTTGCTTTGTTCACTTTCTGCCTACAACCCTCCTTCCCTGCAGATGAACTCTGTGCTGTCCTTTGATAGACACATACTTACCTTCAGCTCTAGTGTTATCTCCTCAGCAAATCCTTCTCTGATGTCAGTCTGGATGAGGAGTTTTGGTAAAACATTGACTTGGGGGTTAAAAGTGTGGGCTCTGCACTCCATCTGTCTGCGTTTGGCTCTCAGCTCCACCATTTATCATCTCTGGAACTTTGGACAAACCAACCTTTTTTGTCTGCATTTCCTCAACACTAAAGCATAACACTGAGTGTAGTTACTTTATCAAATGAGGAAAATTTTAATACCTTCTACATTAAAATGAAGCTGTGGTAGTAGGTTACTTCTTTAAATTAGAAAAAATCAAATAACTTTTTAAAAGTTTATTTATTTTGTTTTCTTTTAAATTTATTTATTTTGAGAGAGAGAGAAAGAGTGAGGAAGGGGCAGAGACAAAGGGAGGGACAGACAGAACCCCAAGCAGGCTTCACACCACCACCAAAGAACCTAACTTGGGGCTCAAACTCATGAAATCCAGGATTATGACCTGACCTGAAATCAGAAGTCAGAAGTGTAACTGACTGAGCCACCCAGATGCCCCTAAAGTTTATTTACTTTGAGAGAGAGAGTGTGTGTCCCGTGCCTGCATATGAGCAGAGGAGAGGCACAGAGGGAGAGAGAGAGGATCCCAAGCAGGTTCTGTACTGTCAGAGTCCAATGCAGGGCTTGATCCCACACACTGTGAGATCATGACTGGAGTTGAAATCAAGAGTCAAGACACTCAACTGACTGAGCCATCTGGCCCTCCAAGAATGAAATAACCTCTATGCATGGAACATGTCAGGCACCTAGTATGCTCTTGGTAAATGGTGATAGTAGCTGCTTTTTGTGGTGTTACTGTCATGATTCTCCTAGAACCATATTCCTTTAATTGAAATGTTGCATTTATTAATGTGAATGTCCATCTCCCCTTCTAGATTATAAGCTCCATGAGAGTAGGAACCACTCTTGCTTCTCACTTCAGCCCCTGTGTTTCCTATAGTATCTGGCACAGCATAGACAGTCAGAAGACATAGTGTATATTTGATGAATGAATGAATGAATGAATGAATGAATGCATGCATGCATAAATGAATGAATGAATGAATGGTAGTGGGATCAGGACCCCATTCCAGGTAGCCTATTCCCAGATAAATGTGTATTCTTTCCACTTGGGTGGAATGCAGTTCGCAATGTATTTCAGTCTCTAGTTGTACCAGTATTTGGGCCCCACCCTTCATCCTCTGCCTTGTGATGAGATCGTATGGACAGTGCATTAAACTTGTCTTTGAACTTGGGCTCCAGTGGACTCTGTGCCATCAGGTGTAATCTCCTTTTATCATGGAGCTTAGAGAAGAGGTATTCTTCTAAGTAAGTAATTTTACTTAGGTCAAATATGTGAGCATCTTTGCTTCTCGAGATTTTCCTTCGCACTTCAGTGCCTTCCAAAGTTGTATCATGTACTGGATGCTAATAGGACATCATTGCTCTAAACCAAACTATATTAGCATCTCTCTGAGGTCAAGTACTCTGTGTCCAGAGCTCTGATCCTGTTCATCAGGGGCTGGCCAGAGTGCTAGAACGTACATTATACCACGGCCTGCTTTGCATTGTGCTGGAGCATAGCTCCATTCCATTCTTGATTCCAGACAGAGAAATGCATTTTGTCGATTTTTTTTACTTCATCCTTAGAGCAAAAAAAGAGCTGGCCCAGAAAACCAAAGTCTGCAAGGTTCTCTGGAGAATCTCTCCCTCCCTACTTCATTTCATTAACCTTTCTTCTGAAACTACTTTTGCATGTCTGGGTTTAATTAAGAGTTTTTGCAGGCAAAACTGGAAAGAGCCCATCTCTCCCCTTGGTTTATTCCTTCATCTGATTTGTGTTGAATGTACACATTTTTTGAGAATTAATTATAATTGCTTTTGAGAAAAGAAATAGCTCTTTTTTGTGTCTTCAGATCCTTAATTCTGGCTTATACGCAGCTAATAATGATCGCAGTCGACATAATCAGTTCTAATGGCCTCTACTGTCTACCTAGTTTTGCATATAGGAATGTAATTCAAATTTCAGAAAGGCTGGGCTGAATGGCTCTTTGTTCTGTGTTTAAAGCATTACTTCAGTGTTCATTGGAAAGAGGTCTGTTATTGTAAACTGGATTTGAGTCTCTACTTTCCAGCTCTGGGAACATGGGGTGATTCTTCAGGTCTCTTAGGCCATCTCTTCAACTTTTCGGCTTACACTGCTCTGAGCAGTGGGGACCACTGAAATAGATCACCTGAGTGAGAGAACTTTATAAACTGTGAAGTGTTCTTTACCTGTGATTATTATTCTAATTTGTATTGTCCTCACAGGGATTTTCTGAATTTGCTTGAATGCTACATTCAGAAAAGAAAGCTCAGTTTTTATTCCTGACTTTTAAAATTCCGATAGTAACACTTTACAACCGTTTAACTCTTACAATTTACAAAGCATATTCTCACACATTAATCCATTCCTAACCTTCGAGTGGAACGAGAAAGGAGTTCTTGCTCCGCAGCTTGAGGTGTATACCTCACTTAAACCTTGTAAGAAAGCAAAATTAGCTCCACGTTGTAGATAAGAGAACTTAAGAACAAGGTTATACAGCTTGAACTTGGGTCTTTATAATTAATTGTTCTCTTCTGTGAAGACAATTGTATATAATATAATATGAGGCTTTGAGTTATCCAGAGTGGACCACTCACTGTACCAATTTTTCTTTTCCAAATTATTTTTTTAATGTTTTATTTATTTCTGAGAGAGAGAGAGAGAGTGAGCGAGCACGGGAGGGTCAGAGAGAGAGGGAGATACAGAATCTGAAACAGGCTCCAGGCTCTGAGCTGGTAGCACAGAGCCCGACACAGGGCTCGACCCCACAAACTGTGAGATCATGACCTGAGCCAAAGTCAGACGCTTAACCGACTGACCCAGGCGCCCCCAAATTTTACTTTTTAGATCTTAGCTTTCATTTATATTAGCAGAGAAACATGGAACTAGCAAGTACCTTCAAGAATTTATTGCTCTAGGTGTGCCTGGCTAGCTCGGTTGGTGGAGCACGTGAGTTGTGATCTTGGGGTTGCAAGTTTGAGCCCCATGTTGGCTTCAGAGATTACTTAAAAATAAAAAAAAAATTAAAAAGTTAAAAAAATAATGTATTACTCCACTTAAGATTTAAGGCTGGGCCGGTGTAGCCATGATACAGAACTAGCTTGAGGATACTCTAGCTCAGTGGTTCTTAACTGGTGATGACTGCCCCTGCCTCAACATTTGACTCTATCTGGAGACAGCTTTTATTGTTGCAAGGGGCCAGGTGCTATTGACAGCTAAGCAGTCAGAGAGTAGGGATGTCACCAAACACTACAATGTGTAGACTGTCCTACCTTTCACAACAAAGAATTTTATGGCCCAAAATGTCAATAGTGCTGAGGTTGAGAAACCTTATTCCAGCTGGAGGAATCAGGAAAGGCTTCCTGGAAGAGGTGACACTAGAACTGGGGTTTACTTATTTATTTATTTTTCAAATGTTTATTTTGAGAAAGAGAGGGGGAGGGAGGGGCAGAGAGAGAGAGGGGGAGAGACATGACTTCAAGCAAGCTCTGTGCTGAAAGCTCCATCTCACGAACCATGAGATCATGACCTTAGCTGCAATCAAGAGTCAGACGCTTAGCCCACTGAACCACGCAGGCACTCCCACAACTGGGGGTTAAAAGACAATGAAAAATTCTCCAGGCAGAGGAGGGAAGGAAAGGACCTTACAGACAAAGGGTGTGGCATTTGCATAAGTACGGAAGCCTCAAGTTGTGCTCCCATGTAGGAATTTTTCAGCTCTTTGGCATTTTTGTCGCATTTCTGGGAGGAGGAGTAGCAGGATGACATGAAGAGCAATGTGCTAAGATCTTTTTTTTTCTGACAGTAATTCACATCGGGAGTCGGACTGTAAACTTATCTTGTTCCCTGGAATAGTTCTCTGTGCCAGACAGCCTGTGAATATCATCACCAGTTCTTAAGAGGATCATGTGGAGATTACTCTACAGTAATGATACCGACAGATAATCAAGCCCAATCTCAGGTCTTTGTGGACCTGTGCTTGTTTCCCCTCTGTGGGTGTCTGTACGAATTGAATCGCATGGAGGTGAACACTTGAACACCTGAGCTGAACACTTCTTTCCTTGCTTATATCCATGGCCCCCTTACGAGGTCTCTGCATGGTCTAAGTGCCAGAGAAATTTGATGGGGCAGCACACAGAAGTGGTACTCAGCGTGTTCTTATGTAGTAATACAGGGCTGTGGGTCTCTAGCCAATGCAATTTGCTAGGCTTCTGTGCTTTTGAACAGTATATGTGTATATACATATACACATATACATGTATACAGATTTCCCTCCTTTGTATTATACCACAACTTCAATTCAGGTAAAATAAATTATTTTCAGTGTATTGATTAACTGTGTGTGTGTGCTTGCGTGTGTGTGTATGTGTGTGTGTGTGTGTGTGTGTGTATGCATGTGCTGGCAGACCTTGGTCCGAATCCTCACTTTATCTTATCTTTTCCTTGCTGTGTGACTTCTGGCCAATGCCTTCATCTCTCTGGGCTCCAATTTCCACATCTCTAAAATAGAGTTCAGAGCACTCAGCATGGCTGTGTTTGGGATTAGATGGGATGCAGAGAATCTAAAACAGTGACTGTAGATAAGCTAAATAAATATCAGCTTTATTATTACTGCTGTGGTGGTGGTGACACTGTCACAGCATTGGAATCCGTGGTGTGGAGGATATGAAGGTCCATAAGATGCATTCCTGCTCCTCAGTGCTCATAGTGAAGACACCCCTCACCAGCCCACCACGACGGTTGTTACTATATAATCCCGCCATCTTAGTCTGGTAACCATAGAGCGGCAGTGGTAAGACTGAGCTTTGTGACCTTGGGTAAGTTACTTAACGTCTCTGAGCATCATCCAGGGATTTTCAAGAACTAAATGACGTAAAACATTTGAAATTCTTGGCACACAGTAGACCTTGAACAAATGCTGATTCCCTCTTCCCTCAGGCAGTCATCATCAAGATGTTCTATGGATTTTACTGCTGGCAAAAACAAAGGAGGTTAAATAAAAGTCAGAGGTGAAAATAAGGGGAATTACAGAGTTTTTGTTTTGTTTGGCTTTGTTTTCTTTAAGTTTGGTGAAATATGCAGAGAACCTCCCTCCCTTAAACTTCAGTGGGTTTTAGATGACCTGTCATTCTCCAAGGTGAAATTTATTTTTCTGCTTTGATCTCTCGACAACTCCAGACATTTCTCATAGATGGTTTTGACCTTGGATGGAGATGTCTCGGCTCTGTCTGCACCAATCCTGATTATGCCCCCTCCAATCCCAGCTTGAGCACCTAGAATTTCTGGCCTTATTCCTGAGCACCTTACACTGCTTACTGTTTTTTGAATGTGGGAATGTTTGTTTCATTCTGATTGAATTACCCTTCTCCTTACAAGGTTGTCACTTCCAAGCCTCAACCCAGAGAACTTGCTCCCTCCTCTAATTATAGCATTTGTGGTCATTTTTATTGTAATAATTGTATTGCATTGTTAGTTTCTTGTGTGTCCCCAGGCAAGGTTTTGAGGTCTTAGGGCACAGGGACCATGGAGAATGAATCTACTTCGAATCCACAGCAACTGGTACAATGTAAATGTGGAGTGGTTGTGTCCTGATGCATCTAATTAAGGAGACTGGGAGTGAAGCAAAAAGGCCATACAAACATGCTGAAGGATAATGGCAGGAACGGGACTGGTGAGAAGATCCTCAGACTTTATGCTCTCAGTGCCACTGGGAACTGGCTGCATGGGAAGTGAAGATCCCAGGGATCCCAGGGTTTTCAGAGGCAGAGCCAGAGTCCGTTGTGGGCTGGGAGAATGGTCTTGTGGAATGAATAGGAGCCACGCGGACCTGGGGGCAATCTTCATTCCATCACTGAGTAGCTCTGTGAGCTCTTAGGGATTGTTTTCATTCTCTGATGCTAAATTTCAGTTTGGGTAGCTGTGTGGTTAGTATCTTCTACGTAGAGATCATACATTCGGCTCATAGTAGACACTCTATGAACTGTCGTGAATATCCACTGCGGGAGTGACTTCCAATGTCCCGTGCCTGTGTCTGTTGCATTGTCCACATAAACTGCATCTACCCTATTGTGGCCATTAGTGTCAGGCACTATGGTGAGCACTTTCTATACATTTGCTAATTTCATTTTTTCCTCAATAATCTTGTAGGATGACAGGTTCTCTTGTCATACATATAATGCAGAGGAAGAAACTTGGGGATTGGAAAGAGCCCAGAATTTCCCATAATAAGTAATGGAGATTTAATTTCAACTAGTCCTGGGGCACTTGGGTGGCTCTGTTGGTTAAGCATCTGGCTCTTGGTTTCCGCTAGGTCATGATTTCACTGCTCATGAGTTTGAGCCCCACATCGGAACTGACAGCTTGGATCCTGCTTGGGATTCTCTCTCTCCCTCTCTGCCCCTCCCTTGCTCACACTCTCTTTCTCTCTCTTCCAAAATAAATAAATAAACTTAAAAAACAAAAACTAGTCCTACTGGAGCTCCTGTATTTCTTGCCATTATCCAGTATCTTCTATTCCCTCATTGTCAGGAAACACCTGTATGTTTTTGTGAAGCTGTCTGGACTATGCAGACCTTCATAGAACATGTGGAAAATATAATTTCTATCTTAAAAAACTTTGTATTTCAGGTTCCCAAATCTACTCAGGAATGGACTTCAGGGTCCAGTAATTCTAATACATTAATAATCCTAATACTTAAGTTATATGCTTAAATGATGAGACCACTGAGCATAATTTCATGCTCAGAGGTGGATTTTTGATGTCGTTCTTTGAAGTTCTCAGGTTATGTTCTTTTACAATGAGAATAAGAAAAAACAACAATCTAGTATGGTTTTTTTTTTTCCTACTGGTCCATAACCTTCTCAAGGATAGTTCCCATCTTCCATTTAATAATAAATCATTGTATTTGTCTAGCAAATTATACTTTCCAAAGTGCTTTTGTAAACTCCTCTCATTTGCTTTTCCTAGCAACTCAGCAAGGTAGGCAGGGCAGAGGACATTCTTCATGAATAGGTGAGGTGGCTGAGGCTCTTAGTGAGGAGACCTATCCAAGGTCACAGGAGTAATTGGTGACAGAGCTGGGGATAGAATCCACGTCTCTTGGCTCAGTGCTCATCTTCTCCCAAATGCCTATTTCGGTAAGATCAGACAGCTGCAACAATTTGTACACAATGAAATCTTCAACAAATGTTGATGGGCTGATTTGGCCCAAAACAATTGAAGAGATTTTTCACCATCATTTCCATTGTTTCTCTAAAGTAGCTGAGGAATGCATTATCTGTAGTTTGCCCGTGTGCAGGAAAGAAGCAGAAAGCAAACCATTGATCAGTCTTGAAAGTTGTTTCCTCAGACATCTGGAAAGTTTTCAGAGCAGGAAAGTTGTGGTTTCTGTTCAATGGCTCTTTCCTGATGTCCCTATATCACAGAGCCTCCTCTCTGTAGTCGTCACTGGAGACAATCTGCCTGTCGCTAGTACAGTGGAGTCTAGTCTCATACTGGAGTGGATGTCCATCCTTCCTCAGAGACCTCTGAGATATAATATCCACTAGAAGGTTCTGAGAGAGTAGTAAAACTAGACATTCAGTACACTATTTTTTTCTTGGCTAGAATAATTTAACAGAGTTCTTTGTAGTACGAGCTGCATGATCTAGGGATGATTTGCTCATTAGTGCTTTGCTATATGAACCCAAATCAGCTGGTTTAAATCAGAGTTCAAGAGACATTTCCGAGGTTTTTTTGGCATTTATTTTGGTAACCTATAAAATCTTTTTTTAATGTTTATTTATTTATTTATTTCTAGGAGAGAGAGACAGCGTGAGCAGGGGAGGGTCAGAGAGAGAGGGAGTCACAGACTGAAACAGGCTCCAGGCTCTGAGCTGGCAGTCAGCACAGAGCCCGATGCGGGGCTCGATCCCACGAACCGTGAGATCATGACCTAAGCGAAAGTCGGACGCTTAACCGACTAAGCCACCCAGGCGCCCCAGTAACCTATAAAATCTTGATTAGACATCTACATTCTCTGGTGTTGATCCATTCACAAGATGAGCACTAACAGTTTTCAGTGCAAAAATTGGGGGATTGTAGATCAATTAGATCTATTGTGCAGAGTATTGATGAAGGTTTGGATTAGGGTCACTCTGCCAGCATATAACCATGCTGTCCAGATGTCCCATCTACCAAGTGGGTATTTAATAAAAGCCAATGGATTATACAACATGTGCGGCCTTTTGCTTAATGAATATGGAGGCCGAATTGAGATTTTGCTCATGATTCTATCCCCAGTGCCTGGCACACAGTCAGTGCATTTTTGTCCCATGAATATAGCGTAGTGTTGTTGGCCTTTGCCTTCTGCTCCCCCTACTCTTCCCCCTCACTGGCTCCACCCCCTGCCCACTTTTTATCCCTGCTTCTCTCCATTATAAGCCTGTCACCCCTTCTACTGCTTCTTGGAAAATCTCTTCTCCTGCCGGACACACCTCATTGTCATATACCTGTGGCAGTGTTGCTGGGTGGACTGGGGAGACCTTGTACCTGGAAGCCTTAATCCAGCCCATCCAAAAGGTGTTGCCAGAGGCTCTTGGTCTAGTCATGAGAAAGAATTCAAGGACAGACACTACACAGCCAGTAAGTAGCGTAAGCAGGAAAGTTTATTAAAGTAAAGGTATACTTTTGAGATGTGATGGCACATGAGTTCAAGGGAGAGATGTGCTCCCTAGGGTTTGGGTTTCTATCTTTCATGGACAGTTGGTAACAAGTGGGTGTAATATTCATTAATGGAGGCAGAGATTTCTTAGAAGTAAGGTTACAAGCTTTCTTTTCCTTATTTGGTCAAGGGTTTCCTGTCAGGGTGCCCTTGACAGGAAGGGAGATTTCAGTATGTTAATATACTATCACGTAGGAATAATGTGAACTTGGGCCTCCTTTGTCAGCCATCTTGGGCCTGTCTGGTTTGATCTGCTTTCTTGTGGTTTTGTTGTGGGGTGCTTCCAGGACAAGCCTCTGACTTCCTCGTAGTTAGCTGGCCATGACTTCCCGTTGCTGGCTTCCTGGCCACTGGTTGAAAGCCACTGTCTACTCTAACAGTGTCCCCACAAGTGCAGGACCTCTGTTCTACTCACACCAGGGTTCTGTCTCAGGCAGTGGTGGGCACACAGCAGACATTTGCTGGTTGGGTTGAAGGAAGGAAGGAATGTATTAGACTTGCAAACAACTTTATGAAAAGAGTAAGAGTTGAATTTTGAGAGTTGAATTTAAAGAGACCCTCCTGTGTCATTGGAGAGAGTCTTAAGGGAGCACTGAAGGCAACACTCCAGAGCTGGGAGACACTCAAGATTCAGCCTGACAGTCGCGGTGATAATCATAAAAATGATTCCCATCTATTCCATATTCCACATCCTTCACAGTGATTATTTTAACACCTAGAATGCCACAGCCTGGCCCACATTCAGCTTCCTCGCTTGGTTTGAGTGCGTTTTGCACTAAACCTGACTTTGCTGATAGAATTCAGTAGCATTTGCCTAGACTTGATCTGGAATTCTATAGCTTAGTGTGGGTCTCTCTGGTGTTTGTTTCCATAGGACCCTGGGCTGCTTCTTCCATAATGATCTAAGTGTGTTTTTGGGGTCATGCTTCATTGCACTTTGCCACAGCAGTGTGCTAAGTTCCTGCATCTCTCTCCCCAGCCTTCTCACAGCATCAGAGAAGGGACCACAGCAGGCTCTGTGCTGCCTGCCCCCTAAGCCGGAGAACATTTTCTTTTAGAGAAATGAATCTGTATCGGGAGGGTTGTTTTTATAGAGAGAATGCAAATCAGTGTTAATGTCCATGCATTTTAAGTACCACCAGGAGATGCCTAGTGTAGAGCTTTGGCTGGGAAAAAAAGTTATTTTACATGGAAAATTTTACCCAAATAAAAACTAAAGTGAATGCAGCTTTTGCACATCCCTTTCTCTCTTAACTCCCTTGTGAGGTGGGTGCCATTCTCACATCAATGTTATGAAGGAGGAAACCGAGGAGGCTTTTGAGAAACTTTGTTGTTGGCCGGAGGTCACACAGCTAGTCAATGACAGCGTCAGACCTTGACTCAAGTCTGTCTCCGGATTTTATGGCATGACATCATCTGGTAATTATTGAGGTGACACAGCTTCAATTGGTCAGACACCATGGATCACTAGGACAAAGATGCTCTATAAAGGAATCCAGATTGTGGTCATTTTTGAAAGGTCTTCCCTAAAAGCAAAAGGTGGACTAAAGGGCTCTTTTAAGTTTCCTCTCTCCCTCCTGCTCTGCAATTCGATGCAGTCTTGTGTGACTTGTTATCTTGAATACAGAGAGTGTGCCTTTAATAGAGACTATTCTGCAGGTAAAACACATGTGAGCACGAGAGTCTGGTTCTGACATCCCTTTTAATACTTTTAAGTTCATTGCACAGCTGTGTATGAAGAGCCTTTGTTGTACGCGGAACAGTCTGCAAAGCCCTTGGGAGCACAGCTGTGTAGCAGGAAGGGCCAGACCTGCTTCTGCCCTCAAAGAACTTGCCTTCTAGCACTTACTAAACCTGGAAAGCGTGCTATTAAAAAATAATATTAAACTCCCCATGTTTATAAAGTAGTAGTCATCTATGCTATTCTTTTTACATGTACTTTGTCTTTTTCTTTTGGTGCTGTTTCGGCATCGTTAAATTAGGAAACATTTATTGAAGACTCACTGTCTTCTTGACGCACAGAATTGATGACTATATGATCTGTGACCCCAAATAGATATGTACAAGGAAAATGGCGTACAGTTTGCGAGTGCTGTATGGTGGTTTGCAGAATTTATTTTGGAGGCCTTGTGGATGGAGTTATTAAATCTGCTGGGGGCGGGGGGAGCAGGATAGGAATTAAGAAAGTCCCCAGATGGTGTGAGCTGACCTAGTCGTTTTTGGATTGGTAGCTCAAGACCATATATTTTATCAGGTAATATAAAGTACAAATGTCATTTAACTATTCAGATGTAAATTTTATTTACATGAGACTGTATAAAGTTGTGCTGAATAGACCCAGCAGAGTATACCTTCAATATTTATGGATTTAACATCAATGATTTTGATTAATCAAACACTATTTTAAGGGCTCCTGATATGAACGGTTCCTAATTTTGCTGAGAATCCACATTTAGTTACCTGCCTTTGGACTGCTTCATGTAAGCAAAGGGTTTGAAGAGGGATTGAGTCTAGCCGACTGCCCAGCTGTCACATCTGAACTTGGCATTGCTGTGTCATCCTGAGTCGTCTTGTACTTGAGCAAAGCGTTGATTCCTTTGTTGAAAATGACCATCATTTGGAATAGTAAATCCTGAAAAGTTTAGAAAGTTAGTTAACTTGTGTTCGAAGAGAATGCACGAAGGATGTCTTTTCTCAGAAAAGTGTTAGCATAGAACTAAAAGAGCCTGTAAAACCATCTGAACCTTGGGGTATTAATGCAGAGTATCCATTCCCTTTGTTATGTCAGTGGGCCAAAGGGTATACAAATTTTCAATGTTAGATTGGGACTGTACCGAAACATACGGAATATGCTGTAATAGAGTAAATAATGTTGTAAAATTCAAAATGCTTTTAAGCTTCCTTGGGCTTTCCTGTTCCACACTAGATCTACAGACTGAGAAAGTGCCTGCAATGTAAATGCTCAATATCCATTTGTTGTCTGAAATTAAAAAGTCTTATGGACCTTAAAATGCGAACACTCATCACACACATTGCATATTTATTTTTCACTTAAGGATCAATTCCCAAGATTTTTAATGGGCTAGATAGCCTGACTTTAAATGATTATATCATTTAGTTTAGCTTGAGATATCTTATTACCTAGAAGGTATCTGTTTTCTTCTAGGAACATATTGTGTTGGAGAGTAAAAATATCTCTATCTATTAGGACAGCATTGATACTCTAAAATGCCAGCCACCATGATTAGGCTGATTGTAAAAGAAATTTGGAAGGAAAAATACGATGAAATGTTTCAAAATAGTGACATCTGTTAACTCATATTCGGTGCCTAATGTGCATTTTTCCTTTATGTTTCTCTCTCTCTCTTTCCCTGAAAATATCCTTCCCTCAAGTTTCCCCCTTATCAGAACAAAGTAGTAAGAGGTGATTTTTTCAAGCCAAATGTGACAGAACACACATCAGCATTCAGGAATGAGGTTTTTGCACTAGGTAATAGTGTAATCGGTTTTGCCAGCAGCAGAATGTACAATCCTATTAGAGATGGGGAAAAGGAAAAGTATCACCTTAATTTACCTCTAGGCAATAGAGCAATAACATGGGGTGCCTAGGGCTGCCTGTGTAAAGATACTTTAATCATACAGTAAAAACATTTTTAGTCTGCTGTCTGCTTTAGATGAGGGAAGGCTCTCCTAAGTTAATAAATGAAATGCATTCAGCATATAGTCTGGCAATGATGATATGCTATTCTTAATCTTTGTCAACATTAAATCTGTTAAGGAAATTTAGCAGGCTAGAATGAGATCAGTTTCCCCCACCATATTCCCTTTAAAAATTGGACTGCAGCCTTTGGATTGGGCTCATACTGCACAGGAAGGAATTTCTCCAAAAGGAAGGAAAGCCAGGGTTTCATTCCACAACCTACAGACAGAAGCTGCTTTCTATTGTCTTGTACCTTTGGGACTGAACTCATTATAGTAACCATCAAAGTAGAAAGTCTTCAGCTGGGGGTATTCCTCATGTTTGCTTTCTGGCTGTATGGGGAATGTGATCTTTAATTAGTTCAGGATATAAAATATTGCAGAGAATTTCCCAGGCACACTCTGCTTTGTCGTCTAGGTCAGCAAATGCAATTCTGCTTTAATTGTGGCTGAGCTATTGTCTTAGACTGGTATTCCTAGAGTGCCTTTTACCAATTAATGGTAATATACTACTGGGAAATCATGTTGCTTTGTGGAAGCTCGTAAATAGCAATGCCCTAATAGGCTGTCTATTAATAGTAATACAAAGTCAAGGACCTAATGCCATTAAATGGCAGTATTCGTGTGTGAAAGCCTTCTAGCAACTACTTTAAGAAATTTCGCCAGTCAATTGTGTGCATGAGAGTGTATGGGTGTGTGTGTATCCGTGTGCACATGCATGTTTTCTTCCTGTCTCTTTCTCTCTTCTTTGTCTGTCTGTGGAACTCTTTCCTACTATGAATTTCCATTTTCTGTCAACTCCATGATTGATTGGGTTCAGGGAAGCAACACGTGCCAGTCGTTGCCTTTGAACCTGCACTTCAGATGTGTGGCGTTTTATTTCCTCTCCTGCCTCTTGGCTTATCATCACTTCTAGCAGTGAATTTTGACATGTGCAAATTAATAATCATTCACTCAAAATGAATATGGTGACCTCTGTGCCCACACAGTGTACTAAAAGGAGAAGGATGTGGTGCTCATGAACTCGAGGAGTTTACAATTTAATGAGAGAAGCAAAAATGGATGCTTTTGTGTGTACCTATATATTTTCCATCTGTCTCTCATAGTCTGTCAACTTATTATAGTCTAATGTAACCACATGCTTTTTACATTCGCATGTCATATACTCCTGAGAATAATAGTTAATTTTATGGAAGACAGAATTAAGAATTGAAGTGACCTCTCTAGGCTGGAAAGCTGAGCCAAGAGCAAGGCAAGAAAATATTACAGGGATAAAAATAAAACTTTAATTGAGACTCAAAAATGTGATTAGACAAATGCAGGATGGAACGATGGCCCAGCAGTTCATATGGAAGATACTTTGATGTTTTAGTGACCAGAGCCTGGAGAAGAAGCAGAGTGTGAGCTAGTTTCTTTCCAGGAAGCCTAGTGCAGCCTCTGAGGACAGTGATAGGCAAGTGTGGGTTTTAAATGAACTGGTTTTCCAGTGCTCTGTCCAAACAGGCCACAGGCATCAGGGGTGTTGCATTAAGGGAGACTTTCAGGCTAAGTACCATCTAGGAGAAGATCGATAGTATAGGAAGAAATGGGTAAGAGGCATCTCATGAGAGTGAAGTTCAAAGACAACTCAGAATGTTGACTCCAAAAGAGAAAAGGTAGAAAGGACAGAAATTCGTTTATTATTTTAGGACGTGTGGAGTGGAAGAGGTGCAGTGCATGATCTGTGCTGTTTCAAGGGCTGAGAGCGAAGGCAGGCAAATATATGAACCCAGTAGTCACAACTGCCTATGGGTCGTGCACAAAGGCTTGGGAAGTAGGAGCTCATGGGTACTGAGCCTTCAAGTAAGACCAAAAGGATGCTAAAAGTTGAGGTCTATCATAGGTAGATGCTTGCCTTGGGTGATTGTGATATGCTTACCATGTTGAGGTTCTCAAGGCATGCCAGTCTCAAAAAAAGAAATGAACTTAAAAAATACCCTCTCTCCCTCTCTCTCAAAAACTAAACTAAAAAAAAAAAAAAAAAAAAAAAAGGCATGCTAAATGGACATGAGATCAAAGCCTCATTCTATTGCTTACTAATAATGTGATCATGAAAAATCTACTTCAGCTTCAAACCCGGGGGCACCTGGGTGGCTCAGTCAGTGAAGTGTTGGACTTCGGCTTAGGTCATGATCTCATGGTTTGTGAGTTCAAGCCCTGCATTGGGTTCTGTGCTGAGAGCTCAGAACCTGGAGACTACTTCAGATTCTGTGTCTCCCTCTCTCTGACTGCCCCTGGTCGTGCTCTGTCTCTCAAAAATAAATAAACATTACTTTTTTTTTTGAGAAAAAAAAAAAAAGAACAAAAAACCCCGACTTCAAACCTGTTTCCTGATCTTTAAAATAGATTGCCTGGGTGGCTCAGCCAGTTTCCAATTTCAGCTCAGGTCATGATCTCGTGGTCTGTGGGTTCGAGACCTGTGTCAGGCTCTGTGCTGACAGCTCAGAGCCTGGAAGAGCTTGCTTGGGATGCTGTGTCTCCCTCTCTCTCTCTGCCTCTCTCCCGCTTGTACTCTGTCCCTCTCAAAAATAAACGAAATTAAAAAAAATAGATTGCTTTAAGTACAGTGTACTAAGAACTCAGTAAAAGGTAGCTATTATTGCTCTAACCTTTTATACCAACTCTTCCTTCTTTACTTGAAGCTGCAAAGTGAGCTGAAGATCAGCTGGTGAAATCCTGATGTAGTGCTCCGTTCGCATTCCCTTGGTAGTGTTAGCCAGGATTGAATTTGTCAGCTGAATGTTGAGAAGTTTGAATCAGAAAGTGTGGCAACAACAAAATTCCAATCTGCTTTGCTTAGTTATGCCCACAGGACATGGAAAGTAATATTTGATTCTTCAGGAAAATTCCCGAGTATGATACTCCCATTGCCTTGTACAACAATAGTAATGATTTTAAAACAATAATGTTAACAGCAATAATTGCTAACCCAATGAGGGCTTATTGTATACCAAGCACTGTGCTTAACCATTTAAATACTAAACAATTAGTGTTCCCTGCTGTTTTCATTATAATAGGTGAGTTAAGCACATTCTATTCTTTAAAACTCTTGTAACCCTAGGAGGTACCATCCCCATTTCATAGATAAGGAAACAGGTAGAGAAGTTATTACTTGCAGAAGGGCACATCGCTAATAAATGTCAGGGATAAAATTAGTATTTTCCACTTGTGTTTTCACTGTACCTCCTGACTCTAGAATCAGGTCTTTCTAGTCAGTTCATCAGCTATTTTCCACCTTTTTTGGCCATGACCCTCAGTAAGAAATCCATTTAAATCCATTTAAATACGTTTTGTATCACAGCACACTATACTCGCTCTCTTATTCTGTCACACTTACAAAGCACCGTTTATCCTTCTTACACACAACATATTCCAATTTTTCCTATTCGCTTGCATTTCTTTAAAAAAAAAATACACAAGCCAAACCTATTAAATTGATTTTGCATCTTACTAAGTGATCTTTACTGACTATACTTTTCAAAATGATGGACACGTGTTCTTTCTCTTCTGTAGGAATAAAAATTCTCTGCATTAGATAAATTGTAGTACTCATATATATAAAAGGGTTTACTTCTTAGTCTTTTGAGATGGTCTCATGAAATGGTGTCATTTCTTAACAGCAGAGGTTATGGTGAAGGAGGAGCACATTATATGAATCATGTTGTCCAAATGAATTACTGCTGGCATCTGAATTAAAACAGATACGTTGTTCCAAATCAGAGTCCTAAGAGACTTGAACATTTCCATTGGAGATGGTGAGTTATTATGTAATGGAAGCTAAATAGTTGTAGTTTTTCATTTTAAAACAGCCAGAGCTGTCAGGTCCAGATCATACACAAAAACTGAGTTGTGCCATGAAAAATACCATGTGGGGGCCAGAGAACCATACCGATTCCATGAATGAGCCAGACTTCTTGTGAGGTCAGTGCTCAGACCCAGGCGTGGAGGGAACCAGTCTAACTTATTTTCGTGATTTTTTTTTCCCATTCATCTCTTTTGGATGCTTCTCAACAACTATGCCTATTTGTTTAAGGGGCATTTGAAACCTTGCTGGTCTCTTCTCGGGGCTCAGCCCTGATGGCCAAAACAGAAGTAAGGTATTCCAAAGGTGCATTGGGTGTGAACAACTGTTACGTAGGAATTTAATATTCGTTCTCTGTGGGAAAGCATGCAAATAGCTGATTAGCTCTGCCCAATAAAATAAAGCATTTTTATAGCTCATTTTATAATCGTATTTTGGCCATGTCTTTGAAGCATTCCCTTATCTGGCTAGGAATACATACATTACCTTTTTGGCTCTTCTTCCTTGCTCTAATTTCTTTTTGTACAAGGACAGTTATCCTGGTGGGCTCTGTAGTCTTCCTGACAAGATTTACTTGTTGCTGTGTTCTCTGGCAGGACATTTCTGTGAGTGGCTGCAATTCAGGAACGTTCCCCCTTCTGTTCAGCGCACATTTGCTGAGCGATTTCGTGTGTCAGAAGATGCATAAGACGTTGGCCCCCTTTGAGACATTCCCGGAGGGGCACCTGGCTGAGTAGGTGGAGCAAGCAGCTCTCGATCTTTGGTTCGTGAGTTCAAGCCTCACATTGGGTAGAGATTATTTAAAAAAAGAAAAAAAAAAGACTCACAGAGGTATCCAATTTATAAAGAAAACTGCAAAGTAGTGTGTTAAAAGCTATAGTAATTGTAGATATAAATATACTAGTGTGAAATAGTGGCCACGTCTGTTTGGGAGGTTGATGGCTTCCCAAAGCAGGCAGTACTCAATTTCTGTCTTAGAGGTCGGGGAGGGTGGCTTTTCCAGGCACAGGGAACCACATAGAGCAATTTCGCGCCATCAAGAATATTCAGGTGGATGAGCAGGGAGAGGAAGGAGACAAGGGTGGAGAGAGGAGTGGAAGCCTCATGGGAATGGCCATGGCTGTCCATTGGGGATTGTCCACATTCATTTGCTACCTTGTGTGCATCGGCTCTGGATGTCAGAACACCCTGTCTGATCATTTCCAGGGCAGGTTTTTCTGCAGAGACTAATTCTGGCTGGCGCTGCCTCTGTAGTTGTCCTTTGACTTGCTGTGGGAGACTGAGCAGATGGTACACTGATTCATGACTTTGGGTGTCTGTTTACATCTCTGGTGCCGGCTCCTGTTTGTGCAGCAGATGCACAAGCTGAGGAGCCAAAGCTGAAAGTGTACTGCTGGTGGAGAGCCTTGCCTTCTCTGGGCCGCCTCTGCAGTGAGGCAAGGCTGCAGACCCACAGTAATGCAGCTTTGCATGGCTTATGTGAATACTGTGCCAACTGGTGACAAGTTTAGATTTCCTCAGCTGGGCCTCTTGCTAATTTAATTAAACTTTGCTTTTAGCAGCTCTTCCTGTTTCCACTCTCCTGGGAACCAGGTGTATTTTTTTTTTTTTTATTTCAACTCATTGCCACATGTTGGACACTGTTAATGTATGTAACAAATTGTAATAATTCTTCACTGGGCTCTTCTCAGTACAGTCATCAAAACTCCATTGGTGGTAGAAAGGCCATGTGCTCATTCGACAAATATTTACTGTTCATGTACTATGTGTACAAGCTGTCAGGTACTCTGTAGGTACTGGAGTCTGTGTTGAGTAAGGCAGGCAGGATCCTGTCTGCGCTGGGGGATATTACAGTCTAGTGGGGAGATGGATATTAATGAGAAAGATCCCATGTGATGAAACCCACTCCTCAAGAAATACTTCTATGGCTAGAGAGCCTAAGATTTTGAGCAGGCAGCTGGTCAGAAATGGCCGTTAATTCAAGAATTCCTCATGCAACCTATAGTTTGGAATGATCTCCTGAAACTCCAAGCTACTCCTGCATTCTGTTTCAATACTGTCTTTCCCGTGTTGTTCTTTTCTGTTGCAACCTTCCATAGGTACCTGGAATTTCATCTCTGTTGGACTCTGAAGAGAGGATACATGAAAGACAGAAGGGTGGATATGGCAATGTCCCGTGAGAATCCAGGAGCCTACACCTTCCCTCTTTTCTCTTTGATCCTTGTTTATCCATATTATATGACCAAGAAGCTATCCTATGTTTAACCTAGAGTCACTTAGGTTGAACGAGACCTTCCAGATGCCAGTCTCACACATTTTTATTTTAGTGAAGCACCTTTCCTTTAGCTATTAGATATTTATCAACAGTATGCATACACTGTCTGTACCTAGCCTCAGAACACTTCATTCGATTGTTTGCACACATTTTTAAACAGCATGCTAATATTATATCATACTATAATTTTTATATTATCTTGAGTTTCAGCAGTAATACAGATACCACATTATTACTGCCTTCATTTTGGAGTTCCTAAAAGAGTTGTTTCTGATTCTGTGCATATTTCTTGCTTCACATTGTGGGCTGTGTCTCAATTAATGTTCTTACCAGCAGGAGAAAAATCAACGTGATTTTTCATCTCTGTCTTGAGGAAACTGCATAGCAATTTGTTCACAAATCTCAATAATTTGTTCTAAAACTAACATTTACCTGTATTGCTGTTTACACAGCTTGGAATTGCTAAGCACATTTAAACATAGACATCCAGAAAGAGCTATCCTGTCTGCAGTAGGAAAGTAGCAACAAACTCATCTCAAAGAGTTTTTCCCTTCCTCTTTTATTTTCCCAGTGCAAGTCAATATATTTACCCAAAATGCTGGCCCTATGCATGCATACGCACCCTGAATTGAAGAGCTGTACCTTCATGAAGATTTGTCTTTTGTCTTCTTGTCAAAGCTGGGCTAACAGAGTGAGTTAGTGTTTGCCTGTGTCTTGTCAGTGCCTCTGGTACTGTCCACGGAGCGAGTGGGCGAGTGGGCACATTTCGTCTCAATTACAAATAGAAGATGAATACAGGGTAGTGTGTGTGTGTCAGAGGTTAGAACCATTTAATAGGATGAAATGTGAATGAAAATTGGAAAACAATCCAACATATCTATAGAAGATGAGAAAGGGAGAAACTCAATTAGAGAAAACCATACACTTTCCTCCTTCTGGGCCTGGGTTTCTTTGCACTATTGTAGTTGCTTATTTGGTTTTAAATAGGAAAGCAAAGAGTTTATTGTTTCCATTGTGGAGAAAGGTAAGGTGGTTTCAAGGATTTCATTCATGTGCTCTAATGCTTATGTATAGTCTCTATAACCTAATCAGCCTAACTTAATTACCTAAGTATGGCATTGTCTTTGTGATTTTGACAACACTGGTCAAAGGAAAAAGCAATTTTGTGAGATTTAACCTTGAAAGGGTGAAAGAAAACAGAAGTTTCGTGGGGTGCTTTTCCCATGATAAGCTTTATAAACTTGTCATAATAAAATGCGATTGTGGGGTTTTAGCCCACAAACAGGAAAACCGACAACTATGCTAAACTTAGACCCAGATCCATTTTCCTTTGTTTGGTGTACGTTTCCCTTGCATCACGAGAATGTACTTTTGCCAAGGGAATAAATTCAGCTATTTTGGTATCAGATGTACGGTTATCTGTGCAACCTCAGTAAAAATATTTTCTTGGTAAACATCAAATCAGCTGTGAAAGTCAAGAGTGCATTCACTTGAGAAAAGAATAAGTGAGCTGTATGCTTTCATTATTTTATTAGGAGGTTACTGAAGGCTGCTGCTTCTTCTGGGGTAGTAGGAATGAGATTTGTGTCTGGATGGATGGATGCCCCTTACTTACTTTTTATATTCTGATATAGGAGAAATAAAAAAAATAATAAGAAAGCATTAACTTTGACTTGGAGACAAAGATCCACCAAAAGGAAAATTTCCACAAAGGTTCAGCGTAAAAGGAGAGAGATTCCAGTGGATCAGACCCATTTCAAAAAGTGAACTTTGTACCATCCTACATTGCTTGATCTTTTGTGGATATGTGGGTGTGCACATGGACTCCAAAGTTTTTACCCTGGTCATCTTGCTGTAGGGAATCTTTCTTGGAGTCTTAATTTCTCCAATTCTTAAAATATTTTATTTATTTCTAGGAGAGAGAGAGAGAGAGAGACAGCGTGAGCAGGGGAGGGTCAGAGAGAGAGGGTGTCACAGACTGAAACAGGCTCCAGGTTCCGAGCTGGCAGTCAGCACAGAGCCCGACACGGGGCTCGAACCCACAAACCGCGAGATCATGACCTAAGCGAAAGTCGGACGCTTAACCGACTAAGCCACCCAGGCGCCCCTTAATTTCTCCAATTCTTAATTTCACCTTGAAGGTGAAAAGCCTTTTCCAAGCAAAACTCAAATTCCCAGTCCAAATGAAGACTCGTGATAAGTAGTCTTCTCAGAGACCCCAAAGGTGCTTTGTGCTGAGTTAGAGTAAATAGGAGTAAATAGAGTAAATAAGTCTAAATATTGGATTAAAGTATGACTAATATCTGACAGCACATCCGCCTGAAAATATTCTTACTTGAGAAGCTAAAGGTTGTGTTCTGACACTTCACTGAAAAATCCCACAGCACTTTTCAAGGCTGAAGACTTTGATTTTGTGGACAAATTTTAATTTAATTCAAGTTGTGCCTTTAATTCAAGCTGTGACAACCTATCTTGTCAACAGCGTTTTCAGCGCCATCCCTCTGTTAGCAGGGTTTTGTCTTACGATGAAAACATGGTCTTTTCTTGTTGAGTCAAATCATTAAAATACAGTGAGGAATGGTTGAATGATGTTTATTTACAAGGTGTGCTGCTGTCTCCATAGATGGTAAACTATAGCATTGTTTTTTACTTTTTCATTTTCCCCAACAATAATACAAATCTTGTAAAGATTTAGTCAAAGATGTGGATTTGAAACCTCTGGTGGGAGTATAATTGGTAGAAACTTTGTGGAAGGCATTGATTCAAACGCTTTCAAAGCGTATGTTCACTTTGACCCATCAACTCTACTTCACATGAATTATAGTAGTGAAAAATAAAATACGACCTAACAGATGACCTAACAACAGGGACTTCCTTGAGTAAACAAACAAACAAACAAAAAACAGCAAATACTGTTTGAGCATGCAGTGTGTACTGGAAAATTCTTGCACATAGGGAGCTTACATTTTCTTGTGTTTGTGGGCTAGTGGCAAGTGGGCATTATTACTACATGGTCATTAAAATGCAATCTCATGGAACTGTAGTTATTGATGTGGAAAGATGTTCAGTAAGCAACAGTGAATCAGAATCTACAATTACAGAGAAATAGCTCTTTAAGGTGACAGTAATATAGAACAAAGGCAATGCGCTAAGGATATTAACAGTTATTAGGCCATGAGTGGGTTTTTAAAAAATTTATATAGTGTATAATTTCTTCTTTAATGAAGTCTTAAACATTTTGTTTTAAACACAGTTATTTACCTTATTACCAATGTGAATGCTCCACAACTTGCTGCTAGGCCAAAGATCCCTTCTTTCCTTTGTTCTTTTGTTCCTTCTTTCCTCTCTTTGTGACTGTCCCTTTTTTCCTTCCTTCTTTCTCCTTTCTTTCCTCCCACCTTTCTGCCTCCCTTCTCTCTCTCTCTCTCTCTCTCTCATCGATCACTGAAACATGGAAACAGAAAAGAACTTAAGTTTCCCTCAGATAACTATTTCTTTGTGTGTCTCTCATTGCTAACAGAAAATATTTCTAGGAGTGCCTGGATGGCTCAGTCGGTTAAGTGACTGACTCATGATTTCAGCTCAGGTCATGGTTTGTAGGATCAAGCCCTGTGTTGGGCTCTGTGCTGATAGCATGGACCCTGCTTGGGATTCTCTCTTTCCCCCCCTCTCTCTCTGCTCCTATCCCACTCGCATGGGCTCTCTCTCTCTCTCTCTCTCTCTCAAAATAAATATATAAATGTTTTTAAAAGAAGAAAATATTTCTAGATATCTAACCCAAATCCTTTGTGCTGAAGTTTGTGCTTATTTCTTCTTCTAAAGAAATAGAATCTAGCTAATTGCTGCCTTTCATGTGAATGTAATAAACCTCCATCTTTTCAGACCCTCAACAAAACCCTTCTTGACTTTATTTTTTATATTGTCTGAGAGCATATTTCCCCTGCTTTAGATTTCACCCTTCTAGTCAGCTGTGAGGATCTATATCATTGCAGTGTATGGTGCTTATGCTAATTAGCACAGACCACAGACAGGGTTTGAGGCTGGGAATTATCTGGGTTACAGGAAAGGAAAAAAACAAAACAAAACGACTGAATGCAAGCTGATGTATTGCTCACAGTCTGGTACTCTGTCTGCTTCTTGTTTCCAAGCTGTTGGTGCCTGGAGGCCCTCAACACACACTGGAATTAATGTACAGAGAGAACAGGTACACATTTTGAGTCTATTAAAAACTGGTACCGAAAGATTCGTTTTTTTTTAAAAAAAAATCAAGTACCAAATATATGTCTTCCAAGCCCCTAGAACTTCCTGGCCAGGGAGGCTTTCAGGCATGCAGCTAAGATTTAGAATTCCTGAGCTCCAAACAGACAAGGAGAGCTGTCCATTTTCATTAACTCCAAAGAAAAGCTTGAATTCAGCTCGCGGCTCTTTGCCTTCATCAGAGGAGCGGCCCTCCAGCTTCCAGTCTTGGGAAATAACATGGAGTGAAGGCGGCTTGCATTTCAGTACATAATTGTTCCCAACAACTGTGTTGTGGGTCTTTCTTCTTCTGCAGAGATGAAAGATGTCGAATCAATAGGAGTCAGCTTGAAGAGAAGGGAGCAGAGTAGAACAAAAGTGTCCAGGGTGGATGTGAATCCACGGATGAGAGCCCGCGGAGAGGGTGCGCCTTACTGATGTTTTATCTGGGAGCCTGAGGCTTTGATTCTGACTGCCTACAGTGTGTACCTGGGAGCAGCGCAGCATTTGTGTGCATGATAAAATCAACTGATGTCTTCATCAAGCTTCGTTTTTGCTTCAAGTCTTGAGGATATTACCATGACACCATCTGCATTCTAGGTAGCAAAGGGACAACCCCAAACTAGATGTCGTTTTGAAGAAAAATTTGTCTTTCAAATGGGGTAATTCACAGATGGAGCATTGAATTTCAGAGCAAGTTAACTATCAGTTCTGTGTATACATTCGAGAAGTCTAAAACCAATGACAAACACTATCTATTCCCATTTTATTTTGCCTACAGATCACAGGGTACCAAAAATCTAGTTGACTTAGGTTTTGTTTATTGTTCTTTTTGCAGTGTAGATACTTTTTAGCATGCTTGTTTATAAAGACACAAATATCCCAACTAGCCTGCCATTTGCCAAACGTTTTGATGCTATCCTTCATTTACTTACTCAACATTTATAGCATTCCCTAGGAAAAAGGAACAAAAAGAAAATGCTAAGGAAGAGGCAGAAGGGGTAAGTCCCAGCCCTGGCTGTGTCAGTGGAGGTGAGGGTGGTGGGTAGCATTCTCTGAATCTGAAACCTCCTTGAAGCATGAGGAAGAGAGTGGTCATTGTAGAGGCATGGACGGCATCATGTGCAGATATACACAGAAGCAAAGGAGAGATGGACATTCAAGGAAGACTCAGTCCTCCAATGCACTCGATCTCAAACCAGTCCAACATCTGAGAATCTTCTGAGATCTAAAAATGAATTGAAGCAACTTTTAGAAATTGAGGAAAGCAATGAAAGTATTGAATTTCTTATCATCAAAGAGCTGATACTAACCCACTGTGAGGAGCACATGGGCGTGGAATTGCCTTCTTTTTTCATGATAATGGACACATGTGGATAGATCAGCAGGCAACTCCTATAATGAAAAGAGTGTGTGACTCCTTTTTGGTGCTCTAGATTTCAGGGCTGACTTTGCCACTTGATTAGCTGGGTGATTCACTTAAAATCCCCAATTTTAAAAATGCATTAAAAGTACATGTTTAAATATGTTCTATACCAAGTATGTGATATAGAAGGTATATAATGTATATAAGGTATATGCATATAAAATATGTCCACACTAAAATGGATTTAAAACATTTTAAATATCTAAGATTCTCTCCACTTACAATTTCTCTGTTTCATCCCATTTCAGCTCATTTCGGTTGTGCCATGTATTCAGACTGGTAGCAATTATAGATATGACTACAAGAGTACATTGAGTGACCTTGGTTGGGCTGTGAGGATAAAATCCCCATCCTTCCTTAATTATTACTACCCTCTGCTCAGAACAATGGTGCCTATTAAGGCATTAAGAGCCTTATACAAGTCCAGGGATGAATCGGAACAGAAAGAAAAATAGTATCTGTATGATCTTGCTGCAGGCAAGCAAGGGTTGGATAAAAGTGGTTATGGATTCCATGAAGAAATCCCTTGTATTCTCAGAAATAAGTCTAGTAAGAGTTTGATTCCTGAAGGAATGATCAATTTAAAAATGCTCTTAGATGCTAACAATGGGGACGGCTGGGTAAAGGGTGCACGGGAACTTCCTGTACGTTTCCTTGCATTGAGAATTGGGAGTTAGTGTTTTGACTAATTAGAAATAAAAATTAAACATATAGGCACAAATAAACAGACTCTGTGAAGGGCATCTACAATGAATACGCCATCAGGGTTTTGGGGTTTTTCTTTTTTTTTTTGAGTTGTTTTGTCTGTTCTGTTCTTGTGTGTGTGTGTGTGTGTAACTATTTCAGAATCTACATTACTTACCATGGTAAGGGGTTTTTCTTCATGTGATAAGCTACCCATACCCAAAGCATCCCCTGAACCATTTTTGACAGACCTATTGGGGGTTTTGGGGTATCATTCTTTTGGAGCAAGATGTCATTTAAGACCTAGGTTGTGGCCTATGGGGATATGGCCGGAAAATAGATAAGGTGAGTAACCCAGCATTTAATGGTCACCTGATTATGAACAGCTCCATATAGTTTTTCCTTCATACCAAATATTTAGAGCTTATTCAATGTGAACAATGTGTCTGTGTATACATATGTGTGTGTGTGTATATATATATATATATACATATACACACATATATACATTTCACTGTATTTGTGAATGAAAAGGAACAGTTATAACTAGCATGTGTTTCATGCCTGGGTCAACTAATTCCAGTTTAAGCTCTGCACAGTTATGTAGCAATTAATTACTGTTTGTGTATCTGCTTATACAATTAAATATTAAGATACCCAAAGAATTCTGGCCCTCCATTGGCCTTATTATACAGCAAATAAAGATAAAATAAGAAGAGAAAAAAAATGTATAAACATGAGCATATCTCAAAAATTAAAAAAAAATTAAAAATCCCAATTGTATTTTTGAAGAATTTTTTAATTGACATTTTCATACATATCAACATAAATTTGAACATCTCCATTGAATATGCTTTTAGCATTCCTGTGGTAGATGCAAATGTGAGGGTAGGATGTATCTCCCCCACCTGAGCACTTTCCACTGAGCTGCACTACCTGGAACATGCTAAAAGCTCACTGTGGATGGTTTATCTTTTTTAATTTAAAGTTTATTTATTTATTTTGAGGGAGGGAGGGAGGAAGGGAGGGAGAGAGAGGAACAGAGAGAGAGAGAGTGAGAGAGGGTACACAACTGGGGGAGGTGCAGAGAGAGGGAGAGAGAAAGAATCCCAAGCAGCTTCCACACCACCAGCACAGAGCCTGATGCGGGACTGGAACTCATGAACCATCATGATCATGACCTAACCAGAAATCAAAGGTTGGCCCTGGTTTATCTTCTAAATAAGATTTATTAACCACCCATTTCTATCCCCACTCGGTACACATTTGTGAATGGACAGAGCTTCATGCCCTGCTGATTCAGAGGCAGAGATGAGGAGGCAGAAAGGACTAGAAGCTTACATGACAGAGCATGAGAACAGAACTCTTAGATTGGAGAAAAAAAAAACCCTAGAATGAGAGGATTCTGATATTTGAAGACCTATCACAGGTCAGTGATGGCTTGCAGACTTGTTCTGGTTTATCTGGGCATCTGAGCAGGAGTACAGGTAGAAATAACATTCAAAACTAGAGAGAGATGGCCTCAGTGTGAAGAACTTCCTGTTAGCTGAAACTCCTTAGTAAATAGTGAGGGCCCTGTCACCAGATTCAGAGCAGAGGATGGGTGTCCCATCAGAGATGTTGTGGGAAGGATGTTTTCACTAGTGGTCAGTAATACCTAGCGGTCTTTAAAGTCCATTTCAGGTTGGATCAAGTGAGACTGACTTGGTCAGTAATACCTAGCAGTCTTTGAAGTCCATTTCAGGTTGTATCAAGTGAGACTGACTTATCTAATCAGTGAATTAAATGAACCTACTTTTGATTGGATATCAGGAGCTAAATGCCTTCATGAAAACATTTACTGGGGCGCCTGGATGTCTCAGCCAGTTAAGCTTCCACTCTTGATTTTGGCTCAGGACATGATCTCCTGGTTCACAAGTTTGAGCCCTTTATCTGGCTCTGCACTGACAGCATCGAGCCTGTGTAAGATTCTCTCTGTCTCCCTCTGTCTCTGCCCCTTTCCTCCATCTTTCAAAATCAATCAATAAATTTAAAAATAAAAAGAAAACCAATTTATTGTGTGCCTGCTATATATGCCAGGCACTATATAGCAATTAAGCAACCAGATAGAAACTCTCCTTATAGAGCCCATTTTCTGTAACGGGCCAATGGAAGGAGGCTTCTTTGTGGAGATCAATACTGTAGAACTGTGTTAGCTAATGGACTAAGAAAATGCATTTTTTATACATCAAAACAAACAGATGTTCTTTGCAAAGAATTGATACTTTTTCTTAATATTATATAGAATATTAAGGATAGACCAAGAAGTATCTTTTTTATAATTTTTTACAGTCAATACGGAGATATCAAATAAGAAGGTATAATAGTAACTTAATATGGTTTGCTCAATTAATAACTGTATCAGAGGGAAAAATATCTTTGGACATGAAATATTATGTGGATTTGATATCTTTCTGGATGAATAAGACAATATAGTGTTTTGGTTGACAACTCGAATTTGACAGACCGAGGTCTGAGGACTAGATTTTCTATTTACTGGCTGAGTGATCACTGACAAGTTACTTAACCTAAATCTGTTTTCTCATCTGTAATAAGGGAATAAAAATAATAACTGCTTCATGAGTGCTTGGCACTAATAAATACTTGAGGAATGAATGAAAGGTCCAGAAATTTTAATGAAGAATGCATTTATTGTACCTGTTACAGTTCCAGGCACACAATGATTAAACAGTGTTAGGTATAGAGGTGTTTGGACGTAATATGATCATCTATATAGAAAATTATATGGAATTTGTAAAAACTCCTTACAACTAATAAGTAAGTTTAACAAGGCTGTGGGATAGAAGATCAACATAACAAAAATCAATCATATTTTATATATAAACAACAAAGTTGAAATTAAAGTAATAACATCATTACAATTGCAATAAAAATATGTAATGCTGGGGGATAAATTTGGCAAAAGATGTACAAGATCTATGTACTAGAATTATAAAGCATTATAAAAGAAGACATAAATAAATGGAGAGATACACCATTTTCATGGATCAGTGGACTCAAAGTTGTTAAGATGTCAGTTCTTTCCAAAATGATCTATAGAGTTAACACAATCCCAGTTAAAATATTGATAGGTTTTCTTAAATTTTATATGGACTGTAAAGCTGATTCTGCCATTCATATGGAAACATAGAGGATCTGGAATAGCCCAAACAACTTTATAAGAGATGAACAAAATCGAAGGAGTTAACATTTCCTAATTTCAAGACTTACTGTGAACCTACATTAATTAAGATCATGTGATATTGATGCAAACATAGCAAAATAGACCAATGAAACAGAACGCAGAGTCCAGAAATAGACTCATACATACATGATCAGTTGATTTTTGACAAAGATGCAAGGCAATTCAGTGGAGGAAAGATCATCTTTTCAATAAATATGGCTGGAACCATGAACGTCTACATACATTAGAAAAAAAGAACTTAGATCCATATCTTGCACCATATATATGTATTAACTCAAAATTGATCATAGTAAATATAAACCCTAAGACCATTATTTTACAGAAGAAAATGTAGGAGAAAGTCTTTGTGACCTCAGATTAGGCAATGATTTCTTAGATGCACCAAAAGCATGATCTATAAAAGAAAAATTTAAAAATTGGATATCATTAAAATAAAAAATTTCTGTGCTTCAAACACTGTTATTAAGAGAATGAAAAGACAAGCAGCCTGGAGGAAAATATTTGAAAATCATGTATCTGGTAAAGCACTGTAAGCCACTATAAAGAACTCTTAAATCTGAGTAATAAGAAAACAAACACCCCAGTCTGAAAAATGGATAAACAATCTGAACATTTAGCCAAACAAGACATGCAGATTGAAATTAATCACTTTTAGGGGCACCTGGGTGGCTCAGTCAGTTCACCATCCAACTTCAGCTCAGGGCTTGATCTTGCAGTCCATGAGTTCAAGCCCTACATCAGGCTCTGTACTGACAGCTCAGAGCCTGGAGCCTGCTTCAAATTCTTTGTCCCCCATCTCTCACGGCCCCTCCCCCACTCATCTGTCTCTCAAAAATAAAATAAATGTTAAAAGAAAAAGAAAGTAAGCACTTTAAAAGATGCTCAGTATCAGCAGGAGGATGCAAATCAAAATTACAAGCTACTACTACATAGCATTGAAATGTTGAAACTTAAGGAAACTGACAATGGAAAGTATGCCAAAAGTGGGGATGTATAACAACAGGAGCATTCCACATTTAATGCTGGTGGGAATGTAAAATCGTGCACTCATATACCTGTCATATAGCTCTTCTACTCCTAGGTGATTACTCAAGACTTAATGAAATTACTTACACATAAAGCTCGCATAGGAATGTTCTTAGAAGCTATATTTGTAGTATCTAAAAATTGAAAGCAACCAAAATGCCCACGAACAAGTCAACGATTGAAACAAATCTTGGTAGACCCATACAATGGAATACTACTCAGAAATAAAAAGGGATGATGCATTGTTTTATATATATATATATATATATATATATATATATGAAAATATATATATACACACACACACACACACACACAACATGGATGAACCTCAAAATAATTATTCTGAGTAAAAGAAGCCATACAAATGAGTACATCCTATATGATTTTCATCTCCATAAAGTTCTCGGAAATTCAAATTGATCTGTCATGATAAAAAGCTCATCTAGTCCATGGAGAAAGTTCCATGTCACCTGGAGATAGGGAAAATTGGGAGCATTTTTAATTGGGATTAAAATGAGAAGGAGAGTACTTTGGGCGATAATGGTTATATTTGTTATTTGATTGTGGCAGTGGTTTCATGGGTTGTGTACTTTATTGTTTGTCAGTTATACCTTAGTTTTAATAAAGTAATGCATGGTGGTTATCACAAAACTAAGGGCTCATAACATGGTTTTGGTGATCTTTTGGCAATCTCAAAAGTGAATTTTTGCTTAACAGGAAAGGTCATGTAGGCTTTCATTTGTAGTTCTGACCATGTAGGTCATAATTAGCTATGAGAGTATAGTAGAAAGTGAGAACATGCTGTCACTGGGCATGTGTTGTATTAATATGGAGCCTCGGATGAATCTTAGAATAATTGTTAACACACTTCAGAATCATCCTTGTCATTTTGCTCTCAAAATTTTGGACCATTGGACTGATATCTGAACACTTAAGTTCCAAGATAATCACTTCCACTTCTAGTTAGTGAGTAAATATAGCTGTAAACATTTTATTTTAATAGGAAAGAATTCTAATCTCTAGAGATCCTGATCCTTTATTAAAATATAGCATAAAATAAAATTCCACTCATATATTTTATTTGGCATTAGTGTATGCCTTTCATCCAAGGACTTCTCAAAATCATTTATTAAAATAATTTTTAATGTGTATTTATTTTTGAGAGAAGTAGTATATGTGAGCAAGCGAGGGGCAGAGAGACAGGGAAAGAGAATCCCAAGCAGGCTGTGGCTGTCAGTGCTGTGGGGCTCATGAACTGGGAGATCATGACCTGAGCCAAAATCAAGAGCTGCACACTTAACCAACTGAGCCACCCAGGCACTCCTCAAAACCATTTAATGTCCAAAGCCTGTGATGTACTATCTTCCAGTTGGACAAGTGCAGGAAAAGGGAGTTAAGTGACTTCCAGAGATCACAAAGCAGTTCTACATATCTGTGTGTGTGTGCGTGTGTTGATGCATGCATGTGAGTGCACATGATTGCATGCGTGGTAGGTAGTCACGTAAAATACAAGCAGTACTTACCCAACTTCTTTGATTTTGTTGCTTATTGTGTTATGTTCTCATTTTAGTGGATGTATTTTACTGTTTCCCAAATAGGCCAGTTATTTTCACAAAAAAGTATGTCACAAAGCCTATGTAAGAATGACATATGACCAGAGAAGAGGGGGAAAAAAATCTAAGACAACAGTCCATGCCAAAAGTCTCTCCTCTCAAAATTGTCCCTCGCTTTGGAATGTGGTTACTCTTTACAAGGCTTTCAGTATTGCTTTTGATTCACATTAACATTACACATTCTCAGCATCTACCGTGTTGCAAGTATTTTGCCAAATATTTGACATACATTCAATTACACAATCACCACATCACTGGGATGTGGGTAGTTAAGTTAGGCTTCCTCGGTTTAAACACCTTGTCCATAGCCAAACAGGTAGTACTCTACCGAACAGGTAGATTTACCAAACAGTAAATCTAGGAGCATTTGAAGCAGACGGACGTGAGTTCTACAGTTAGCCCTTCAACCTTGGACAAGTTACCTACTCACCCTTGAGACTTCCTGACCCATCCATAGAAGACAATTATAAAGCTCATATTATAGAGAAGCTGTGTTGCAAGCTTCATAGCACATTATAAGTGCTCAGTAAATGTTATTTCACTTGCCTCCTACCTTCTTCTGGTTCTAGGTTCTTTACCCCTTTTAATATATCAGTCCACACCAGTACAAAACCAGAGAAGACAGAATCCTCCTGGCTGCTGGCTGTGCGTTTTTCCCCTTAGAGCAGATCTCCTCATTAGAGATCTGTCTTCTCAACAAGACTATGTGTCTCCTGAAGACAGAGATCTTCTCCCAGTTATCCCTGTTCTTCTAGTGTCCAGCACAGGGTCCAGTAGATGCTTATGAATTGAATTGATAGATCTTATGCAAAATATGCTTCCCAGCCTCCCAGTGCTTCCTATGCATCTTTAGAGCATTCTTTGCAACCATGGCCTCCATCCCAGATCCTGCTAGCCCACTCTTTGTCTCCATTCCAGAGACTGCTTGCTTTCATATCACCTGACCATCTTCTGACTTGAAAAGCTCTAATTCCCGTAGGTGCCAGGGAACCCCATGTCTGCCTGGGGCCTCATGGCTCTGACTGCTGTGAGTGTTCCAGAAAGCTGGCCATTGTGTCTGTGATAGGCCTGAGCCCTATAGAGGTGATCGTGCCTGACCCAGTCTCTGGCCTTCTAGCCTCTCTGGACCTCAATGTCATGCTGACATTCTGCACTGTCTCAGCCCATTTTATAAGGCTGCCTGTCACTCATTTAGTGAATGGACACATAGCATTATGTTTATATTCACTGTGTTTTACTCTTCCGGCTTTTCTCCCGACCCTGCTATCTGCTCTCTGTCCTCCTAATGTCATATTGGCATATTTATTTTGACATTGAGGTAACACCCATGAATCTATAGAAACCCATTATGTTTTACATATTTCCATCGAGAAGATTTAAGATTATCTTGTATTGGGGTGCCTGGCTGGTTCAGTCGATAGAGCATGTAACTCTTGACCTTGGGGTTGTAAATTCGAGTTCCATGTTGGGTGTAGAGATTAGTTAACAATAACATCTTTTTAAAAAAGGTTATCTTTTGTCCCGTTGCATATTATTATACAGGGTTCTTAGCTGGCTAACTTTGGAGCTGAATCTTCACCATCAGTTAGGTTCTCTCCTTTTGAATAGTTTAGCCATTCTGAGTTTGGGGCAATTTTGGGAATTCCAGCCTCACTGTTTCTGGACAGATTCCCTCATCTCTTCCAATTGCTGTACTTGCCATTTTGCTTACACAGGGTCTGTAGACCAAACTGTGTGACTAATACAATCTGAAGTTTGATGGGAATACAGAGGATAGAGGATGTAGGCCAGAAGTGGAGAACTATTTCTTGACTTTTTCCATGGCTTTCTTTCTGGGTATAAGGATTTACATGAATTGCATGCCTTCCACAAGTATCCCGACTGCCGTTAAGAGATTTTATAAGCCAAGCCCAAGTTTTCCCGCCACAGTGAAACTGCTCAGGCTCTCCTCTAGTAAGTTTCTGTAGCCAGTGATTTGAGTGAGGGCTGTGAAGATATTCAAGAGCACTGTGTTTTCTTTCTAACTGTCCTGGCAGACACCTGATTTCCTGGTTGGCACTTGTTTCCACCACAAAAGGAGAAAGGCGAAGGGAGGAGATCAGGCATTTTTCTGCTTCTCATTTAAAATGATTGTCTATGAGTATCTCTCAGAGTAGCTCAGAATTTATTTAGCACCCTCTGTAGAGTTCTTGAGGGGGTAAAGATCTTTCAGAAAGTGTGCTCGTATGACTACTTCTTCTCATTCTTTTGGAATAACTGTGACATTTGGTTTTCAGGGAAACAGTGCGAAGGAGGCTTATATCTTTGCATGCAAAATCTTTTCCATCCTTACTGGCAAAAGAACATTTGAAAGGTCTTTTTCATTTTTGTGAACAAACAGATAAAATAATTTGCCCTGGGAGAGCTTTGCATTGCATGGGAAAACTCAATATCGGGTCAAATGGAGATACTGACCTGCTATTGCCCTGATTTCCCATGCATCACAGAGAGTGTACTGACCTCTGGCCTCCTCTCTTCCCACAGCTCCCTATTGTCCTCTCTGTGTGTGTCGGTGCACATGTATTGAGATCTGTCTGTTCCCCCCAAATTCAAATAAAGTATTTGTGAATGTAATTACACTTTTCAAATGGTAGAGGAGCTATTTAGTAAGTTTTTGTGGAAACTAATTTTCTTCTGTAAAGAGAAACATCTTAATTGAATCTTGTATTAAGGACTTTTTTTTTTTTTTTTTTTTTTATGACAAGATTCCATACCATAGCCCTCCTCTCCCCACTGAATTTGGGGCAATTTACTTCATCTCTGTTTCTTCCAGTTTGCTGTAGCAGTCATGTTCTCTCTACTTTCTTTCAGGAGTCATCTCTACAGCAGACATTCTTGATCGAGAGACAACGGGGTCATACTGGCTGACCGTGTACGCCACAGATCGGGGCGTGGTTCCACTTTATTCCACCATTGAGGTCTACATTGAAATTGAAGATGTGAATGACAATGCCCCACTGACCTCAGAACCTATCTATTATCCTGTTGTCATGGAAAACTCTCCAAAGGATGTATCTGTCATTCAGATCCAGGCTGAGGATCCAGACTCCAGTTCCAATGAGAAACTGACATACAGGATTACAAGTGGGAATCCCCAGAATTTTTTTGCCATCAATACCAAAACAGGTAAGGGAATGCTCATCTGACTTCTTTTTCATTGGTTGGCCAGCTTTTAAATCCATCAGCCTGACACTTGCTTATTTGTATTATCTTATTTTTCCCCTTAACTTACTTTATTGTGTGGGGAACAACATTCTCTTTCTCTCTCTGTCTCTCTTTTTCTGGAGGTAGTTTCTGGAAAGGTGCGTGTTCTACTTGGTTTGTTCTGGCTAGTATGTGTTAACTTTAGCTGATACCAAGGTGAAGTGATCTAACAGAAATTAGAGGCTTTCACAGAAAGCTTTAGATTTGCTTTACTCACAATCATAAAAAGTGGTTCCCAGGCCACTCAGGAGATCAGTCGCCCTCTTTGTCCTTCTTGGGAGAGAGTAACCTGGCCCATGCTGGGTTCTGTGGGTAAGCTGGCCTTGTGACACCTCTGTGTCTAAGAACTTCTTCTTTGCTGGACATAGCTTGATGTAAATTTAAGCCCCAGATGTTTTGTGATTCCTATACTACCCAAGAATGAAGTATCAAAGTTTAGAAAAAACTTCCAGTGTCTCAATCTTTATGTAAAATGTACCACCTTTATATTTTCAAGCCTTTTGCTTAAAAAATTGTACTGACAACTTAGGTTGTTGGCTAAGGCTCAGCAGGGGCAGGTGTGTGCATTCTGAGACAAGTACATATACTGGAAAGGTCTCAGACATTGCTTGCTTCTCTTGTGATTTGCCTTGTTGAGATCTGAGCAGGAGAGTCAAACACTCAGTGAGAGTTGTGATGGGTAGAGTTTTAGTTAATTGAAACTTAGAAGATGGTAAAGCAGATGCTGTTACTGCTTCACCCTGGGCAAGTGCATTGACAGTGGTCATAAGTTAGGCTAGTTGATGTTTGCTGGTGTGGACATGCTCAGTGTTCCTAACAAACTACTGATGGAGCTGGTGGTTCTTTCTCCTGCCTCTGTTACAGTAGAAACATACAGCTGACCCCATGCATTTTATGAGTGTCGGCTTCCCATGAACATAATTTAGAGAAAATGCCAAGTTTTTTGGAAATAATTGATTTTCTCTAATAATGAGTGGGTCCATCATCTCATTAGGCACAGCGTCACATTCTGATGGTACTGAATCAGTATTTGACCTGCATTTCATTATTAAACAAAGAGTGGTCATCAGCTATCAGTGTCTGATTGAAGCCCGCTAGAACTTAAAAGAGAAGACTCAGAGATTTGGAGGCTGGCCCAACCTTCCAGAGCCATGTTAAGTAGGGGAAACTGCCCAGGTATCTGAGGGATCCCTGAGCTGTACTGGGAAACTTCTGATTCACTTTTTCACTGCAACTAAGGGCTGTGTGGAGTATGGTGACAGAGAAATGAGTTCAGATACTTTAGAAGGTCAAGCGAGAGAGAGGATAAAGACAAGGTATCACAGTAAACATGTTGAGGACACAAAAATCCTCACAATTCATAGCCCCCATGGAATCTGAAACACAATCACATTCTGTCTTCCTCTGATTCTATTGCTACTTGAGTCATTTATGGTGAGCCTGCCACCTTCTTGTTGACAGGTTAGAAGACACGGTTGAAGGGAGGCTTTACCTGTTCTCCTCCTCCTCTTACTGCTGAAAATATTTTAGCATAAAGTCACAAGGAAGAATCTGGGTTGGATGTGAAGAACATAGGTCACACATTATATGCAGAGAAGAACCTACAGACTCATGTAACTAAAGCTGTCTTCTGTGCAGCTTTTAGAAGTTTGTTTGAGGGGCACCTGGGTGGCTTAGTCGGTTAAGCGTCCGACTTTCGCGTAGGTCATGATCTCGCAGTTCGTGGGTTCGAGCCCCGCGTCGGGCTCTGTGCTGACAGCCAGCTCAGAGCCTGGAGCCTGTTTCAGTCTGTGACTCCCTCTCTCTGACCCTCCCCTGCTCATGCTGTCTCTCTCTCTCCTAGAAATAAATAAAACATTAAAAAAAAAAAAAGGAGTTTGTTTGAATTGTCAGAAACTCCTATATTATCACAATTTAACCTATGATGTGTATGAAAGCTCTTAATGATATTTATAATTTCTGTGTCCCTGCCATAGATTTTAAAAAGCTGTTTGTGCCAGGAATGACATGTTAGACTAACTTTTCTGATTGTTTAAATCCATAGCTTTACCTTGTAATTCTCAAACACATGATAAGAAATCACTGGGTTTTGTTATTCACTTCTTCACTCACCACGCATTTACGGTGACTTCTAGTCTCCAAACACAGTCTTATAAATAGAGCTATAAACTTAGGATATGGTCCAAGCCTATCCAGGACCCAAAGGTATAAGAAATTAACAAAATAACAAATATCTATTATATAGTGAAGGAGTACAATAATTGATTATGTTGGAGGAATTTCACAAAACATGGTCTTGGCAAGAGTGATGGTCAGGGAGTGCTTCGTGGAGGAGGTAACATTCGGGGTTCCAAGTCTTGGTTTTTAAATTGAGGTGCTGCACTTGCTAGCTGGGAAACACAGTCAACCACAGCAGGGGAAACAAATCAAATCAGGCACTTCTGACCTCACCAGCTTTTGCAAACTTGGGAAACTTACGGAACCTCTCTGAACTTCAGTTTTCAGTAAGAAAGGATTGTTGCCAGGGATATAGGAATCTTCTGTGACATGCTTAGCACAGTGCCTAGAACATTGAAACTCTGCAAAAAAGGTGGTACCCCATCCAGTCTGCCTTGACTCTGATTACAGCCACAGCATTTACTCTTCTGGGATGTCAGGTTCTTATCTGTAAAATGAAAATGGCATTGCCTCCTTCATAGGGCTTGCTCATGAAGACTGAAAGTCGTGGTATGTACGAAAGGTGCTGGTAAACTACAGAGCTCTGTAAGAGTCATGTTATTGCTCTCCTTATTTCTATTAAGATCCACAGAACTGCAAGCCTGGTGAGGCTTCTGCACCTATGCAGCAGTCTTTAGCCAACTTAACAAACTACAGAGATACTTTATGCTTTAGCATTTCTTACTATCTTTCTAAAGCCATTTGTCAGAGATAGTTCTGTTAATGTAACATTTTTTCATAATGAAAGGGAAGGTGCACCCAGCCAGTATATTTAGTAGATCTTTGCTTTAGATTTTTGCAACTGGATGTAGACTGACCTTTGATTCCTTCCTTTGTGGTAGAGCTGAAATTTATATAGAGTGTTGTAGGGGTGCCTGGGTGGCTCAGTCGGTTGAGTGTCCGGCTTCGGCTCAGGTCATGATCTTACACTTGTGGGTTCGAGCCCCACGTCAGGCTCTGAGCTGTCAGCACACAGCTGAGCCTGCTTCAGATTCTGTCTCCCTCTCTCTCTCTCTCTCTGCCCCTCCCCAACTTGCACTCTGCCTTGCTCTCTCTCTCAAAAATAAATAAACATAATAAAAAAATTATCTAGAGTGTCGTTGTGTTTTGGCAATGTGCTACATAATAAATAAGATTTAAATCATTAATGCATACTCAGATCATGTCGATACTTACGGTCCGCAGCTTGCAGCAGATAAAAGATGTCCCACGCTTAGGAAGGGAGAGAGATTTCTCTGTTGAGCACTGTTCTCTAACCCAAAATGCCATTTTTTTTCCTTTCAGACCCAAAACCACATAAAATCAGTAGTCTGTGGAACTTCTTCCATAATTTCTGCGGCTAAAGAGGAGAAACAAATGCTGGAATACTCTGAGGTCATTTCTGAGCTGTACAGAGACTCTTTGATTAATTCGAGGCTGAGCAGTTGAATTCAGTCTAATACCACTTCTAGCACGTGTCTGCCTTAACTAGTAGCTGAGCCCTACCCACATGTTGTGAGCGGGAGACACCCACCAAGCTGCTGTGCCCTTGCCTCTGAGGGTAAGCAGGAGCTCCAGTGCTTCCTTCCTACCAACTGGCCATTGACTAATCCTCAAGGATTGGGAAACAGGTGTGAGAAGTTCCTCTATGGTTTTATTTAGAACGTTTTATTTAGAATGTTTATTTTAGTCACATCTATAGGATGGAAATCACTTAGCACAGTGCAAGCATGCCAGCATTTA
Source organism: Hyaena hyaena (assembly GCF_003009895.1). NCBI lineage: Eukaryota > Metazoa > Chordata > Mammalia > Carnivora > Hyaenidae > Hyaena > Hyaena hyaena. The sequence continues at coordinate 25,292 of NW_024081470.1, read as the reverse complement.
GTAGCTCGATAGATGTTACTTGTAAATTATTACTGTTATTGATCACCCTGTATTCCCCACTAGAATAAAGGTTGTGTAAGTTGCACACATACTGCTTTACAGCCCCACTGTATTTTGGGGAGAGCAGACTCAAAAGACAGCAATGTTTTTCCTTACTACTTTGTTGTGTAACACTGGAACTTTCCATTCAGGTTTATAAAGTGTGTTATGTGCTCTTGTCCACTGCTGCTGTTTTATTTCACAGGGTTTTCAAAATGTATTTATTTTCTAATACAAACTTACTTTATTTTAACTTTTTTAAACATTTATTTATTTATTTTTGAGAGGCAGAGAGAGATAGAACATGACTTGGCAAGAGCAGAGAAAAAGGGAGACACAGAATCTGGAGCAGGCTTCAGGCTCTGAGCCTCCTGCGCAGAGCCCCACATGGAGCTTGAACGCATGAACTCATGAACCACGAGATCATGACCTGAGCTAAAGTCAGACGCTTAACCGACTGAGCCACCCAGGTACCCAGTGTTTTATAGTTTTTTTAATGTTTATTCATTTTTGAGAGAGAGAAAGAGAAAGAGGGGGAGGGGCAGAGAGAGAGGAAGACACAGAATCTGAAGGCAGGCTCCAGGCTCTGAGTTGTTAGCACAGAGCCCAGTTCAGGGCTTGAACTCACGAACTGTGAGATCATGACCTGAGCTGAAGTCAGACCTTAACCGACTGAGCCACCCAGGTGTCCCTCTACTGCTGCTGTTTTAGCCTCTAGGTGTTGCAGAATGGCAGATAGGACAGAAGTATAAGTTAGTTTCCCAGGGATTTTATTCTCATGGGAAAAATAGGACTGTCACACATATTATGTACTTTAGCACGAATATAAAGCAGTTTATAAGAAATGAAGGGTCAGACTCTGTGGAATATAAGGTGTGAACAGGGTAGTATGTCAGAGGGGCCTGGGGCAAGGACTTCGCAGACCTGAAGTGGGCCCGGAAGAACGGGTCCATCTGCAGAGAGAGAAGCCAGAAAACTACTGAGAGGATATAACCAAGTTATGCTGACCTTGAAAGCCCATCTGCCACTACTCGAGCTGGTTTGAGAGGCATTGTACCATTAGAAAAAGAATTTTTAAAAACTCGTAAATGTCTGGAGTGTTCTAAGATATTAGAAGTAACAAATATGTGTATCTCTTTCTTTTGGTTTTTTGTTTGGTGATATTTGGAGTTTTAAAAACCTTGGGTTGTGTATCTTTCTTTTTTTTATTTTTTTTAATGTTTTTTATTTATTTCTAGGAGAGAGAGAGAGAGACAGCGTGAGCAGGGGAGGGTCAGAGAGAGAGGGTGACACAGAATCTGAAGCAGGCTCCAGGCTCTGAGCTGGCTGTCAGCACAGAGTCCGACACGGGGCTCGAACCCACGAACCGTGAGATCATGACCTAAGCGAAAGTCGGATGCTTAACCGGCTAAGCCACCCAGGCGCCCCAAGTGTATCTTTCTTTTGAGAGACCAACTGAAAATAATAGTTTTAGAGGGGAGAAAACATACGTAAGATAGATCCCTTTGCTGTCTTCCTTTGCCTCTGTTAATCGTGCATCCAGGATTAGCATATGCTGCTGAGAGCCTGTGTCTGAAAGTGATCCTTCCTTTCTCCAGACCCTCTGCTGGTTGATTAGCCAAGGCATTGGCTTTCTGGGTTCCTTCCTGCACTTTGTGATGTCTCCCTTTGGCCCAGGCTTTGTTCACTGGCATCTCCACCTGTGTTTCAGTGGCGATGGAGCTGCATTCTGTTTTCCTTTTGAGCATCTTGGGATAAGCCTGACTGAAATGCACTTTATGGGTAGGTAGAGTACCTTCCCTGCCCACCAGGTGGGTGGAAGGATTTCTTTCTCTTCAAAAGTGTGTCTGCTATAAAAATACCTCAAATTCTACTCTCATCCATTGGTATTAGACATTTAGACATTTTGGATTTAGAACATTGTTTCCCCATTAAAATTGGAGGGATAGCTTATTAAAATACTGGATGTCCTAAGCTTCTTAATCGACCCCAGATATAATCCACATGCCTTTGGGCATATGGTATTAAGACATGGTAGGTAAGTAAGCAGGTGGGGTAACAGAGGGAAAAGTCTAGACCACACTTGAGCATGATAATAATCATCTGGAAGTCTTGTCAGGCTGCAGATTTCTGAGGTGGAGCCTGATAACTTGCATTTCCAACAAGTTCCTAGGTGAGGCTGGTGTTTATTCCTTGGAGAGCCTGGTTAGCAAGGCCCTAGACTTTAGTACCCCAAAAGAAACAAAAGAGGCTGGTAACACAGTGCTGAGACACACAACAGAGAGGGAGCCCACCTGCTAATTTATCCATACACTCTTGCCTCGCAGTGCTGGAGTCGTGAGGTGTGACTCTGAATTCAAAGTGCTCTCTTTACCCACCCCCAAGATCAACTCTCATAACCTTTCTTATCCCTTGTGTTTTATGAAGTGGAGAAATGAAAATCCGGCCTCTTTAATCATCTGTGAGGAAAACATCACTGATTCCTAAGACTTGTGGTTAATAAAAGTCTGGGTTATATAATGTTTGGATACACTTGTATTATTTCCAAATATGTAGAATGCAAGCAGAAGCTGCTACTGAGTGGAGGTCAGAGCTACTTTAATGTATAAACAAACATTTGATGTTAGTATGTCGTTAGTTTGTAAAATAGTGGTACTCAAAAATAATTTATTATCCTAAGTAACCTAATCCTTATGTTTATACACAGCCCTGATTGGTGGTAATCAGCTTAGAAAATTACCTTTTCCTGGAAAGCAGACAAAACCTTGCTTTATGTATAAAACCAGGGATTAAAAAGAAAAATAACACAAGGTGAGGGACAAGGGTACAAATGTTAGTACATTTTCATCCAAGTGAATGCTATAGAAATCTCTTTTGACTGTCTCTTATTCCTTATTCCTTCCTAATGGAAAACTAAATTCTTCTGAATGGATAGAAATGGCCGCTAGATGATGAGTTGATATTCACAAGTACAGGCACAAAGCAGATAATGTAGCGAATGAGTATGTATGAAACTGTAAATCACCCTCGCTCCTTCTTTCAGCCATGAAAGGAGGCCTTGTCCTATAGAACATTAAATTGTGTTCATTTAATCCAACAAGTCCAGTAGAACAAATCGGGCTCATGCAGATTTATCACAGGGGGGTTATTTAAATTCAGCGGTGACCTTTGAATCCCTATGAATGTGCTCCAAATGAACAAGGACAAAGGGAACTTTTCTGCACTGTCATTATGTTCCCTGGGAGGCTGTGGGTTTCCCATTTTGATCAACTCACAACTGTGGGCTAAAGGGTTGGGTGGGTTGTGAGGGTACAGAGGGCTTGGTCAGGGCTGGCCATCACATGGAGAGTATGTTCTTTCCTGTTGTGGACTCTGGCTCTCCTGCCTCTGGCTTGATTTTGTTTGCATTCTTGGCTATGAGTGTAAGTGCTAATTTCAGAGTTTCTTAACCGCAGTACTGTCAACATTTTGGACTGGACAAGTCTCTCGTGGTCTGGGCTGTCCTATGCATGATTGAGTAGGACAATATTTGTGATAGTCAAAATATCTCCTGGCATTGCTGAATGTCCCCTTGGAGTAAAATTGCCCTGGTTGAGAACCACTGAATGTATGTGGAATATTTTGTAGGAGTCTTCTTCATATGGCCCTTAATGAAGCATGCCGTACAAAATGAATGACTGGTTATGGAGGTGTGTTGGCATTGTTAACCAAAAAAAAGAAAAAAAAAAGTAGTGTGCTCACCTATACCTATATATACACATATATCTCATTAATAATAAAATGAAATAAATATGAAAAAAATTAAAGCTGCCTCTTACTTCCTTCCCTCTGACTCCAGGTTCTTTGTATGTTAAAGGCTCTATGAATACTTGAAATTGAATCCTTTAGAGAAAGAAGAACAAAACAATAACAAAACTTCAAACAGAGTGAATGTGGATTAAGTTATCCTTTTCTCTCCTCTAAGTCTTTGGAGAGGATGTGGCTGTAACAGAATTGTCATCAGAGTCCGTTTGGAACAGCATTCTTCGGAAGACAGCATGAAGAGATTATTTTGAGGGCTCCAGGGTTTATTCCCTTGAAATGCTTACACAGCTTCAAATCCTGTTTCTGCTTTATGTCAACCTTCAGATGGATAAATAAGGGGATTGTTCCTTCCCTGGAATAAAGGTGGATGAAAAAGAAAAAAAAATCCTTTTGACTTCCGCTGAGGATTCTGCAGTCATGTATCTAGATTAAGGCTCTCTGAGGTCTCTGGCATCCCTCTTACGTATGCAGTGTTCATTCACAAGCCCCTCAAAACTGGTACATTTGTGGGGACTTAGACCAGCGTCCCAGATCACCATCTTTGGATACATCATAGGATTGGAAAGTCTTAGCTAAATGTGAACTGGTGCCCCCATCAGTAATAGGAAGGAAATCTTTGACCTCCACCTTCCCCCAAATTAAGTCAAATTTCAATGGACAGGATTGCTGCTTAGGCAACAGCATGCATTTTTTCCCATTTAGGACATCCAGACCTTTGAGTTAATGCAGCTGTTACTTGGGAAAAGGACTTCATAATACCGAGTGACAGTGAGGAATGGGGAAATTTGGTAAAAGGGGGAGAGGCCTGAGCAGGAGGACCTGGAGGGAAGAGAATGATGCCTCTGCCTGGCTGGGGACCACCAGCCGTGTAGGCGGCTCAGAGGTGCCCCATCCCCCAGGGGACAAGGTGCTGGCCATTCAGTGTGGCTGGTAGTGTGGCTCAGCCTTCCAAGCTGCTCCACTGTCCTGCTAACCCACGGAGGAGGAACGGGGAGGAGGGGCAGGCAGGGGGGGGAGTGTGGGGCTCCTAGATATCCAGCCTGCCCGTGGGGCTCAGCTGTTGGCATAGCTACACTGAAAATTACTGAGGATTATTTGGGAGGGGGTAAATAAAGTAGATGATAGAGTTGTATATATATGTATTAAAAAAAGAGATTGATTAAGATCATAAATTTCGCCTTTATTCCTTCTATCTGGGCGTTAATTCCGCAGCACTAATTTACTGCATTGGTTTATTACTTTCTTCTATTGAGAGAAACAGTGAATTTTAATTGAAACCACTGCTTGCTTCTCTGCACTTTTCCCCGCCACTGTTGGGGATACTCCCTGGGCATGTGCCTTTCTCTCCCAGGTATGACAGGAAGGTGAGAAGAGGAACCTTCACCCAAAGCGTAGACTGCTCTGTGCCCCCCAGCCATGCTGATGGTTTTAGCTCCCACTGCAAGCCTGGAAAGGAACTGGGGCTCCGGGCTCCTGGGCAACTTGCCAGGGTCACCCAGCTGGTTAGCGCAGAGCAAGGGTTTTGCTGATTAATGATACATAATGCTAAAGACAAAGGCTATCTAATTAAAAAAAAATGCGAGCAAACTCAAGAAACTCTATAATGACCCTAGAACTTTGAAGCTGGGAAATCTTTCAGATGATTGTACACACGCCATAAAAACAGGTGTATTACGGGTTGAATTGTGTCCCTCCACCCCAAAAGATGTTGAAATCCTAATTCCGCTGTGTTTATGAATGTGATTTTATTTGGAAAGAGGGTCTTTGCAGATATAACCAAGTGAACATTTGGTCATACTGAATTAGAGTGGATCCTAATTACCCAGGATCCTTATTGGGAGAGGAACACCTGGACACAAACACAACCCCAGGAGACAGCCATGTGAAGAGGGAGACACTGGCATCATACTGCCACAAACCAGGGAATGCCAAGGATTGCCGGCAGCCACTGGAAACCAGCAAAAGACAAGGAAGGACCCCCACCCCCACCCCCAGAGCCTTCAGAGGAAGCATGACCCTGCCTAAGTTTGGACTTCTAGCTTCCATAGCTATAGCTTGGGTTCTTTGTCACAGCAGCCATAGCAAACTGCTACAAGGTGCAGTCTCCAGGAACAGATGGGCAGATTGAGCTCTCCTAAGGGGCCGAGGGTAGTGGGGAGAGCCAAGGATCCCTGACCCCTAGTGCAGTGCTCTGCTTACTAGACCAGATGTTAGTAGCGATTTTTACACCAGTCAAGCCTGACTGTAATCAGGCAGTTCGTTTTTGGTTTGTTTTACGGTTGTGATCTAGTTAAGTTTATTTGTTTGGTGGTTCTGAATGGGATGGGGGTTTTGATGAGAGACTGGTCTGACATTACATCACTCTAAATATTACAGGACTTCTGGGAGATCATCCTCTGGTAGAGCCTTCATGCTCCTCAGGGCCTATGGGGCACCTGGAAGTCACTGCTGACTGACATTTGGTGTTCTTCACAAGTCAGGAGCTCATCAGTCTTATTCATTTTGTCACTTCTCAGTCTTTAAAAAAAAATGTTTGAGAAAAAGAGAATGTGTGTGCACACCTGAGCAGGGGATGGGTTGGGTGGGGGGAGGGAGAGGGAAGGAGGGAAGGAGAGAGAGAGAAAGAGAGAGAGAGAGAGAGAAAGTCAGTCCCAAGTAAGCTCTACACTGTTAGCACAGAGTCCCATGCTGGGATCGATCTCACGACTATGAGGTTATGACCTGAGCTGAAATCAAGAGTCCGAGGCTTAGCCGACTGAGCCACCAGGGTGCCCCACATTTCTCTGTCTTTTAAAGCAGATTCTCTGGAAGCACTGTTTTTTCAAAGCACTACAGGACAAAACGTAGTTTCACCATTAATCTTGAGAGCATAATGTCCGGTTTTACTATTGTTACCACTTCGTATTCTAGCCTTGTCATTTCCTGTCATCTTTGAATGACTTGCGCCTAGCTTCTTGACATTCTTACAGAAGTGTTTAAGTGTTTCAGAAATCTATAAATTTTATTTACATAGAGGTAGATAATTCTAGAAAAGCACATGGAACGTTAACAAAATTACAAGACCAGTGTGTAATGAGTTATTGGTAGCAGTGTGGTTCTGTTGTAGCAAACTGACAAATGTTTGTTTTGCACTTTGCTATGCATAGTCATAGTTAGGCTTCACAATAATGCAGGTGAGGAGAGAAACCAAACGGAGTCGTGCCCAAGAAGCCGGATGCTAGAATCAGGTATCTTTGCATCTGAATGCGAGCTCCACCGTTTCTTAGCTGGGCGATGTTCAGCACATTACATAACCTCTCTGAGCTTTAGTTTCCTCCTCTGTGAAAATGAAATAATTATAGTAACTAATGAATTGGCTTGCCAGCAAAATTAAATGCGTTAATATATATAAAGTAGTTTGAAAAGTACTCACCATTTATTAAGTTCTCAGTAACTGTTAAATGATACCATTTTCACGTGTAAGTTTGTTTTAGTGAAGTCGGCATCCACATTGTATGATTAAGGTCTTAGAAAGTTGGTGTTTTTAAAGTACAAATAAATGTAACACTTTTATTCATTAAATTTCATCTTGTAAGATTGTGTTCTTCTGCCCTGTTGACTTGCATATATGTGACTATCTAACTTGTGGCTGAAAAGTATGCCATGATGGAGCTAAAGTGAGCCCCCCTCTTAGACTTCTAGAAGCATCTCTATCTACTTTAATTATGTCTACTTACCAAGAATAAAATAGCAAGATGTCTTGGAAAGAGCCCTAGTAGCAGTAGTTGGCTTATTCATGTTTTTTTTTTTTTTAATGTTTATTCATTTTTGAGAGAGAGAGAGAGTGAGAGTGGGGAAGAGGCAGAAAGAGAGAGGACAACATAGAAACCAAAGCAGGCTCCGGGCTCTGAGCTGTCAGCACAGAGCCTGATGTGGGGCTTGAACCCATGAACCATGAGATCATGACCTGAGCAGAAGTTAGATGCTCAACCAACTGAGCCACCCAGATGCGCCTGGGTTGTCCAGATTTAAAGAAAAAAAATTTTTTTTAATTAATTTATTTACTTTGAGAGCGAGAAACAGCACAAGTGGGGCAGGGGCAGAGAGAGAGAGAAAGAGAGAGAGAGAGAGAGAGAGAGAGAATCCCAAGCAGGTTCCACACTGCCAGCTGTGGAGCCAGATGTGGGGCTTGAACTCATGAACCATGAGATCCTGACCTTGAGCTGAAACCAAGAGTTAGACGTTAACTAACTTAGCCACGCAGGCACCCCCTTTTGGCCCAACCTCTGCCACTAACTCCTCTTATAACAGTGGACAAGTTTACCTCATTTCTATAGACCTCAGAATCCTCACCTGTAAATCAGAGTCAGAACAAGAGTCGAAAGCATCAATACTGACTCACGTGCTGATGCTGTTTTTTCCTGTCTCAGACATCATTAGCCTATTATAATAGCCTTTCATATTATGCCTGCACCTTGTATCTGTTTCAACCTAACATCGATGGGAAGCTGGTATGAGGAAGGGTATTCATGTGCTGTTGAGAGCCCTGAGACCATCTCTGCCTCTGATAGTCCTGGTGTCTATAAAGGACGGTGGCACTGAAGAGAAGGGCCTGAGGGGGTGCTGATGCCAGGGACAAAGTAGAAATGATTACCCAGGACTTGGTGGGTCTGAAAAGAGATAAACGTGAGTGGTGCAAACAGCCTTCACAGAGAAGATGCCTTGTTATAAATAACTTCGGAGATACTGACCAGCCCATAACATCATCCCTGTTCTCAGTTCCCTTGATCCGTCCTTCCCTGACACTAGATCAAGATTCTCCTTCTGAGAATCTGTTACGGGCATCCAGAGATAATCTCTTGAGGAGCTGTAAACCTGACAACCGTAGGTGCATTTTGTGTCCCTCCGAAATTCACCTGTGGAAACCTGGTGTGTGAAGGTGGGCCTTTGGGAAATAATTAAGTCATGAGGTTGGAGCCCTTAGGAATAGGCTAAACACCCTTGTAAAAGGGACTCCAGAGAAATTCCTCTCCCTTTCTGCCCTGTAAGGACTCAGCTAGAAGATGCAGTCTTCAAGGAAATGGGCCTTTATTAGACACTGAACTGCTGGCATCTTGACCTTGGACTTCCAGGCTCAGAGCTATGAGAAATAAATTTCTTCTGTTTATGAGCCAGTCCATGATATTTTGTTAAGACAGTCTGAATGGACTAAAACAGTGGCTGTGTGCAGCAAACAGCTGAGGCACAGACAGACAGACAGACAGGCCCTGATAGGTTTGATCCTGAAGACTTTCTGATGACTGGTTCTAGTGTTAGTGAAACTCAGCTGTGCTCTTTGCCATTAGGTTCTCCCACATACCTTGTAGTAAGAACACAGAACTTTGCTATCAAAGCTTGAAATGGTTTTCTTTTTATGCAAAAGAAAGGGCCCTAAGAGACTGTTGCTGTAGAAACCAAATCGGGAGAGAGGCTCAGAAAAAAGCAATGTTCTCTAATGTTGGTTGCTGTACAAAGGTTAAAAACTACAGGAGCCCTGTAGATTTGGTAATTAGTGGGGAGATCAGTGAAAGGTATTTGTCTTTATAAGTCACATTATTTCTGGGATTTTTCATCTACATTAGTTTGAAAGTTGACCACCACTTTTTATCTTTCATTTATGAAATTCTGTGGGTCAAGACCTAAAATATGTGTGATCTCCAGCATGTGCTTGGATTAAGCCCTGTCCCCATTAATAATTCTTAGAAAGGTATTTACTGTTTTAAATTTTGTCCGTAGGAAAATTAGCCAACAATTCTGTTGAAAGTGAATTATACTATGTTAGACAACGTTGCTTATCCTTAACCTGTCTAGGAATTCACCCTGTGAAATTCTCCCAGTGCAGCCATGAGAAGCATGGAGTCCTTCTCATTGGGAGCCCCATCTTACTCACCTACCAGCCACATGGCAGTGGACAACTTTTTAACTTCTTATGGGTTAAATGGGGATACTGAGTTGTAAGGATTAAATGGGCTCATGTATTTTATAAAGCATTTAGCTGAGCCTTGCACATATGAAGTGTTCAACAGATATTAACCATTATAGTTAATATTAAATGCATTCAAAGTTCTTGCCTTTCAACAGAATTTGCTTACAAAGAATCCTTTCTTGAATTTTGATGAAGAATATGTCTGATGAAATGTGTCGAGGGTCTCAGATATATATTACATGTTTGTGTTTCATGAGTGCCTACTGGATACCAGGTACCATGCTAAGCAGAGGGTCAGAGGATGGTAACGCAAGGACCCTACCTACCCTGTAAGATCTCATAGTCCAGAGTCATTTCGCCATGCATTGTTATTTATTGCTATTGTCACACAGCTTTAAAATGAAGAGATTAAGTAAATAATATCAAGGTTCTTTATGGGACTTTTTCTGGCAATAATAAATGGTGATAATATTTATTGGTTGTTTTAGGAAGGAAAACATCTGAGAACATGAGCGAGGAGATGTAAAATAAATCCATCACGTTAGAAACAGACTATTACATGCCGACAGTGCTCAGCCTTTGCCAAAGCACCATTTTTAAATATGGTGCCATTGCCGGTACTTCAGTTAAGCAAGACAAATCCAATTTTACCTCCCACCACTTAAGTTAATTTCTCTTCTCGGTAAAATTCCCCATTTTATAAAGACATACTTCATCTTGGCTGTGTACATACTAAATTGTTCATTTTTTACTTAGTTAAATTGTTTTCTGTCATAGTGAGAGATGCATTCCTCTTGAAGAAATGATGTTCATGCCCGGGAAATAGGGATATTTATTAAAATGGTTTATTACAAAACTAGATTTAGACATATTTCTATAATTTTAGCATTTAAGTAGTTTTAGTGCCCAATGAAATGGCTTTCAATGTAACGTGGGCTTTGGTAACCAGAGTCTCCAAAGTCTCACTCTTAGACTTTAATAAAATGTAGTTGGTAGATTTATGTTTACATGTGTATGTTTAGAAATATTAGAGATGTTTTCAGTGGATCTCCACTAATGCATTGCTGGGTTGTAATGACTAGTGGATGACTTAAATTATCTTGTGCTCTCATCTCTCTCTGATCTAATAAGACTTTATGGATTTTGGTTTCTGTGCATAGGAATGTGAGGGACATAAGAAAATAGGAAACTTCTTGGACCTAAAAGAACAAACAGGCTCTTCACAAGACAGAAACACTCCAACATGTCAAAACTTGGGTGGTGGGTGAATCTTGGATCTGTCATTGAAATTCAGTGTTGGAATTTTAGTAGCTCTTGAGATGGAGGAATTATACATAAATGGGTTTCTCAGATAACTGAATTTCAAATTTTAAGTGCCAAAACAACAATTTTAAAAAGCAGCTATATTTCTATACCACTTTCCAAAGTATATTAAATGTGTCTTCCACTTTTCCAGCATAGCACACTGAGCATGATGATATAAGCAGGTCCCTGGCTTCGTAGACCTTTGCAAACATTATAGGAGCCACATGCTCAGTTTAATGCTCTGCTGTCATTGTCCGTAAATTTTTAATAATTTTTTGAACAAGGGACCTGGCATTTTCATTTTGCACTGGGCTCTGCAAATTATGTAGCCTGTCATGGATACAGAGTTTCCATTTGGACTGTTAATTACTGTGGAGGGGCCGTCAAGTGCCGGAGTCTTTGGGTCCCTCACTTGAGCTAAGCTTCCCAAGCACTCACTCGTGTTATCAGTATGCTTCTCTCTTCCAGGGCTCTGCCTTCTAATTTGCTGCTTCTCATCTGCTGAGACATCATATAAATAAGGTATTTGAATAGTAAGTAGGTTGAGAACCACTGGGCTCCGAAAGGTGACCTTGAAGGCTCCTCCCACAAAGGGAAAGTACGACAGCGTCAGTAGCCAGGTTCTGTGGCATTTATTTCAGGGCTCGTACTCTGTTTTTCTCCTCTCCTGCATTGACTGCGTTGGTGAAGAGTCTGTGTCTGTATCAAAACCTGTGGGAACGTATGTACACTTCTGGCCCATTTCCATGAAAGGAAATGTTGTTGTAATAGTTGTTATAAACCAACTATTTTATTTTTTATTTATTTATTTTTTTTTTTACAAATAGTTTATTGTCAAATTAGTTTCCACATAACACTCAGTGCTCATCCCCACAAGTGTCCTCCTCCATGCCCATCCCCCCCTCCCCTAAACCAACTATTTTAAAAGCTCACTTTTTAGGGGCGCCTGGGTGGCTTAGTCGGTTAAGCGTCCGACTTTCGCTTAGGTCACGATCTCTCAGTTCGTGGGTTCGAGCCCCGCGTCGGGCTCTGTGCTGACTGCCAGCTCAGAGCCTGGAGCCTGTTTCAGTCTGTGACTCCCTCTCTCTCTGACCCTCCCCTGCTCACACTTTCTTTCTATCTCTCCTAGAAATAAAAAAAATTAAAAAATTTAAAAAAAAGCTCACTTTTTAAAAATTACTGAGAGACAGGATAAAGAAATGAAGTGTTTTTTTTTTATAAGATTCCTGTTATATAATTCATATAAACTATCAAGGTTTTATTGTTGACCAGTGGATTCCAGTGGTTTGTGTCCCTTCAAATTGTCCATGTATCTTGAAAGTAGTGTTCTTGCTTGGCATCCCCTTGTCCTGAAATGAACCATGGTATACTTTTTTTTTTTTTTTTAATATTTTTTATTTATTCCTAGGAGAGAGAGAGAGAGAGACAGCGTGAGCAGGGGTGGGTCAGAGAGAGAGGGAGACACAGACTCTGAAATAGGCTCCAGGCTCCGAGCTGGCAGTCAGCACAGAGCCCGACGCGGGGCTCGAACCCACGAAACGCGAGATCATGACCTAAGCGAAAGTCGGACGCTTAACCGACTAAGCCACCCAGGCGCCCCGATGGTATACTTTTTTGACACAGGTCACAGTTGTTATGTTTTCTCTACAATTACACAATTTCATTTTTCACTGTCTATTTAGAGTCCCATAAGCTAAATACGTGCATGTTTTCCCTGGAGTAACTTCTACTTACTTTTCTTTCTGGGGTATTTTCTGCCTTCCAACATCTAAGCTACCTGCAGCAAAAGGAAGGAAAACCAAATAAGTGTTCGAATTTTCAGGCCATTCATAGTATGGGAAATGTTCTGGAATTTGTAGTATAAGAAAATAAGATTCTTCAGAGTGGGGAGAAGGTTGTCACTAACTTATCATCTATTTACTCATCTATTTATTAAACATTCATTGTTGTTTATTAAGCACTTACTGTGTACCAGGCACTAAGGTAGAGGAGTATGACAATTGATATTCATTCCAACACACAGGGATGCTCTAAGGAAATAGTGAATGAATACATGCTTTGAATAATATGTGTCACTTATTAATATTGCACAGGGATTTGTGAATTCCTTTTGTAACAAAACAGCATGTACAGCTTTGTGAAATCCAAACATGCCTGAAATTTCCTTGACTAGTTGCTTCGGTTTAAACTCCCATTTGACATTTGAACTGTTTTCAAAATGTCATCTCTGGATTTACTTGCCTCTGAGGAATTAAAACAGGTTTTATATTGACATAGTCTGCAAGTTGTCAGAATGTACACAGTACTGGAAATTTCCTAAGTGTTCATAAAGGAAAATTAAGGGGTCATTAGTCACTTTTTAAATTAGTTTATCCTAGGTTATGAAAGCACTTTGTGTATTACAGCATCAATTCTGGGCCAAGTCTTAACATTAACTGCAGTGGTTAAAGGTGTAGGCAGGGCTAACACAATGTTACCGTGACCTTCTACCGCCTTGACACTGTCCTTCTATTATGTTTGATATTAATGTGAGTTGATATGTGGGGGAGAAAGCAGGCAGTTATTTGGGAAATGCCTTCTACTTTCATAAACAGGAAAAAATGGGAGTTGGTCTTTGCTAATAGATGTCAGAATAATAATTGCTATCCTAATTGTAATTTACATGATAACTTCACAATATTAAAACTCTTACATACTTCATCTGTGATAGTTTTAGAATAACATGTTTCACAAGATGAAACTCTGCCTAGGCAACCTATGAAAAAGTTCTCTAGAATTAGAATTTTATGTCTCAGAATGAAAAGCAACAGACAAATCTAGGTTACTAATCTACCCTACGTAGATCCTTTATTTTCGAGGAAGGCCAGCCTGTTGTATTGACAGTTAAAATAAAGGAAGGAATGGTTGTGAAAGTGGGGCCAGTTTTCTATAAACCTTATTAAGCATAAAATTTTTAAGTAGTGGTTTGGGGCACCAAGGTGGCTCGGTCAGTTAAGCGTCCAACTTCACCTTACATCATGATGTCATGGTTCGTGAGTTCGAGCCCTGTTATCGGGCTCTGCACTCTCAGCTCAGAGATTCTCTTTTTCTCTCTCCCTCTTCCCCTCCCCTACTTGTGTGCACTCTCTTTCTCTCTCAAAATAAATTAATAAATGTAAAAAATGTAGTAGATTGTGTGTGTATGAATTCAGTATGATGAACTCATAAATAAATTCAACATTTTCTGGTCTTTAATGAGTCAATGATAATGTGCCTTGTCTTATGTATTAATTATGAATTAATTAATTCAACAAACACGTATGAAAAACTACATCAGGTACCGTGCTAGGTCCTGGAATACAAGAAGAGTAACATGTCATATCTCAAGGTAGGCAGGGTCTGTGTGTCACAGCTCACTTCCTGTGGCCTTTTGGTTCAATTTTTGAGGTACTTCATTTCGTTTTTATTGATTCATACTGAACAAATGGCTCCTTACCCTTTATGGCTTCAATTTCCCCGGCATCCTAGGTTCTGCATCAAGACAAGCATGACTGCAAGTCCACACTGTGATGCACTTGGAGAGCTTCACTATATGTGAGCCCCAGTGTTAGCCCTTCTGCAGAGAGAGGAATCTCAGATAGTTCTCTTTCGGCGCCCAGTTAAACATTAAAATGCACCTATTTCTAAAGGGACGTAGGTAGGGAGACACTGGCTTCTTTTAAAAAATGTCAAGCCACCCATCTGTTATAACTGCCAGTCAGACATGACAGGGATAGACTGTGCTGTCATCATCTGACCTGCCCTCCCCCACCTTAAGAAGTAAATTGCATTGTGAGAGCTGGACTTTGGACAGGCTGCTCAGAGCCCTGGCCCCAGCCAGGAAAGCTCTCAGGATTAGCAAAGACACCTGGCTCTTCCAGAGCACAGTGCCCTCCTCTGAGTTCAAGAGGGACTCAGCAGCTGTGTCAGCCCTCAGGGACCCCCTGCTCAAGCGTGGATGGCCATTCCTGTGGTTCTGTCTCCTAACTAGTTTTCAGACAGATACATGCCAGACGTCATGCCAAGGTCATAACGAATCTTCATGCCTGTCAGAGGCATGCGCCGTAATTCATGTTCGGTGTTCTGCAGATGCCCTAAGAAGTTCGGTCTCACTCTGGCAAAGCCTAAGTTCTTCCCTCAACTGGTGTGGGTGGGTCTGATCTGCCCCCTCTTTGCCCCCTTCACATCTTACCCTTCATAGCCTTCCTTATGTCACCTGAGCACCGGGGCACATTCTTGGCCATGGCTCCTGCTGGCTCTGCTGCCTGGAATGCTTTTCTCCTTGATCCCCACATGACTGGATCACTAGCTCCCTTCAGGTCCTTTCTGTGTGTCACCCTCTAACTCAGCCTTTCTTGGTCACTGCCTGTGCTATTGCTATTCTCAGTTCTTCACTGCCCCTCCCTTGCTTTACTTCCCTCCTTAGCATTTATCACTAGCTAACAAAGTCTGTATGTAATCTCTTTAGTTTTCTTGTTTTTTATTTCTCCCACCAGAATGGAATCTCCATGAAGACAAGGTCTTTTGTCTTTTTTTTGACTGTTGTATATTCTGCCTTGAACAGGAACTGGCAAGTAGTAACAATTTAGTAAATATTTGTTGAATGAGTCCATGAATGGGTGGATGAACTAGTGAAGGAATAAATTTGCGAAAATTCTCACTCAGAGATTACAAGCAATGAGCTCCAAATCTGACTCACTCTGGAAGCTATGCATTAACCTTCCAAACCAAGAGGCCAAGGAGTAGGTAAGATTGTAAACTGGAACTCAGTCGTTGTTGTTGTTGTTGTTATTTTTTTAAGATTTATTTAGAGACAGAGTGTGCAAGCAGGGGAGGGGCAGAGAGAGAGGGAGGGAGAGCCTGATGTGGGGCTCAAACTCACGGACCATGAGATCATGACATGAGCCGAAATCAAGAGCCAAATGCTTAACCTACTGAGCCACCCAGGTGCTCTTGGAACTCAGTGTTTAAAAATGTGAATGGGGTGCCTGGGTGGCTCAGTTGGTTAAACATTCAACCTTGGCTCAGGTCATGTCTCACAGCTTGTGAGTTTGAACCCTGCATTGGGCTCTGTGCTGACAGCTCAGAGCCTGGAGCCTGCTTCAGATTCTGTATTTCCCTCTCTCTGTCCCTTCCCTCCTCACGCTCTGTCTCTCAAAAAAAAAATTAAAATTTTTTCAAAAAAATGTGTAGATGTTGGCAAGTACACATGCAGTGTACACATGAAGGTGTGGAAGAAGAGCCCGCCAGCTACATTCCTTTCTCCACTGTCTTAGATTGGTTTAGGAATTTGCCTAGCCAAGCATATTAAAAGACAGCATTTTCTGTACTCAGTCATGGATGTCCCATTGCTATATATTCAAGTAATTTCAGAGCCAGCTTTGGACGTGTTGTTGCTTGGAAAATAACCTTTCCATCTTGAGATTATAATTGATAGTTGAATGTGATCAGACATTTCTAAAATTAAGCGTTTGATCCTGGAAACATTCACAATTCTACTCAGAGAAATTGTTATTTTTTCTTCACTCCTCTTTCCACGTGCCTGTTAAATTTTTCCATACGTTGTTTATAATAACTTTTCCCTGTGGTTGAAGATAACAGATTTTTGCTTTTAATTCAAGAAATGTCATCTGCTGTAATGTTTTGCAACAAGATACTTTCCAAGTTTCAAAGTGAGAGTGTGTTGTCTGATTGCGGTTGCGCATGTGAAACTCCAGCAGTGGTGAAAATTCCCCAGGACTGCTGCATGCGGAAGGTCTGCCCTTTCCATCCTTGTCAGTGTGTAAGTGAATGTAAAGGTTTTTTTTTTTTTTGTCATTTTAATTTAAATTCAGAAGGAGTCTATTTGTATGATAATCATAAGCTAAGGAAAACAGTGTTTCATTCCTCTCTGGGATTTGTTTTCTGACATCTCCAGATTCTCTAGTACTTTAACCTGGCAACAGCATATTAACAGCGATTCATTCTCCATATTTCACCATGTAGAACAGTACCCAGAAGATTAATACATGATGAAGAGATGAAACTAAGAAGGGATGGTGAGGCCATAATTAATTTGCTTTCATACACCATATGCTAGTGCTTTCTGATCTAAACTGAAATTAGAGTCACTGTAGACTTTTCAGTATCAAGAAGAAAAGGCTTGTACATAGTGAAGCACAAATAACGTTGACCTTCTTTTTTTAATGTTTGTTTATTTTGAGAGAGAGAGAGTGTGTGTGTGCGCACCCACACACTTGGGAGCAAGTGGGAGAGGGACAGAGAGAAAGGGAGAGAGAGAATCTCAAGCAGGCTCCATGGTGTCAGTGCAGAGCCTGACTCGGGGCTCAATCCCACGAACTGTGAGATCGTGACCTGAGTCGAAATCAGGAGTCACCGCTCACCCACCTGAGCCGCCCAGACACCCCATAACATTGCCCTTCTTTCAGAGATTAAAGTTTCAACATGAGGGTGTAAATGATATTCTCATTGTTTGTATTCCTTGTTTTTCAACAAGGATTTTTCCGGGGGTAATTTTCTTTCTGTGAGCATAATCAGGAAGGACCTCCTTCACTAACTCCTTGTCTGGCATGCCCTGAGCTGAAGGAAGACACACAATTAAAGAGACTTCTCTCCCAGTTCAAGTGATTACTGCATGTTCTTGTCTTAAGTGAGAGAGTCCCGAGGACATGGGTTATATCTTCAGTCACACTAAATGACACTTATTTGTTCACAAAACCAGCTCAATTAGATTAAATTCCCTGAATGATCCTATTAGATAAAGTGACTCCACTAATACCTAAAGGTTTCCTCAGATCCGGAGTCAATGCTCAGATGCCTTCATGGGCAGAGAACTGATGTAAGGGAGAGATATTGACCCTGGTCAAAGAGCTGTGTGCAAAACAGGGTATTGGCTATGCAGTTTCAGGGGAAGCTTTACGTTCAGCCACTGAAGGTGGCCAAGTGGACATTCCCTCCCTGCCTGAAAGGGGGCTATTGCTGTTTAATCCAAAAGGATGACAGAGTCGAGAATGTTGTCCTGGAATGGCCAGAAGTCTTCCCTCAAGAGATGCTACAAATTACTGTTTTCATGCAAAATCCCCCAACTGATATGCAGTGTTAGTTCAAACCTAAAAAGAAGTAGTCCTTCACAGCAGCCTAATGAAACATGCCTATGGCATTAGCATTCACAGGTCTGAGATGGAGAACAAATAGAAACCACATGCAAGTATAAATATGTAAAAATAAATAAAAACATTAATAAAGTGTGTTCCATCTTCCACTTTGACAAATTCAAATCTGAAAGGCAAGATTTGAAACTAGGGTTCTCTCAGTCCTGTAATTGCCAGATGAGGTGCCATGGGGAGAGCCAGCCCTGTCCATTCCCCTACTCCTGCCCAGCTTCTCTTCTCAACACCTAGCCCTCTCCCAGTGCATGTGTGTGGACACCCTAGGCCACATGTCCAAGCTCTGGTCTCCTACCCTCCACCTCTCTACCCCCATATGAATGGCTTCCTCTCTCTTTTTATTTTATTGGTTTATTTATTTTGAGAGAGACAGAGAGAGCATGAGTGGGGTGGGGGGTGGAGGGTTAGGCAGAGAGACAGAGAGAGAGAGAGAGCAGGGGAGGGTCAGAGAGAAAGGGAGACACAGAATCTGAAGACAGGCTCCAGGCTCTGAGCTGGCTGTCCGCACAGAGCCTGATGCAGGGCTCGAACCCACAAACCATGAGATCATGACATGAGCAAAAGTCGGATGCTCAACCGACTGAGCCACCCAGGGGCTCCTAAGATCTAGACTTTAGAATGTGCGTGGATGGCCATGCACAGACACCAGGTGGACACATCTCCTCGGCTTCTCCTGGTCTTGTGGAAAGAGGTGTAGATGGAGGGCCAGTGATGTCTTCTGCATTGTGGAGGTAGAGGCCTTGGTGGCTGGGATCTATGGGCACTGTTTGAGCCCTTGATTTACAGAATATTTGCTCCTGATGAGATCTTAGACATCACCTTTTGAGTCCCGAACTATGAGAGGCAGTACAAATTCCTCTTGAATCCTAGGCTTTTTAGTCAGACATATTAGATATATCTGAATCTAATCCCATTTCCAAACAGTTGCAGGTCAGTGACATGTAACTTACGCTTGGTTTGTTCCTTAGAAAAATGCAGATGAAGTATATTTTATTCTGGCATATCAAGGGCTTTTCTGATCAATGGTGGTTACTACTTTTGCATAATGGAACATATACTCTGGGGAACATATATTTCATGTAACTCTCTCTCAGCTACAGTTGTTTGCTTACGCTCTTCTGGTTAAATACAAGGGCAATCTTAGCTTGCCTTTCTGCTTCTTAAATTATCTTTCACTTTTCCATGAGAAACAGAATGACAGAGAAAGGAAATTACCAAATCGATATTGATTAAACATGAAAAATTTCATGTATTTTCTCTGAATCCGATGGTGGTAACCTCAACTTTTAGAATCTTTATTTTCAAAACTATGTGTAATTTCTAAAATCAATTTGTTCACAAGACCTGGCACATAGATTCTTGCCTAAGTTTCCTTGAAAACTTACACACATGTAACTTTTTTGAATCACTTCAGTAAGAAATTTTTTCCAAAGACACCTTTTTGTTTTTGTTTTAGAAATGAAGAAGAGGGGTGCTTGGGTGGCTCAGTCGGTTAAGCGTCCGACTTTGGCTCAGGTCATGATCTCACGGTTCGTGGATTCAAGCCCCACATAGGACTCTGTGCTGACAGCCAGTTCAGAGCCTGGAGCCTGTTTCAGATTCTGTATCTCCCTCTCTCTCTGACCCTCCCCTGCTCACGCGTGCGCTCTCTCTCTCTCTTAGAAATAAATAAAACATTAAAAAAAAAAAGAAATGAAGAAGAAAAGGAGAGTTTCTTTTCTAAAAGGAAAATATTTTAAACACAATTTAAACCAAAGTTTGTCTTAAATTATGAAACTGTCTATTTCAGTGTATGATTTAGAATTTAATTCTGAAGTAAGAGAAGTTGGCCATCGCAGCTTCCAATGGCCATCAGCAGTGGCCATCAGGTGTTGGCATCAAGTGTGTATTCTCTTTTATGTAGTATATTAAGTCAATTGCTTAAAAAGGAAAGCCTGGCTAATTAGCCTGCCAAGATCATAATGCTAACTGTCTGGTTCTAAGGCTGTATACTCCTGAAAACCCCATTATAGAATACTACTTCTATGTGCAGAATAGTTGTAAATGCCTAAAAATATCTTAATTGCCTTTTCATCTTGGAAAGGTAATAGATATTATTGGATACCCACTCCCTCATAGACTAATTCACGTTTTTCTAATCTTAGGCATTGTTCCCTTACCGGGACATCTTGATTTTAAGACAAGGAATAACCCATATTTTAGTACAAACAAGACATCTAGTTGTGTATAAAGATATTTCAAATCAAGAAGCCCATTCAAAATACTTTTTGCTGCTATAATCATAGAGGAACCATTTAGTTTTATTATATTACAGATTAAGATTTTATTTTCATTCACCATCAGCCTGTCATTGAATTACCTTTCTTCATAAGTTACATGACTCCAGTGGGTTGGAAGACGGATTATGTAGTAGGTCTCAGATAATGGTAGAAGAAGATATATAAGAATGTTATGATTTGGGCATTTCATGAATGTACAGGTTGATGATGATGATGATAATGATGATGATGGCATGGTAATTTTTATTCTAGCATATCTTTGCCAAGCATTCTTAACAGCAGTTACTTTACTCTGAATAACGCATCAAAGTTTGTGATGTTAGTATGATTGTCCCCAATCTATCACCAAAGAGAATGATGTTCAGGAATCTTAACTTGCCAGAGTCACTGAATTAGAAACCAGCAGGTTCAGGACTCAAGGTCAGATTCACGGACTCCAGAGCCTGTATTTTTTTCCAATACACCATGGACAGAGAGATAAATGACAGGAACTGCTTTATACATGTGCTTTCATTTAATTTCATTCCAACAAGCCAGAGAAGGGTTTTATGAATAGCTGCATTTTACAGATGAGGACACTGAAGCTCAGAGAGTTTTACAAATGTGCCCAATCATACAGCTTGAAAATTTTAGAATTGGGACATACTCCAGAGCGTCTAGATTGCTTTGCCTTTTGACCAGAAGTTGGAAACATCTTCAAGAATTAAAAGCCAATTTTTGTTTTAACTTACTTTCTATGGTATTTAGCAGATAACACTAGAGAATTAAGCCATAAAAGAGATGCCCACATGTCTATATTGGAGCTCACCAAACCAAAATTTCCCAGTGGCTCCTTTTATCTGGTTGTGTGAGCTATTGCACAGTGCTTTACAGCTTACATGTATAGACTTCCTGCCAAACAAGAGGAGCCAGCAGACCATAAGCTGCACTTTTCTAAATGTTCAGCGATGAGAGTACATAATTATTAGTATCATCTTCTGATTTATTTTTCAGAGGATCTATCTAAGTTTATCTATCCACACACACATACTGGCCAAAAATTCAGGAAGTTTTTCAGGGAAATTTTCATAGGTCTTCTGTTTCTCAAGTTTCCCTCTTGTGACTTCTCTGCATTAAGCAGTGATGGCCACTGGGAGTATCTGCCAAATCCGCTTTCCTGCTGACCTGAGTAGCCTCTCTGCAGAGTCCCCGCTAAGACAGAAATTCACAAACAATAGGTGGCCATTGCCAGCAATTTTGAACACAGCAGTCCTGGTCCTTGGCAGCAGTAACCAGCAATTGGCAAGCTATTACCCAAATCCCCTGCCAAGAGAAAGCTAGGACTTTTGAAATTACCTTGTTCCTTTCACCTGGTTGCCACATTTCTCTCTTTAAAAAAAAAAATAGGCTTTGTGTGTACAAGTATGTTACTTTATACCTTTCATGCTGGAACTGTCCTTGGCACAAGTATATTTGGGTCTTTACAGTTGCTTAGAAAAATGAGCGCCCTTCTCTTCTGAAATGCAGTTCTTTACTTGGGTATGGGATTTGATTTGTGAGTCCTTGTTTTTTGAGAGTTTATTGGTGCCTTAATTGAAAATCATAAGAAGGTGGATTGCATATGTGGGTCTGTGCTGTACGTCAACATGTTAAGTGGTAAATCATACTTGATTTTTCCTTTCAGTGCAAGCATCAAATCAAACATATTCAGAGCTTATGCAACATAGCCTTCCCATGTCACAGAGAAGGAATCTGAGATATACACAGTTTAATTGATCCACCAAATGTCATGAACCTATGTGTGTTCATTGATCCCCTACTATGTGTGGAAGGGAGTAGCATTGAGGTAACAAAAAATTAAAAATATTTTGTATATGGTATACCTATATACATTTAGTACATAAAAAATAGCAAAACTCTTTGTGTAATTAAGAAATAAAATAGTATCATGGGTAATAGCTAATTTAATTTAGAAAGGGAAAGTCAAGTATGGTCCAAGACATCGTAGAAGATATAGAACCTGAATTCATTCCATCATTTATTAACTCACCATGGATGTATTCAGTGCACTTCCCAGATTTGGAGGACAGCCTAGCAAAAGGGTGCATGTGGTTGCCGCCATTATGGAGCCCGAAGTCCAGTGGGGCACATAGGTAGATGGGGAGACATAAGCGATGAGTAAGTACTCTGATGAGACAAGCTTTTGTGGAACTGCAGGGTTGGGGAGCAATGAACCCAGATTCCAAGAGGCTGGGGATGGGTAATGTATATACCAATGGAGGCGGGATGAAAGGTACTCTGGGAGGGAGCCAACATAAAGAGGAAGTGAACATGAAATGTCTATGGAAGAGCCATGTGTTGGGCATTATTCTAAATGCTTTCTATGTGGTATCTGTTTTAATTCTTACAACAATGTGAAGTGGTATATATATTGTTAACTAAAGTTAACTGACTTGCCCAAGGTTATATAGCTGGCAGATGGAGGAGCAAGATTCTGAGTTAGGTCTGTGTGATGTAGAGTTGCACCTTTAAGAATCCACTTACAGAGGGGCACCTGGGTGACTCGGCTGGTTAAGCATCTAATTCTTGATTTTGGCTCAGGTCACGATCTCAAGGTTCCTGAGTCTGTGCCCTACATGGAGCTCCACACTGACAGCACTGAGCCTGCTTTGTATTCTCTCTCCCCCACTTTATATGTTCGTCTACCATGTGCCCTTGAGCACACTTTCTCTCTCTCTCTCTCTCTCTCTCTCTCTCTCTCTCTCTCTCTCTCCTCTCTCTTCCCACACTGACAGCACTGAGCCTGCTTTGTATTCTCTCTCCCCCACTTTATATGTTCGTCTACCATGTGCCCTTGATCTCACTTTCTCTCTCTCTCTCTCTCTCTCTCTCTCTCTCTCCTCTCTCTTCTCTCTCTCTCAGTAAATAAACTAAAAAAAAAAAAAAAAAAAGAAACCATTTATGGAAAAGGATTTTAGTGAACATATGAAATGAAGTTTTAAGCATGCTTTGATATGATATGTGTCTAAGACAATGGACCATTGGGGTATCCAGGACCCTAGATGATCCAGGAGACTGTCTTTTTGTCTTCAACTAGAGAGGACCCTTGAGTGCTGGTAGCATCTTGCTTGCCCCTCTGACCTCTTTCAGGGGCATTCCAACTAAGCTGCTTCTGTAGTGCTAGCATCCCTACTTGTCATTTATTGCTTGTCACCTGCTCCATGAACCAGCACTTGCTTTCTGCTCTTTTCCTCCTAACTGAACTACCACTTTCATCTCACCTCTGCCCCTTCTCCCTCTGGAAGTTCACCAGCTTCAATCTCTGAACATGGCCTGGACTCCGTATTCTTAAATTCTGTGGCCCAGATGGGGTTGAACCTCAGACAAAGAGTGTTTACCTGTCCACTCATTATCCTCTATGTGTGTCTCAGTCTGATTTGTTGGGGGCAAGGGTCAGCCCCAGTGGTTTCTACAGACCAATTGAAGGCCACCAAATACCTGCAGCTTCAGCAGATGTCTGGGTTCGGTCTGGGCGTCACCCTCTGAAAGAACCTGTAGTTGAAATACAAGGTTTAAACTTGTGTTTGAGACTTTCCAAATCTCTCTACTGTAAGAAAACTGTTCGGTCCATGCCAACCCTTTGAAACATGGGATCTAATCTCCCCTGCCATCCATATTTAAAACAGGGAGACCTGTTCCTTTGGTTTCCTCCACCCTGACATGTTTAATGCAACTTGTCTAGGTGATCTTGATTCCCTTCCATTGTGAGGGGTATGTGTGTGTGTGTTCTCAGCAGCAATCTGTTCTTTAACCTCTCTGCTATAATTTGGATAAACATAATTTTCAAAGCCACTGCAGTCTAGCCTCCCATATTTTTCCATATTTTACAGTGACTGCCTGATATTGCAGAAACAGAGGCAGGCAAGGCATTTTTCTTTTACAATTTTGTATTAAGTTAGAACACTCAAGGAAACCATTTCTTAGTGAAACTGCTACACTTGGTCATGTTATTACAGGAAGCACATTATGGGCTTGTTGTCTTGACAGTGAAGCATCTTCAGACTAAAATTTTAAATTGCTCATGCAGGTAAGGTTTATGGCTGTTCAATAATAGTTCTCAGATATTGTTTCAAGTTTTAGGATTTTTTCCTAAACTCTCATCAAGTAAGAGTAAAATCTGACGAATTTAGTGAGGTAGGTATAAGACAAGCCTGTTTTTGTTTCTCAGGGAAAATCATGTTTTGTCTAAGTGTAGCCTTCTTGCCTTTGGTATGCTCAAAGAAATTAATTTGACTGTTTACGATGTTATTTAATTTTCAATAATTATTCAAGCATATATAACTACAGACATCTATGTAGTAGGCAGATGGATCAGCAATTGTGCATGTAATTAGAAATAACCCTCGAAATACAAAAGTAGATTTTAATATTCAGCATCTAAAGAATTGCTAACATTACAAATCACCCATACCCTGGGGTTGCAGCCGGTGATGTAAAAATTTAAATATAAAAATTTAAATGAAAATTTCAGCCTTCTCAGCACTAAACAGTTATTGAATTACAGTGGAAAATCATGGCAAAGCCACTTAAAGGGACATTCTTCCCTTAACATAAAAATGTGATGTGTTTGTAACTAATTAAAACAAGTAATTTAAAATACTTTATTTATTTATTTTTTTACAAATAGTTTATTGTCAAATTAGTTTCCACATAACACCCAGTGCTCATCCCCACAAGTGCCCTCCTCCATGCCCATCC